>NC_140581.1:685969477-686591977 GCF_964204655.1 Triturus cristatus | reverse complement strand
CCTCATCCCTGAACCAACGATCTAACCTAATAATACTAAACAATTCCGCATCACCAGCGACATCATTCCTACAAGGAGTTCGCCACGGATTAATTCTGTCCCTGCCTTGTTCAACCTCTATATGAAACCTCTTGCAGTGATCTTGAAACAAGCCATAATCGCCTACCATCGCTATGTAGATGGCACCCAAATCTAAATTAAAATCTCATCACCTGAAGACATCCAGCACCTAAACGACGCACTCTCTGTGGTACAAACCGGTTATGTTTCCTAACCTAGGTCCAAGTAGAAAAGCAACCTTTTACCTACATTTGTCCTACCTTGCTCTGCATAACGGTTCAAGCAATGACCTTTTACCCAGTTTTGTGCTGAATAAATGTCGATTGGTTTACTTGAAACTAACCTAATTTATTATGCATGAGGATCATTAGCATCATATCTTAATCCCCTGCACGACATACATAACTGGATTAACATACTCTGTACAAAAGTCATTGCTATCTTCATCCTCGGGCAACAGGACTACTTTGCATAGTTACAATTATTGATTTAGGCTCATCTACATAATCGTACTCACAACATATTGTTTGTGGTAGAACCCCCGAGGGTCCCTTTTTGGTATAAAAGAAGCTCACCTTTACTAAATAGGAGAAGGAGACGCTTCTCTGCGGACACTGACATGGAGGTCTCTGCACACCGAGGCTTCAACACGCAGCGGTCTGACATCCCTTGCGTGGTGTCCAACTCGTGACCATGACTGGGTCCCTCATTCTCTCTCATCAGGTAATGGGGTTGGTTCTTTTCTTAGGGGATTCTTGGCTTCACAACCACATACATGCTAGGTACACTTAGGTGGGGTACGCCTAGTAGGAGTACGCGAAGATTACTGTTTTCATATATGCCTGCATATATTTGTTGCTTAGCACCATGGTAGAAATGTACCTTACTGCCAGACCAACATCACTTAACGCCCCAACAAAATGGAACTCCTCATCCAGACACAAAGAAAGTCCTCTCCTATCCATAACTGGCTTGGTAACCTAACTGCATTAAACTATAACTATCTCCAGCTCTGTTAAGTCGTAAGGATTACACTAGACCAACACTTGAGCAGGAAAGACAATATTAATACCTAATCAAAAAACCCAAAAAAAAAAAAAATATATATATATTTTTTAATCGCTCCCAGGTTCCTCCCAGATTGAAAAAGGAATCTCGAGCACTCACGAGAGAGTAGTTTGGCAGCTTCGTTTATTACGGCAAAAACAACAAACGCGTTTCGGAGCTAGTCCTTCATCAGTGTTGTTACCTAATTCATCACAAAGTACTCGTTTATAAACATGTGATCGCTTTGTAAACATAAAGGTAGTCGGAGGGGATGGCGGCCGATAAATCATAAGCGCCATCTTGGAAGGGTCAAATGTTTGCTTTTCATTAAATGTTATATACAAAAATACAAGCAAAAGAGTCGGGTTAAACACGAATGGGACGATCAATTCATACTGCTTAAAGCACACTGGCCCATGTTTTTTGACAATATCGTCAAATCCTCGCTTATCATTGACGTTATATACAAAAACGAAGGCAAGAGAGTCAGATTAAACACAAATAAAACGATCAATTTGTTGTGCTTGAAGCACATTAACCCGTATTCATAGATCATATCGCTGTGGATCGGCAGTTAGCAACTGAGAAAATGATCGGTTGCTAAACCCTTCCTAAAAGCCGTGTATCGGCTGGATGTTATCAGATCAGATTAAATGTTAATAAATTAATAAACAGTCAGCATTTCAGAAAATATCAAAAGGAAAAAGGATACATAGTCATTTACCCAAATACCACGTAATAATGGAAAATCTATTGCATTACTGTGCAATAATCGCTACTGCAATACATACTTCTAGATCCCTAGATGTACTATCAGTTCCTCTCCAGAATTTAACCCATATGGGGTTTTTGTCTGGAGATCGATTATATATCTCGATTCCAGTCGTCTTAATCTTGACACTCTGTCCCCTCCTCTGGCATGTACTGGAACACAATCAATGGCAAAAAACTGCAAAAGATCCCTATTGCTCTTATGTTTTATGGCAAAATGCCGTGCTACAGGGTAATTAAAATCTTTCTTCGCTATGGCTCGCATGTGTTCTAAAATTCTAATCTTGGCACTGTGTATGGTACTACCAACATACATAAGTCCACATGGACATTTCAAACAATAAACGACATGTGAGGTTTGGCAAGTCAAGAATTTAGTGATAGTCCTCCCTCTTTTTAAGCCTTTCACATTGTAACTTAATACTCTCTTACTAAAGGCACAGGTCTTGCATTTTCCACAAGGATAGAATCCTTTCATCTCTTTTAAAGTACCCTTTTTGCAAAGAATTGGATCTAGATGACTATGAACCAAATTATCTTTGAAAGATCGTGCTTTTCTGAACGTAATCATGGGGGCCAGCGGAACATCCGATCCGATTACTGGATCTGATGTTAACACATGTCAATGTTTTCTCAAGATTGTTCTTAGACTAGATGCATCATTGGAGAAAGTCGTAATCAGCCGAAATTTACCTTCCGTTGATTTATTAGTTTGTTTTTGTTTTAAAATTTGTTCCCTGGGTAGCTGTCTGACTCGTTGTAGGGTATTCTCCAAGAGATTTTTGTCATAACCTCTGGTTTCAAACCGACTGAAACTGCCTGCTCAAAATCACATTGTCTTGAGCAGTTCCGTTTTAATCTAAGGAATTCGCCGTATGGTATGCTATTTTTCAACCTCTCAGGATGACCACTGGAGGCATGGAGGATGCCATTTCCTGCCGTCGGTTTGCGATAGAGGGCAGTTGGAGTGATCAAGGATCTAATTAAATTTCGTGAAGATGCAGGAAACCGCAAAGTAAACCAGAACCTAACCCATCAACAGAAAGGTGCAGTGAAAAACCTTCAAGAAGATATTTCAATGATCATTAAACCCTCAGACAAAGGGGGAAACATCGTTCTGATGCCCCGTGAACAGTAAGTGAACGAAGCTATAAGGCAACTGCAAGATTCTGATTGTTACGAATCAACTACAAAAGAAATACATTTAGAAAGCCTTGTGCAGTTGCATTCCCTAATCAAAAAATGGCATGAGAAAACAATGTTAGACCTTGAAGACCTTGAAGAATACCTGTTTTTAAGAACGACAAATCCTATCACACCTACATTCTATCATTTCCCAAAAATACATAAAAGCGCGGTAACACCTCCAGGAAGACCAATCGTTTCTTCCATGGGTAGCTTAACTGAGAATTTGTCGAGATTCTTGGATCACTTTCTATTTGTATTGAAACTGACATCTTGCATAAGACTTTATCCACAACATTGAAAAAATCGAATGGGATACGTCATATTGTATGATTGTACTGGATATTACTAGCCTTTACACGTGCATCAATCACTTTCAAGGCTTAAGTGCGATTGAATATTTTCTTTAAAAAAGAGCTTTGAAATTCGCAATTCATAACAGAATGCTGTTGGAATTAATTGAATTCTGTCTATTTAATAACATTTTTCTCTTCCAGGGAGAGTATTTTAGACAAATCTCAGGCACTGCGATGGGCACCTGGTTCGCCCCCAGCTACGCGAACTTGTTCGTGGGCTGGTGGGAGGAGCAGGTGGTCTGGACCACTGACAACTATGAATGGACCAAGGAAATAGTGTCCTGGCATCGATACATCGATGACCTTTTTCTAATTTGGAAGGGTTCAATAGACAAAGCTAAGGAATATATTCAACATCTTAACAACAATGATGTTAACCTACACTTCTCAGGAGAGATTAGTCTAGTGGCAGTAAACTATCTCGACCTGAGAATAGAAGTGAAGGAAGGGAAATTAACAACTGCCCTCTATCGCAAACCGACGGCAGGAAATAGCATCCTCCATGCCTCCAGTGGTCATCCTGAGAAGTTGAAAAATAGCATACCATACGGCGAATTCATTAGATTAAAACGGAACTGCTCAAGACAATGTGATTTTGAGCAGGCAGTTTCAGTCGGTTTGAAACCAGAGGTTATGACAAAAATCTCTTGGAGAATACCCTACAACGAGTCAGACAGCTACCCAGGGAACAAATTTTAAAACAAAAACAAACTAATAAATCAACGGAAGGTAAATTCCGGCTGATTACGACTTTCTCTAATGATGCATCTAGTCTAAGAACAATCTTGAGAAAACACTGACATGTGTTAACATCAGATCCAGTAATCGGATCGGATGTTCCGCTGGCCCCCATGATTACGTTCAGAAAAGCACGATCTTTCAAAGATAATTCGGTTCATAGTCCTCTAGATCCAATTCCCTGCAAAAAGGGTACTTTGAAAGAGATGAAAGGATTCTATCCTTGTGGAAAATGCAAGACCTGTGCCTTTAGTAAGAGAGTATTAAGTTACAATGTGTAAGGCTTAAAAAGAGGGAGGACTATCACTAAATTCTTGACTTGCCAAACCTCACATGTCGTTTATTGTTTGAAATGTCCATGTGGACTTATGTATGTTGGTAGTACCATACACAGTGCCAAGATTAGAATTTTAGAACACATGCGAGCCATAGCGAAGAAAGATTTTAATTACCCTGTAGCACGGCATTTTGCCATAAAACTTAAGAGCAATAGGGATCTTTTGCAGTTTTTTGCCATTGATTGTGTTCCAGTACATGCCAGAGGAGGGGACAGAGTGTCAAGATTAAGACGACTGGAATCGAGATATATAATCGATCTCCAGACAAAAACCCCATTGGGTTAAATTCTGGAGAGGAACTAATAGAACATCTAGGGATCTAGAAGTATGTATTCCAGTAGCCATTATTGTACAGTAATGCAATAGATTTTCCGTTATTACGTGGTATTTGGGTAAATGACTATGTATCTTTTTTCCTTTTGATATTTTCTGAAATGCTGACTGTTTATTAATTTATTAACATTTAATCTGATCTGATAACATCCAGCCGATACACGGCTTTTAGGAAGGGTTTAGCAACCGATCATTTTCTCGGTTGCTAACTGCCGATCCACGGCGATATGATCTATGAATACGGGTTAATGTGCTTCAAGCACAACACATTGATTGTTTTATTTGTGTTTAATCTGACTCTCTTGCCTTCGTTTTTGTATTTAACATCACTGATAAGCGAGGATTTGACGATTTTGTCAAAAAACATGGGCCAGTGTGCTTTAAGCAGTATGAATTGATCGTCTCATTCGTGTTTAATCCGACTCTTTTGCTTGTATTTTTGTATACAACATTTAATGAAAAGCAAACATTTGACCCTTCCAAGATGGCGCTTATGATTTATCGGCCGCCATCCCCTCCGACTACCTTTATGTTTACAAAGCGATCACATGTTTATAAACGAGTACTGTGTGATGAATTAGGTAAAAACACTGATGAAGGACTAGCTCTGAAACGCGTTTGTTGTTTTTGCCGTAATAAACGAAGCTGCCAAACTACTCTCTCGTGAGTGCTCGAGATTCCTTTTTCAATCTGGGAGGAACCTGGGAGCGATAATAGAGACTGCGGGGCACCGCCGCATTGGAAGCACCCGCCTTCAGCGTGCCGCGATACATATATATACATATATACATTATATATATATATATATGTTTTAATTAGGAGGAAGACGTAAACCAGGGGAGTTTAGCAGCCACTCAAGAAGTTCACCCACAGGGCTCAAAACACAATGGAGTCACACAGTCTCTTGAACTTCTTCAGAACTGTCTCAGAAGTGTGCCTTCAGCCCAGTCAATTTCTCTCGCTACCACCTGTGCAAGATGTCTTGGAGAGGGGACGGTGTGGAGAGGGCTGTTGGTCCACCATGATATGGGTCAACAACTGAAAAATGGGAAGTAACACAGGGAGGTTCTCGGTAGGAGGAGGTACCCCGACCGGTACACTTAGATCAGTGCCGTGCCCAGGGAATATTGGCACAGCGTCTGGTGCACGTTGGTATGGTTCGTACCAGACACTTCAGGTCTTAAACATGAAGAGTTGCAAATTCCGTACCTCCCAGGAAATGAGGCACAATGACAGGTGCACGTTGAGATGGGTTGCACCAAGCAATTCCGGTCACACACAGCGAAGAGTTGTAAATTCCGTACCTCCCTAAAAATAAGGCACAACGTCCGGTGCATGATTATACAGGTTGCACCAGACCAGTCCGGTCACACTCACAGGTACATGTTCAGCAGAGCCACATGAGGTAGAATGAGGCACTACTACAGGTACACCCGTAACTTCACGGGTCGCACCCTGTAATTCGGACACCGCAAGCAATGAGCATGCAGTCAGCATGACACGCGAGATAGAAATGCAGCACAATCGATGAAAAGGGCCACGTTGGGTCCCACAACCGATGAATCAGCTCACCAACAACTAGAGGCTTATGAGTCTCAGGGTCCCTGTGATACAGGAATCACACACCTTAGATGCGGGCAAGATTTGAGGCTTCGCACTAGAGAATCCAGTCTCCAGGAATAACTCTTAATTCCACACTCACACCGCGCTACCTTCTGCAATTCAGTAGCCGATGTGGGCACGTGAGAGGGCACCGCACCCCAGATGACACAGGTACTGTAGGTCCCTTGCGGGAGATATTTGATGTGCCAGAGATCTCCAGGAGAAAAGGAGGTCCGCCGACGGGCCCTTGGAGAGCACACTTCAGGGCACACACTTCAGCAGGTCTTCAGGCCAGCAACGATTCAGAATCGGCAATTAAAGAAAGGTCCTCTTCAATGGCAGTAATCCTCCATGTGCATAACAGAGACCTCTGGCAGAGTGCACCAGGCAGTCCGGGTTCTCCTGTCCCGCTTCCCCACAAGCTTATCTACCCCCTTGGTGAAGGATGGCACCAGTAGTTATACTGTTGTGTGTCTTTGAAGTTAGGGGTGGTTTAAGGGGTTTCCCTTTGAACCACAGATGTCTCTCCTAAATTGTAGGCCTGTCTGCCATGGTACCGAGGAATATAGATCTGAATCCTTAGTGGAGCCATAATCCGGCCCCCAGAGGCCAAGTGTCAAAATCTCTCCCTCCGATCTATCCAATTTGGCCCTCAAATGACAGTGGTCATTCTAGTGGCATGCCCATGGTGTTTGGCTGTCGCTGGACAATGCACAGATGTGCTTCCCTGCCACCGGTGTCCACCAGAGCAAGGCACCATGGCACACAAGACTCTTAGAGCATAGAAAAGTTCATTTTTCATAAGTGGCATTTTAAGCGAGTTATGCCAAAAACTCCTTTATCACTGGAAAGGCTTTGCATGGTGAATCCACTGATAGTAAACATCATGAGGCTGCTCCACCATTGCAGCTCGAAGTAATGTCAACAGAGGTAGTAAAAACTCACAGCAAATCCTCCCTACCTGGGAGCGCGTGCGCTAGTGCGCACACAGAGCTACAATGGCAGGTTGGAAACATAGCCCCCAGCACCAGGGGTGCAAGTGTGCCTGCCCAAGTCTGCAATGGCAGACTGGAAAAGAGTTAAGTAATACAGGTATCAGCCCCCACCCCAACCGGCATGTGATGGTAGGCTGCAAACGCAATCATGCGAGGGCAGGCTGCACACGCAAACACGGGCACCATAGTTGCAGGTGCGCACATCCAGCGGCCTGCAATGGCAGGCTGCTCCTAAGTTTAATCAGAATAGATGCTAGTGCGCATAACCCGGTCTCCAATGAGAAGCATGGCACATGGACTTAACCAGGCCATAGCACCTTAGGTGCAAGAGCGCGCACAACACCCTGCATGGGCCAGACAAAGGTTGACCCCTCACGGGTGCAACTGTGCTCACTCCGTCGGCGACAGCAGATCCGGCCCCTTGCCACTAACACCAGGCAGGTCTGACCCTGGTGTTAGAACACCACGGATGCAGGTATGCACTCACCATTCTAAAATGCTATATGTGCCAGAGAGCATCTTCAAACCTGCAACGGCACACTGGACACGTATTCAAAACAGCATAAGGGCTGGTGCACACACCAAGGCCTGTAATGGCAGGCTGGGCACATAGTTAACACCTCACAAGTGGAAGTGCGCACTCCCAGATCTGCGTTGGCAGACCGGCCGATGTTTCAGAACACAGTGTCAGTGCCTCTTCCTAGTCTGTGTAGGAAGGCACACGCACTGCCACACTGCCTGGACAGTGAGAACGCGCATCGAGCTCTTAGGCCATACACGAGAATCTGCGACACCCCCGATGGGAAGAACGAAACTTGAAGGCAGGGGAAGCCCTACGTGGGAGGGTTCCTCACTACCTTGGCAGGGAATATCCATATGCATCTGCCAGGCTTTCAGCAAACCACACCCCCTCTATGATCATAAGGGCTTCCCTGCAGGGGGTGCCCTCATGGTATGGGACAACCCATTCAGGATTGGCTGAGGCATAAGTGATGCCAACCTAGGCAGGGGCGCAATGGCACCAAACAGGCCTGCAAAGGCAGGCCCTATCCATGGTTGACAGGCAATCCAGTGGGTGGCACACTCAATGCTACATCCCAACAGTGCCGTACCCGCACCAGGTATATGATGTACCTGTTTAAAGGGCGCACAGAGGTACGGTACCTAAACCCATCACATACGCACCCCCTGCATAATGCGGGCGAGGCAGGTGCGAGTACCTTCCCTTCTGTGGAGAAGTGTGGCTCAATGATTAGAGCGGCAGACCCTGATGCAGAGGTCTAGCCCGGGACCAGGGTTCAATTCCCCGCCTCGGCGGGTCTTGGGCTCAAAAATTCCACGGACCTGATAATTCTCGCCTCGGTGCCTATTCCAATCATGGAGTCCCACTCTGCAACTCTGGGCAATAGCATGCTTAATCTCCACAACAGCCCCCACAACGCTAAGGATGCCTGGCCTCCACCTTGTGGGTGCCCAGGAGTGGACGCCTCACAGGGAAAGCCAGGATGGGTTCCACAACGGTATTCGTACAAGCGCCTTGAGACCCTTGTGGGTGAGTAGTGCGCTATATAGGTATCAATTTACATTACATTTACATTACATTCTGCAGTACAGGGGAAATGTGCACAGATTCCTAACGTCATGTGGAGAGTCAGCAAAGACTAGGAGGAAAAAGCTAAAGGTTTCGGGGTAAATGCTTCTAAGAATGGCCAGGTTTAACACCTCCCGCCCCTCCACCACCCAACTGGAATTAACTGTTCCTTTATTCCTCCAACCTCTGAAATAACCTACCATCGCTAACTCCGAACTATATTATCCATCTATTCCACCTTTTATTGTACATTATTACCCTGCATGCCTACTATTTTTCTTGTATATTATTTGTAAACATTACTGTGCGAACTCTGCAATTTAGCTCTGCCTCAGGTAAAGCTTGCCCTATATAAAAGTCGAAAAATAAAAAATTAATTCTATACACTTTGTCATTCTTGTTTGTTTACACTATGTCTTCAGGTTACAGTAATTCAAAGTCAATACTACCTTTTCTACGAGCCACTGAGAGTAATATTTGCCTGTGCTTTAAATCTACAAATTGTGTGTGTATATATATATATATTCACTTAAAAAACCATAGGTTTCACACATGTTCTAGTTAGCTGGACATTTCACTCGTAAAAAACCTATGAAATTCCCCCGTTATAGTTACTGTAGGCAACTATAACTCACGCGACCGCAATCCTCTGCTGATGACGTCAGATATTACATCACTGTATTTAGACACTTATTTACCCATGTCTTCTTCCATTAATCTTTAGCTATACATATATTACAAATATTTATTTTTCATAAAGACACATATGTCATCAGTGATGTAATATCTGACGTCATCAGCAGAGGATTGCGGTCGCGTGAGTTATAGTTGCCTACAGTAACTAGAACGGGGGAATTTCATAGGTTTTTTACGAGTGAAATGTCCAGCTAACTATAACATGTGTGAAACCTATGGTTTTTTAAGTGAATTTGCAAGGTTTTTTAGATGCTAATTCGTAACTATAACGTGTGTGAAACCTATGGTTTTTTCAGTGAATTTGTACGGTTTTTTAAATGCTAAGTTATGTATGAATTTTTTTTTCTTAGATTTTTCACCGTGCGCGCACCGTGAAATTATTATTTTTTTTTTTTTTAAATCGCGGGGTGCGCTTCGCGCTGTGCGCGCTGTGCGCGCGCGGTGCATGCACCTCGCGATTTAAAAAAAAAAAAATGTTTTTTTCTCCCTTGGGGGTCCTTCTGTGACCCCCTGACCAAGGCTAGGGGGTCAGGAACTGTCCACTCTGCCTCCTTTTCACGTTCTCCTCCTTTTTTTTTCACCCCCTCAGACTGCGAGAGACAAAATCGCAGCCGACACTTCCTGGTTTCGACCGATTCGAATGTTTACCGACATCTAACAACCAATCAGAATTGCGCTCGTGCACGGCAGGGTGCGCGCACGGTGCGCGCGTATAGATATTGATATGCTTTTAAATGCTATTTTCTCAGGAAATACTGAACAGATTTACACCAGACCTGCAAAAGGCACTTCCTTGACCTTATGGCTACCTCTCTGCCAAATTTCACGTAATTCTGTTCAGCCGTTCAGGCTGTAGCTGTGTCTAAAGGTCCTATGGAAAAATGCATGGGGAAAACGCGTTTTGGGACCCCCCCTTTTTCTCGGCACCCGCTTCACGAATCACCCCGAGACTTTCAGGGTAAGAGCTGAGCGGAGCGGAGCGCCCAATTAGTTTTGAAAATTTCACGAGGATTCGTCAACCGGCGCCAAAGTTATTCAAAATAGAATTTTGAGATTTCCTATGGAAACTAGGTTGTAACTACCGTAATGTTCTTTGGTAACACATTTTTCTGAACCAATACAAAACATGCTTTTTAAAATTTAAACATACAGCCTAGTTTTTAGTGTAGAATGGTTTGAAACAGCCAATGAGTTCTTTTTATAAAAAAAACTATGTGTGCCTCCTTTTTTCAACTGTCTTTCATTTCATATTGCCTTTCTACTGAAAGACACCTCCTGAGTGCATCCAGATCTCCTTGGAAGATGTTCACAGTGTGGATTGTAGGTCACAGCTATGTCTTCTGGAGTGAAAAATTTGCAGAAAAAAGAGGTATGGTGAGAGACCTTGCTTTGCCAAATGTAGACATTAAATGGATTGGTCAGAGAGGGTTAAAGTGGCACCAATTAATGCCTTTGGTGAAAACCTTTCTACATCTCCCACAGCCTAACCTTATTATTGTGCACTGTGGTGGTAATGAACTAGGCACTTTAACTGGGGTAGGTCTGGAAATGCTTATTAAGGACACCTTTGTGCAATTGATGTCGCTTTTTCCACAAACTGCCTTTGTATATTCTAACATATGCCAAAGGCAAAAGTGGAACTGGTCCAACCAATTTTGTCCGCAGATTGACAAAGCAAGGAAGCACGTCAACAAATCTATTTCTGCTTTCCTCAGAGACTATGGTATGGGTTCTATATACCACAACAACTTGCGTTACAACATGCAAGACATTTATAGAGGAGATGGTGTACACTTCACTGATGAAGGCAACAGAGTCTTCCTCTTGAACTTTAGACTGTGCATCGGTACTTACTTGTAGGTACCAAAAAACACACAATAAACACAAGGGCTCTTTTTAGAGCCACCTTATATCTTTTCACTTAATTGCGAATGTTTTTTTTTTTTTGTTTTTAAAAATTTTTCGGGTGCACGCACTCGGCGATATTTTTTTTCAAAATATAAATCTTTTTTTTTGCCCTACAAGGTCCTACTGTGACCCCCTTACAATGCCTAGTGGGTCAATATCTCCCCTCTCTGCCCCCTTTTCATGTTCTCCCCCTTTGTTTATCACCCCCTCTTTATGCGAGAGACAAAATGGCGGCCGCCGCTTTCTGATTTCCACCGATTCGAATGTTTACTGACATCTAACAACCAATCAGAAGTGCGCTCGCACACGGCAGGGTGCGCGCACAGGACTTGCTCAGTGCGCGCACGCTGCGCGCGTACAGATATATATATTGATTTAAATGCTATTTTCTCAGGAAATACTGAACAGATTTACACCAGACCTGCAAAAGGCACTTCATGGACCTTATGGCTACCTCTCTGCCAAACTTCACATAATTCTGTTCAGCCGTTCAGGCTGTAGCTGCGACTAAAGTCCCTATGGAAAAATGCATGGGGAAAACGCGTTTTGGGACCCCCCTTTTTTCTCGGCCCCCGCTTGACGAATCACCCCGAAACTTTCAGGGTAGGAGCTGAGCGGAGCGCCCCATTAAATTTCGCGTGGATTTGTCTACCGGCGCCAAAGTTATTCAAAATAGAATTTTGAGATTTCCTATGGAAACACGGTCCTAACTATAACTACCTACTGGCGACCGCCAGTAGGTAATATATGTAATATATATATATATATATCAGGCCAACGGATTCAGACGGGATGGGAAGCTGTCTGTTTGGCTTTAAATAAAGGTTGTCCTTACCTGTCTACGGGTTGCGTATATATATTTTATTAAAACAGTATCAATCAGATCACATACCCCATTGGCAGTCCAATGTGCACATTTAATTTTACAAAATCATTATCATTCAACAACATTAAAAGAAATGGTGTAGCAGATGAGCCGGTGGAAAGAAAAAGATGAGTCCAGAAGTTCAATCAATGGTAAACATATTAACAGATGAAGGAGGGGCAAGCAGAAATACAGCATCCAAAGGAAAAATATGTACAGTCTATCTACGCAAAAATCACAAACATTACAAGCATTAATAGACATAAATCTACAGATCCCAATTAAACTGTGCCCATAGTCTGTCAAACCTCCTAAGGGACCAAGCATTCCTTACTCTGGCCAGAGCCTGTTCTGTATCATGTATCTGCCGGATGGTTGCCAACCACTCGGTAGCCCACGGGTAGGCTACTGAGACCCAAGATCTGGCAGTACAGAGTCTGGCAGATAATACATGTACCGACAGCAGTCGTCTTAGTCCAATGTTGAACTCCATTCTGTATCCAACATTATTTCCATAGGAGTTCATTGGAGTTCATATCTTAAACTTGCCAAGCTAATTGACACACATTTTCCCAAGATACCTTAAGGGTGGGGCACGCGTATAACATATGATGGATGTTTGCTGCTTTGCATCAACACTTGGGACAGCTAGTTTTGTGTGGATAAAGGTTTGTACCCCACCTCATAAGTTTGTCTGGGGTATAGGATAAGATAAAAACATTCTTAAATTGCTGCAGTTTTAACTGAACAGAATGCACAGCGCCCTCAACTATCTCTAAAGCCCGATATATTTCTGATGGTAACACCTCCTGAGAGAGCACTTTACTCCATTTAGCTGACAGGCGAAGGCTGTCATCACTTCTATGCTCAGAAAACCCTTGGTAAGTAGTGCTAATCAATGATTTCTAACTAGCTTTAAGGATGATTAATAAAATAACTGGGGTTTCAAAATCAATTGTCGCCTTGCCTTAAGTGTAAAAGCAATCGCTCAACCATAAATATTTAAAGACGTGGTAGTAAGGAAGGTCAAACTCAGTTTGTAACTCAGAAAAATAACGAAAGTCCTTTACATCAAATAGCTGCCATACCATCAGTATGCCAGATCTGTGCTATACTTCACAAGCTGGATCATCAAACACCCCAGGAAATGTTGGGTTATCTCAAAGCGGTGTGTTCCCTTGTATTAACTTTATAGGATATTTGGCACAGATTTCTCGCCAGATAGTTGCCGTGTCCATGACAAACTTGAACGTTACTCGCTTTTAATAAGTGGGATCCGTTATTCTGTAGAAAAAAAGCCTACTCTCAGAACCCAATGACAGATAGTAGCCAA
Organism: Triturus cristatus; assembly: GCF_964204655.1. Taxonomy (NCBI): domain Eukaryota; kingdom Metazoa; phylum Chordata; class Amphibia; order Caudata; family Salamandridae; genus Triturus; species Triturus cristatus. Next base: position 686,578,159 of record NC_140581.1, on the reverse strand, counting down.
GCACAGATGAGTCTGGTTCTACTGGAGCAAGCAAACCACGCAGAAGGCGGGGAAGATCTGCCCAAAAATATAGCTTAAAATCAACTGCAGCCTTCCCCCCCACCCCCCCCCCCACTTTTTTTCTTTGCAGGAAATGTAATTTTAGTAAACTTATAGAACGCCTCGCCCGCCTATACTCCTAAATAACACTACTTAAAGCCCCTTAGCCACTTCTAACTTCTTAAAAACACATTTGGAACCCTAATAGTATAGCCTGGAAAAGATAAGAATTAATTTTTATAACATTACAGCGACCTAAAATGCTTATTGAAATCCTATTCCAGAACCAGAATTTTAAAATAACAGATTGGAGCAAGGGCTCATAGTTTAATTTAAAGAGCTTATTAATCATAGCATTTAATTTAACTCCCAAATAGGTAGGTGTAGTTTCTGCCCCTGGTACTGGTATGGCCCGGTCATGGTTCAGCAGAAGTTGAGCCTTAGCTATGTTCAATTTATAAACAGAAACCGGCTCAAATTTCACAACCTCCTCTACTTTACAATTCATAGCAATTCGTGGTTCGTCTGAGAATATTGCATCATCATCAGCATATAAACTGATCTTAAAATCGAATTTGCCGGACACGCTTGGCCTAATCCCAGCATTCTTCTGCAGTGATAGCAGAAAAGGCTCTAAATACAATGCAAATAACAAAGGAGAGAGCGGGCACCCCTGACGTGTACTCCTCTGAATCTTAAAAGGCAAGGATGATATGCCAGCATATACAAGCTTAGCAGAAGGGGGCTTATACAAAGCCTGTGCCCATTTACAAAATTGTTTGCCCAATTTGAAAGCCTCCATTGTTCTCCATAGGAATTCCCAAGCTACTCAATCAAAAGCCTCCGAGGCATCTAATAAAATCATAGCAAGTTTTGTACCCCTGCTCTCCGCTTCATCGAAAGCAGCAATTGCAGTGTTAATATGACTTGTAGTATCCCTGCCTGGGATGACGCCATGCTGTTGCTTGGATACTAAATCTGTTCAAAGAGAGGCAAGCTGCATAATTAAGAATTTAACAAAGATCTTAGCATCAGCATTAATAAGAGGGATGTGTCTGTACGAGCCCATGTCCTCTGGTGGTTTGCCCTTCTTCACAAATATTGTTATTTGGTCATAATCCAGGTGTCCCGAACTTTGTCGACCTCATCAATGTACTGTGTTTCCCTTAAAAGTGGTGGAATTAAGATATCCTTAAATGTCTTATAAAGTTCCAAGGGAATTCAGCCATCGCCGGCTGCTTTGCCCATGGGCAGAGCTGTGATGGCAGCCTCAAACTCCCCAGCAATGATATCCATCTGTAATGATGATACCTGCAATTCTTCTGCCTTTGGCAGCATACTACCTTTGACACAAGTTGCTACTACCACCATACAAGACATTTGATATTGGCTATATAGTGCTTAATAAAATAGAGAGAACTGTTCAACAATGGCTTGAGGGAGGGAATAAACAAAGGCCTCACTACCTTTGATGCCCTAGATCAGGTACCTGGCCTTTCTGTCCGAGATCTGATGAGTCAGTACTCGACCAACCTAATACCTGTATTCATACTGATGAGCTTTCATTTTAACTTACGTAGCCTCAATTTTCTTCCTAAAATTTTGACTTAATAGAGATTGTCTGTTAATAAGATGGATATGCAGAGCTCTCTCGTCAGGATGCCCTGCCCTAATAGCTGCTGCATGGGATACTTCTAATTGTAAAAATGCCTGGGCCAGCTGATTAACACTATTTTGTGTATCCCTATTTTGTGTATAAACAAACTATGTCATAATACCCAGAATGTAGGCGTTCAATGTATCCTACACCACCAAAGGTGAAGCTGGCCCCAAGTTATCCTACAGAAATCCCATGAGAGAACTTGCCACAACCTTAGTTAGTGAGAAGGTGCCTAGGAAATTAAAAGCGAAGCCGTCGACCCTCACCTCTAACAAGTTTATACCTAATATATTAGGGTTATGGTCCGATGACACCTTAGGGCATACCGCCATCTGGACTTCCCCAAGAGTCCCCCATTTAACAAATATTACTCAATACGGGAAGAGTGCTTGTGTGGAAATGAATAATATGTATACCCTATTACAGTAGAATACAATTCCCTCCAGGCATCCGTAAACTTGTGTAACTGAGCAAGTTAAAAAATGGAGGCCCTTGTTTTCACCATTCGTGGAGAGACAGGATGATTGTTAAGAGTCTATAGGAGGGTTCTTCAAAGTTGGCCCTGGAGGGCCAGATCCATGCCAGATTTTTAGCATAACCCCATTTAGATGAATGTAGTTATCTTAGAAATCTGGCATGGATCCAGCCCTCCAGGACAGACTTTGTAGAACCCTGGTTTATAGCATAATCGTTCACACACTTGAAGTCTCCCATTTCAAGCATTTCACCAGACGAATCCAATAAAACCAAACGAAGCTCGTTCAACATCTCGCGATCATCAAAGTTTGGCCCATAAACTGCAAATATTACATGTATCTGACCATTTACCAAAAGTTGAGCAATCGCCCATCTTCCCCTAGCATCAGATGGCAGCCCTCAGAATTTTACACTTTGCTACTAATATAGCAGCCCCTTGAATGTGTTTATCATTAGATTATAGCCAAGCTATTTATACAGATGTGTATCTTTATAAGCCAAATATGTTTGTTAGTGCAGTTATATGTGGGTATATGTGGGTTATACATTTTAATCTCCTCCCATACCTATTTTCAAAAATGAAAGCAATTGGGACCAGATACGTTCAAACACATGCAGTCTAGTCATTATTGAGTTAGCTCTATTCTTAGCCATCCCACCCTAGTCTGAGAAACCGTGCCTTTGTACACCTCCATCGATTTGCGATATATTTTTGACTGATTTTCTCCCCCACCTGTTAAAGCTTTTATATACGCATCTTGACAGTGACCACCACCCCCACCCAGAACCATTCCCTACCTGGCGCAGGTACCCCAGCCTTCCCCCTCTCTGTCTCGGGAACCCTTCCCCACCCTTTGGCTGTGGATGGTTGAAACAGCCCAAAGAGATCGCTACCCCCAAACATCCGCAGACCACCAAGTTTCTCCTGTGGAGAAGTAATGAGAAGAAGAAAAGAAAAAAGAAAAAAAACAACCCAGTAAGCAGTGTACCAATTGCCGGTCCCTTAATAAAGAAAACATTCTTTAAAAAAATAAATTAAAAAAAAACTATTATTACTGTTTCAGCTATCCAAGTCTTAATCATTCTTTTATCCCTTTAATGTTGCCGAGGGCTGTCTTTGCACCCTGTTCCGTAAAATGCATTTGAATCCACCCATTATGAATTACTTCAAACCTTGCCAGTTCCTGCAGAAAGACTTGTGCCCCAACTGCCTTCAGAGGGTCAATCAATTGACACAGTTTACAACACCTTTCCAATGTAGTTTTACTGAAATCTGAACGGACAAAGATTGTCATGGCATTCACTGCCACCGGAGGAGCAGGACGGGCTTTCATGGAAACTCTCTGCCTCAGCAAAAAGTTGCCTATGTAGACAAGGATGTACAGAATGCGAAATAGAGAACGACCTGTTGCTATCCCAGTTTATGGGAAAGCGATGTGCCCATTGGATCTGTGAGCCCATGTCCCAGTCCATAAGGTCAGGAAGGCTTTTCCCAAAGAGCTGCACTTTGTACTGTCGGCGGTCATCCCCCTCTTTCCCTTCCAAAATGGCAAACACTCACAAATTGTTGTTCCTTAGGCGATTTTCAAGATCTTCAACTTTAGACTGCACCAAAGCCAGCCGATGGTCATGATGTTCAATGGGTTTAGCAGTGGCTGAACCAACTTCCTCTGCATCCGCAACCTGTTGCTGTAGTTCTAACACTTCTGTGGACAGAGCAGTTACTTCGCAAGTGACCTCTGCTATTGACTGCTGAATTGCCACATTGTCAGCTCTTACTTGCGCATAATGCTGCTGCGCCTCTGCCCGATGGGCCTGCAAAAGCTGTAGGATTGTCCTAAGAGATGGTTTCTCAGTTTCATTATCAGCTGAAGAATCTTCTAGCGCCTCATAAGAGGAGAAACTAGAGAAAAGACTACAAACAGGACTAAAGCAAATATCCTGGGAAGGGCCAGCATCTGATCCTGGCTGATCAACTGATGCTAGCTCCACACCTTGTGGCCTTCCCCCCCTTAGGTGGCAGCTGAGTCTCTATGCTGGTGGTAGGCAAGCGAGACAATTGCTTTTACTTCATCCTTCAACATTACCCAGTCTCGTGATGGCATACCCTTAAAGCTGTTCCTGACAGTACGATTCATAGCCTGAGCAGCTTTGATTTTGCCAGACTGCAGCCCCCTCAGTGTGTAGAAGCCGCCTTTATAATTTGATACCAAATATCTACTTTAAAGGCCTGTAGAACGTTGACGCAAAGTCCCACAAGTGCTCCATTCTGTTTTTTTGGATTGCCGGACTTGCGCAAGACTGTTGCTTGGTGTCAAGCACACTTTCCGCCTCCTCAATAACCCCCATGATTGTGTCCGCCACCAGAGCTACCTCCTCCTCCTCCAAACAGCAGTCTACATTAGCTGATACAGATGCCACTACTGGCGGCAATAATAAGGTGTTGCTTACTGCATTATTATTAAGTATTTGCGGTATCACGGTAGAACCAACAGTTTCCATCTCTGTTGCAACAGTCTCTCCTCCAAGCAGGACAGCAGGTGAACCGGGGGTACTCCTATTTTTGTCTCGTCCACCGCATCCACTGGAGCTGAAGCCTCTGCAGTTCCCTGAGACTTCAAAGGTCGAGTCGACCAGGCTTCAACCTTCTGAGACTCGTAAGATATAGGCTGTAGTACGCTGCTACACTGTTGCACCACAGAGGCTACTGACACACCCACTCCTGTTACAATGTTGCTTTCCGTATGCTGTGCTGCAGCAGATATTGCCGGTGAGACAATCTTTCCTGTGGGGGCTGCTGCCATCAAAACATCTACCTCAGAAGTCTCTTCCCTTGCAGCCAGAGACTCCCTAGTTAGTGCATGCCTTCAACAGGCTGGCCTCCGTGCCTCCCCCAGCAGCTTCAATATCGGCCGTCGAACTTGAAAGGCGGTTTCTGGCGAAGAACAAATTATTACTGCTGGCAGCCACCAGCCCGCTCATTTTATACAGCGTCAGCGTCATGAGCTCCTTGTCCGCCTTGGAACACACTGGATCGCAGCGACGTTATGCCCCTACCAGGAAGCCAGGACCAGAGCTAGTGCCGGAAACTAGTGCTTACAGCCCGCGGGAGGCAGTAAGTAGATGCTGTATAGTATCAGCGGCTCCAATAGCAAAGCTGCCACATAGGTAAGACCACCCATCAGCAGTCTCTCAACCTTAATGCCACACAACCAAGTAACAGCTGGGCAACTTCTCACTTGGCGATCATCTCACGCTTATGGTGGGAGTGGCCAGTCTCTAATTGTGGGATCAGTCTGCCATCTTTCCCTGCCCTACACTTGCCATTTATGTCTGTTCTAAGTAAACCTGGCTTCTAGGAAGCATCCATAATGTTTTATTAAAATTATATACGATGCTTTGTTTTTTTTATTTCAAAATATTATTGTAAGCATATGCCCTATGTTTATGTGGCCTTGTTTTTCTTTTTAGTTTGTAGCGTAGGCTTGCGTTAAAAACAAATTACAAACGTAACTATCGCGCTTGCTTGCCAAAGCCAGAACCATTGTCTCAGTAAATGTTTGCTAATTTATGATTTCATTTATTACAGGAGGCTGGTGACACAGATGAAGCAGAGTCTAAGCCAGACCTAAATCTACACCAGACTTTAAAAAACAAGAATTGGAAATGCAATAGGTATCCCCTTTTATTAAGTTAAAGCCATTTGCTTTGCTATACAATACCATTAGCAAAGCAAATGGCTTTAACTTAATCAAAGGCGAGACCTATTGCATTTTCAATGCTTGTTTTTAAATCTCGCGCCTCACCCGGTCGTGACGCCCCCGCGTCCTGTGGATTTTCAAACACTTCACTCACAACCTTCGTTCTTCGAGAGAGCACTTCTGTGACGAACACACGAGTGCACGGGAAGTTATTAATTTATATAGCGTGTATTCCCCTGACCAGGCGTCCTGATTCGATTGTTTCGACTCTAAATGCACATAGTTTACAGTGTCTGTACTGTGCCTTTTATTAAGGCATTCTGACGTCAACTCGGACTACGTGCGCACCTTATAAAAGAAAAAAAAACATTTACTCAGTGTGAACCCTCTAGTCGTCCCCCAGACAGAGCCCGTCCTCCACCTGTTCCCAGCGAACACGCCCATTGTGCAAGCTTCCAGCACAGAGGCCAAGCAATGAATGAACAATGCTTCCCATAACGCTTGCTTGCCCCGCGTGTCCACAGCAGTGTGCCAAGCTGCCGTTGGTTGTGAAGGGCGTGCTGGGGGTAAAGTGACAAGTGGTGCAACATACCATCGGAAAGCACCGGGTAGATAGACTTCTGAATTGAAAGTACCATTGTAAAAATCACTAATCGGTGTTTTTAATGTGTTATCAATTGCATGACTTTGTACAAAGTAATTTTTTTAATGTACGTTTGTTTGTACCTGTAGGGGACAGTGGTGCCGTAAATCTTGCGTTTATTTTAAATTAAAATGCCCCTTTTGAAGGATGTTGGTTTGAATGTGGAGTGCAGTCTAGATGGATTTAGGCGAGCGCCACGGCATTTTTAGGTCTCGCTCTCAAGACCTATTGTCGCCGAGATGCCTCTCAAGGGAGACAGACCGGGGCACGCGCAGCGATAGCGATTGGGGTCGGGGTCTGTGGACGCGCTTCTGAGACGTGCTTGCGCAGACGCACACACAGACATACGCGCGTGCACACACCCCGCCGCTGCCGCCCCCCCTCACCGCATCCGCGGCTGCCTAACGCGCGCGCACACACCTCGCCACCGCCGCCGCCCCCCCCTGTACAACAAGCATTGGCAAAGCCAATAGGTCTCGCCTTTGAGACTATTGGCTCATCCATTGCCTTTGAATCATGCTCTATAGCTTGGTTACATTTAAGCGGTGTGATATCTTATATGTACACACCTGAAGGTGAAGGTTACAGAATATTTTGTGGTTTTAGCCACGCCTTTGACCCCGCCCCCTTGCACGGCCCCCGTTGTGCACAGCGTCAGTTCCCTTACTTTTTAATCCGCTTCGACCACTGGTTTTACTCGCTCGTCTACCGTGGGTCTTTCACTGACCTCCGAAGACTCTTCTTTTCTCTGTTCATCAGCTCGTCTACACTTACTCCTTCCTTTGCCCCGCGGTTCCTCTTATTTCAAACTTTTTTCACCCCAACCTTTACTTCCTTTACTCCCTCTCTATATAACCTCCTTTCTCCCTCTGACCTCTCCAACTTCCTTTCTTCACTCCCCACTCCGTGCATTCCTCTCCACTCTCCAAGGAGATTGTGCACTACTTCCCTCAGGCGCATTCCCCCCCCCCAATAAAACACACCTCTGCTTCACCTTCCTCCTCTTCTCTCGTCCTCTTGCCTCTGCTGCCACGCACCCCAAAACGCACTCTGCTCTTCGAGGTTCTCTGGTGGGGGGTGAGCGGCAGGGCCGGGGCTGGGTCCATCCACCAGGGGTGCAGGTCAGCGCTGCTCCAACTGCCACTTCCGTGTTTCCTACTTAGGGTGCGTCACTCCTTAGGTTGTCAGTCCGGCTGTGCAGCACGGCTCATACCATTCCGATGTGGGGGGGGGGGGGGGGGGGTTCGTGGATCGTGCCACTTTGACACATATCTTCAGTTAGTGGCAATACAAACCTGCGACTCTGGCAAACATTGCAAGTGATTCGGAGGGCCATGAGATAATCAGAAAAAGGCTGTAAGGTATGTTTGTTTGTGTCCGCCCCCCCATGCCGAGCTTTGTTTCGTCCAAACACTTGTCTCTGTGCATCTGCGGTCCCAGCTTGCTGATCGCACTTCCTTGACTGACACAAAGTGGCCTGCCGCTGCCAACTCAACCTTTTAGACTGCAGAAATAGAAGTGCCACATACCGAGGCGAGCACACAGGAACATCGCTGGGAGTAGAGGTACCCTTACAGTACCTGTGAATCCAATGAGTGGTGTCCGAGTGCTGTGTGCCTAGGGGCGTAATGTAGGCTGGAATTATGCGGCAGGGTTAATTAAATTATACATCAAGAAAAGGCACATTATTCAGCATAATGCAACACCTTTTGTAATTGTATTGTTAATTATTTCTCCACATGCTAAAACTGTCTGGTTATTTTTACAAATGCTAATATTGTCTGAATAAAGCTCTCATTCGCGAGTATCCGTTTAACACCCAGATACTGCAATAAGCAACGGAAGGCGAGCAGTCAACGTTTTCAAAGGGTCCTCCACTTTGTGGCAACCGCGGTAGCAACATTTGTAATAACTTTTGATACGTTTCAGCTAGAAATATTTTTTGGGGTTCAAATCTGCAGATAATGGATTGTGCGTCAAATGTGGCAAGTCCATAACTATGTGGAAAACACCACAGGCGCAGGCAGACTCTCATAATTCCACTGGCCTTGGAAATAGTGCCATGAAGCCTCCTCACCACAGGAGCGATTCATTTTACAAAAAACACGCGAGTGCAGGTTGCCAAACCCTTTCTTAGGAGACCGCTACTGGTGTCGCTAGAAATTAATTGTTTTAGGGGCGCACTCAAGGAGACCTCGCCACTACTGATGGGGGTCAAGTCCCCAATATCACGAGTATTTGTGAAGCGCGTCCACGCATGCGTGGGTCTGTAACGCTGTAATTGACACATGCTGGCAGTAAGATGTGTGTGCCGAGAGGCCTTAGGAAGAACAATGCCGTAGGCATCCTCTGGCCCCTCTCCCCGTGTTGCTGAGGTTGGACGTGCACGTCTGGTACAGGCGGATGTTGTGCCCCTGCTGAGCTGTTTTTATCACTGGTGAGCCTTAAACACCTCCGGGGGGAGGGGGGCGGCTTCTCTACAGTGGGGGAATGCGCACCCCGGTGTTTGTTCTTCATTTACGCCAATGCATCACCTGATACACGCCTCCATTAATGTCCAACCCGCCCCAAAAAAAATTATCTAGCATTACACCCCACAGACAGAGAACTGCACTGTTTGCTTCCCCATGACGCCTCTGCCAATTGTGGATTAAAAGAAAAAATATATATATTTCCGATTTTACACCACCAGAATGTATTCAACACTATTGATTCTTTGTAAGGAACAACAATGATCTCCTCCGCGTTTACGGAAAGACACTCGTGTCTGTCTCTCACTAACTAACATTTTGAAAATGCACACATGTTGAAAAGTTGGTTTTCTTTTATCCCCCTTCTTGGGAGGGCATTGCATGTGTTTCTGTAAAGAGCACGGTTTTCTTGTGGGTGTGGAATTAATGTCTCCTTCATACAGGCAATTAACAGTAAGAACAGGTGCACAGATTTTCGATTTGTCACACCTTGTAGGGAGGTTGGTTGCTTGCTGCTTTCCACCCAGAGGATATTCCAATGCCACATCACCCGTCCCAATGCAGACACGCATTTGCAATGCAACAGGTCTCGCATTTACACAAGTTTAAGCTACTGGCATTGTAAATGACCATGCCTTTTATTTATTTTTAAACCAAAATATAAATAAAAGGCATTGTCATTTACAATGCCACTAGCTCAAACTCGTGTAAATGCGAGACCTATTGCATTGCAAATGCTTGTTTTAACTCCTTCTCAGGGGAAGACTATACAGCACTAGGTCATCTGTGGGTGCATATCGTCCCTGGGTCATCTGTGGGTGCATATCACCCCGAATTCACAAAGCCCATTTCAAACTCAGAAGGATGAAAGGCAAAGCTGGTCCAGTAAGAATGTCAGTCTAAGCTGAATGTTGCACACAGCAGCAACAGGCGCGTTGACATGATTGGCTTATCTGCCTCGCTTTGTATCCTCTTAGGTCCATCACATTGTACGATTTCACACAAGCCTCGACTTTCTTTTCATATGCAAATCTCCCCACTGTGAACCCCATTTACCACGTAAATTGTGTTGATTGTTAAGGAGGAAGGGGGGGGAGGGGGGCGTGCAGAGTAGAAAAAAAAGTGTTAGTTTGTTAAAGTGGTTTTCCCAAAAATACTACACACAGCAAGAAAAGCAAAAATGTTCAGCCACACAAAACGACATTCGCTCAAATCGTTATTAAACACAAAATCCCAGAATTAAACGTCGATGCCAAACGCCTTCCTCGCCACCGTGCACAATCAAAACCTTCATTGGAAGTGCCCGTGCCGCCCCCTAGCGGTTACTCTTAGTGCGCATTTAGGGCTGAAAATAATAAGACATTAAAAATAAAACTGTCTACAGGCGTTGAAGGGGCTCGTGCGATGTCTGGCGTTCGTCCCGACAAGACAAAGCCGTGCCAGGCTGCCTCGGTGGGGGGTGGGGGCAAATAGGGATGGAAGGAGGGTGAGATGAGTGAAGAGGGAAAGGTGCAAACAAAGTGATTGGGAGAGAGACAGCGAAAGACAAACGGGGAAAGTGGTGTGTGGGGTCCGATAGGAGGGTTTGTGTGGCTTGGTGGTGGAAAAATGCTTTATGTGGGCGTAGCAGAAGAGGGTGGTTGGTGAGCAGGTGGGGTATTGTCTAGTGTGGGAGGAGAGGGCAGGCAGGAGTTGGTGCAGGAATACATTGTGTGAGGTTCCCTGGAGTGGTTGGGTCACGTGGAGGGGAGGTGGGATTATTAAGAGGTGTCCGCTGGGAGGGCAGGTGGCATTGGTGAAGTGATACATACACTATGTGAAGTGCGGCTCTAGTGAGAGTAGTGAGGGGGGCTGCACTTGTCTCCTGGAGGTGAAAAGAGGGTGGGACCAGCAGCTTCTCTGTGAACGTGGCCTCCAGCAACGAGAACGTTCTAGAACTCTGTCCTACTTCACACTATGGTGTGCATCGCTGTCCTAGTCTCTCATGGATGCACACTGCCTCTGCCTGTCCTGGATCCGTGCAGGGCCTGCACACTGCCTCTGCCTGTCCTGGATCCGAGCAGGGCCTGCACACTGCCCGACTGTCCTTGAGGCGTGCAAGGCCCCCACATACAGTGTAAACGGCCTCTCTCTCGGTGGTGTCCGCCTGGTTTTAGTGCTACGGAGAACCAAGGACGCACCAAACCTACGCGGAAACGAGGCCCGCCGCCGTGTGAGGCGCCGTGGCGCTGTTTACAGCTGTCATCGAAGTGCTAGAATGACCTAGTGCTGGACATGGACAGACGTGAAGAACAAGTTACTTACCTTCGGTAATGCTTTTTCTAGTGGATACAGTATCTGCCTGTGGATTCCTCACCTTGTGAATATACCCTGCGCCAGCAACATTCGGAAACTTTTGTAGCAGTCCACGCCGATGAGGTCGAAGACGACGTCACAGAGGCACGGCTCCGCTCGCGACTCCGCTGACGTCACCGGCTCCATAAGAAGACCTCGTCGGCGTGATGACGTCAGTTCCGCCCTTTTTTCCGTGCCTTCGAGGCACACGGACGGACTGACAGCAATATATACATAGCATACACAGTACACAATATACAAAGCAACACACACAGTGTGGAGAATAAGCAGGAAGGCAACAGAAACCACACAATGCCTTTGACAGTAATAAATGTACATGAAACACCATCATATACTAAAGGTATACAAGGGTGGACAACGGGGAGGCGGGTGGGTCAGTGAGGAATCCACAGGCAGATACTGTATCCACCAGAAAAAGCGTTACCGAAGGTAAGTAACTTGTTCTTCTGATGGATACATCTGCCAGTGGATTCCTCACCTTGTGAATAGATTCCACAGCAGTCCCCACTCCCGGAGGAGGGTGTCCACCCTTCTATACCAGAAAGTCCTGAAGGACGGAACGAGCAAAGTGTCCGTCCCTCCTCACCTCGGTGTCCAAGCAATAATGTTTCGCGAAGGTGTGAAGGGAGGCCCAAGTTGCCGCCCTACAAATGTCCTCCACAGGAACACCCCTAGACAAAGCAGAATTGGAAGACTTTGCTCTAGTGGAATGAGCCCTTAAACCCTCTGGAGGTTCCTTACCAGCCAGGGAGTAGCATATCTTGATGCACAAGACAATCCATCTGGAAAGGGTGCGCTTGTGCACCACTCGACCTTTCCTGCAGCCAACAAAGCCCACGAAGAGCTGGTCATCAACTTTGAAGTCCTTTGTCCTGTCCAGGTAGAAGCTCACCGCCCTCTTAGGGTCCAAGCGGTGAAGTCTCTCCTCTTCCTTTGAAGGGTGAGGGGGAGGATAGAAGGAAGGAAGAGTAATGGACTGCCCCAGATGGAAGGGAGTTACCACCTTAGGCAAAAATGCAGCCCTGGTCCTGAGTACCATCCTTTCAGCATGAATGGTCAAAAACGGGGGTTTTGAACTTAGAGCTTGAAGCTCACTTACCCTCCTTGCCGAGGTGATTGCAATGAGGAAAATCGTCTTAAAAGACAACAGTCTCAAGGGACACTTGTGTAAGGGCTCCAAGGGAGAACCCATAAGATAAGTCAAGACAAGGTTTAAGTCCCATTGAGGCACAATAAAGGGAGTAGGAGGAAATCTGTTTGTGAGGCCCTTGAGAAATCTAAGCACAATAGGTGATTTGAATAATGAAGGCTGGTCCGGCAAGCAAAGGAAAGCCGACAAAGCCTATAAGTATCCCTTCACAGTGGCCACAGCAAAGCCTTGCTGGGCAAGAGAAAGGGCAAACTGTAGAATGTTAGACAGACGAGCCTTCAAAAGGATCAATTGACTTCTCACCACACCAAAGTACAAATTTAGACCACCTATAAGAATATATAGATTTGGTGGAATGACGTCTGGCAGACAAAATTACATCTACCACATCAGGTGGGAGAGAAAAAGAATTCAGGTTGCCCCGTTCAATCTCCAGGCATGAAGGTGTAAGCTCTGGAGGTGGAGGTGTAGAACCTGCCCCTCCGATTGCGAGAGGAGGTCTGCCCTCAGAGGGAGACGGAGCGGAGGGCACGAGGAGAGGTGGAGAAGATCTGTGTACCACACCCTTCTTGGCCAATCCGGGGCGACCAAAATGACTTGGGCCCGGTCTTGGCGAATCTTCCTCAGAGCCCGAGGAATCAAGGGCATGGGAGAAAACGCGTAAAGGAGTCGAGAGCCCCAACTCAACTGAAACGCGTCCCCTAACGCTCCCTGCATCGGATACTGGAGACTGCAGAATGACGGGCAGTGAGCATTCTCGTGAGTGGCGAACAGGTCCACCCGAGGAGTCCCCCACATCCGAAAGACGTGACGAACCACCTCCGAATGGAGCCTCCACTCGTGGTCAGCGGAGAACTGCCGACTGAGACTGTCTGCACGTACGTTCAGAACCCCGGCCAAATGATTTGCCATCAGACAAATCTGATGATCCTGAGCCCAGGACCATAGACGCAGAGCCTCTCTGCAGAGACAATGAGACCCCACTCCACCCTGTTTGTTGATATACCACATCGCGATAGTGTTGTCCGTCAGGACTTGAACAGACTGACCGCGAAGGGGAGGGAGGAAGGCCTTGAGCGCCAAACTAATCGCCCGCAATTCCAGATGGTTGATGTGAAGCAACCTCTCCTCTGGAGACCAAAGACCCTTGATCTCGAGATCCCCCAGATGTGCACCCCACCCTAAAGTGGATGCATCCGTAATCACTGTGGCCACCGATGGAAGTAGATGGAAGGGCTTTCCTTGAGACAGATTGCCGTCCCCGCTCCACCAAGACAGATCCGCCGCAGCTTCTCTGGAGATCCTCACAGACTCCTTGAGATCTCCCTTGTGCTGATACCACTGCCTGCGGAGGCACCACTGGAGTGTCCTCATGTGCCAGCGTGAATGGTTGACCAACAGAATGCAGGAAGCGAACAGACCGAGCAGGCGAAGGACCTTCAGAACTGGAACGACCGCTCCATTGTAAAACAAAGGAATCATTTCCTGTATGTCGAGAATCCTTTGAGGAGGAGGGAATGCTCGACACACAGTAGTGTCCAGTACCGCACCTATGAACAGGTTGCGCTGAGAGGGCACCAGGTGAGATTTGGGCACATTTATCGAGAAACCCAATTTGAACAACAGCTAAGCTGTATCTTGCAGATGATGTAGCACCTTCTCTGGCGACTCCGCTTTGATCAGCCAGTCGTCCAGACAGGGGAAAACCGAGATCCCCGACCTTCTGAGATGGGCTGTCACCACTGCCATCATCTTCGTGAAGACTCGGGGTGCAGTAGTAAGACCAAACGGAAGGACCGCAAACTGATAATGTTGCGACCCTACCGTAAACCGGAGATACTTCCTGTGCGACTTCAGGATGGGGATGTGGAAATACGCGTCCTGCAAGTCGATCGACACCATCCAGTCCTCCTGATTCAGCGCTTGAAGAACCTGAGCCAGGGTGAGCATCTTGAACTTCTCTTGCTTTAGAAAAAGATTCAAGATTCTGAGGTCCAATATCGGACGCAATCTGCCGTCCTTTTTCGGAATCAGGAAATACCTGGAGTAGCATCCCTGACCCTTTTCCTGCTCTGGAACCTCCTTTATCACACCTTTTTGAAACAACTTCAGGACTTCCTCCTGCAGGAGAAGACGGTGGTCCTCCGAGCAAGCCCCTTGACAAGGAGGGTAATTTGGCGGGAATTCCCGAAAGGGAAGGGCGTACCCATTCTCTACAAGATCCAGAACCCAGAGATCCGTGGTCACAGATTCCCAATCTTGTAGAAAATGGGTAAGCCGGCCCCCCACAGGACCAACATGATCCGGAATGGCGGATCTAGGGCTGCTTTGCGGTGGTGGGAGGGGCTGAGGAGGAGGAAGAGGAGGAGGAGGAGGAGAGTTGACGGCCACGTGTGCGACCCCTAATTCTACCTCTGAATCCTCTAGACGAGGAACCTTGCTGCTGTTGGGTCCGTCTATAGGATCGAAAGGATGCCCTTCCGAACTCTCTGTACCTTTTAAAAGACCCCCTCGAATGGGACCGAAGGCCCAGAGACTTAGCCGTTGCCTTACTCTCCTTGAAACGTTCAAGAGCAGCATCTGCCTTTTTGCCAAACAAGCCAGATCCATCTAATGGCAAGTCCAACAGAGTCGACTGCACATCCTGGGAAAACTCCGAAGACTTCAGCCACGCACTCCTCCTAGTGGCGACAAAAGATCCCATGACCCTTGCCACTGAATCTGCCGGCTCCAGCCCACTTTGGATCACCTGGCGTGCTGCTGCCTGGGCCTCAGTCAAGATCTCCTGAAAATCAATCCTATCCTCCTCAGATAGTTTTGGTGCCAGCTTTTTAGCAGAATCCATAAGTGCATGTACATAACGTCCTAAAAGGCATGTGGCATTCGTTGACTTCAGAGCCATGCTGGCCGATGAAAAGACCTTTTTGGCTGATTGATCCAACCTTTTAGCCTCTCTGTCCCCCGGAACCTGAGGAAAAGCACCCTTGGATTTCCCTGAACAAGCTGCCTGAATCACCAGGCTCTCAGGCGATGGATGCGATGTCAAGAATTCAGGGTCCCCTGGAGCTGCCCTATACCTCCTAGCAACCGTCTTGGAGACTGAAGGAGCAGAAAAAGGCTTACGCCACACCTCCAAAACAGGGTCAATAATGGCCTCATTAAAAGGTAACAATGGTTCAGAAACTGCTGTAGGAGAATGTAACACCTCAGTCAAAATGTTTGCTTTAAACTCCGTTGTTGGCAACTGGATATCAAGCAGTTCCGCAGCTTTTCTGATTACCGCATGATACGGAGCCACATCTTTGGAGGGTTCATCAGACGGAGGAGTAATCTCCCACTCAGGAGACAAATCCAGCCCACTAGCTTCCTTAAGCTCCTCAAACACTTCATCCGACTTCTCCAGCTCTCCTTCCTCTGCTTCTTCCAGAAGGTACCTCCGCTCATCAATCACCCTCTGAGCCTCCCTTCTGGACCAAATCCGTACCAGCGGCGCCGGCGACGCCGTGTTCGGATCCAACGGCGCCGGTGTCGAACGTGGATCCGCAGGAGCAGCCGGCGTCAAACGAGGTCGAGCCGGCGCCGGTGAAGATGGAAGCGGCGTCGACGTCCTCGGCGCCGGTAGATGCCAAGACGGCGTCGCCGGAAAGAACGGCATAAAGGGGGCCTGTGGATAGACTTGCGGCACCCCCAAATTAAACGCCATTGGACCCATCGGACCCGCAGGTGCACCAGTGGTGTACATGGCTCTAGCGAATACCCCGTACATAGCATTTAAATAATGCGAGGGGTCCTGACCTGGAAAAGCAGGGTACTGGTCAGTCATCACCGGACTCGGGCCAACCGGCGCCGATGGTGAAATCAACGGCGTCGCAGGCTCACCCGGGACTTGAAGATCTTCAAGCGGGGCCGGAGATGGAACCGGAGATGGAACCGGAGCCGGAGATGGAACCGGCGTCGAGTCTGAGCCGGCGCCGGAGAAGCCGGAGCCAGGGAAGCCACTGGAGAAGAAGGACCAGAAGGCGAATCCGGCAGAGGAGAAGGAGACACAGAGTCCTTCCGACGTCGAGATGGCGACTTCGACGCCGAACTCTTGTCCGAGTGGCGCCGAGAAGAGTGCCTCCTCTTCTTCTTATGCTTCTTGGCTCGCGAAGCATGCCCCAAAGTCGACTTCGACGCCGACCTCGATCGAGACCTCGACCCCGTCCTCGACTTCCTTCTTCCTCTTTTCTCCTTTTTCATCCTTGCGATGAAGAGCTTCGCTTCCCTTTCCTTGAGAGCCTTCTAGCTCATCTTGCGGCAACTGGATCAACCATCCACATCGTGGTCAGATGACGAGCACCACACACAGTCCTCATGTGGATCAGTGATCGACATGTGTTTGCCGCACTCACGACAAGGCTTGAAACCCGACTTCCTTGTCGACATCCTTGAAAGAGAAACAGAGAAAATCCAGAGATAACAAGTAACAATGAAGCTACCAACAGCGCTTCCCGAAATCCGTTGGCGTCGACGGCGCGGAAAAAAGGGAACTGACGTCATCACGCCGACGAGGTCTTCTTATGGAGCCGGTGACGTCAGCGGAGTCACGAGCGGAGCCATGCCTCTGTGACGTTGTCTTCGACCTCATCGGCGTGGACTGCTACAAAAGTTTCCGAATGTTGCTGGCGCAAGGGATATTCACAAGGTGAGGAATCCACTGGCAGATGTATCCATCAGAATTAGCCAGCAGTCTATGAACGAACCAGTCCAATGACATTGAATGTAGGTAAACGTAAACAAAAAGCTGAACAAACGTACACGTTCTAGACAACACGTCTCAATCTAGATAACATTAACAAGTGCAGAGCACCCATGGCGATCACACAAAAGTGAAACGGTGATAGGCCACTGTGTATACCAAAGGCAATGACGGGGTCACGGTTGTCCACATTCGTTATTCACTTCCTCAAAGCAGCGGATCGGTTTCATACAGGGAACGCGCCTGGAAGTCGTGATTTGCAACCCTGAGCCGCTGGTTTCTCGAAGCACGGCCCATGGTCTCACAGGAGTCATACTGGCAACCCATGAAGCCTGAAGATAGCTCTGTGGGGTAGAGCGCCTGCTGCAGAGGTGCTGTTGGGTCAACTCCCTCAGAACCGACCTCGGCTTTCTTCCTTCTGAGATCACTGCAAGGCACACACCAGTGGATGCGAATGATCATACAAGGGAACGCGCCTCGAAGTCGTGATTTGCAGCCCTGAGCCCCTGTTTTCTCGAAGCACGGCACATGGTCTCACGGGAGGCATACTGGCAACCCATGAAGCCTGAATGTAGCTTGGTGGGCTAGAGCGCCTGCTGCAGAGGTGCTGTTGGGTCGAATCCCTCAGAACCTACCTCGGCTTTCATCCTTCTGAGATCACTGCAAGGCACACACCAACGGACGCGAATGACGCGCATTATTCAAGCGCCAAGAGGACGATGAGCGCTATAAAAAGCTGTGAAGCAGGTGAGGCGGTCCACCAAAAAGCCAAAGGGAGGCAACAAAAAACCCTCCTTTCCAATGGGAAGCCAGAGTTTACCATAAACGCTGACGCTACCCAATGGAAATGAGGGGCGGGGCTCGAGTTCCCTTCTCCAAACTGAGTTGTTTACTATAAGTCTCGAGGCGAGGAGCGCATGCGCGCTCCAACGCCAGCCGAGACCTAAAAAATTATTTTAAAAATGTGTATGGGCTATGCTAATATCATGTACATGGGGATGTTCCTGTTGCAGGTGCAGTAGCTACTAGATTACGCCCACTTGCCTTGATCTCTGGCGGGATGCAGTAATGCCAACTTTTCTTTTCGCCATGTCTTCCACTGGTTGGCTACATAAACAGAGTACCTTCAGGAGCAGTGTTTACAAACAACATTAACCCCTTCGCTGCCAGGCCTTTTCCCCCTCGTGTGCCACGCCCTTTTTTGGCTATTTGGGGTAGTGCGCGCTGAGGCCCCTGTAACTTTTTGACCACATAAGGTATCCACGCCAAATTTGCGTCCTTTTCTTCCAACATCATGGGGATTCTGAAGAAACTCAGGGTTTGTGGATTCCCCTGGAGGGGTCACAGAAATGAGCCAAAATACAGCAAAATTTAGTTTTTTGGGGGGGACATGGGAAAAACGGGCTGCAAATGAAAGCATCTGGGGTTTTCCCTGCAAATGTTATCAAAAAAGGGTTTGTGGGGCTGAAATCACCATTTTCCCAGCTTTTAGGGGATACCAGACTATTGTCAGAAACCCAAAATTTTCTACACAGTTTTGGCATTTATCTGGGACATAGCCTATTTTTGCTATATTTTGTGCTTTCAACCTCCTTCTAGTTAATGGTAGAAATGGGTACAAAAGCAATAATGGATCCTGGAAAGCTATACATTTTAGAGAAGTAGACAAACTTCTGAATTCAGCAAGGGGTCATTTGTGTAGATCCATCAAGGTTTCTTTATAGAAACGAACAGTTAAATATAGGATAAATTGAAAATTTGTTGAAAAAAAGCGC
This sequence comes from Triturus cristatus, assembly GCF_964204655.1. Lineage (NCBI taxonomy): Eukaryota > Metazoa > Chordata > Amphibia > Caudata > Salamandridae > Triturus > Triturus cristatus. The sequence goes on along the minus strand of NC_140581.1, from coordinate 686,559,150 downwards.
CTTTTGTGTCAACGTTTTCACCTGTAACTTCTTCTAATTTTGACAGCTCTTTGAAAGCAATATACCGTTACATCCGCTGGACATTACTGGTTGTGGGGATATATAGGACTTGTAGGTTCACGAAGAACCCGACGAACCCAGAGCCAAAAACTGAGCTGCAACTTGCAATGGTTTTTTATTATGTTCCGGGTATATAGTAATTATTCTGTAAAAATGTGTACATGGAAAAATCGGTATGAAAGACACCTATGTATTTCTGAAATGGGAACAAAATATAGAGTTTAGAAACAGTAGATATTTGCACATTTCCGAAATTGGGAATACTCATACTAGCATGAGAATTATCAGTCATTTTTTAGAATGACTTCTTTTTTACACAATGTCTTTCATTTGGAAGGCAGAAATGCATCGAAAGTCAATAGGTAATAACAGTTCCTTTACAAATCTGAATTACCCTAAGTCTCCCGATAAAAAAGGTACCTCACTTGTAGGGGTAGGCATAGTGCCCACGACAGGAAATGGCTCAAAACCCAACGTGAATACACCACATTTTCACAATGCAAAATTACCCTTTTTTAGCAAAGTGCCTAGCTGTAGTTTTTTAACCCTAGCTCTGCCGGCACCTAGGGAAACCTAGCAAACCTATACATTTTTGAAAACTAGACACCCAGGGGAATCCAGGATGGGGTGACTTGACTGCCTCCCACCAGGTTATGTTACCCAGAATCCCTTGCAAACCTAAAACATTGCCAAAAAAAACACTTTTTCCCCACATTTCTCTGGTGGAAAGTTCTGGAATCTGCGTGGATCCACAAATTTCCACCCACCCCGCGTTCCCCAAAGTCTTCCGAGAAAAATGGTACCTCAATTGTGTGGGTCAGCCTAGTGCCCGCGACAGGAAACGGCGCAAAACGTAACATGGACACACCTCAATTGTGTAGCGAAAAATGACCCTTTTTTGGCAAAGTGCCTAGCTGTAGTTTTTGAACCATAGCTCTGCCGGCACCTAGGGAAACCTAGCTAACCTATACAGTTTTGAAAACTAGACACCCAGGGGAATCCAGGATGGGGTGACTTGACTGCCTCCCACCAGGGTCTGTTACCCAGAATCCCTTGTAAACCTGAAAAATTGCCAAAAAAACACATTTTCCCCACATTTCTCTGGTGGAAAGTTCTGGAATCTGCGTGGATCCACAAATTTCCACCCACCCTGCATTCCCCAAAGTCTTCCGAGAAAAATGGTACCTCACTTGTGTGGGTCGGCCTAGTGCCCATGACATGAAACGGCGCAAAACGTAACGTGGACACACCTTAATTTCACAGCGAAAAATTGCCCTTTTTTGGCAAAGTGCCTAGCTGTAGTTTTTGAACCATAGCTCTGCCGGCACCTAGGGAAACCTAGCAAACCTATACATTTTTAAAACTAGACACCCGGGGGATTCCAGGGAGGTATGGCTTGCGTGGATCCCCCAATGTTTCCTTACCCAGAATGCCCTGCAAACCTCAAATTTAGCTGAAAAAAACAAATTTTTCACACATTTTTGTGTGGGAAAGTTGTGGCATCACCGGGCTGACACAAATTTTTACCACCCAGCGTTCCCCCGGGTCTCCCGATAAAAACGGTTCCTCACTCGTGTGGGAGGCCCAAGTACCCGCGACAGGCAAGGGCCCACAACGTAGTGAGGCGACATGAAAATTGCCTACCTCAAAACGACCTGGTTTTGCAAGGGGAGTCACCTGGGTTTTTGTCCCGGTGCTCGGCGGCCACCTAGGGAAACCTACCAAACCCGCACATTTCTGAAAACTAGACACCCGGGGGATTCCAGGGAGGTATGGCTTGCGTGGATTCCCCAACGTTTCCTTACCCAGAATGCCCTGCAAACCTCAAATTTAGCTAAAAAAAATCACCTTTTTCACACATTTTTGTGCGGGAAAGTTGTGGCATCACGGGGCTGACACAAATTTCCTACCACCCAGCGTTCCCCCGGGTCTCCTGATAAAAACGGTGCCTCACTCGTGTGGGAGGCCTAAGGACCCGCCACGGGCAAGGGCCCGAAACGTAGTGAGGCGCACTACGTTTAGGACCCTTGTCTATTGAGGCGCACTACGTTTTGGACCCTTGCATAAAAAAAGCCTGCGTACTCGCTGGCGCCTAGTGGGCTTTCTGCCCCCCCAGGGGGCAGATCAGGGGCCACTGCCACCATCTGCCCTCCCGGGGGGGGGGGGGGCAGAAAGACTGGAATTTCTCTGGGGGTGGGGTGGGGTTTTGTCATGCCCATTTTTGGGAGCCCCTACCCCTACACTAATAAAAGAAAAAAATCCATGGTTTCTAGTGGGCAGAAAGGCGTAATGGTGGTGGGTGGGTGGGGGCATTGGCGTGCCCGTTTCGGCCAGCCCCCACCCTAAAAAAAAACTGAAAAGAAATCCCTGGTGTATAGTGGGCTTTCTGCCCCCCAAAGGGGCAGATTAGGGGCCAATGCCCCATCTGCCCCCAGGGGGGGGCAGAAAGACTGTGATAATTGGGGGGTGAGGTGGGGGCATGGGCCTGCCCGTTTTGGGCAGCCCACACCACTATTTTTATTTTTTTTAAATTCCCTGGTTTACTCATACAATACCTACTAATATTGTGATGCTAAATAAATGATGTGCTGGAGCTCACTTATCTGTATGTGTGGTGCGTATGCTAATTAAGTATATACTTTTCCACCACATGACTACCAAAAAGCTGTCGCACCTTTTAGTAGGTTTTCCCGACACCTGCATAGACTTGTATTGTTTGCCTCCTTATGAGCTATACACGTATGCAGTGGTTCCCAACCTGTGGTCCGTGGACCCCCAGGGGTCCCCGGCACCTTCCCAGGAGGTCTGCAGGTCTCGAGCGCATACCCAAGCCTTCTGCAGAACAGCTGTGCCTCTTGTTGTTTTGAGGCTGAAAGGCATTCAGGCAGCTAAAGGTCTGGGCAAGCAGGAAGGCACTTCTCCAAATGGGGCCTCCTGGCAAACACACTTGAGTGTTATATTTGTTATTTAATTTATGCTGCAGTTTTAAAAGCACTGCAAACTTCCCTGTATATCCAGCAGTTTCCGGGCAACAATAAAAGTGTCACAATAACTCTGTGTTGGGCCCGGATGTTTGCCGTTGTTTTTCCTCTTGGAAACTCTTTGGAAGTCACGAGGTCGGTGACTCCTCCTTTGGATCGTATTGCGCATGGGCTTCGGCTCCATCCTCAGATTGTTTTTCGCCAGCAGGGAAAGATGGAGCGTAGTAATGACAGTGAAGATGCCCATGTGTGTTGTATCTAAATAAGATAAACTGGAACAGATAAAGGTAGCCGGGGAGGCGGGTGGGCGTGTGTAGCTCTGCAGCTCTACATGCCAAGAACAGATGCATACTGGTAAGTAGCATATTCCGTTCGAGGCATATGAGCTGCAGATTACACACTGTGCATAGGTTATATAGCAGTACCCATCCTTAGCGGCAACCACCCATATCTGTTGCAGTGGTTTGAAATAATGTTTTGAGTACAGCTTCGCCCACACTAGCCTGTTGCTTAGTTTGCACATCTACACAATAGTGTTTAGTGAAAGTGTGCGGTGTTGATCATGTAGCTGCTCTGCAGATATCATCTAATGGGATGTTTTATGTGTAGAGTGGGCTTTAGAGGGAACGGATAGCGTTCGTTTTGCTTTGTGGTAGCAAATCTGAATGCATTTGACAATCCACCTGGCTATCCCCGACTTGGAGATGGTTGTGTGGTGGTGAGAAAGAGACAAACAGTTGTTTAATCTTACGGAAAGGTTGTGTTCTCTCTATGTAGTAGAGTAAGGATCGTTTGACATCTAATGTGTGAAGAGCTCTTTCTGCAATGGTCTGTGGTTGCGAGAAGAACACTGGTAGTTCTACAGATTGGTTTAGGTGAAAAGGAGAAATGACTTTAGGGAGGAATTTTGGGTTGCTACGGGGAACCACCTTGTTATGGTGCATTTGGAGAAAAGGTTCTTGAATGGTAAGTTGCTTGTATCTCACTGACCCTTCTGAGGGAAGTGATGGCTATAAGAAAGGCGGTTTTCCATGTTAGGAATTGAAGTTCACATTTGTGTAGAGGTTCGAAGGGAGGCCCCATTAGTCTGGTGAGAACGATATTTAGGTTCCACACAGGTGAGGGTGGCACTCTGGGGGAATTATACTTTTAAGGCCTTCCATGAAGGCTTTAATGGCAGGTACTCTAAAGAGTGATAGATGTTGCCTGTTTTGTAGATAAGCTGCTATGGCTGCAAGGTGCAGTCTAATGGACGTATAGGCTAGATTGCATCTTTGTAGATGTAGTAAATAACCTATGATGTGTTGAACGGACACATCTAGGGGATTGATGGTATTGTTGTGACAATAGACAACAAAACGTTTCCACTTGGCCGCGTAGCACGCTCTAGTGGTGGGTCGCCTAGCTTCTTTGATGACGTTCATGCAGTCAGGGGGGAAGATTTAGGTAACCGAATTCTAGGATTTCAGGAGCTAGATCGCAAGGTTGAGCTGAGTTGGGTCCGGGTCCCTGATCTCTCCATGGTTCTGGGTTAAGAGGTGTGGAGAGAGGTGTAATTTTTGGTGTGGTACTACGGATAGTTCCAGCAGTGTGGTGTACCACGGTTGTCTGGCCCAAGTTGGAGCTCTAGGATTAGTATGAGGGAGTGTCGTTGTAGTTTGCGCACCACTAGTGGAATGAGTGGGAGAGGCGTATGCAAATCTGCCTGACCAGTTCATCCAGATCGCATTGCCTTTGGACAATGGGTGTGGATATCTGGCGGCGAAGCTTGGGCATTTGGCGTTTTCGTGGGTGGCGAAGAGCTCTATTTGTGGATGCCCCCACATTTGAAAGTACGGGTGAAGAAGTTGTGGGTGGAGTTCCCACTCGTGGAGTTGTTGTGTTTGTCTGCTGAGCAGATCTGCCACAGTGTTTTGGACTCCTGGGACATGTTGAGCTAGAAGAAAGATTTTCTGGGGTATGGCCCATCTCCATATGCTCTGTGCTAGCTGAGAGAGCTGTGGAGAGTGAGTGCCGCCTTGTTTTTGTATATAGTACATGGCTGTCATGTTGTCTGTGCGGACTAGGACTGCCTTGCCTGAAATCTCTGTTTGAAAAGATTTTAGGTCTAAAAAGATGGCTAGTAACGCCAGATGGTTGATGTGGAGTAACTTTTGGTTGAGGTGTACATCTGCCCTGCATGGTGTGATGTAATAGGTGAGCTCCCCAGCCGGAGAGCGATGCGTCCGTTGTCAGTACTATCTGAGGAACCGGGTCCAGGAACGGTCGACCTTTGGAAAGGTTTTTGGTGGTCCACCACTGCAGAGAGCGATGGGTACGACCGTCTACCAACACCAGATCTGTTAATTGACCCAGGGCCTGGTTCCATTGGCGCACTAAGCACTCTTGGAGAGGACGCATCTGGAGTCTTGCGTGAGGTACTATGAATATACAAGAGGCCATCATCCCTATTAGTTGCATGAACACTCGAGCTGAAAGGGAGTGGTGTGACATAAATTTTGCGCATAGAGCCTGAATGCTTGTAATCCTGGCAGGACTGGGGTAGGCTAGCGCTCTTGAGGTGTCTATGGTGGCACCGAGGTATTGTTTTAAGTAGGATGGTTGTAGATGGGACTTTGCGTGGTTTACTGTGAAGCCCAGTTCGTGAAGTAGCTGGATAGTGGCGTGCGTGTGTTGTACACACTGGTTGTATGAGCTGGCTTTTATCAGCCAGTCGTCTAGGTATGGGAAGACATGGATGTGTTGTCTCCGCAGGTGTGCTGCCACTTCTGCTATATACAACACAATAGGGCAACCCAATTAACCCCAAGGTTTTGGGTACAATGTTTCAAACACAAACTGCCACTACTGCTAGGCACTTGGTGAATACTTGTGGTGCTGTTGTGACTCCAAATGGGAGTACTTTGAATTGGTAGTGTTGGCCATCCACTACAAATCTGAGGAACTTCCTGTGAGCGTTGTGCACAGTAATGTGGAAATAGGCGTCTTTTAGGTCTAACATGGTCAGGAAATCGTTGTGGGAAAGCAGTGGAAGTACCTGCTGAAGTGTTACCATGTGAAAATGGTCTGTGTATGTATCTGTTTAGGGGCCTGAGGTCTAGGATGGGCCGTAGAGTTTCGTCCCTTTTTGGTATGAGAAAATATAGGGAGTAGACCCCCATATTTTGTTGGTTGGTAGGAACCTGTTCTATCGCCCCTTTTTGTAGGAGGGAGATTACCTCCTGCTTTAGTAATGTAAGATGTTCCTGTGACATTGGACGTTGTCTGGGTGGAATGTTTGGGGGGTAGAGATTAGTTCTAGGTAGTAGCCTGACCGAATTATTTGTGTTACCCATTTGTCTGAGGTGATGGTAGTCCAACAGGAAGGAAATTTTGGAGTCTGCCCCCGACCGGAGTGGAATGGTCTGGGGGGAGTGGAGGGGAGTCATTGGGTAGGTGCGGAGGCAGAGCGGGCGGTGTTTGTCTTGCCTCGGCCTTTATTATTGTTGCCTCTGTAACCGCCTCTTTGGTAAACCCTTGTAAAGGTGGATTGGGTAGGGGCCTTATATGAAGTGGAAGCGGTGTCAGAGGAGTAGCCTCTGGATGTGCTCCGAAAGGAAGAGCGGCGAAAGGAGCGCCTGGAAGGGTGTGATTGTAAGGCTCCCATAGACTTCGCCGTATCGATGTCTTTTTTCATTTTTTCTAGGGCCTCATCCACTTTTGGGCCGAACAGATGTTCCTGGTCAAAGGGGTGGTTCAGGATGAAAGCTTGTACTTCTGGTTTAAAACCTGAGATCCTTAGCCAGGCAGGACGACGGAGGAGGATGCTGGTATTAATGGCTCTGGAGGCGGTGTCAGCTGCATCTAGGGCACAACGGATGGAGGTATTGGTAATGGTTTTGCCCTCCTGAATTAACTAGTTTGCCCTATTCTTATATTTGTTAGGGAGGTGTTGCATTATGGCTTCTAGTTCGTCATAATGGGCCATGTCGTATCTTGCTAGTAGCGCTTGTGTATTTGCGATACGCCATATGTTGGCAGCTTGTGATGCAGTGCGCTTGCCGGATGCGTCCAAGAGTTTTGACTCTTTGTCGGGTGGTGGTATGTTATTTTAATTTATTCAGCCCACAGCTACTCGGAAGTGTCCCGGCGCTACAGACCGCTGGGGAACCCGTCCTGGCTATCCCTGTGAGATGGTCCCTTTCTGGGTATCTCCAAGGTGAAACCAGGCATCCCCGGCGTCTGTGGGGGGCCGTTGTAGAGATGAGGCAAGCTTAATGCCCAGAGTTGCCGAGTGTGTTCCTGGTTAGAGTAGGTACCGAGGCAAGAATTATCGAGTCCGTTTTGACCCTGGTGCACGACCTTGGGAGTTGGCCCTCTTTCGTGCTGTAGACACTACCAGGGAATCTGGTGGTGCCGGCCCTCTGATGTAGGCGGGATCTGTAGGGGCGGCTTTATATTTTTTGTCAATGCGCGGGTTAATTACCCTGGCTCTGACTGGGTCTTTAAAGACCTCCGGCGCGTGTTTAATAACTCCTTTGAGCATGGGCAGTATGGAGGTGGCCCTATGCGTAGTGTCAAAAGTATCGAGAAGGAAATCCTCTTCCACGGGGTCGGTATGGAGATCCCCCCCGTGATAGTGTGCAGCCCTCTGGAGTAAGTGGTTGAACCCTAATGAGTCTTCTGGTGGGGATGGTCTCGAAGGGTAGAGATCATCTTGTGGGACGTTAGGAATGTCAGGGATGTTATAGTCGTCCCATGGGTCTGGGGAGCCTGTGGAAGTGGGGTCCCCTGTAGGTTAGGTCATGGGGCACGTCCCCTATATCATCATAGACATTATCATCATCATCCGGAGAGGGTGTTGAGGAATGATGAGGTGGGGGTGGAGAAGGAGAAGGTGGAGAAGGAGAAGGTGGAGGCGGGGAAGGTGGAGGGGGTGGAGGAGGTGGTGAGGGCATTCTGAAAGGGGAGGTAGCAGAGTCCTTCCTCTTTGGAGATGGAGCTGGGGCAGGCTTTTCCAGCTGTGTCTTTTTGATGCTGAGCATCAAATGTCCGGTTTTGGGGTCCTTGATCAATGTCTTTTGCAATGGATCAGGTGTACAGAGTTCTTCCGAGGGTGGTTTGTCCGTCGGCGCCGAAGGCATCGGGCCGTTGGTTTTCTGGTTTTAGAGTCTGTGCTAGTCTGCTGTTTGGAACTATGCGGCCTGGAAAGGGCTGTCTGTTTACTCGGTGCCGAGATGGTTTTCGGCTTCGAGATATCGGTGTCGGTTGCCTTGTGTTTTTTGCTCGGTTCCGGGGATGGTGTTGGTACCGAGGAGCTGGAGCTGGTTTTCGGCGCCAAGTGTTTCGGTATAGAGCTCGGTGCCGAGGACGAGGCCATTTTCTTTTTCGGCGTCGGTGCGGAGGAGTGTTTCTCGGCAGCGACGGTGGGCTGGCTCGAGCCCAAGCCGCCGGAAGGCTTAATCGGCTTCTTTACCGGTCCAGAAGGTGCGGTGTGGGAAGCAGTGTCTTTGGTCTTACCTAGGCCCGGAGGCAAAGGCGTGACCGAAGCCTTTTTCGGTGCCGTGGGAGGGGGTGGGGGGTAGTTTGCTACTCACGACCCACTGCGCCGGAGTGATGTCCTCCACATCTGAATCGTTGGCTTCGGAGGCGCTGACAAGGCCCTCGTCAGTGTGATGTCCTTCCGGAGCGTCGACGCCTTCCCCGAAGATGTCCTTTGGAATCGCCGTCGACGAGTGTGCCATAGTTCTTCGTGCCCTTCGGTCTCGAATGGTTTTCTTGGACCGGAAGGACTTGCACGCCGGACAGTCTCGAGCCTCGTGTTCAGGGGAGAGGCAGAGGTTACATACTTCGTGGAGATCGGTGTGGGGGAATTTAGACCCACCGAGGGCACTTCGTGAAGGGAGTCCTTTCCATTAGCCGGGACCGGAGCTTGGGTAGGCCCGAAGGCCGTCGTCGACGACTGGAATCGAAGGTCTTGCTCGATGAGAGCCGCGCCGAGTGTGGAGATTGCGATCGAAACAATACCGCGAATTAGGGTGAGGATTGCGCGTCGATAGAAGAACTGGAAACTGTTCGGAACCGGAGCTCGAAGATCACATCCGAGCCCGATGGCGGAAAAAAACGATCTGAGGATGGAGCCGAAGCCCATGCGCAATACAATCCAAAGGAGGAGTCACCGACCTCGTGACTTCCAAAGACTTTCCAAGAGGAAAAACAACTGCAAACATCCGGGCCCAACACCAGATGGCGATCTATGCAGTGTGTAATCTGCAGCTCATATGCCTCGAACCAGTATTTTTGTGCACAGCTCAGTAGGTCACTGCTTTTGGCACAGAGATTCTTTTGTTACTGTGCAGCTCATAATTTAAAATTGTATCTAGCACAGTGCACTGTGGACTACTATCAAAGAGCTGCAGGCAAACTGCATGGTACAAGTTAGAGAGTTATGTTTTTCCCTATCTTTCATTATCCTGATGCTCCTAAAAAAGGTGTTAGGGTAGAAATAAATTCTTATTGTTAAAGTCAACGCTAACCAAACCACTGTCTTATGTTCTGAATCCTGAGTTTGAGCGTCTCTGGACAAAAAATGCCTACCAGAATGAATGACATGTGAATCCTACACCTTGGGTTCCCTTGGTATTATGTAACATTCTCTATACACTGATTTACATTCGTATGATTCATTGTCCCTGTATGTGTGGTGTAAAGTGCTCGGACACCCTACCTATGCTGGTATGAGAGGTACTATAAAATAAACCAAATACATGTGACACAGGGTTATGGAGAGATGAGAGGCATTATTGGAGGTTAATAGAGAAGAAATCATTGAACAGCCACAACAAAGATTGTTGTGTCCTGGTGCACAGTAAGGTCATCTTTAACTATGCTTCAAAAGCTAATACAATTAAATATATGTTATGCCAAATGTGTTGTAGAATGCTCCATTTTTCCCCAAATTTTCTTGGGGGAAAGAACCGCTCTAAGCCCCCCATTGTAGTGGTCCGGTTCACTCACTGCTCTCGCTATGTACCATACGTGGCTGGTCTTACAAAATTTGTCACGGCTGCTTTGGGTTCCAAGTACGGCTCTGGCATGTGCAGGAGCCTCAAAACGCGAAATAGACCACTATATGCATACATACTAATGGACCCGATTCAGGTGGTCTCCCACCTGATATTGCCTTTGCTTTTTTTTTTTTAATCTCCCACTTTCCTTTTCTAAACTTTTGGCATTTATGTGTATGCATTTATGTGAAAAAGCTTTCTCAGATCTTATGTACCTAAAAAATAAATACAGAAATCGCTTGGGAAATGTAGAATCTGACCTGATGATTCAAACTTCAAAATAAAACCAAACATTGAAAAGTTAGTTGCTGAGATGTAGCACCAACCTTCCCATTAAAATGTTTAGATGTTTGCAAATTTTTTCAATATAAAATAATAAAATCTTAAGTAATTTGAGTATTTGTTTGGTGTGTACTTGCTTGTGTATTGTTTTCGAATTACTGTTTTAATGTTTTAAATCGCACAAAATTGCTTGGGGGGTTCCAGACCTCCAGTACTGATTCAGTTAGGGTCCTCAGCAGTCAAAAGGATGGGAACCTCTGTACTAATGATTAGAACTCCTGTACTGCTCGTCGTGCCTTACTTCTCCAACAAAGGATAAACTAATTATCAAGTGGCCTTATTTGACATGCATGCAATATGGCACAAATTTGGCAACTCTATGATACAAACACTTAAAATGAGACCGCGCAAAACAAATTAATCATTACAGAATAGACAGAACGTGTCACGTGTCCAACACACCCATATTGGATCGCCATTAGAAACCAAAGAGCACTTCTCAGCTAACAATACATCCTACGCAAAATATCTCTAATTTCACTTTTAATTCACCTTTCTCAGAAGAGGCTAGACAGAACCCGGCTTTCCTCATGTGACCACAAAAGCGCCAAAGCCACGTACTTGACAAAGCACAGTAAACACTGAAATAGTCTTACCACACAAATATACGCCAATCTTTATGATTTTCATGGAGTAGTACAATTGATGTAGCCCTGCATTATTAACACATAAACAGCATACAGTGTAGAATAATGCAGGTACAGTTAACAAACACATTTCCATAATGCCCACAACATTATGGAGTTCACCTAACTAAATGTAGCGCTTGTAAATAAACTTTACAGGCGGCGCAATACGAACCGACCACCTAGCACGACAGAAAAAAAACAGGGAAGCCTTTCAGTACACCCATCCATAAACACAACATACTCGAAAGAACTATGTCTAGATTAAGCACATTTTCTTCTCTCTTTGGCAATTACAATTAGTAATTCTACTTTTAACAAACAAGTATCTAACTTGCCACACTAACACTAGACAAACAAAACACTGATCAATGGAGACCACTAGAGGTACAATAAGGGTCTCCAGATTAAGCAAGCACTACAGTAGCATACACATGCCTGAAGGAACTATTCAAACACTGGTAACATAAAACATATAAAAAAAATAACACGGACTGCCCATCTGTTTCGTGGTGATTTCAAGAAGCAGCTGAATAGCGGCACTGTATAAAAGGTAGCTAATTTGAGAAAAGACTGGAGGTAGACATCAGTAAAATAAAAATAGAGCTGAGATTATTTTTTATTTTGTGGAGAGAAAAAAAAAATCACTCTAGATATCTTGTTATGTTTAACTTCAATAAGGTCAATTTGCTTGGATTTGATTGGTCTACTTTCAAAGATAAATACCGTGTCTGAAAAAAGTATAAGAGCCATGTATTCTACTACACAAACCAGAAGAGTTACTGAAAAGCGAATTCATACAAGAACTGTAACATGACTTCATGGGAATCTTGTGTTCCGCTGTGGTCAGGAAATAATGATGTTCATTAAAGCATCAGCAAGTGATAAACTGAAAGGAATATAAAAGACAACTTGAAAATAAACTCCAACCATACATACTAGAGTCTGTAAACAGAATAAAAGAAAATGGTTGGTGGCATTTAAAACACTGAAGATCAAACATGTGGACCGTCGTGTCCAGTTTAAAGAGCATGGAATGTGATGCACACAATGCCTTTCTGCTCAGAATGAACCTATTATCTAAGTTTGTAAGGGAGGGGACCAGTTGTCTGTTTGAATTACAATGTGCACATCGAAGCAAATTACAGGACGGTTAAATGACTCTGGAGAGGCCTATGCCCTGTTCACATTCGCGCTCCCCTCCCCGTCGCATATTAGTCATTCATACTTGTTCATAGGAAACAATAAGAAATACAATACTCTATAGAAACCTATGCCCTGCTCAGATTCGCATTCTATTATCCACACCGTATTAGTAGTTCTGAACTGTTCACAGGAAAAAAGTAAAACAAAAGTAAACAAGTAAAGTTACAAAACGCATTCGCGGTAAGAGTCCTGTACATAACGCAAGTTGTACGCTATAGGGAACCTAAATCAGAATACTAAGTTCTCACACAACCTTCATTCCGGGTTCTGTGCAGTAGAACGTGTCTAATATCTGTACAGATAATTCACTGAAAACACTGGCTACTGATGCTTTTAGAAGAGCAAATATACAAAAACGTCCAAAGTCACAACAAATTACGTCCAACTCACTGCTAAAAGTAACGGCACTACATATCGGAAAGAAACTACTTGCAGTCTATGAAATTACCCTAGCAGCCATGGTACTGACTCACTGGCGGACCTCAACATTTTGAGCAGCTGAAGCACCGAGCCTGGATTTGCACAGCACCTGGTGTGAGCGCATTAAAAACTTTGACCATAGTTAGTTGCGCTGTGGTCAGGCTTCTACGAATAACAATGACCTAGTTGTTGATGGGTACTTCTTAATCCCTCAACTGATGTACCTAACCACCCCCCCTCCCCTTTTCCCCCTGAGCTGAGCCTTTTTTGGGGTAGTTTGTGCTTAGGCGTCCATATCTTTTTGTGCATATAAAGTATTCACGCCAAATTTGCATCCTCTTTTTAGCCCCAACATCCTTAGCATTCTAAAGGTACCCTGAGTTTGTGGATTTCCCTGGAGGGGACAAAGAAAATAGTCAAAATATAGCAACATTTTTAGTTTTTGGGTGAAACTAGGAAAAAAGTGCTCTGGGAAAAAAGGTCTGTACTTTGCTAAAGTGGCATCAACAAACTATTTGCTGTGCTAAAGTCACCATCTTCTCAGCTTTCAGGAGACGAATCGCAAAGCCTAGTTTTTTGTCACACTTTTGGCATTATTCAAAGTGGCAGCCCATTTTTGTGCTTTCAACCTACTTTCAGTTTATGGTGGAAACCAGTGTGAAACCCATGGGTGATCTAGAAAAGCTACATATTTCTGAAAAGTAGACAAAAGTCTGAATTCAGCAAGGGGGCATATGTGTAGCTCCCTCAAAGTTTTCCCAAAGAAACTATCAGGCACATGCATCAACCAAACCAAAAGCGATTCCTTAATAGCGAGAAATAAGGAATCGTTATTAAGGAATCGCTTTTGAGCATGCATCAACAGATTCAGTAAATTTTAGCGATTCCTTAAAATTCGCTATATTTACCGATTAATCAATAGCGGGGCATGCAAACTCCGATAAGCTATTAGCGAGTTCGGTAATACCGAATTCGCTATTAGCGAGTTCGGTAATACCGAATTAGCTATTAGCGAATTCGGTATTAGCGAAATCGCAAATGACCGCGTCGCTCCGGGAACGTGCAGATGACATCACCAACCAGGAAATACTGCAGCCCCACCCTCATTGCCTCGACAGAGGAGCAAACAGGAGCTGTGAGTGAAGGCTGCCTGTGCAGAGTGAAGCCACACCGACTGTGCAATTCGCTAAACCCATTCATCATGGAGAAGGAAGTACCATCCAGCGCTGAGTCAGCACGCAAGCGCAAGTTCTCTGACAGGGAGCTGGAGTACCTTATAGAGGGAGTCAGCAGCAAGCACGATCGCCTATTCAGTAAGCTGTCCCTCAAGGTGCCTGAGCAAGAGAAGCGGCACATATGGCTGCGCATCCGGGAGAGGGTGAATGCAGTTGGTGTAACGCCCGCAGCATCAACGACCTCAAGAAAAGGTGGTACGACCTGCGGAAGCGTGCCAAGGAGAGGATTGCGGAGAGGCTCCGGGAGGCGAGCAGGACCGGAGGCGGCCCTTCAACGGTACAAGCCAACACTGCCCTGGAGGACCTGGTGGAAGGGACGATCGAGCGGGAAGCCGTCGTGGGAGTGACCTAGATGGACACGTCCGGCGCAGCCACAAGTGCCCAAGGTAAGATGCATGCCTGTGCCCATGCCCAGCATAGCGTAAATCCATACCCATGCCCCCAGCACGACCTGAGTGTGTATGCAGCTTTGGGCCACACAGTTTAACTCTCAACACCAGTGCATCATGGGAGTTGTAGTCTAGTCTGGCCAGTGTGCATGTACAGGCGTAAATACAATTACGGATCACCACATCAGTTGAACATGGATATAGACTGTTTATTTAGTGGAACACAGAGGGACATGTATGTGTACAACACTACGGAGGTGTAACAATCCCACTAACCATGCACTGTTTCACACACAGATGCATCTCCTGGGGAATCGGACGACAGCAGCCGGCTGATCATATCCGAGACACCGGTGGATTCCGACATGGAGACAGCGCAGGATGCGCATCCATCACCTCCACCTGCCACCCCACCACCACCAGCACCAGCACCAGCACCACCAGCACCAGCACCAGCCACACCAGCTGCAGCATCAACAGCCACTAAAGCGCCGAGGCGCAGGTCCCAAGTAGCGCCCTTGCAGGTGATGGAAACACCCTCCACACAATTGTGACAAAGTCTGCGCACCATCACACCGCCTGCTGCACCAGCTGGACGCGCCAGACTCCAGCAGCGGCGCAGGGCTCGGCCAAGTTCTGTCTCCTCAGGCGACCTTGATCTCCCACACACTTCTGCCATCGAGGAGAGGATGCTGCGTGTACAGCGCCTGCAGGGACGACACATGGCAACAATTAGCTCTAACATCGTGCGCCTTGCTCGGGAAATGCGTGCCATGACTGCGGCGGTTAGGGACATGTCCACTGTGGTGGCAGAGGGCAATGGGCACCTCAGGGAGGACATCCATGAGCTCACCCGTGCCATGAGGGAGGGCCATGAGTGCGAGAGGAGGAGGCACCGTCAGCAATTGTTGCGGTCCGCGGCCTCTACAAAGGCCATCACGCGTCTCAGCAACAGCACCGCAGTGTTGGCACGCCGCTCTGTGTCCTTGCAGGTGGACCTTGGGCACTTTTGCGGGGATGTAGCAAAGGCACTAGGGCAGATGACCGCTGCTGTCGAACACCTACAGAGCGGCACATTCAGTGCTGGTGCATTGGGAGGGGAAGATGGCAGTGAGGCTGCCTCGAGTGTCAGCAGTGTGTCAGTGGCAGAGGCCAGCACCAGGCGCCGCAGTTCGCGGGCCTCCACGGGGACAGGCCGTGGTGAGGCGTCGGAGACACCTGAGCGGAGGCTTGGTGTACGTGGCAAGCGCCACTAGACAGAATTACAGGCCTACCTGACCGTGGTGGGGCAACCATGGTCCTCCCCTTCCTGAGTCTGCACAGCCGTGACTTTAACGCACATTTGTTTTAACTTTTTACATGTGGAGCATTATTTCCATAGCTTGTTTTGTTGCACATACCGCAGTGCTACTGTGCATTAAACAGTTGCACCCCCAACAAATTAGTTATGTGTCATTCTCACCTGATTCAGAAATGATGTTGCATGATGTATGTCCGCCTCCTATGGCCCTCTGCTGTGTTAGGGACGTGTGCCTGTCGGTGTTGGGCGGGTGGTTGGTCATCCCGGTGGTCCCCATTCCTGTCCACCTCTATGGGTATCCCCCTTCTGGTCGCAATGTTGTGCAGCATTGCACATACGGCAATAATCCAGCAGCAGGTTTCAGGTTTGTATAGCATGGCGCCGCCAGTCTTGTGTAGGATTCGAAAGCGACTCTTCAGAATCCCAAATGTCCTCTCTATTACATTCCTGGTGCTTATGTGTGCTGTGTTGTAGCGTTGCTCCTGTGGGGTCGCTGGATTGATGTATGGGGTGAGTATGAAATCACGCAGGGCGTAAGCACTGTCACCTAGAAGATAGAAGCAAAGACTTAGCAATGGTGAAGTTCATACATGTGTGGTGTTCATGTTGGGAAGCGGAATTTGTACGTACCAAGCAGGAGTCCCTCTCCAAATTCTCCGTTGAGTAGACGCCTGTGGATTCCACTGTTGCGGAATATGTAGGAGTCGTGTGTGCTCCCTGGGAATTGTGCCACTAGGTCCGTTATGATGTGATTGGCATCGCACACAACCTGCACGTTGATTGAGTGGTATGACTTGCGGTTACGGAATATGTACTCATTTGCTGCCGGTGGACATATGGCGATATGCCTATAGTCGATGCATCCAATTACATGGGGGAATTGTGCCACCTGGTAGAATGCCTGTTTGTTGCGGTCCAACTGCTGTGGGGTTGTGGGGAAGCTGATGTGGGTGTGTAGCATTGTCAGCATGGCATCTAGGAATTTCTTGAAGAAGCGTGAGAGTGCGCTTTGCGATACGCCTCCGGCTACCGCAATTACCCCCTGAAAACTTCCTGAGGCCAGTAGGTGCAGGCTGCATAGGACCTGGACGTGCGCAGGGATTGCATTGGTCCGGTGTGTCTGGTGCTGCAGTAATGGTTCCAGGTCTGCAATGAGGCGCATGATCATGGCACGATTGAGTCGATACTTCTCGTACACCTCGTCCTCATTCTGGCCGAGCAAGGTGATGCGCAGTCTGAAAACTCTCTCCTGGACCCTTCTCCTGCGCTGTCCGGCCGCATTGATACGCATCCTCCTTGCAAGCACGTAGAGGGCTGCCATTTTGTGGTAGCCAACAGGTTCTCCTTGGCCACATTTAAGGGTTTGGTGATTACCACAATCAGTTGCACCTGTAGAATAATTTTTTGTTCTTCACAAATTTTTTTTTTTTTTAACTTTACCTCCAGGTTCTGATTCCCCTTATTTAGCTCATGCTAAATAGCGATTTTTGGGATTTTCGGTATTTGCGACTGTTGTTGCATTGGGTAGCGATTCGTTATTAGCCATTGGCACTTGCCGGGAGCTATTAGTGATTTCGGTGATTGCTAATTCGGTATTTAGCGATTCAGTATTTTTGCTTGTTGGTTAATTGCGATTCGGTATTTTCACGGATTTCATTTAGCGATTCGTTATTTGCTTACAGTTTTGGTTGATGCATTGGGATTCGGTTTTTTTTAATCGCTAACGGGCGTTTTTAGCGATTCGGTATTTTACCGACTGGATTTTGGCTTGATGCATGAGGCTGTAAATGTTGAAATAAAGACATATTGAAAATGAGTAGGAAAAAACAACCATTTGTGACAATGCGTTCATCTATAACTTTCTGTCACAATGGCCGAATTAAAAAAAATTTACCATCTCATTCATTAGACGCTTTTGGCTGCGGGAATACATGGGGTTTGCAGGTTCTCCAAGAACCCGAGGTCCTCAGAGCAAACAACGAACTGCCCCATACAATGGTTCTTCATTGTGCACCTAGTATAGATCAATTCATATGCTGAAATATGTAGAGAGAAAAATGGGTATCAAAGAAACTATGAACTTCTGAAATGGCCACAAGATATGAAGTTTACGAGGAGTGGTCATTTGCGCATCTCTGAATTTGTGGGTACCAGTACAAGCATATGATTAGAGAGTATTTTTCAAAAGGTCTTCTTTCTTACAAACTGGTTTACATTTGGAAGGCACAAACACAACAAAATCCAATTGGTAAAACCAACTATTCTACTCTTCTATGCTCCCGCAAATCTTCCCATAAAAATGTTACCTCACTTATGTGGGTAGGCATAGCGCCAGGGACAAGAAACTGTCCTAAACGCAACATGGATATATTACTTTTTTTGCCTGAAAACTGACCTTTTTTTTTGCACAGTGGGTGCCTGTGGATTTTGGGCAGCACCTAGGGAAACCTAGCAAACCAACACATTAAAAACTAGACACCTGTCCCTGCGTGCCGATCGTCATTACAGTAGATTAAAATAAAAAACAGACTCCCCTGGTAGAGAGCACCAGAGGGGCCTTTATAGCCCTCCCCAGGGTATATATATTCACTGAAAAAACCATAGGTTTCAGGGGTGTTCTAGTTAGCTGGACTTTTCACTCGTACAAAACCATTGAAATTCCCCCATTATAGGTAGTTCAGCTAACTATAACTCGCGCGCCCGCAATGCACTGCTGAGGACGTCACATATTACATCACTCATGACATCACTCATGACATCTCCAATGACATCACTGATGTTCCCTTGAATCCTGAGGGTCCCTAGGGTCCAACAAGTCCACTAGGTACCTCCAGTAAGCGCCACAGAGCTGCGTTGCAGAGAGGTGTAAAAGGTGGCACGGCCTGGACCACCTCTCTGCAACGCAGCACAGTGGCGCTTACTGGAAGCACCTGGTGGGCTAGTTAGCCCCCAGGGGCCCTCAGGATTAAAGGGGAATTATTTCCCCAACTTAAAACGTGGCATAGGGCATTTGCACACGTCACCTCAGGCCCCGTCCCCTCCCTTCCCCACTGAGTAAACACGCCCTGTGGCCGTTCTAAGTTGGGAGATTAAGTCCCCTTGAATCCTGAGGGTCCTTAGCGGCAAAATAGCCCACTAGGTACGTCCACTAAGCGCCATTGCAGAGAGGTGTAAAAAGGGGCACGGCCTGCACCACCTCTCTGTAACGCAGCGCAGTGGCGCTTACTGGAAGCACCTGGTGGGCTAGTTGGCCCCCAGGGTCACACAGGATCGAAAGGGAATTATTTCCCCAACTTAAAACGTGGCATAGGGCATTTGCACACGTCACCTCAGGCCCCGTCCCCTCCCTTCCCCACTGAGTAAACACGCCCTGTGGCCGTTCTAAGTTGGGAGATTAAGTCCCCTTGAATCCTGAGGGTCCTTAGCGGCAAAATAGCCCACTAGGTACGTCCACTAAGCGCCATTGCAGAGAGGTGTAAAAAGGAGCACGGCCTGCACCACCTCTCTGTAACGCAGCGCAGTGGCGCTTACTGGAAGCACCTGGTGGGCTAGTTGGCCCCCAGGGTCACACAGGATCGAAAGGGAATTATTTCCCCAACTTAAAACGCGGCACAGGGCGTGTTTGCACACGTCACATCAGGCCCGTCCCCTCCCTTCACCACTGTGTAAACGCACCCAGTGGCCGTTCTAAGTTGAGAGATTAAGTCCCCTTGAATCCTAAGGGTCCCTAGGGTCAAACTAGCCCACTAGGTACCTCCAGTAAGCGCCACAGAGCTGCGTGGCAGAGAGGTGTAAAAAGGGGCATGGCCACAGAACACCTGTCTGCAACGCAGCTCCCTGGCGCATACTGGAGATACCTGTTGGGCTAGTTGGCCCTCAGTGACCCTGTATTGAAGGGGAATTAATTCCCCAACTTACAACTCGCCAGGGGGCGTGTTTACAGAGTGCTGCAAGGAGGGGGTGTGGCCTCCGGTGAGATGTCGGTCTTTTATTTATTTATTTCAAGAAAGGGGGCTGTGTGACCCCCCTTCCTTTTTCTAATTTGTTGGCCCTGGGGACCCCATCCCCCAGGGTCTGCCCCCTAATTTATTTATTTTTTAGAGAGAAAAAAAAAAAGAAGGGGGAGCCTTAATCGGCCCCGGGTACCCCAACCCCAGGGCATGGCCTTTTTAAAAACAAATCTTTAGGAGGGGGGCTGCGTTGCCCCCTCCTCGGGCCACTAATGGCCCCGGGGACCCCATCCCCTGGGGCCGGCCTTTGCTTTTTATTATTATTTTTTTTATATATATTTATAGAAATACCTAGGACATGCTGCACAAACCGTATGTACCTATCACCATGACGATTTGCGTGATATTCATTAAAAGGTGACTATGCATACAATGAATCCACGTGGAATGTATTTACACCGCTAGTGAAGCTCTGACGTGTCTGACGCCTTACCGTGCCTAATCCCGGGGCGCCCCCGCCGGTGGGTACTCTCCAAGTAGACACCCTTGTCGTTTATTTATACAAACATGGGTAGCTATTGATGGGCACATTTAATACACACGCACACCAAGCCATTCAAAGGGGATTCGACAAAAATTCGACCAAAACTATGCAAGAAACCCCCCTCACGGTTAATAAAACACACATCCACCGCCGGATGTGTAATACTTTTTAGGTCTCGCCTGAGACAGCGCTTTAGCGCTGCTCTGGCGAGACTTATAGTAAGCACTTTTGGAAGTGCAAACGAGTGCTTTCAGGCCGCCAACTACAGTGCATGTGCTCCGGGCACGCGCACCATTTGGCAGCCTGAAAGCACTCGTTGTCTTTCACTTTCGCGGCCGCTCGGCCGCTTTGATGTTTGATCACTTTCACTTTCGCGGCCGCACTTTAACAAGCTCCCGTTATGCAATTTGGCAAGATTCTGTGCTGGTTTTTCTTTGATTTGCACAATGGCAACTTGAGGGAGCACAGCATGCCGAGCAGTAGCTTTGCATATGGCGGGCTGCGCCTTTCATTTTGTTCTGCACGGTTTGTGTGCGAGTGTGCCCCGAACCATTTGTGCCCTGAGGCTGCTTTGGAGAGCCCAGTGCGCCCGCCGGCAGTGAGAGCTGCCTGCCTGGTCTCTACTCTGCTGGGGGAGGGGGAAGTGCGTGATGTACCTCTGTGCACTGCTGGGGTGTGAGCCTGCATGCATGCCTTGTCGCCGCTCTGCTGGGGGGGCAGTGTGCACTTCTGGGGGTGTGTGGAGCCTGCATGCATGCCTCTGCTCTGCTGGGGCCTGCATGCATGCCTCCGCTCTGCTGGGGGGTGCCGGTGTGCACTCCTGGGGGTGTGACAAATGTATTGAGTTGTTTGCAGCTCAGTCGGTTGCGCTCCGGTTATAGTGGTGTGTGTGTGTATGCGTTTGTCCGTCCCCATAAGTTTAAACGTTTAATCCAGCTGACCCAGCCTTTTGTTCCTTACAGGGGCATGTAACTAGACACTTACTCTCCCCCAGTGTTGTACGTGTCCTTCGGGGACACCATTTTGTATAAGTATCATTGTGTGGCGCTGTGAGTAAAAACTGTTAATTATGTGCCCTTCCGTGGTGCCAGTTACAGTTGCCCCAGGAGACTAAAACTCTAAGTTGGCTTTGCCAGAATTGAAACCTGCGACACCCCCATTCTCTAGCATGAATAAACACGTCCCCGAGTTTTATCACTCGCTAGCCCGCCTTTACTTTTGTTCTGCACGTTTTGTGTGCGAGTATGCCCCGAACCATTCGTGCCCCGAGGCTGCTCCGGAGAGCCTAGTGCGCCCGCCAGCGGTAAGTGCTGCCTGCCTGCCTGCCTGCATGCCTCATCTCCACTGTGCTGTGTCGACCTTCCGACTCTTGGAGTTTGAAAATTCTGTTTCATTTTTCAAGTATTGGAGTACCATTATGTTTTTAATAAGCAACGCGGCACATACACCATGCTGCGCTGCTTACTAAAATCATAAACTATTGAAAAAATAAAATTTAACAAACCGCGCCTTTCTTTTACACAGCGCTGCTCACCAAACTCATTTTGGGCTCTCTGCAAACCCCGCCTCACCCCACTCCAAACAAAGGCGCGGCTCGACCAAACTCTACTTTTTCAATATTTTATTATTTTAATAAGCAGTGCGGCACAGGCAACATGCTACCAGCTTACTAAAAGTATAAAATATTGAAAAAAAGAGTTTGGTGAGCCGCGCCTTTATTTTATTTCTTTAGCAGGCGATCGGGACGGGACAGCAGAGGAGCGTGGGCAGGTCGGGGATGGAGGGGGCTCGGAATGGGAGGGAAGGGCTGGGTCGGGTCGGAGCAGAAGACATGAGTAGTTGCATGATGCTGGGTGGGGGAGGGGCAACAACACTTGGGGAATGCTCAGATTACGGGTATTGGTACACATTTTGTTTACACTTTTGGTCCCCCCTCCCGCCCCCAAACAGGGCTTTGCATTTCCAATGAGGCCTTTGCTGTTACTGTGCTGTAATAGATCCTTGCGAGTTAACTACAATGACTGACCGGGCACATAACAACACACCCAGCCAGGCACATAACACCGGGCCTGCCAGCAGCGCCAGCGAGAACACTCCCTTGGAGAAGAATACCTTTTTAACTCCTTTCATTGATAATGTCTTGCAAGAGTGATGCCACATAATTTTCTCTGTTTTGCCATGTTTGATATGGATGCCATTTGTTTTAATGTTATACTTACCGAACTAATACAATGCCAATAGGTCTAACAAGAGTTTAAGCTATTGGCATTGTAAATGACAATGCCTTTTATTTATTTTTTTTTAAAAATTGGCATTTACAATGTCAATAGCTCAAAATAATGTAAATGCGAGACCTATTGCATTGCAAATGCTTGTTATTTTAATCTCTGGAAAGGAGACGAACCTCACTTGAGAGTCACAGCGCCCTCCTGGCTGAGCCCAATGCTGTGTTACACCCACCAGTGCCCACCGAGTGCCACACACCTCTGAGCCCATTTGAGCTCAAAAACATTGGACGTTTCCTGGCTGAATCGGGTCAGTTGGCATGTAAGGTTGTACTACCACTGCCTCTTCCTTCTGCCCACAATGGTCTATTATATTGCCACAGCCTCTCTTGCCAGTCCTGTATTGTTGGTTTGTTGTCCCTACCCCCCTTTCCACTGCCCTCCATAGTCTGTTGTGCTGCCACTGCCCTTCCTGCCTGCCCAGTGTGGTCAAATTGTTGCCTCTGCACCCTCCTATGTGCCGTCAATTTTCAGAGTCCGTGCCCCTGGCCTCTGCCTCTCAAAAGTATCCTAATGAACAACTAGATTGCTAACATTCTATATTTATTACAAAAGTGTGGAACGCCGGAAGTCATCTTGATGTAATCAAAACTGAAATACCTTGAGCATTTCCTTTAGAAATTACATATATGAGAGGGTCTTATTTGCATCAAAATTATGGTTAGTGCTCTAAAAAACTAAAATGAGGACATATTTTCTGAGTTTTCAAATAGCGACAAAGCACTTTAAAATTATTTGTTATCTTTATGTTTTTTTATCCAGTTGACCACTTGATTAAATGTTGCACTTCGGGGAGAGGATGTGGTGTTACTTCCAGAGCTGCAGACTTTGCAACTGGGGAACCAGGTTGGAGTTTCTGCTTCAGCTCGACATTCTGTGATTCTGGTCAAATCACTTAATCTCCCCATGTCTACAACCAAAAGGAATTTGTTCTAGTGTGATGTACACAATGGTCATGTAAAGCACTCCAATACCTGACAAGTCTGCACTATATAAAACTGCAAATACACAACGATTAAGTGTTTTGCACACTTCTGTCATTGGGCTACATGTGGGCTACATCTGGGTGATATTTGTGCTGCATTTGGGCTCTTTTGTCTCTGGTGGCCATCTTGGGAGATTTATTTGTTATGAAGTTTCCTAATTTCCTCATTTACTGCAGTCTCCTCAGTAGGAAATGCTTTCAGTTTTTTACTTTGATTCTATCAAGAAGGTATTCAGATATGTCACACATTCACCATAAATTCTGAATGTTAGCAGTCTAGTTGCTCATTAGATCACTGTAGTAAAGCTACTGCTCACCACAGTAGTCTGCTGCAGGTATTAAAAGTGCATGTTTCAGTCTGCATGTCAGAATTTTTTAATGAAATAGAAGAGGATTTGAGAAGTCACTCAAAATGTGCTCTAATTTTCTTTCTTCAGCACTAATCATACTTTCTATGGCAAAATGAACCCCCTCATTTTGTTCCTTTTTAATTTAAATGTTTTAAGAGTTACCACTTTATTCCAATCAAGATGGCTTCAGGTGTGCAATACGTTTGTCATAAGTAGGAATGTTAGCGCTCTAGTTGTTCTTTAGAACACTCTGGGAAGCTGCAGTAGAACACAAAGGAATCAACTGACAGTCTCTGCCATTGTTGGATGTACATGTTTTACTGAGAATGTCAGACTTCATTCTCACATGACTGAGAAAGATAATGTGAATTTACAGAAAATGTGCTCTCAGTTTAGCTTACAGATCACCTTCCAAACCTCTGTGGGAAAAGCATGAGAAAATAGTTTTCTCTCAAACATGATTCATGATATCCCAGCAGAAGGCTTTTTCACATGGTAAAATCACCACAATTCATAAAATGAGTATGGTACCATCAACAAATGATTTATAATGTAACTAAAGTCTTAAAACCTTCTATTAACTGCAATGCTTTTTAATGAGGTGCTATCATGTATATTGGTCCCAAGATGGCTGCCAACACTTCTTGGATGAAGTGCTGACAGCCAATCAGATCTCACGATGAGATGTGTGGTTAGGCTCCGCCCAGATATATATGTAATTTTACTTTTGATTTTCTCAGGAACTATTGAACTGATTTACACCATTTAACTAAAAGGCACAACTCTGAACCAAGGGCTACCTTTTTGCCAAATTTGGTGTAATTCTGTTCAGCAGTTAGGGCTGTAGCTGCGATTAAAGGTTCCTATTGAAAATTGCATGGGGAAAACACATTTTGGGACCCCCCTTTTTTCTCGGCCCCCGCTTGACGAATCAGGATAGGAGCGGACCGGAGCGCCCCACCAGTTTTGAAAGCTTCCTAAAGATTCGTCAACCGGCGCCAAAGTTATTCCAAATAGAATGTTGCGGATTTCCTATGGATAATAGGTCCTAACTATAACTATCTACTGGCGACTGCCCGTAGGATGGATGGATAGTTATATTATATTGTATTATATATATTCACTGAAGAACCAAAGGTTACAGGGATGTTATAGTTAGGTTCATGTTTTACCCACACAAAACCATAGAAATTCAGCAGTTGATAGTTATACTTCTGTTAAGAAACGAAACCTTATGGCCTACAGTTACTTAACGGCCCGAGTTATTGTTACTTCAGATAAATATAACAATAAGTATACTTGTAACTGCTGAATTTCTATGGTTTTGTGTGGTTAAAATGTGAACCTAACTAGAAAGTCCCTGTAACCTTTGGTTATTTCAGTAAATTGTATGTTTTTTATGGAAGGTAATATATATAATTAGATCTGCGAGTACCCATGGATCCACATACCTAGATATACAAAGTTATTTTTCTTTATTTACTCCAAAACTATTGAACAGATTTACACCAAATTCCAACAAGCATTGGCATAGCCAATAGGTCTTGCCTTTGGGGCCCTACAAGTGTTTAGAGAGATCTATTGGCTTTCTTTAAGTTTTTAATATGTGTTGTAGAGCATTGTTAATGTTGTGCAGCATGTTTAAAAGTTATAATTAAAAAAGTGTTATAACCATTTGTTACTTTATATATTACCTAGAAAACATTATATACAACTGAAGTATGCTAATAAAAACCAGAATTAACACCAAACATGTGCTCTACTTTTGTTGTTTATGCAAGGAAGGGGGAAGTGGATGGAGGGGTGAGTGGAGGTGTAGGGATGGAGGGGTAGGGGAGGAGTGGAGAGGAGAGGAGGCATGGGAGGAGGGGGAGTGGAGGTGCAGGGAGGGAGCGGTTGGGTGAGTGGAGGTGGAGGGAGGGAGGGGGGGAGTGATGGAGGTAGAGGGAATGAGGGGGAGTGAAGGTGGGAGAGTGGAGGTGGAGGGAGGAGGCAGTGGAGGTGGAGGGGGGTGGTGGAGGTGGAGAGGGGGAGGTGGAGGGAAGGGAAAGGGGAGTGGAGGTGGAGTGGGTAGAGGGAGTGGAAGTGTAGGCACGGGGAGAGGTGTAGGGAGGGAGGAGGGGTGGAGGTGGTAGTAAAGGTGCAGGAAGGGATGTGGGAGTGGAGGTGGTAGTAAAGGTGCAGGGATGGATGTGGGAGTGGAAGTGGTGGTGGGAGCGGAGGTGGCGAGGGGGAGTCGAGGTGGAGGGAAGGGAAAGGGAAGTGGAGGAGGTGGAGGGTGGGAGAGGGGTGACATTAACTTGGGAGAAAAACTACACAAAGTTTGTGTTGTGCATTATTGTTACCGAAAGGCGTGGTGGTTTGGGAGCAGCGCTTGTTGGTTTATGCGCAGGTGTTGTTACGGGAAGTAAAGCATTACAGGAAGCAGGCGATGTCATGTTTTAATTCAGTTTGCCTATGTGGGTACCGGCAGACTCCTGCTAAAATTAAGGCCCCTGCAGGGGCCTGTGTTAAATACCTAGGTTGAAGTAAGAGTTAAACGCGGGCCACAGGTGAGGGTTAGTGATACTAAAAATAACAAAGATATAACACAGGCAACCCTGTGGTGGAGAGGAGTTCATGCACAAGGGAAGAAGCGAGGTACATTTCCACAGTTGGGGTGAACGACAGGACAGGAGCACCAAGCACAAGAGGGGGAGTGGGAGGGGCTGCAATGCCTCTTGGTATCACGGAAACCAGGAGCAACGTACTGACGCTCCGGGCGCTGCAAAAAGCAGAACAAACTCGGTGTAAACAAGCGGTCTTCACTTTTGAAGCACTGCACTCATGCTTGTGGCGGCATCCACCTTGCGGGAGCGAGCAGCGGCCATATGCTTGTCTCTTCTCATAAGTTTGGTTGGAATCACTCCAAATTCAGAGGTAACTACTAAAAGTCAATTAAATAGGCTTTGTCTGACGACATCCAGGACCCACTAGAAGATGTTGTTGGGTCGATGAAGTACTGAGCAGACCTTCAAGGGTTTGGGGAAGGCTGTTCTACTTCTGGATGAGTTGTTCTCAATGGTTTGCAGAACTTCTATAGCTGGACAAAAATGCTGCAACCAAGGCCCTTACGTCTTTTCTCCTAGTAGGAAATCTCAGTTTTCAATGACACTCTTCCTTGCCACAAAGGATCTACCTGGAGCCCAAGGACTGCACAAAATGTCTAGTTACAACTTCCTTTTACCCATGAATGGCACGGCAAATATAATAAAAAAAACAGACTTTTTCTTGACATCTCCTAATGCAGGACCCAGAAGCTTTGTTTACCGAATGGAACGGTGTAGCCACTATTTTTAGGTCGAGCCTGCAGGCAGCGTGCAAGCGCCGTCAATTCGCAACAACCTTTTGTATCTTAATTTTTTTTTAAGCTCCAGCATCACTTCCTTGACTGTGTGTTGAGCATGAACCAAGCACAGATCGATTTTCTATTAATTAGTGTTCGTCCGCTGCTGGCGTTGTGATTGAGGTACTATTTTGTCTTTTGGGGAACATTTTTATATAACGCAAACTCGTCAGAACCCAAAGGTACTGGAGCTCTTTACATAAGCACGAGTGACATTAAACAAGTTCACATTCACTTTTTAAGGCAGGGCTACAAGTTTGCTTTTGCTGACGAGACTGGTCGCAAAACCATTTAAATCCAAGTGTTCATTCTGCCTGTTCGTGTCCACTTGCATAACACATTGTTTTGATCGTTGGGATCGGTCAAAAAAAAAAAACTTGTCATATGGTGGACGTTTTGGTTTCTGCTCCTGTACGACATATTTAGGACTAATTACTTTTTCCTGGCTCATCCAAGTGGTGAATAATAAACATTGGTGGAAGCTCAGTGTCCCTACGACAGCATCATTTACTTTTCCAAAACTTTCTTGATTTTAATAGCATTAATCAAATTTTTGTTTCCCTTTGTAGCACGAGCAATGATAGCAAAAAAATGAATTTGGTTTCTTTTTCTCAATCATATTTTATCCAGATTTCATCAATAGCATGAACGGTCCTAAAAAGCTTGTGCATTGTTTCGGGCACCTCTGTAATTGGCACCATTTGCCGTCATGCAGCTAGAGCCAAGTACATTTAAGTGATCCCTGGGCAGTAAACAGGAATACATTCTGCATTTCTAACCCTGTGGTTGGGAGTTTTGCTGTCAAGAAGTCACAGAACCAAGCGCTAACTGCCCCGGGGACAACAAAAATGCAGGCCTTAAAATGTTGCGTTCTGAAAATGGTACAGCGGTGATTGTTACCATCCATTATTTTTAAATATTGGGCTGCGCATAAAGCTATTTGCTGGGAATGCGCTAATGAAGAGGGTGGGAATCGGAAGCTGTGCGGATTTTTCTACACTTGCAACAGTTGTCATGGTTAAGAACGCTGATATTTTACATTTATCATATTCTCTCTGTTGCCTGTCTTCTCCTCTGTATGATCCTATTTCTCTACCTACTGCTTCACACTCCGATTATTCCTTTCACCTTCCCTTCCTGGTCTTGTCGCTCCTCATTTTCCACCCTGCTTATCATCTATTTAACGCCAATTGTTTCTTATCACCTTTCTCTCTTGCTTTGTTTGCTTTTTTTCCTTGCTTTCTGTAATCTTCATGCTGGATTCTTTTCCTGTTTCGCTCTTGCCTCTCCTTTTTTTTAATCTCCTATTCTCTTACTAATCACTTTACCTTTAACTTGCTTCCCTTTCTTTCTGTTTTGTCTCGTGCCTGCTCCATTTTCTCTTCTTTCCTATATTTCTTTCTGGTATTGCTTCTTCATCTTCCCTACGGTTAGCTTCCCCTAGCTCATCTTCCTAGACTTATATTTTCATGCACAAGATGTTTCCAGCAGCATGACCCATGTTTTACACGCATTCACAAATAGTTTGCAGTACTTTTTTTTTTTTTTAAACGCCATAGCAGTGCTAAAGAGAAAAAGCTACTGTGCACCTTTCAGATCAGGTTTTCTTCAGTGTGTTTGTAGTTGGATAGAGTGTAATGTTAAAACAAGCACTGGCAAACCCAATAGGTCATGCCTATGTGAGATCTATTGGATGTGTCAGTGTTTTAGCTATATTGTACAGCAGAGAAGCTGCTCTTCAGTATGGCTGAAAGTAAGGAATAAACGCTATGACACGGTCAGTGCTGACCGCGTGATAGCACTTTTTTCTGTATGTTCAGCCATGGTGCACAGCAGCCACGCTGCGGTACAAATTGGCTAAATAAAACCTTGACAAAGTCAACAGCTTGTGCGTAGGCGAGACCTATTGGTTTTGCAAATGCTTGTTTTGAGTGGCGTCTGCAGTCCATAATTAAAGTTTGTGATGCCCTTGGTCGGAGACTGTCGACTGGAAATATGTTACCATTAGCTGTGTTGCGGTACGATCTACATATACTGCTACACACGTAGGTAAGATATTAAAACCATGGCAAATAGTATACCACACATACAAGTGCTAGACAGACCCACACATAAAATGCACACATTATCCACATCACAAAATGGTATCAAAGCATGACTAAAATTGGCAAAACTTCGATACAATATTAAAAGTTTCCCCTCAACAAAGAGAACCTCACATACAAGCTATAAAAAGGTGTTTAAATCCAGCAGTTAGGCACTAACTGGAGATATTCAAATGCAGCACTGCTCTTAGTCGCTTTGTCACAGTTATGTAAATAAGGTATCCAAATATCATTTTCGTGTCAAAATTTTAACTGTTAAACTAATGTGTCTTACAGCAGCAGTAAAACAAATCCAGGGTAAAACAAGACAATACAATTTGAAAGCACAATACTGCACTCACATGTCAATTGCAGAATAAGAATTAGGGAGAATATAGTAGGTGTGAATCGGCAATAACAAATTTTTAACAGTTACTGTGTGATGCCAAACTTACTGAATTGTGCCAATGGTAGCTGACAGAACCTCGCGTAAATAACCTGCCCTTCCCCTTTTTACCAGAGTAAATAGATTTGGGCAAATAGCTTTGACATTCTCCTAGAGAATAGGTATTCTGATCGTACCTGGATGGTAAGGAGTCAATGTCATACGACTTTAAAACACAACTTTAATCTGATTTCATTAAATTGCAGGTATTAACCGTCAATGTACCAGATACGTGTCCATTTCAAAATCCTCAGTGAGGTTTCTAGTTAGCAAGCCTAGTTCCTGTTAAAATCTACCTCCAGATAAGACTTTTAAAAGATTTGAAGTTTCAGTGTTAAATTTAAAGAGGGTTTATCACAATACTCTTGGAAAAAAGAAACTTGTTAGACTGAACTCAATATGGATCTGAGCATCAACAGTTGTCGATTAGCACAAATAATGACATGAATGCAATGCTGTAGGCTAAGCAAACTTGATAATTTGCCAGGGAAAACCTCAAAGCCATAGGCTAGTGAAGGTAGCAGTTCAGCACGAAATAAAGAAAAGATCAGAACAATAGCTGGCCAGACTAATTTGACACAGAGGGGTCAGGCAAGGATGTGTCCCGGCCCCCTTTCTTTTTTAGGTCGAGCCTAGAGCAGCGCATACGCTGCTTGCTCGACTTTTAGTAAGAGGGTTTTCAAAGTGCTACCAGAGGCTTTGGCTGGCCTCAAGCTTGCGTGCATGAGAACGCGCGCAGACGCCATCTGTCTTTTCTCTGTCACGGGTAATTAAGTGCATCGCGATCACTTTACCTTTCGGCGCCCGCGCGGCCAATGCTTTTCGCGCGCGCTTGTTTCAGTAGGCACACTCCTGTGCCCTCTGAGGTACTTCCTTTTAACAAACTCAAGTTTCTCTCCTTGTAATAAGAATAACCACAATGTTTTCTTTCTACAAATACAAATTCCTGAGATTACACGCCTTTAATCTTCTTTCCAGCATAAAGCCTGTGGCTTGTATTCTCTTACTTATTTGTATTCATACTGCCACCTACTGTCTATTTGTTTAATTACCTCATTGAATTTCACTGTTTACTCATGGCAACTTATGTTTTTTCCCTAATAATCCTTTACTTTCTGCCTTTGTGTCTCACTCCACGTCTTGCACCTTTATTAATTGGCAATAATTTTGCATACTATTTTGCTGCTCTTTCTTTATGCTGCCGGTTAATTTCTTTGTTACATAACATTCCATGCCATATTTCTTTAAATACACTTTTTCCACGCGTTTTTCGCTCCCACGCATTTTCAATGTAATATTGATTGTTTTTCCTGGTGAACATGATTTTTAATAGCTTTTTTGCGCTGCTGCTTGCCTTCTGACTTAGCCATCACACACAGTTTTAAAACATATTTTTAACACAATTTCTTGCCTCGCTTGCCGCTCGCTGTCCCTCCCATTTTCCCTTTTTAATTCGCATTTTCCCTTCAGTTTTTTAAGTACAACTGATCGCTGCACTCCATTCCTTTATTTATTCTTGTTTGTTTCCTCTACTTCCTGGTTACTTTTTGCGCACATTCCACTTTTTCATTTTTGGATGGAAACCTCCAATGTAATTAATTGCATGTATATTTCTTTTGTCCCTAGTCCCCCATTTTCTATAACTTTTACTTGTCTGTACATTATCTATTTTGATTTAAAAAATCCCTCGCTTATACTGCTCCCGATTTTGTTTTCTTTCAAGCTAACTTCCACTGTACTTTCAATTTCTCTTCCACTCCCACTCTTCTCTCCTCTACAAGTTTTACTCGACTGCACATCCGTTTTGCTTCATTTTTACTTACGTGCACATCAGTTTTATTTAAAGAAACTGCTTTCTACTCATTGCTCTCAATTATTTTTCCCACTCACACGTCTACTGTCATTTCATTAACCCTCTCTTTCCTTTTACACTTTCAACAAGCATTGGCATAGCCAATAGGTCTCGCTTTTGGGACCTTATAAGTTTTTAGCCATGCAACAGTTGATGTTATTGCACCAAGGATATTGTGCTGCATAACTAAATACTTATAAGGTCCCAAAAGCGAGACCTATTGGCTATGCCAATGCTTGTTAATTTTTATAATAATGGTTTGGGTGAGGCACTCTTGAAAGACAATCAAGATTTCCCTCAAGCAGCTGGACACCCAATACCAGCTCTCCTATATGAGGATGACGCGGTACTGATGTCCCGTACACAAGTAGGCCTCCAGAGGGCTTTAGACAGCTTTACCAATTTTATGAAAGATCTCGGTCTAAGAGTGAACACCTCAAAGTCTTTTATGATGCTGTGCGGCCATGTTATCAAGAGGTCCAAGGATATGTTTGTGACAGGACAGGAGATTGGGGTCACCAAGAGATTCTTGTATCTTGGAATTCTCTTCGACCAAAATGACACCTGGGTACAGGCAGTTTCAGCGAAAAAACTAGCTCCTCTAAAAACAATTAACACCCTTACCAACTTCGCAAGAAAATTGGGTAGGAGACCACCTGTAAAGCTTATTAAAATTTATAAAGCAAAGTGTGTCTCCATGCGGTGTACGGGGCTGGGGTCTCGCTGATTTGCTTCCAATCCAACGGGTGGAAAACACTTTTTTAAGAGACATTCTATAACGAATAGTACCTCATCGTACATATGTCATGCTGAGTTGGGCCTTCCCTTCATTTCTGATTTAATAAAGCTAGAGCCAATTCTTTTATGACTCAGGCTCTGGACTAAAGAAGAAACAAAGTGAAAAAGAGACATTCTTACAGATAGTCTGAAATTGGAAGGGGCCCTAAAGATTCCATGGCTAAGATATGTCCGAGACTTTTTACAAGATTTAGATCGTATAGAATATTTTACCAATCCAAGAACTACTCAGATGATAACGAGGAAGGAATTAAAAAAAGAGGGCCTTCTGTTATTGGATACTATTACAATGTCATCAGAGATTACAAAACCAACCGTCCTGCACAATCAGTTGATTTTAACTACTTTTAATATTCAACTCTATTTAATTTTTGTACCAGGTGTTTTTGACAGGTTTTTATTGACCAGATTTAGGTTGGGGGTTTTTCACAGACTTGTTACCCTTCCTAAAATGAACGTCTGGGCTCAAGATCTTCAAATGTGTCCTTATAATAACTATTCAGCACAGTCCACGATACATGTCGTTCTTTTTTGTAGGTTTTATACTGATGTGAGGAACGTTTGTATATTACCAGTTTTAAAACCGTTGGTGCTCCGACAATGTCAACCTGCTCTCCTTGTATTGCAACTTTTGGATATTGAGCAGTGTTTTCAGGATTGTAACTTTTTAAAAACGAGCATTGAGTCATAGGAAATGTAGGTTTATTTAATTAATTTTTATCAAGAAATTGGAACTATGAAATATCTATTCTGTCTAAAATCTTATAATTATGGAAAATATGTTTAATTGTCTGGTATTTTAACCTATGAAATGACCGATGTGTTTATTTTTATGTGCTTTTATGATTGTTTGATATGGCAATCGAATAAAGCTTTCTTTGACTTCTTTGACACAGTATCTCCTTGTTGTATTTACCACTGTATTTGTCTTGTTATACACATCAAATGCCTGGAGACATGTGTAATCCAACTGTGGTGCGTGTCACTTCTTGAGTGAGCCACCATTATTAGGGTCCATTGGTGAAGCCTTCTTTTGCAAATACAGCACTGTGCAAGATTATGAGAGGTGAGCTGCTCTGGAACGGAGTGATAAGACTTAACCAATACAGCAGGTCCTGCTTTATAATTTACATAGGTGGCCCCTTTTTCTAGAACCCTCAAGAGCAGCTCTCGCGTTGTTCTTTGCAAAGAAGGATTTGTTTTAGGGAGCAGAACTACTGACAACTTCATATCACCACCTGCCCCTGAAATTAAATTCAGATTCTCTCTTAAACGGCAGAATACTTTAGTTAATTTTACTCCCCGTATATATATACTGGAGCTGGGTAGTCTATTCTGCTTCGGCTCTAATTTGAAGCAGTTATTTATTTTCCTAATCGCCTTTCTGACAACCACCTGGAGCAGAACTGCCAACTCTGCTCCAGACAGCTGCTTCATCTCCTCATTTGATGAGGAAACTATTCTGTCACTCAAAGAATTCTTTATTCAATCAGAGCCTGACCATAAAAGCACAAAGTAAAAAAGACAATACATAATAAAATTTAATAAAATCCCCCAAATACCATTTTGAATTCATTAAAAGGTTACAGAAAGGTCTTTCATGACGGCATGCACTTCTAAAAAGTTAACAATTACAATTTTTGAATTATATTTTTCCTCAGTTTCTAAGCAGCAAGTATATAATTTAGGACAGAGAAACAGATTGTTGGGTTAGACAAACAGTGTACAAAAAATTATATGACAACTTCATATTATTTAACATGGGACATAAGAAACTGATTAGTATAGTACAATACAATGTGCAAAAAAGCATAAAGGGCGATGTGGATTGAAAAGACAGCATCACATGGGCACCACAGAAGCTTAGCAAACCCAGTTCCTGACCTGGGAAATGCCACTTAAAAATGGACCATGTTCAGTCGTAACAGTGTGAGATACCAATGCTGAGCATAGATTTTTTTCAAGTTTAGGTACGGTTCCGTTCCCATGGAAGTAGAGATAGGCACATACCTTACTACTGTGGCCATATTAAGCACCTTAGCAATTCTAACCTTCTCGTTATGCTCCAGGAACTTTACTTTTACCAACGCCTTTGACCTGGTGTTAATGCTACCTGGACAATCAAAGATATTGCTCAAACCCAAGTTGGAAAAGGTATTTTTAACATTTGTCAACCAGGGGATGGCTGTCATATAGCTAGAGTTCATATAGTCCAGTATTACCTTGCCCGTAAATGTAGACTTGCGAGTAGACCAAAGTTTCAGCCACAGTAGAAGAGGGGTCAATCTAACTTGGTCCTCTTCCAAGTAACCAAGGCCAATATCCTGATGAGAAATAAAACTAGGCGTGGTTTTGGGGACGGCTAAAAGTCTACACAAAAAAAAAAACAGCAGTCTGTAATTTACCCAAACCTGCATATCGCCATACACAGGCTCCATGTGTCCTGAAGAGAGACACTTACTTTTATAAAGTGTAGACATCTCGCTTAGGAGCTTATGACCGTTTGTACATATCTACAAATTTATTCACACGAAGCCACCATCTTCTGTGTTATCAACACAGTTATCCTGTCCCAATTCAAGTTTGCATCAAATGAAATGCTCAAATAATTAAAAATAGATACTTTTAGTTCTTGTATTCTTTGGCCCACAAGTCATTATAAAAGATTTACCGTGGGTAATCTTAACCGTCAAATTATTAAGCGCCTCTAAAAGTGCCTGCAATCTATTTGCTATACTTGTGATAAGAACTGCATCATATGCGTATAAAAGTACAGGGACCAGGCGGGGGCCTATCTTTGGGACATCCTTTACACCAGATGCTTAAAAAATACATGATGGCATTTATAAAAAATACAAATAAGTAAGGTGCCAAAAAGCAACCCTGCCCTACCCTACCCTTCTTGTAACTAATCCCGGGCGGTGAACTCTGCTCCGTTTGTGGAGTTTTCTGCACTTCGTGGAGCACGCGAAGTTCCGCAAAACTCTGCTCCACTATGAGTGGAGTTTTTTTCCTCGCTCGTGCTCTCCAACGTGAAGTTGGCGAGCGTGAGCGAGGAAAATCTACCTCCCGGTGAGATTTCTCAACGCGGGCAGTTGAATTTCTTAATGCAGGCAGTCGCGACCGCTCACGTTGAGAAACCTTCTGTTCGCGTTGAGAAAGTTGCCGCTCGAGTAGAAAATCTACTTGAGCCGCAGAAAAGAAGCAGCCTCTTGCGCTGCGTGTGGTGCCATTCGCATTGATTTTCCAGCACAGGACAAACACCCGTCGCTGAAAATCAACATGAACAGTCAGGACCAAGCGCACTTTGCCGTTTGCTGAACTCCACGTAGTGCGGTGGAGTTTTTGGGTCAATTTGCAGAGTTCTGCATAGCGGAACTCCGCCCAGGCCCACATGTAACCTTAATGGGGTTCGTACAGTCACTATTAGGTGTATAATGGACTTCTGTGGAGGTATTCAGTCACTCAAAGGGAACCTTCTATCTGCTGGTAAGAGGCCACACCATCATATGTTTTAGCCCAAATATGAACTCTAGCAGGTGCCATGTAGCACCAACCACAATGAAAAACGCATTCACCCAAACAAATACCTTGTATAAAAATGCAGTCGAATGACTTTATCCTAACATGAGCTAGTTCACACTGGCAGCAACTTTCATGCAATCAATGAAGAAAGTGCAGATGATGTACTCCATTTCACAGGACCACCAACTGGCGCACCTAGGTGGTCAAGATGTACTAATATCCACTTATACAACAGCTGGCCAGCTAAGCGGCAGGATAAACCCCCCCCCCCATGGGCGATTAGATGCTAAATAAATCCTCATAACATAACTAGGGGTGAGTTTGTTACCGCTTTTGTCCAACTTACAATTTCCCAGCACCCAATAGAAATAATTAATCAGTTGCACCTGGCAGTTCGGAGATTGAATGGTTGTGGGTCCCAAGGCAGGGATGTTCAACAGAGGTGGCTGTATGTATTCAGTAATCAGGGATTTCCTCAATCCCACATCAGTTTGATTCGGGGAGAGTATCGCTTAGAATGTCAGAACTAATGTGAATTGGTACTTGTTGATACAGAAAAAAATAACATGGCCCCGACAACAGCTGGTGGCCTGCAACTTTCATAATAGCTGAGAGGATGAAATGTAATACCAGTGTTAGATGCTTTTATAACTAGAAGGAGAGATTCTATTTGGTCTGAGTGATGTTAAGGATAGAAAGGAATGTTGACAGGAGAGATCTGAAGGTGGCTAGCCTGGGAGAAAATTTTACTGTCAGGTCGGTGCCTGGATGTCCATACATGATGTGGCAAAGAGTTGGTCAGCTACTGGAGAACACAGCTACTAATACTACCTGAAATGGTAACTTACTCATTTGAAATCAAATGTAGATCTCCTGAACAAAGTTAAAGGAGTGAGCATATCCCCCGATTTTCATGACACTATAATGCCACTAGAATAGATGCTAGGAGCTAATAGTGTCTTGATCTACATATTTATCCTGATTAAACAAGCTGGTACCATTAATTCATTAAAGACATGCGGTCACCCAAAAACTTACATTGCAAGACAAAACAACATTTTCTATGATTCATATGTGTGTGGTGACTAGTGAGTGTGTCTTTCTTAAATATCTTTGTGGTGTAGATTTGAATCAGAGATGTGGAATCAGATTTTTATTTTTGTGCCAAGACTTCATATCAAAACTTGCCTCTTAATCCCTATTTTACACTTCATAATATTCCCGAGCTTTTATTTGGAGAGTAATGATGATAGGGTATCTAGCAGCGTAGTCAACTAGTCGGAGAAACTCCTAAAGGTTAAACCTGCACCTTAATTAGGCGAACAAGCTATTCATTCACCCTGTTCTCGTTAACTGAAGGTGGACCATGATTATTATCATCTTCAGATTTTGTCAATTGTCATACTGACAGAAGCATTTGCAGATCTGGAATGTTGTCTCTAAGAAAGTCTGTATTCTCACAGTTGTCAGAAATTTACTGGGAATAACCTATTTTCTCTTTTGTCTTGGCCGAAACAATAACTGGGGATTGATAAAGTACATGTCTTCCTCTATTATGCGTTTATACGAAGGACTTTGCAATATACCTTCTTTTAAACGCCTGTTTGTATTGGTGTGCTGCGTATTCCCCCTTGTGATTTTCGGTAGCCTTCAATAAAATCACAGCAATAAGAAATATCTGCTTTCTACGGATTAGCTAGACGGAGGAGCTTCTCTTTTTTTTTTTAAAGCACGAAGGCTGTGTTTGCACTTTTTTTTTTTTTTAAATAGGCGGACACGTGCACAGAGACCACGACTGATAGAAGAACTTCCGGCAGCAAGGGGACCAATAGTTAATTTCCCGTGATTTCGAAGACACCAAGTTTTGCCAAAGCGTAATAACTTTGCGTCAAAATAAACTATTTTATGCGCATCGCGTTACAGTTTTCAGCCCGATAACTAAACAATTGACAGGCTTATCTACCACCGCTTATCGCTGCTTACAATGAAACCCCAGGGGCAGAAAGAAAACAATATCCTGCGGAATACTGGGGAGGAGGAAAGGCTGACCCTGCTCCCTGAGGGCACAGTCCACAATGCCGCAGATCACAGGCAGTTATGGGGGAGGGACACATGGTTGTAAGAGACTGTGGGCCAATTTGGCACGAAAAACGTTTGAGTTCCTACCCATGCCAGGCGCACCCAACCCTCCCTCCCCAAGATGCCGCGGTACTCACGGGGATCTCTGCCATGGCTAGCATCATCTCCTCCATCAACTCGTCTTCCTCCATAGCCGCTCCCACGGGTGCAGGCGCTCACACGCCCCGGCAGCAGGGATTCCGTGGGCGGGGCTTGGGGCGGGGCTTGAGGCGGGGAGGAGCGGCCACGCGCCGGGACTCACGCGATTCTTGTGATGTGGCGGTTGGGGTCCGAGCGGCTGGCACGGTAGAGGACGCGCACCCTCCCTACAATCCGCCACTGCTGGGATGGGGGCGGAACCGCTGTCCCCGGCCCGAGCGGTTGAAATCCCTGCCCTCAGTGCCGGATCCGCGGGAAGGCAGAGGGGGGTCTACTGCGTCACAGCCAAACCAACTGCACAATGTGCTGACACAGGGAGGAGGTAGCCCAACTAATGCCCGCGTACAGCAACAGCATCGACGGGTTGGTAGACGGTTGGTGACCGGGGCTAGCTTATTGGAGGCGCAAAGCTTCTATGAGAGAAAGATCGTGTGCTACAGGTGCCCAGCCATACCATAGACGCTTTACTTATCCCGGCTCTAGAGGACGCGTGCAGGTGTGGTTCTTCGCTTGCTGTCTAGCTCTTACGTTTCTCTGCGATCATCCCCTCCCCCGGGAATGCTAACTAACCTTCGAATAATGAGGAGATAAGTGACTGTATTCTGGCGATATTAGATACTTCGAGTACTGGGAGGAGAAATATATGAATTTGGGTTTTCTATTTGAAGAGGACGTTAGCACGTTTCACAGGGATTAATTATCTGGACTTATATTTACTCAGTTCAAACAAGGAAAATAAGTAGATGCATATGATTTGACTGTCTGCTGTGCTTTAAACACGTCTTTCTGTTATGTAGACTGCTTTGATACAGATGTAGTGCTTATACTGTGGTTTTCAATCTTAAACACTATTGATGAACCGGGAGAGGTGTTAATCCTTTAAGGAGTTTGTTGCTCCACAACTGGACTTGGTCAATATGGAAATTTAATATCAAATAACACCTCAGAATTAGACGTAAAGCACATTAGGCTTTGCAATGAAGACTGAAAATAATTAAAATGGAAACCATGAAGGTTTATTAAAAATGTAAAGGTATTGCAGAAAGAACAAGCATTTACAATGCAGTAGGTCTCGCATTTATGCGAGTTTGAGCTATTCACATTGCAAATAACAATGCCTTTTATTTTTGTTTTCGTTTTTAAAACATAAATAAAAGGCATTGTCATTTACAATGCCAATAGCTTAAACTTGCGTAAATGCAAGACCTATTGCATTGCAAATGCTTGTTTCTTTTTCTTTCAAGGACTACTGAACAAATAGCCAGAACTGGCTGAAGAGGTCACACATGACCGCCTAGGCTAAGCTACTTAAATGTTTCTGAATTTTACTTTGAGGACAAGCAGAATTTGGGTGAAGGGCAGAGGCAGCTGTACAACATTTTAAAATGGAGCGGTTTTTAAAAACCAGAAAGTGGTACTGTTGGGTTTCGTGGTAGAAATGCAGGCAGGCACAAAATGCCTTCCTCTTCAGGCCCCAAACCATGCGATGGAAGAACCACGTCAAGACCTCTCCATAGCTCTGAAAAAGCTCCATGACTCGACCCAGGAGCCATACCTCACCCTGTACCTGCACAAATAACTGATATCTGTACATGAACTTGTTACCTACTCTGCAAGTGCACCTCAAACTTTTTGTTTTTGGTTTTTCAACAATCTTTATTAAGATATTGCACGATGCAGCGTAATAAACAGCACTTTGTGATGTAACTTATGGCAATATATAACCCCCACCCCCCCTACATCGCACCCCAACCGCGATGAGATAATCATCCAACTCCCACGTCCCTACATGTTTAAGAACACAGCTATTAAGTTCGAACCAAGAGTCCAATCAAGTACTGATCACTTCAATGTCTTTGAGCTCCATCCACCTTCAATTCCAATCTGTCTTGTAATAAACACTGCAACATAGAACACCCTCTCCCCCAGCAGCTAAAGCCCCCAGACTCTGTTTACAGGACCCCC
Organism: Triturus cristatus; assembly: GCF_964204655.1. Classification (NCBI taxonomy): domain Eukaryota; kingdom Metazoa; phylum Chordata; class Amphibia; order Caudata; family Salamandridae; genus Triturus; species Triturus cristatus. The sequence continues at coordinate 686,519,100 of NC_140581.1, read as the reverse complement.
CCACAGATCACATCCCAAGCGGTGGTCAAGGTACCTCCCAAGTTGAACAGCACATCCAGACGTTATAGCACCTCTGTCCCCCGGTACCAGCCTGCATCCCTCAAATTCCGGCTTCAATCCTCTCTTCCCCTCCCACCTCTAATGTGACATCAACAATCCCCTCCATCGCCCTCTCTCCCTGGGCCAGCAAATACGTAGTTAGGGGACCCCATATGTCCCGGGGCCGTGATCTCGCAGGAAGAAGGTCCGCGTATCCATGCAGTTGTTCCTGCCATGTAGCCATTGATGTAACCCAGTCCTTAAACTTGGGGGCCCGCCCCCTACCCCACCTGCTCGCCACCTGCCTCCTGGCTAATAACAGGCCCATGGCGAGGAATTTCTTGTACTTGGTAGTAATAGTGTTAGTCAGTCCTAAAAGAGCAATCGTGGGGCACGCCCGCAGCGGAGTCCCTATCATGCTGGACAAACCTTTAAACGTCTCCTCCCAGAACTCTGCCACCTTCCGGCAACTCCATGCCAGATGTACAAAGTCCGCCCCTGCCAGCCCGCAACGTAAACATCTATCATTGTCTCGGAGCCCAAATCTCTGCAATTTAGCAGGAGTGTAGTATAACCTGTGCAAAAACTTGAAGTGGATAAGGCGCAGCCTGCTGTTGCCAGTAATTGCCACCGTCTGTCTGCAACTAAATTCCCATTGCTCATCTGTCAGTGGGGCTGCTAAATCTGCATCCCATTCACCCCGGGCACGACAGGGGGGGATCCGCGGCCCCTCCTGCTGGTGTTTATATAAAAGCGATATAACATGACTGGGGGTGGCGCTTGCAAAAGGACATGCAGAGGAGAAAATATGTCGGGCTCCGCGGGGAAGTCAGGAGTCACCGCCTTTAGGGTTTGGCGCAATCTGACATACAAAAATGTCTCCAGTACAGTCGGGACATGCTCCCCAAAAAACTGTTCGCTCGTGCGGAAACTCCCTGCCAAATATAAGTCTCCCCAAGTATAATATTTCAGATTATCTAGCATTCTCCGACAAGCCCCTTCCTCCGTTACTGGTAACGCAGGGTTCCACGCCAGGACCACCCTGGGTGAGTACATTACTGAGGAGCCCGCGCGGCAGGCCATTCGTCTCCAGGCGCGTATAGTGCAATCTACCGTTGATGGGTCTCGCGTCTGTTCCCTCCCCGCAGCAAAGAGGTAGCCCGTCTGGGGCGTAGGGGCCATGTAGCCATCCTCGATCGCCAAGTGGGGCATAAAGGCCGGCGGGTGAAACCAGTAAATAGCAAAGTGTGCTTGTGAACAGTAATAATACGCTTCAAAATCGGGAACCTCAAACCCCCCTGGTGATAAGGTAGCATGAGCGTGGCCATATTGAGGCGCGCCTGCTTCCCTCCCCAAATGAGTCGTGTGAGTTGTGTTCTTAGTGTGCTAAAAAAAAAACGTCCCGGATGATATGGGATATTAACAAATAAGTATAGTAATTTCGGCAGAAGCACCATCTTAATCAGTGATATCCTCCCTGCCATGGACAGGGGAAGCCGTAGCCATTTGGTAATATTGGCAGTGATCGTCTCCATAGCTGTACCATAGTTCAGTCGCATGTATACCTCCTTATCTCTAGAGATATGAATGCCCAAGTATTTCAGGTCGTCCGATTCCCACCGCAAGGGGTAGTCCATGGGGAATGAGGTCGTCACATCAGTCAGGGGAAATACTGCAGATTTCGACCAATTGATTTGGACCCCCGATATACCACCAAATTTGGTTATGACCCGTAGTATAGGGTTGAGGTTCTCTTGAGGCCGCTTGATGTACAGCGTCATGTCATCCGCATATAGAGAAATGAGCAGTTGCCTGGAAGGATATACAAGTGCTTTGTCATTATGATGTTGGCGAAGCGTCGCCGCCAGGGGTTCAATGGCAAGAGCAAATAAGATGGGGGACAGTGGGCATCCCTGGCGCGTGCCCCTGGAGATGTCGAAGGGTAGAGACCTAGCCCCATTTAACAGAACAGACGCTACCGGCTTGCCATAAAGTAATTTAATCCAGTTCAGTAGAGTGTACGGCATGCCCATACGCTCCAACACGCCCAGCAAATAGTCCCATTCCAGGGAGTCGAATGCCTTAGTGGCGTCGAGAAAGACTGCCACTGCTGGGCATGTGGGATCCAGGTCCTGCAGCACTGCGGCCAGCGTCCGCAGGTTATGCGATGTGGCGCGATTCGGGACGAAGCCCGCCTGATCAGGGAGAACCAGTCGCTGCATCAACAGGCCTAGCCGAGTGGCCAGCACCTTAGCCAGAATTTTAGTATCGCAGTTTAGCAGCGACAAGGGGCGATAGGAATCACAAGACGTTGGGGGCTTCCCTGGCTTCAACAATTAGGTTATCAATGCCTCACGCATCGTCCTGGGCAGCTCGCCCTCCTCTAGGGCTGTATAGAAGACGTTTTTCAGAATGGGGGCAAGTATGTGGGCGTAGGTTTTATAGAATTCTATAGGTAGTCCATCAGACCCGGGCGCCTTACCCGACTGCATATGCATGATGGCTTCTGTAATTTCATCGAGTTCCAATTCCAAATTCAGGAATTTTTGTTGATTTTCCCCCAACCAGGCTATTGCAGTGTCCTCAAGGTACTCGTTCAATTTGAGTGGAGCGCCTCGCTGTGAGGTATACAATGCCTTATAGTAGTCCCGAAAAGTGGACAGCTGGTCTGGAAGATTCCGACACACCCGCCCCTGACTATCGTGTATCTCCAGGACATAATTGGAGAACCGGGGGGGGGTCGTATCGCCGTGGCCAATGCCTTCCCCGGTCTATCTCCTTCCCCATATCGCCGGGCCACATATGGTTTCCCTCGAAATTTAAGCTCCCTATCTGCTAGAACGCCAAACTCCGTTAGTTTGGTACGGATGGCAGCATTAATCCCATCCCCTCCCGAGCCCTCGCCAGCTGCACGTTCCAGTGCTCTCAGCTCATCCTCCAGCTTGGAGAGGTCTCTACGCAGTGTTTTGAGTATGCCGCCCCCTTTAGACAAGCACCATCCCCTGACCGTAACCTTGAAGGCCTCCCATGCAGTGGTCACACTAGATACCGACTGGAGATTGCGCTCAAAAAAATCCTTGATGTCGTGTTCCAGTTCCGTTTTAAACACAGTGTCTTGTAAGTGTAGGGGGTTAAGTCGCCAGCTAGTATACCCAGAGTGTTGCAGTGGAATCTGTAGTGTTGCTACTACCGGTGAGTGATCGGAATAGGTCCGTGCCAAGTGGGTCACTTCCTGCAGCCAATGTGCCATCCCAACAAAAAAGAACAGATAATCTAGTCTGGCCCATGTAGAGTGCACCGCCGAATAGTGGGTACCCTCCCGCTGCCCGGGGTTCAGGTATCTCCAGGAATCCAGCAGCCGACCCCCCTGCACAATGTCATTCAGTATCTGATGCATGCAGGTAAAGCGTGTCGGGTTGGTGTGCGATCTATCTAACCTTGGCTGTAACACAGTGTTAAAATCACCACCCCATATTATGTATGTCTTGCCTATCTCCTGAATCTTGTTCCAAAGTCGGGTCAATGTGCTAGGGTCATCTATGTTAGGCCCGTAGTAGTTTGCAAACAGCACGTCATGAGAGTGTAGTCTCCCCCAAAGCAAACAGAACCTGCCTCCACCACCCCGCCGAGGGAGAAGGGCACCCCACGCTTCACCAGAATAGCCACCCCTCTAGAATAGGTGGAGTAACTCGAGAAGCAGCGATGCGCCGCCCATCGCGAGGCAAACAACGGTGTGCAACCGGGGCCAAGGTGAGTCTCTTGTAGCATGGCTATCTCAATGTGATGCCGATCCAAGTACCCAAGCACCTGTCTTTTCTTTCTGGGGTTATTCAGGCCCCGGACATTCCATGTTGCAGCCCTCAATCTATGGAAATCTCGTATGGTGTCTGTCAGAACTCAGTGTAGTGCTTCCAGTATCTATAGCTGTATTCAATTGTGTCCCGCTGGGTAACATCAAATAACTAATACCCAAAATGTCCCCCATCAACTCCCACATCGGCAACCCCAACCGGCCGTGCATAGATACCCTCCCCACCCCAACAATCGCCAATGTCCCACATTGACTGACCCACAACATCAAAGAATTAGGGAATGCCCACATGGGAAGCGCTCAGGCCCACGACCGCCCTCCTCCCGCCTTCCTTTCACCCATCTACTGCACCACCTAATAGTGGGCAGTTGTTCTGGGGCGGCAGGGGGGCGCCAAACGGGGCTTCAGTCAGGAGAGCGGAAGAAACAAGAAGAACATAATATATCACCAATTGCAGTTCTGTCAATCACAGCGAAGCGTCCAGGCCTCAGGGAGAGCTCAGTCCGGGTCCGATAAGGGGGAGTGTGACCCAGAGCGCCCTCGGGCCCGCGAGCCGTCAGAGGCCGCCCGCCGGCTGCGCCCTAGATACTCCTCCACCTGCTGCGTGTTCTGGAAGAGATGCTGCTTTCCCTTATGTGTGATCTTCAATCTCGCCGGGTAGAGCATTGCATACGGAATATCTTGTGCCTGGAGCTTCTTCTTGACAGCAAGGAATTTGCGTTGGGCGTCCTGGACCGCCAGGGTAAAATCGGGGTAAAAAGCCAACACTGTATTTTCATAGTTCACTTGCTTTTTTTCTCGTGCCAGCCGGAGGACTGCATCTCTGTCTCGGTAATTCAAAAATCGAGGTATTACCGGACGTGGCGGAGCACCCGGGGGCGGCCGGGCTCCCAATGATCTGTGTGCCCTTTCCACTGTTAAATGCGCAGAAAAGGAGTCCTTGCCAAACAGCTCCATCACCAGTTTTTCGACGAAGTGCTCCATGCGGCCAACATTTGTGGATTCCGCCAGGCCAAGAATGCGGACATTGTTCCGCCGGGAGCGAGCTTCCAACTCTTCGTTTTTGTCTGCAATAATCCGCGAGAGTTTATCCATTTGCGTTATGTGCCCTTGGCGAGTTGTCGCTCCGTCCTCAAGGTGGGAGATCCTAGTCTCAGCCTCCTTTATCCGCTCCTCGTGTTGATCTAGTTTGTGCACCACGGTATCCAGGCGCTCATTCATTGTGTCTATCTTGGCGCCAATAGATGTCAGGCTATGCTTCATATCTAATAGGAGGGTTTTCCAATCCTCCTCCGGCGCATCGGATCCAGTACTCTCCCGCGAGGTAGACCTCGGCTTCTGGCGTGCCCCAAAGGACAATTTTGACTGTTTTGCGTCTGCTTACCCCATTGCGCAGTAGGGTGGGAGCAGCAGCCCTGCTGCCGAGTCGTGAAGGGGGGGTAGACCCACAATCCTCGATTCTCTCCCAGGCAGGTGTGGGGCGAGCCAGTATGCCGCGGGGTATTCGGCGCTAGCCCCTGCAGTATGTCGTGGGCACTAGCGGATGCAAGTCGACCACGCTCCTATTGGCGACTTAGGGGCCGCCAGGACCAATGCCGTGGGAGAAGCCGAGGATCGCAGGGGGGGGGGACGCTCCCGCCCGGGACCCCCCCCAGCTCGGCAACCCCTTCCCTCCGCCGCACCAGTTACCTGCCGAGGCCCAGGGCGTCGTGGATTCCCAAAATGGCCGATCCGGTGCTACAGCTGTGCTCCCCCAAGCAAGGGCGCTTCTTCGCCCAGTACGCTGCAGCCCGTTACAACAGGAGAGTAGCTGCAGGAGTGCAGGGCCGCTTCAGGACTGCCAGGGTCGACGCTGCGGGCCAAGCCAACAATCATTGGGGGGGGGATGCTCCCATCCGGGTTCACGCAGCTCGGCAGCCCCGTCCAATCGCTATGCCAGTGTCCAGCCGAGGTCCAGGGGGCACAAAATGGCCGATAGAGGATATTAGCTGTGTCTCCCCAAGCTAGGGTGCTCAGTATTTTGCAGTCCGGGATGGCGCGATGATAGCTGGAGGACCGCAAGCCCTCATGCGTCTTCAGGGTAGCGGCGCATCCCTCAGCCCAGGCACTCAAGGAGCAGCAGCAGCGGCCCCTCTCATTCCCCGCCGCCCGGGCGCTCCACCCTCCAGGCGCACCGGGCGAGACTAGCAGGACGTGACGAGAAGAGCGCCGCTCCCTCCGAGCAAATCCTACTTTCGGCTGCCGCTCTATCGCGCGGAACGGCGCGTCGTCTATGACCGCGCCCACTGCAGCCGCATTCAGCAATCCGGACACTTAGCTCATATAACAGCCGCGACTCGTTGCATCAGGGTCCCCCGCCGCGTTGCGTGCTCAGCCTCCGGCCAGCGGCCTCGCGCACGGCCCAGGTAACGCAGGACGCTTGCTTGCGGCCCGTTAGCTGCCGTCCACTAGGCCCTTCAGTGTCTTCGGCAGAATTATATCAGAAAGCCGCTCCCGCAGCCAGCCAGCGCCCCACCGTCAGACGTAGTAGGGGTTCCGCCAACCGGTGGTGCGTTGAGACGTGAGTTTCCTCGCCTCAGGATGGGTATAAAGTTTAGAGTCCCGTTTAGCCGGGCAGGAGCCTTACAGGCGCGCGGCCATGTTGGTCGTGCGCCACCTAGCGCCCCCCCAAGTGCACCTCAATCTTGACCTGAAATACCACAACTAATCTTGTACTGGACAGTAACAGTACTGTCAGTGCACTTCTGTCCTCCTCTACATCTACTGCAATGGAAGACGCTCCCAGCTGTGCCAATATGCCCCATTCTGACCCTCAGCACTACTTTCTGTTCATGTAGTAGGTAGGTAGGTAAACTTGTATTGTATTGATTTTTAATCTAAATTACACAATACACAGCCTTCATGACTCATTCTTTTTCTCCCTCGACAAGGCTACAATAACGAACCGCCTCTTCGATTCACTCCAGTGCTCCCCAGACTACGCATCACTTTATCAATATCACCATGAATCAGAGGAGCACACGGCACCTTCCCCTGCAGAGAAAGGAGCACGTCAGCCAAGAAGACAATGCACAAAAACCGTGCTGCCCCCACTGCCGTTGCGTGTATGCGCACTCCTCACCTCACTCTGCTCAAGGTCAAAAGAGAAGGGATTACATGTCTACACGCTGCCACGAAACGTCCATATAATATTAATACTTGCAGTATTTTTTTTTTAATAGCGGGAAGAATGATTTGTACAAAGAGGCGAAGGTCTGCAGTCTGTCAGCCCATGCAGGCTGTCTACTGATGTTTACACAGACATACCACGCTGATGGAGCGGGCCCTGCATTCCTTTCCCAGAAGACGAGGGGTGACCGGCCGCCCCTCCCTCCTCCTTCCTGCTTGGCAACCTGTACTTGACCAACCCACGCATGGCTCCGCTGCCCGGCCACCATCCCGCCCTGCTGGAGCCAGAGCGCTGATAACGAGCAGCCAAGGCTCTCCTCTGTCCAAAACACGCTCATGGAAAATGCACGCCCACTGCATACTTTGAAGAGGGGGATACCTTCCTTCATTCTCAGTTGTTCTTCCAAAGCGTCGGACACGCAGCTCTTTACTGCGAGTGCGAGATCCTAAAATACTACAAAAGTCAGGCGAGAAAGTGGTTCACCTCAGCATGGACGTGTTTTAAATATTTGTGGGCCATACCGCATACTTCAGCACAAGCTGTTGCCATTACGCAAACAGCAGCGTGTGTATTTTTGCATCGCGCTTTCACTTTCAGTGAAAGCGCGATGCAAAAATGAACTCGCTACTGCCTCGGTGGAAAAGCACCCAGAGTATTCTGGGATCCCCCTGTCCTCCCTGTGACCCCCTGCGCCTCTGAGCTGCATGCCTGCCTGGCATTAAGTAATAAAAGGAAACATGATCCGCCACTACACGCCCCCAAAGATAAGAAATTGCTTCACTACAGCCGTGAAGCAGACGACCCAGTCCGGATGGGCCGTGCAAAAGGGAGACGGGGCAGTAACCAAGAGGTATTCTTTTCAATGCGAAGCCAGCGTTTAGCATAAACGCTGACGCTTCCCAATGAAAATGATGGGCGAGGCTTCAAGTCCCCTTCTGAAATCTCCTGATCACATTAGCTCTCGAAGAGCGAGCAACGCATGCGTGCTGCAACGCTAGGCGAGACCTACAAATGGCAAGGCGTTAATTATTTGTCAGATAAAGAATTTAGTTTAGAATAAAATGCAAATCATGAAATAGCAAAATGGAGTGTAATGCAGCTCATTTAATAGGTTGTAAATCAGACACGTCAGCACTGTCCCACAGACCTTTACAGTACAGTTCTAACAGTACAGTTCTATCCACAATGCTTCTGTGACATCTTTTGGTTAATACAAATTCTATTTCAAATCAATGTTAAGTTCCCATGAAAATGACATTGTGGTCCCAAATAGTTGAAGCCTTGAGAAAGCATTCAGTTTGCTAAGTCGGCAAGAGAAGGAAGCTTGAGAAAGAAGTATCATGTTGTGTAAGAGAATGACCGTGTTTAAAACATTGCACACAATATTTTTTCTATGCTTGATGCACAGTGTGTAAAGGACAGAAAGATGGGTGTGCAGGAATAGCATGGGGACAAAAACAGGTTTGAAATAGAGGCCTACATTATTCATGTTAAAGTAAACAGTTTCTCAGTAAAATATCTTACATTCGTAACGTTAATCTCTCAGTGTTAATACAGATGTGCATTTTTATTAAAAGCGCTACACCAAGATCCCTCTAATGAAGAGGTCTTCAATCTGTGGGGCACTACCCCCAGAGGGGCTGTGGATGCCTTGGAAGGGGGTCGCTCATTCCCCAGCTTAACTTGTGCCTGCAATTGAAAACATTTGATTTTGATTTGGATCCTTATCAGCTGAAGTTTAATCAATTGAGTGTTTTGTGGTGTGAAAAGCTTTTGTGCCAGGGTGCCTGCTTGCCTCAATGGAGTGCAAATGTGCCTTTCAGTTAATCCGCAAGTGTTTAGAGGGCTTGGCTTAAATTGTTCAAATCACTCCAAGCTTTGATGACGACAAAGATTTGTTTTTTTTTTAGTGGTAGTGCAAAGAGTTAACAACTGGGCTGTGAAGTGCTTGCTTTTAATTTTAACTGCATTTACACATCCCATAGTACCCTTAAAGAGATGTTAATGGGACATTTATGTAAACAACTAAATTGCATATGCAAATATAAAATAATGATTTACATATTCACAGTGCTGACTGTCCTAGGCTGTGACTTCGTAGCACTAAAAATACACGTCACTATTCTCCACTCCACCAATCAAGATTTAATTCAGTGGCTCACTGGTTAAACATAGCACTCTGTAGTGCATTAACTAATAGAGGTTTCATAATGTACTACAGTGCATTTCCCACCGGGTAACAATTCCGCTGCCCATTATTTTATATGGAGATACCTGATGGTGAAAGACCTAAAAAACGTACAGATTATTTTGGGGCTTATTTATGAGCGGCTTGCATTGCTAGAGCATCAGTTTTTTTTACGCTCCGGCGGTGCAAGAGTCTCAACCATACCTATGAGGCAGTGTAAAGTCACCCTTCATGGCCTCACAGATATGGAGTAAGACATAGCAGTACAAGTCACTGCATTGCTTTACTCTGCGTCAAGGAGGTATTCCATGGGCTTTGCGTGAAGTTCCCATGCAACACACATGGATTTTGATGCTGCCCCGTATTTACAAAATCAAGTAAACCTGGGGCAGCTCCAAAAATGGACGCCTGCCCAGCAGAGGCTTGACGAGGATTTTTTTTTTCATTTCTACTTGTTCTTTCCTCTTTCCATGTGTGCTGCATTCTGCAGCTCATAGAGAGGAAAATGCCTCTCGGGATTGTTTCTGTGAAGGGATCTGCCCCTTCCTGTACAAAAACAATCCTGCCTAAAAACATTCCTGCCTATGTTGGTGCTATGCAGCAATTTGTGCGCCAACGCAAGGGAAAAGGACAGGAAAGCATTGTATTTCATAAATACTGTGCCTTCCAGTCCTTTCACATCGGTATAGGGCAGCGTAGCAAGAAGACTTTCAGCGCTGCACTACGCCAATTACTCATAAATGAGGCCCTTTGTTTTTAGCTACACCCCCACGCTCACTCTCCTTTGGTTTGCTAAACACAGTTTAATATTTCCCCACCGTAAAAATGGTTTGCTGTGGGAATTTGGGGTGTTTATGGTTGTTGATAGTTGTCGAGGATGAAGAGTACCAGGTTCTAGAAGGGGTTCCTTATGCCTAAAAAAGTTTGACAAGGGGGTCTCGGCATCAAAAAGTTTGAAGACCTCTGCTCTAATGGTTTTTGGAATTATTGCATCACCACTTCACCTTTAGATCAAACATGGTCCATTTCAAAATAGTCTCTTTTCTTTTTTCTCTGCTCATTGCTGACATCTTCACAGTACTCCCACAATTCTATGGCAGGACTGGAGGCGAGGATTATGCTCTGCTTTCTTTATTTTCCAGAACAAGCAGTATTCAACATTAATACAAAAGAACTATCTTTCCCATGGAACCTCGGAAAAGGTCAACAGTGGTGAACCAATAGGCAGCGCCAGGCATCCTGAAAGGCACAAGGCTGCTGGGATACTTCCTCTTTCTTTTCCTGCTCCACCAGCAGTTAAGTAAATTTTCTTCTATGTTCCTTCTCTTTGTTAATGCATATTGACTCATAGCTGTATGTTAATGTTTTTATTCTTCTTCTGAAGTGGCAAGTTCGCCACAGCCTTTCAGCCCACGGGAGCGTTCTCATTGCTCCATTCGCGGTGTGTCGCATAGCGGGCATTGCGGCGGAAGGCCGCTAGAGGGCGCGTGTGTTGTGCAAGCCGCGTCTCGGGGAGGCGAGTTCTTTCCTGTGAGAATCCTTCCTGTCAGTAACGCGCTCCCCGCCGAGCAGCAGCCCATGCCGCCTGGACGCCAGACGCCCATGTTTTACAGGTCTGTAGTTCAACTCTTGAACAGCCTGTACGCCCGTTTTTAAACGGGTCTGTATTACCCTGTGTTTGTCCTACAGTAAGGCTCTCACCTGTAATTAGCTCGACACCCGTTTTTTCACAGGTCTGCCATACCTTATTTCGGCTATCATATTGGGGCCCGGCCCAGGCGTAATTTTAACCCCTTAACCAGTGGGTGAGTTGGCCCCAGGGGTCTTAGCCCCCTAATCCCCTTGCTTCACGGACAAAATTTCAGGGCTTCAAGCCTGTCAAAAACCCTTAGAACCCTAGGTTCGCCATAATATTTAGGGCAGAGTGCCAATAGCAGGTAAGCCTTGATTCTGTCATAGAGGGGGATTAAGTTGAAGAATCCCTGCAGGTCCTGCCCCTGGAAGACGAGTTTTGTGAGACTGTGGATGCCTCCATCCACCAGGCAGTCGTGGCAGCAATGGGCCCCTTTGAGACACGCCTTATTCCCATGCGGACGCCCCCTACCTCAAAGGGCCATCTTCCCCCTCCCACTCCGAAACACAAACCGGTGTCGGCTGTTGATCTAGGCGCCTTAGAATGCCTTAAGAGCGCCTTTCTTTCACACCCATTCCCGGAACACTCAGGAGTGTTGGAGGAAGTTGCTCCCTCTTCCCTGCATGCTGGGGGGATGATGCCAGTGATGATTGCCCCACTGACGAAGCGGGCCCCTCCCGGCCCTGGCACCCTGCTACGGGAGGTGTGGATACTCCCTCTGACATGTTGGTCCCGGAGGACCTTCTTCACCCTCGCTCGATGGAGCGGATTCCAGCTGATAAGGTCACTCAGTTTATGGCGAGCCGCCTGAGGAAACCTCTGGAGAAAGAGGTCAGGGCCTACCCGAAGGCGGAATGCCCACGACCCGCTCACGCTGGTAAGGTGGTGGTCACTCCTGAAATTTACTCTAGGATGGCCACTTTCCTTCAAAGTCTGAAAGCTTATGAGAGTATGACGGACGTGCATCGCCCCCATGGCGATAACTAGTTACTTATATCTCTCAGGAAACCCTTCAAGGCAGTTTCTTCGCCCACCATAGCAAGATGGCTCAGATGGGTCATGCAGGAGGCAGGCATTGATATCTCGCACTTCGGTGCCCACTTGGTCCGAGGAGCAGTGGCCTCCAAAGCCCTTGCCCTCAGCCCTCACCTTGAGGATATCATTTATGCCGCAGACTTGTCCTCGGACACCATGTTCAAGAGATTCTATTTCAAACCAGTCGTGGATATGGCCTTCCTGGTGGTTGACAAGCTTTGAACGAGCATAATCCTCGCCTACGGTCCTGCCATAAAATGAAACATTTCCTAGTAACCATGAAGGAAAGTTTCAATTCTATTAATGACTCGGAGGCGAGGATTATTCCCACCCAGAGTTGCTTTCCTGAGACTATCAGTCATTACTCCCACCCATTGACACGAACATATGGGCCTGGAAGCGTCCTGCCTCTTCTTATGGGATAAGTATGAGCACCGTTTTGTCCCGATTCTGTGCAATGTTGTATTTAGTTACACAGGAGTTCTGATTGAACATCACATATGACCGTATCCTAAAATAAGCTGTCCGTGAATGGTATGTTCTACAAGATTCCAAAGTTTGAAAGTTCAGGTTCATCTTCGTATCTTCTGGCTTCTTGCAGGGTCCGAGCCTGCTAACACGGACTAGTGGAATTCGATGAAGGCCAGACGGTCGCAGACAAGAAAGAGGACGTATCCCAGCAGCCCGGTGCCTTTCAGGATGCCTGACGCTGCCTATTGGTTCACCTCTGTTGTTGATGTTTTCCGAGGTTCCATGGGAAAGATAGTTTTTTGTATTAATATTGAGTACTGCTGGTTCTGGAAAATAAAGCAGAGCATAATCCTCGCTTCCGAGTCCTTAATAGAATTGAAACTTTCCTTCGTGTTTACAAGGAAATTTTTCATTCTGTTTTCTCTTCAACATAAGAAATCCGACACCTGCTGGAGTCAGTTTGCTATCACATAGACTAATTCCCACATTATATTGGCCAGTCGTAGGGATCTTTGCCATTGTTTTAGAGAAGACCAGGAGCAATGCATCACATAAATTATAATCACAATTCTATTTTAAGTCAATAAAGAGAGCTGGGTATGAGTTAAAGGGTTTTATTCAAATCTTTTAGTAAATCATCTGTATTAGATTACAAGTTAAATTAATCAATTTAGTCATTAGATTCTAATTAGAAATCAATATACAATCAATTACCAAAAAATCGCGATTGTAATGCATTACACACATTCCATAAAGGAAAGAATCCCTACTCCAAGAATCGTGTAAAAGAATACCTGCAACTTCTTCACAATAAACACATAATCACCAATTTTATTCAGCATGTGTACACCAATACTTCATGAAAAGCACATCAATAATCACAATGCATAACCTTATTATTAATCACACCTTCAATACAGCAAAGGCCTTCGAAACCACACCTTGTCAGTCTTCAAATTCTGGGCTTTGTGCAATGGGGCTTGGGCATTACTCTAACTTGGGGTAATCATTTATAGCTCATCTCGTAACGTAAAACGTCCTCCTGCTGCCAAGTTTGCTAGAGCGGGAATCAGTTCTCCGTAAAAAAGAATCTGTTTACCATCACACGAGCTAATTCCCACTCTATATTGGTTGTTCGTATGGATCTTTGCCGTTGTTTTAGAGAAGCTCAGGAACAATGCATCCCATAAATTTATAATCACTATTCTATTTTCAGCCATTTCGTTATGAGTTATAGGGTTATATTGTTTAATTCTTTTTAGAAACTCATCTTTATGTGATTACAAGTTAAAATCCTCCATTTAGTACTTAGAATCTTATTAAAAATCTGTATATTATCAATAAACAAAAATCACAATAAAATGCATTAGGTACGTTCCATAAAGGAAAGAATCTCTGTTCTAAGAATCGGGTAAAAGGATTCAGTCAGAACCCATAAAGAGTTCTAGTTCGAGAGAGTGAGAGAAAACCTTAAGCTACAGCAATAAAGTTAGCTCAATAGATGAAAAATAATTCAAAGCAGAACTTCTCATAAAGAGAGGTTAAAGAAACTCAATAGAGTACCAGAGCAATGTGGAATTACGCAGAGCAAAAAGTGGGCTGGAAAAGTGGAGTTAAGATTCTCTATGAAAATGCATTATTATAGACATCACATTCTGAAGCTTTGTAACATGTTGTTTCTTCCGACTCAAATCAGCATTCAATGCTTTCATGGGAACAGGATACCTCCTCTTTTCGCCAAAATACAATAGTCCAAAGACAGCAATGTTTTGCTACTATATAGTAGCAATTCTAAGTTCATATAGATCACTTTCTCATTCAGGTCTACTTTCCCACAGGTAGACTACCTTTTAATGTAGTAAATGTTATTCATTTCTAACAACGATCTATGTAAATGCTGCAACATCTGTATTTTAAAAGAATACATTTTGCACAATGCCATCCTTTGGGAATGAAACAGGTAATTTAAAAGAGGTCATGTTCAGTTTAAATGCTGTATTTTATATACAAGCTTCTTCATTACCTCATTAAACGCTCAAAACGAATCACGTTAACTGTGATATTTGGGTAAGTAGAAACACTGCAGAAATATATAAAAACATTTCTGAAACTATTTATTATAAAAAAAAAACATGTTCATGGAAAAGTCAGGAAATAAACCTTTAATGCATGTTTGACATTTCTAGTCAAGTCAGCTTTACAAGCAATGTTACTGTAGCCATTTGAGGCCTATTACACATTTTTGCATTTTAAACTTTTTTATTTTTGTTAAAGCTAGCACATTCATTATGAATTATATTAATTTCTTGACTTTATATAAAACGCACCCTCAATTCCTCACTGATGGTTATCTAACCCTCACATTTTTTTTACAAATGAATCTATAGAGTTAATTCTCGTCCTCAGTTGGGTAAGTTCCCTTTCCTTTTAAACCAATAAGCACATTAAAATAATTATATGGGTTACTTTCCACCTTAATATGCCCTAGCCTAGGTTACAAACCCTTCAAAAATCTTTAAAAAACTCTTTCCAATTTTGCTAAACCAGGACCCAGCTGATTCCCAAGCACCTGTTTCTTCAAGAACCTTTAACTCCCGTGTGATGTTAGTTAATGTTAGAGACATATCTGTTAATCTGATTACTATTCTCAAACATACATGCGCAGCATTGCTGAACCTTTAGCCTGCAATAGACTTCATCCTCTTACGTTAATACATCTAAAGCTAGCCTGTTTTGCATAACCATAGATCTTACAGCTACCAGCTCATTATTAATGCTTTTTAAGGCTCCTGTTGTGTTGATAGCCAATTTGTCTACATGGGTAGGCAACTTTCAAATATATCCTCTCTCACTTGCCCAGCACTAAGCCTTGCCCTCGCCACAATTTTGTTTTTACTCTTTTCATTCATATCATCCTCGTGTTAGACACAAGTAAACACTATGCCTAAATAGCAGCTACCCTCCCAGTTATGGGGGAGTTTAAAATAAGCATTGCTCCCATACGCATACTAGATCCCCGTATTAATTAGCTGTGGTCCAGTCAAAAACTTATTTGCCACATAACTTCCCTTTCACTCGGTCCAACTTAATTCTTCTGCAGTTTAATTTTGTCTCTTTTCCTGTACCCTACACATTTTGCCTTTCTTTGCCGAATCGAAACTAAGTCAAGAATGCACTTTAAAATCCTCCTCTTCTTCCAACTTAACTCTTTGCTCTTCCTCAACCTTCACTGACTCTCAGCTTCTGTACAGTATGCCCTTCTGCAAACTCCTTCTCACCTTTGCTTAAAGAACATGTACATTTATTAATACCATGGTTAGTTCGATGAATGTACCTTGTGTGCAACATAGCTAAACAAGGTCCTCAAAGTTTTGCTTCCATAGTAAGCATACAAAGAAGTAACTAAATGAACAGTTTCCAGTGAAACATCAAAATTCGAATGACACAGTTCAAGAAAATCCTGTTGATTAAAACCAATTTAAAAACACAGAGGAGGATAAAGCATAGTTACGAGGAATGTGGTGATACATCTATGTAAAGTGGCGCAACATCAACAGAAATAAAAAGTAAAACTGCAATGGCTCTAAAGGAAACTCCTCTTGCCACTTTACAGGCCGTGGTTCCTGCTGGACACAGCTTAGATACTTATGGCAGAGTCTCCAGCCTACTCTGTAATCACAGCAGTGAATGTTTCTTTCTGAGTAGGTGTTAAAGGGGAAAAGCAACCCAGAGAGACATTCACAGCCAGACACTGGAAACATCAATTCATTAGGAGAAACAAGTTTGTCATTTCTTAACTTGGTTACTGGAGAGGTAAGGTGTGTAGCATGAGGTTGAAAGCAGTGTTTTGTTTATCAATGTGTATGCAGATGTAAATGTATATTTGAATTAACAGGAGTTCAGGATGGGTTAAAGGTCACTGCTGAAATGTGGCGATCTGAAAATTATGAATTTGAATCTTAGCAAGATTGGCTCAGTTTTCCATCCTTCCAAGATCAGTAACTGAGTACCTTAAGATTACTATTAAATTCATAATCTCGTAACATGCATTATATACAGCCCTTAGAATTGAAGACCTGTGCCATGAAGTGCCGTATAAAAAAAAACAAAATCTTTATACAACACTCAGTACCAACTCCAAGCGATCTGTTTTCTGGACTAAAATTATCCAGAAACACGACCTGGTTTTACCAGTGCACATACGCACCCACAAAAAAAGCAATTGCGAAAGAGGGCAGGGGGCTGCAGCAGAGACAATACAGTCCCCGTTTGTTTCCTCTAGTATTATGGGGGACGATGACAATGCTACCTTCAGAGATTCCACAGCCTCCCCAGTTGAGGTACCCGCCTGATCCAAAAACCCAGACCAGCAGGCGGTAAATTATCAGTATCAAAATCCCTGGAATCTGGGAACACGTATAATAAAATGAGCCCTACAGATATTCCCTATTCCAGGGGTTCAACTTGTAATCCCCAGTAACTCACATGGACAACATCCAGACACGTGGAAGTCAATGGCATAAATTGCCATCAAGATCTGAAAAATCTGTATTTTTACTTTGTCATGCAAGGGCAAACCAGATCACATATAGATGTTTAAAAGCAAGCATTATCCAATAAACCAATTCCCAGAATAGGAACTGGTGACTTCCAGCCTACACAAGAAACGGTAACAGATGCATGATCCAATTGAGAAATCTTGGTAGGATGGAACCCTTGCTGTACAAGACATTTACAACTAAATTGGAATACAGTGTTGCATGTAAAAAAACGTGTGCATGTGAAAACTGTTACTGCAAAGGAACACTTCCCTATGGATAATGCTTCACAGTTCACATTTTGCAAGGAGAAGCAGACTAGTGAGTGAAGTGTCTGGCTGTACTCTGAATGGAGGTGTGTAGGAATTCATTTCACTTAAGAGCTTGGGAGCAGACTGGCAGGAAGTGGCATGTGCAAGGAGCTCTGACGCTACTTAAGAGTACCTAAAATAATGCCCAGAGGAGGGTGCTAGGATTTTTAGTGCTTAAAGTCAGGGCCTGAAGGCTAACAAAGATGCTTTCAGGATATTTTAGCTTCAGCAGAGACAAGTCAACTCGTCAGTTCTGGGTAATGTGCTCTAGCAGCAAATAGAAGAGGTCTCTCAAGTGCTCTGGTGGCGATCAGGGTGTGAAGGCCATTATTGCGGACTAGTTGAATGTGAGGTCCAGCTGAGAATTCTCATGATTGGGTAAGGGTCTTTTGGGCCTTCAATGGCCTACAGAGTGTAACTCATGATAGGCCGAAGGCAATTTAAGGGTGCTGGTGGAAAAAGAGGTCCATTTCAGGGACTGACAAACTGCTCGCAGGTAGCGTCCCTGTGCACGGACAGAAGGGGACTGAAAGACAGTGAGCTCTCTGAGGGCGTCTGAGTGGCAGATAATTTGAAGCGGGCTGAACAATCATATGGTTGACTGAGATGTCCCTTGGAATATCATTGGATTACTTACATTTTAAGAGCTGGCAGAGGATTTGCAAGAGCAGATGCCTGATTAAGTATTAAGACAGTCATATCTGGGGTTGAATGGGATCCTCAAACTCCTTGGCTCTGATGCAGTGGCATCTGCTGCACTAATGACAGCTGTGCCTTTATTTGCACTGCTGCTAACCATGATGTGCCAGCGCTTTGTGCTTTAAGGAAGCTTGCACTGCTCTAGACTGTGCTCTATTGGAGGGTGTGTGTGTACACACACACACTTTACACTGGATGTTTGGAAGGCAGATGTAGCCATACACCAATAAATATCCTGTTTGTTCTGATGGTGTAGGTTATTTAATGTTTGTTAACTTTTAGCACAATACGTCACTGGGGAGACCTGGCCAACAAAAGTCTGAAGTCCACTGATTAAGATTGATATGACCCCCATTCTAAGTCTTGTTATGCTTCCCCTTGAACTAATTAGATTCATACGCCGGAAATCAATGAATTGTTAGAGAAAACTTCAGAACTGGAGAAAGTGTCCGGAATGACCTGTATTGAGGTGGTTATCATAGTCCACCTGAAACATCAGACTCTATCCCAACTTATGTCTTTCCAGAAAGACCTATGGACACACCTCTTAAAAACCCATCTTAAAGACTAGTTTGTACCTCTGTACAGATTACCAAGGCTAGGTCTCTGTTATACAATACCTTCAATAAACAAGCTACAAAGCGATGGAGTCAGATGAATCAAATGTAAGCGCATGGCGGTCTCATTTCTGCATCTAAGGATGCCTTTCGGCGACTGAGTCTTTTCTCTCAAGGAGTAGCGTTGCAATTTGCAGCCTTAATCCACAGTTTTTTCTTTCTTTCTTTAACGTAGTTTTATAAAGCGCGAACTTGACCCGGTATCGGAGCGCTTTACATAGCACCAGTTGCGTTACGTGAGGACACATTCATTTGTTAGGCATTTGTTAGGCACGGGGAGATTAAGTGATTTGCCCAGAATCACAGGATGTTCAGCGTCATTGCCGAGACTCGAACCCGGTTCCCCAGATACGAGGTCGACACCCTAACTGTTAGGCCAACTCCTCTATGCTTTTTTTAATTCAAAATTACTAGTTCTGAAGCAGTGAACAGAAATTCACTGAAGTGTGCGCTCCAGCTGTGGGGCACTCATTAAGAAAATCAGTTGTGTTTACTCATTTACCACATAACAGTTGTTTCAGTGACTACTGCACAAGGCCGATTGCTGCTGAAAGTGGTGCCATCTTCATGGTTATAGCTGTAGTTGAACAAAGGCTCATGTGTGTGCGTATATATTTTATATATAAATATTCACTGGTGTTAAAGTGACATCATAATCTGATAGAAACATCTAGCCGCAGATTCCTTACCTTAGATTTTTCCCACGGCACCAGACTGGATTGCGGAAAAAAAAATTCTGCAGTACCTCTGCTCATCGGTTGGGGGTGTCGCGCAACTCTGTAGTAACGTCGCCCACCGGATGTGAGGTCAACGGTGACCATATATAGCCCAAACTGACGCGCTGACATCAGTTTCTTCTTTTCCACACTTTGAATGCAATAACGGTAAGCAGTTCTTTAGACCTACCTCAATGTTTTCGCCGAACTACACAGTGTCCCTTTAAACAATCGCATGTCCTCGGGGTTCAAGGTTGTTGGTCCGGTGGTCGACAAATGTCTGCCACGGAACCTCCCTCTATTTGTATGTGACGACTAGGGGAGCACCTTGACTCAGAGGAGTGTGACTGATGTCGCCAACTTTGTCCAAAGGCGCTGAGGGAACGTCAAATTAAGCTCCTAGCAGCATGAATGTCACAGTGTTCCAAGACTTCCCGTTGACCTCGGTCTCTTTCATGCTCCACGGACCGCCTGCGGGCCCGTTCCAGGAGCCGTTCCCATGGACATCACTCTCAATCGACGTGCTGAGGTAAGTCACGACGCATACGGTCGGTTACGGCACCCCCCAACTTCGCTGCATAAAGCCTCCTCCCAGTCTTTGGTTGAAGAGTCAGTGCACGAGTCTACCCCGCACCTCTCTACCTTTCCTGGAGCCGAAGCGACTGTGACCCAGATGTGAGAATATTACAATTCTCTTCATACTATCTTTGGGTCTTCACCTTCAACTGGAGTGTTAAAATGTATGTGTCATACATTTTCTCTGTCCTCTTTGCCAGCCCCTGCTCTGTCCTTGGCACTCCCCCTGCACAATCATGTGTAAAGAAACCAGATTGGGGTATTGCGAAATATGTGTACATGCAGAAGCAGCACAAAAGAACAGCTGGCGTCTGCTCGGAGTTTCCCGTCAATGGTTAAACCATGAATAGAGTGTACGTAGATAGCGTATCTTGTTATGCAGCTCCAAGACTCAGAGTTGCTTAAACGCCAAGGCTGTTGGTGTTTGTATTACCTCAATGTGTGTGTCTTTCTCAAGCTCTATTTACACCATTGGGTGTCCCCTGTTTATGATCTCTTCCTATAAAAACTCATGTAATCATTGCTCAGTGTGCTTCCTCCCTGAGTGCCTCCTGGTGCTCGTTGGACGGAGCCCCCACTCATAAGTGTTAATAAATTGCCTGATTCTTACTTCACTCCAGTGTCGATTCTCCATACTTGTTTGAACCCGTGGACAAAGGGTGACCCTGCACCAGTGTGTCTGGCAGAAGGCACACTTCCACAAATTGGCGCCCAAACGTGGGGCCCCATCAAAGGCCTACAGTTGGACCGGGGAAGGAGATTGTGTCAGTGAGAAGAACTTCACTAAGGAGCGCACCACCTGAGAAGACTAGTCCTCGAGGCCAAGGTGATTTTTTTTCGGCTTCCCGACTCTGATCTTCCCAGCGGCTGCTGACCTTGACTGGGGCTTCCGGACAGCTATTTGGAATTGATCGTTTGATCACAGAGGATCGACAGGTGGGAGTTGAAGACTACGAATAGGTAGGATTGTATTGAACCGGTTTTTGTTTGTTTGGTATTTGTTTGATTAACATTTTCAAATGTTAAGAATATACAGGTAATGTGAGGAAATTGTCTCTGTCTGTAAGCTATTGTTTATGCCTTATACAACATGCCTGTTTTTAGTAAACTATGGAAGTTTTTTTGTTGCTGCTGCGATAAGCAGCGCATTTTAGAAGAAAGTCAGCCTGCACCCCAGAAGGTACACCGAATTTTGAAATGTATGTTAAACATGGTATATCATGTATAGTGCATTGTGGAACAAGTATACAAAAGGGGATCCCCAATTTCAGTGGCCATTAGAGGGGACAATGGACCCTCATAAACATGAGTACTTAGAAAAAGAATTGTTTGCTAGGAAAGTTAGACCAGCTATGTTTGATATTTGCGTATGTGGAGGAAGGAAGTGAAAGTGCGGCAGCTCAAGGCAGGGAAAGTGAGAAGGAAACAGGAATGGAAGACAGTTTATCAAAAGTTTAAGGAATTAAAGGATAAAGAAGTTCAGGAAAATATAGAATGTTTAGATCGAGAACATAGATTAACAACATCTAAAGAATATGTCGTTAGGCCAACGGCGACAGCCCAGGCCCACCATGATGATGTTGACTCAGAAACCGACTGACTATTGATTGAACAACCCCCACCCTCATACGCACCTTTGGCACCCCCTCCCCCTGGACCACCAAATCCTGTACTTCCTGTGCCGCAGCCCCCACCTCCTCTACCGGTGATTGTCCAACCCCCTACTTTTCAACCTGTGCAGACTCATCCCCCCCTCCCCCCCCCCCAATCCCAAGATGACGCACCTGGACCGGCAGCTGGTCCCGTACCTATCCCAGTTCCCCGAATTCTCCGCTCTGCCATACCTCATCCACGCCAAGATTTAATAAAACAGATAGTATTGAGTTGGCTAAATGATCCGGAAATGGAGGCAGGAGAAATGATAGTTCAGATACAAGATTTCCCTGAAGGTGAGCTCCTTTGTCTTATAAACAAACTTTCTTACTAGTTTTTATCTCAGTGGGAGATGATTACAGGGGAAAATGTTCCAGACGATGTCAGAGCCATTAATCGTCAGTGCCAGGTAGGGGCCTTCCCTATGGGCAAGGTTAATACCGCCATTGCAACGATAATGCAGCACTGCATACAAACTTTTTGTTTTTCCCCGGATAAGACCTATGAGGGAAGCCGCGCCCCAGTATGTCTCCGAAAGGTGGAATGCAGATAATGATGATCCTAACAGCCCCAATGCCAGAGCCCATTTCATGAATAATTGGATATATACGCCCTGGAAAAGGACGAATGTCCTCACTCTTAAGGCCACTTTACCTGATATTCAAAAGAATCCCAGAGGTTTCTATGACGACGTACAGGCAGCCATTGACTCTTGTGTTATGACGCTAGCTGATATTGATATGTTCTTCGGCATGATCGTGCCGCCGGATATGTGGCGACTTACTTGGAAACAGGATCATGTTGCCGAGTTAGGACGAGATTGGACTGCATTAATAGCGGCTGAAGCTGATAGGAAGCCTGGTAAAAAAAAACGCTCGGCTCATACTGAACCTCCCTGGCAATATACTCACTTATATAAAGACAATAATTCCCCCACAGAAAATAGACTGGACGCTCCAACCTGCTTGTAAACAAAGAAAAGACTAGTCCATCCCTGATTTATTTACTCACTTTGAGGAAGTTTTCCACGACTTTAGTGGCGAAGACACATCTACACCCACGGGCTCCCATTTATTTGTAGACCGATTCGTTGGAAACTTACTTCCCGAAATATCTGTTAGTTTAAAGGGGTCTGAAAGTACATGGGCCTCAGGATCCTCTAAGGCCATATTGGATATGGCACAGTATTATCAGAATCAGGTGACAGATGAGCATGACAGGAAATAAGGTAAAATAAAGCATTTAAAGAGTAAGGTTATGATGGTTCAGGCTTATGGACCCAAGAGACGAGGCCATGGTCAAAATCGCAGACAAATGCCCCCACCAGGCCCACCGCGTAGACAGACACCACTAGGACCGGATCAGTGTGCCTATTGCAAAGAAATAGGACACTGGCGCTCTGAATGCCCTGTCTTAGCTTCTAGTGGGAGGGGCAGGGAACAAGCAACTAATAATCGCAGAACTCAAGCCCCCCGACAGCCACAACAAAATTCAGGCAGAATTAGGTCAGATAATTATTTTGATCAAAGAAATAATCAATATTCTTTGGATGACTATGAACCAGACAATGTCATAGGAATGCACTTTAGCTAGGACAGCGTAGGACAAGGAGGACCAGTCGAGATACCTGTAGATCAGTCAGGACCCTATATAACAGCTACCATACTTGGGCAGGATCAGAAATTCCTAGTAGATACAGGGGCGACACGTAGTGCGATATCTCAACAATTGGTCCCTGGGACACCCTTGTCTGGCCGGATAATAACATCAGTGGGGTTCGATGGAACACCAACCCCCTAGCCCTGTGTTCCAAAAATTGCCTTTACAGGTTAAACATGTTATTACCTCTGCACCCTTTTTGCTTCCCCCGCATGCCCCTGATAATTTGTTGGGACTTTTGAAATATTTTCACGCTTCATTGCTCCTGATCTGGAGTGCTTGTCATCTTTGGAAGGAAAACGTCGCCCAAACAAGGTAACATTTCCCCATGCTCGGACCTTGATTCCGTTCCTCCATGTGTCTGGCCTACTGCAGACACAGATGTTGGGAGGATGGACATTTACACAGTACACATACGGTTTCGGGAAGGTGCTTTCTTGCCACGCGTCCCGCAATACAAAATATCAAAGGAAGGTGAAGATGCGCTAATGCACATCATTGATGACATGATACTAGCAGGGTTCATTGAGGAAGTCTCCTCTAATGTCTGTAATAGTCCAATTCTTCCTGTCCTTAAAAGAGGGGATGGAATACAGGATAAAGTTTACCGATTTGTGATTGATTTGAGAGAAATTAATAAGATAGTAGTTCCTCAATATCCCATTGTTTCTGATATTATCACCTTGTTGACATTGATCCCGCCCACAGCTATTGTGTTCTCTGTCTTTGATCTCCCCCTCCCCCAGGCTATACAGAAAGTCCTAGCATCTACAGCCTGGCACTCAAACGGCAATTGGATGAACTTCCCTTACCCACTGGAGTCACACTTGTCCAATATGTCGATGGCATCTTGCTCGCGGTCGATACAATTGAACATTGCCAAGAGGCCTCCCTCTCCTTATTGCACCATCTTGCTGCTAAAGGACAAAGTCTCTAGGAAGAAATTGCAATATTGTCGACCAGACGTCACCTATCTAGGTCACCTCTTGTCAAAGGAGGGACGCACTCTCACCAAGGATAGGATTCAAACTATCCTACACACTCCTATTCCCCGTACACAAAAAGAGGTCAGAGTACTTATTGGTATCACCTCTTACTGTAGACAATGGATCCCAAATTTTACACTCCTCATCAAACCCCTTTTGTCCCTTGTTACCAAAGACACCCCTTTCCTCTACCATGGTCATCTGAATGTCAAAATGCATATCAACAGCTTCGTGCATCCCTTTGTTCTGCTCCTGTGTTGGGTACCTCTGATTACACCAAACCCTTTACACTATATGTGCACGAGAGAGAAGGGTGCGCATTATCAGTCTTGACACAGCAGCAAACATCGCCCATGTGCTTATTTCTCAGCTGTATTGGACCCAATGGCCAGAGGACTCCCGGGTTGTCTTAAGACGGCTGCTACGCTCATCTCCATACGTCAATCTGAAGGGATAGTACTGAGCAGTAAACTTATGGTTATGGTACCACATTCTGTAGATGAGCCGCTTAACCAAACCATGACACAGCATCGGACTAGTGCTAGGCACACAGAATATGAACTTAGCACCCATATTACACTCAAGAGATGTTTGACATTGAATCCTGCCACATTGTTGCCCTTACCAGCGGAACAACCCCATGATTTACATGATTGTATTTTTCTGACGGAGGAACAAACCAAGGGAAGAGTAGACCTCAGAGACACAACCTTGTTAGTTCCTGAAGGAGAACTATGGGTGGATGGCTCTTGTTTAAAACTACCTGATGGCACCACTTCTGCAGCCTATGCCATAACAACACTACAGACAGTAGTAGAAACAGCTCGTATTCCTCAAAGATCAGCCCAAGCTGCTGAACTCATCGCGCTCTTGAGGGTCTGTGAACTCAGTCAGGGATTGTCAGTAAATATTTATACTGACAGCCAGTATGCATTTGGTGTGGCACACAACTTTGGCAGGATTTGGAAAGAACGGGGGTTCCTAACCTCACATGGTGCCAAGATACAACATGGTGAACTGGTAAATAGCCTCCTCACCGCCCTGACATTGCCAAAGAGCATGGCCATCATCAAATGTAGTGCCCACAAGAAAGTTACAGATAAAGTGGGACAAGGAAATGCTTTCGCAGATGACATAGCATGAGATACTGCAAGTACCCACACAAGCAGAATGTATGTACTACGGTCCCAAGCCGAAAGATGGGAGAACATGTACACGGAGGTTAACGAGATACAACAGTCAACTACTGAACAAGAAAAGGCAGAATGGGAAAAGAAAGGGGAGTTAGATGATGAGGGATGTTGGAGGCCCAAAAACATGTCAAAATGGAAATTGCCTAATGCCTATTTACTGCCCTTGTCTTCTGGGCCTGTCCACGTTAGTGCTAAAAACACCATCTCCCAACTAGAGCAGGTTTGGGAAAATCGGGACCTTCGTAAAACAGCTGACCATTTAGTGAGGCATTGTATGATATGTTTACAACACAATCCTGGGAAGGGAGTATCAACTCCCACAGGTGGATTTCCTCCACCCCAGGTACCTTTCGAAGCACTTCAAATTGATTATATCCAGTAGGAACGTTGGAACAACTTGAAGTATGCTTTAGTTGTGGTTTGTTAATTTAGCAAGTGGGTAGAGGCCTATCCGACCAAAGATAATACTGCTTTGACAACAGCCAACATTTTTCAAAATAATTCTTTCCTCGATTTGGAATTTGTAGGGTCCTATGGAGTGACAATGGCCCCCATTTCACTGGTCAGATAATAGAGTACCTAATGAAAGGAAAGGTCTGGGGGTAAAACAGACGTTTCATGCTGCCAATTACCCCCAGGCAGTGGGACTTATAGAACGATCCAATGCCACACTAAAGCTTAAACTTGCTCAAATACAGGCAACAACGGGCCTTAAATGGCCAGATGCTTTGCCCCTAGCCCTGTTATCAGTTTGTTCAATCCCACACAGTAAGATTGGTCTCTCTCCTTATTAGATAGTGTTTGGGAGGCCTATGAATGTGTGGGGACCCCCGAGACCAAATGTAATAAAATAAATTCAGTACCCCGTCCTTAGTGATTATTTAAGAAACTTGACTGAAAAATTGTCTCTTAATTCATCAGCAGGTACATGAAGTCATACCTGACAATTCAGAAGGTCTAGCCCACTGTCTCCAGCCTGGCGATTTCGTGTTAACGAAGAATTTCCAATGCTCCAAGAACTTGGAACCCCGCTGGAAGAGCCACAAACAAGTTCTGCTTGCAACTCGGACCACTGTCCGTGTCACCAATAGGAAGAACTGGATCCATGCGTCCTATTGCAAGAGGATACCAGCAACTGCTCACCAACCCGAAGGTAGAGACGACTCTAAGGAGATATTGCAAACCCAGAAGAACATTGCTCCTACACACGAAGTTCTGTTCCCTGATCAGACTACGCCTGCGGTAACAAGGTACAATCTAGGACCAAGGAAGGGAAGGAGCAGATAGAATTACTGGAGGACCTGCTACTAATTAGTGGGACGGTTTGGCTGTGGCACGGTGGGATCACAGAATCCGCTGAACTAGGTTCAGTGAGGGTTGTGATACGTGCTCAGCGATACCTGGGTCTCTCTCCGATCGGTGGTTGTACTAGTACCGTTAAGGAGAATGCATAAATTAGTATCCAAGCGGATAATTTTGTTAGTGATATTCGCAGCAGCATTATGGACAATGGAGGAGGTAATTCCAGCTAGAAACTTACTGTCTGCTACAACCACTCCTGTCCCCTTAGAACATTATTACTTCACCCTTCCTAATCATGAGAGGAAGCATCGATCGTCGTATAAAAATAACACTTTCATAGGATGTTACATCATACTCATAATGCTACAAATACTACCAACTGCTGGGTATGAGGAATGTTGCCAGCCCACCAGAGGAAGGGAGGAATGCCCCTCATTCCCTTACCATTTTCCCATAATGGTTCCTGTAGGGCCTGGTTTGAACTTTTGTGGGCCTCGGAGGTTAACAATGTTATGAAGTGGGGGGACTTAATGCACAACTGAATAAAGTATGTTATCCCGATGATGACGGCACCCCACAAGCTAATGGGACCATATGGGAAATGGAGGAATACAGCAAAGGAAATTCCACCACAGGGTATGTCTTTCCCAACATCCGAACAGCCAAGGGGAATGGGCCTCCTATCATCGCTGTTACAAGAGCACGAGCCCCCCTCTGTGTAAGCAGTGTCAGCGGTACCCTTGTGGGGAAAAGTGATTGCATTACAGTACTAAACATAACCGGAACGAACAATAGCAGTTTTCTAGCATCTCATAACACTTATTTCATTTGTGGAAATAAAGGCTATTTTCACTAGCCAAGTGGATGGTCTGGAATATGCTATGTGTCCTACCTACTTCTTCCTGTGTTCGTGGCCCCTACATCCTATCACAAGGATCGACGATTGTTCAATGACTCTTCCCTAAATCGATCTAAAAGAACTGTAGAGGATGATGAGGTGGATCAAACTGACACTTCATTTCAGCAGTATGTTGACATCAATTTGGGATTCTTTTTCTTTATTGGTCCAGTAGTAAACAGCAGGAAAATAAGACGCCTGACTCGAGTGGTAGAGGCAGTGACCAATCAGACAGCGGCAGCCCTTGGAAATATCACAGAGGAGCTCCAAATTACCAGGATTGTGGCTTCACAAAACCGGATGGTTTTACAAAACCGGATGGTTTTAGATGCGATACTAGCTGATCAGGGTGGGGCATGTCGCATAATAGGAAGTAGCTGCTGTGTGCATGTTCCTGCTAATTCCCCTTCAGTGTATGATGCTATTGCCAAACTACATAAAATAGCTGCAGAAATGCATCAGGAAAAAGAAACATGGACTTGGACAGAATGGTTTTGGGGTATGTTTTCTACTTGGAGCTGTAAAATATTGATGGTAGTAGTAATAATAGGATCCACCTTTCTTACTTGCTGTTGTTGCATTCAGTGTGCCCTATGACATGTACAGTTTGCATGTCTGCCTGTAACAATATCAAGCCCCCCCCCCCCCCCCAGTTAACGTCCATGCATTGAATAAACAAATGATGGTACAACAGGCAATTGATGAACTTATGATGGTTGATATCCAGAACTAATATATGTGCCTTGAAAATGGATTAGCATAGGCTAAAAAGGAGGGACTGTTAAAATGTAAAAAAACAGACTTCTTCTCGTTGTTGTGTTGACCTATGCATCATCCATTTTCTCTGTCCTCTTTGCCAGCCCCTGCTCTGTCCTTGGCACCCCCCGCACAATTGTGTGTAAAGAAACCAGATTGGGGTATTGCGAACTATGTGTACACGCAAAAGCAGCACAAAAGAACAGCTGGCGTCTGCTCGGAGTTTCCTATCAATGGTTAAACCATGAATAGAGTGTACGTCGATAGCGTATCTTGTCATGCAGCTCCAAGACTCAGAGTTGCTTAAACACCAAGGCTGTTTGTGTTTGTATTACCTCATTGTGTGTCTGTCTCAAGCTCTATTTACACCATTGGGCGTCCCCTGTTTGTGATCTCTTCCTATAAATTCCTATAAATCATTGCTCGGTGTGCTTCCTCCCTGAGTGCCTCCTGGTGCTCGTTGGATGGAGCCCCCACTCACGAGTGTTAATAAATTGCCTGATTCTTACTTCACTTCAGTGTCGATTCTCCTTACTTGTTTGAACCCGTGGACAAAGGGTGACCCTGCACCAGTGTGTCTGGCAGAAGGCACACTTCCACAGGAGTGCTCTAGAACCCCAAAGAAGTGAGAGGAGCCATGACTGTGTCCACACCGGCAGGTTCAGCCTCAGTTAGGCCAATGGATTTCAAATCTGTTTCAACGCCGGTGCACAGCCCTTCGAGGTTACCACCTTCTGCACCTGGGTCAGATTAGCCAACTCCGGTGTCGCTCAATGATAAACCACTTCTCACTGAGTTGGGTGAAGCTAGTGGCTTGGAGTCTTCCCCAGCCTCAGGCCTCCTTTCCTCTCCTGGTCGCACTACAGAGGCGAGCTCCCCTCTGGCTGACATGCTCAGGCGTGTCTCTGTGGTTTTGGATTTCCCTCTTCCTTCTGTGGAAATGAAAACTGATCTCTTACCTGCCGTCCTCCATCAGGGCCAAATGGGGGTAGAGCTGGTGCTTCCCTATAGTGATGCTCTATTTGAAATTTTGTTGGGGGATTAGCTAAACCCGATATGGGGTCCCACGTGGATCACTTTATTTCTCACAGACACTGCCCGGCCCCCAGTGATCCACTTGGTTTTCTCTAAGATCCTACTCATCACAGTTTTGTGGTACAGGTTGCTTCAGCTGCCCAGAAACTCAGCTCTCTTCCCACTATCTCCAGATAGAGATTCCAGAAGACTATACATTTGTCAGGCCTCCAAAAATATACTTGCAATTGCAAGTAAAAAAAATTCAGGTCGAGCTATTTTTACCACCTACTAGTCCCATCTGGTGAGTAAACTTAGGCTGGAAAGGAACAGGTGTTCTGTTCATTCAGAAAGTGAATGAGCAATAAAGATGCCATTAAATCTTGTTTTTATTTTGACACATTTGCTGTCTGTTCAAGAAAAGAGTTCAATTGTCAATTTGAATTTTAACTAATTGCTGCTTGGAAAATTAAGTTCATTTTTCTCTCTCTTACTAGAGTTGGAGGTTTTTGTTAAGTGAGCTGTCTGAAGATGTCAGTTATTTTTCTTTACCACATAACATTTATATAAATAGCCTGTAAATTAATATTACAAATATTTTAAAATATATCAGTAATTACAAAAGCGCTTTTTTTTGGTAATTAGGAAGTGTGATGCAAACAAAAAGTTAAATAGGAGCAAAACAAACCAGAAAACTTTACTTGGTGATGTGCAAATGACACATATTTGCAGAAACTGTTTCCAAACATTATTGTTTGTACACTATATAGTTATTAGTAAAGCTGCATATCAGTGGGAAAGTTTTTGGCCATTTCGATGTAAAATCTGCTGATTACAAATGACAGTGTGCTAACACTTCTTGCTTTAATTATGTATTTATTAAAAGTGATAGTTTTCAAACCTGATTTGAGAAACATTCCTGCCCCCACCCTGATGACAATGCTGTTAATGCATTAAGAGGCAAGGTTCCTGTTTATCCTAGATTTGGCTAGATTTGTATTATGTATGGAAAAAGTTTAGTCTATTAATTCAAACAAGGGTTTTTTGTACAGCAGGCATGCTGAACTCGCAAATTTGAAGGTGCTCTCTTATGTGATAATGAAGAAAATGGCGGCTCAATGAATTACAATATTTGCCCACAATCACCTCATTTGAAACCAGTTTATGAGTCAAGAGCATTACAACTAGGTCGAGTAGATTATTTAAGTCACTAGCCCTGCAGGACTAGTAAAATGTTTATGATTTTTCGAGGCCTGCTTGTGGGAAGCATGTTTTCTCCTCCACCAGTTTTGCTCTGCAACCCCCAATACTTCTTGCGTTCTCGGACACTTCTCCTATACATTTTGGTATTCATTGGCACGCCTGCTCCCTTCCCTTCCGGATGAGACCCGGAATGATCTTGCACCATTAATATGAGGTGGGCAACAAGCAGCTAAAGTAATCCTTCGATGTGGTATGGTTACCACTGACTCAGTAGCCCGGGCTATGGCTTCTTTGCGGCACTACGTCAGCCTGCTTGGTTGCGCACCTCAGGGTTATCGAAGGCTGTTCAAGCCACCTCTATTGACTTGCCCTTAGATGGGGCCCGTCTACAGGGTGTCCATGCCAACCCTGCATTACAGGGGTTTTGGGACAGTCGAACAGGTGCAGCCTCTTAATTCTATTTACTGTGTACGTCCACCTTCCCAGCTGACTTGTTTTCTGAGCTCCCCATGGACTTAGTCAGTCAGGGGACGCTTTTCTTTCTTTCCATTGAGGCATTGGCAGGCTTCTGGTTTCCATTTCATTTAAACAATTCCACTTTCGGGTGGCACCCAGCGAGGTGTTCCTTCCTTTGGCAGGTGTTATGTTCTCTTCCGAACCGTCAAAGACGAATTGTACCTCCTGCTCTCCAAGCAATTTATTTGTTTTGTTTTGTGGCATAGAGTGGATTTCAGTCCCTATTGGTTATGGGGTTTTTCCTTCTTTCTAGGCTTCATGCAAGTAATCATTATTAAGGTTAATTGCTTGCTTTGTGTGGATGCACTATTGCCTTGTTCCCTGTTCTTCGTGGAACATCTTCTGTATGCCTCATAGGCATTCTTGAGTAGACTTATGGTATTTTAGTTCCCCTTATAGGGGATTTTGTATTGTAACACTGGAACAATTGTGCATGCAGCTTTTTGCCTTGCACTTACTCCATATTAGGGTGTATCTCTCGTTCAAGCTCCCTATGTTCCATGAAGTTTCTTTCCACTCTATCATGACATTATTCGGTATTACCTCGCACACACTTCTTTTCCTGCCAGAGTTTTGGGACGCGTAGTATAGTCTCCTCCCTGTGGTGTCTTGTGTCCTATCAGCTTTAGCGGGGTGCTGTTGATATTCCAGATGGGATGACCTTGCCCCTCCCTTTTTGGGCACCTGTGGTGCTGGTTTGGTTAAAAATTAAATAAGAAACATGAAAATTATCCTCAAAGTGTAATACAACGCTGTATTTCTATATAGTAAGTTATATTTATATATCACTTCATACATGAACATGGGATGACGTTTTTTCCTCACTTTTTCTAATTGTGTGTTTTTAGATTGTGACATATTCTCTAACTCCCCCTGTGAGTCCATCATTTCTAGGACCTGCTCTCTTGTACCGCCACCATGGTCTCTTTTGGCTCAATCGGCTTTGCAGATCGATGTCCGTCTTTTCGATTTGGGGACATACCTTGTCCCTTCTTGTTACCACACTGCTTTTCGAGGTCCGTTGTCGTCCATTGCCTTTGTCTTCCTATCACTTGCATATTCTACAGCCTTCACCTTAAACTCCTTGTTCTATGGGTTGGCTGCTTACTTAACTCTTTTAGCGAGGGTCTGTGACCCTTGTCTTTTTCTCTTAGAGTGGTTCGCCATGGACTTCGTACCTCTTTTTGAAAGCTCTTTTCTTCGTGGTTTTCTCTTGTTCCGACACAGAACTTGCTTATGCAGCTACCCCATTCAGGGTTAATTGTACCAGTCCTTCTTTGATTGAACACTCTCTCTTCTTGAGAGTTCCTTCTTCTTGTTGTATCTTCACTTCCATTTGGAAGGTGTGGATTTGTTTTTTATTCCTATACGGTAGTATATTGAAGGCTTTTTACGATCACCATATGTTGTATTTTGCAGGTTTTTCTTCCAATAGATTTACACTTCCTGCACTTTTTTCTGTTCCCTGTCTCATGTAGAGATGTCTTTCCTGGCTGCATACTTACATTTTCTATATTCCTTTGGGTTCAGCTTTTCATGCGTGCTATTATTTGCACTTCATCTTCTTAGGTACTTTGTCCTTATTTGATGATGTATCCTCCTTATCTTCTCCGAAACTCCAGCCATGTCTTCCTAGGTCTGACTCACTTACTTTCGGATGTTTTAGAGGCATTCCTGTTCTAATCTTCTCAGTGTTAGCATTTTATGAACACGGATGCAGGTCTTGAATTCTCTCTACTGAGATTTTTCAACCTGCAGTCTTCCTTCACGAGATAACCCTGTGGGTCTGTTCCAACTCCACCAGCGGACGTTCTTTTACTTCTGTGTCTGATGCTTCTCACACTTTCCCTTTTCTTTTACAGTTGCGTGCCTCTTTTCAGCCTAGTACTCTTGTAGTCTCTGACATTATCGTCTCATAATTGGGTCTTTGCCATATGTATATATTATCTATATTATATTTATATATGTGTGTGTGTATACTTATGTCTTTATGCGTGTGTGTATATATCATTCCTTCTTCTACTACAATTACCATTGTTCTCTTTTTTTTCTTCATATGAGTATCTTATGGGTGCTTCCAGAGTTGCTACCTCTGTCTCTGGTACTCTCTGCATCTAGACGTCTGTTGTGCTTGTTGTCCTTGCAGTCTCCTTGTTCGCGTAGTGATCCATGCTTTTCCTTGTGCGTAGGTTATGGTTTACCTTCTTTCTGTTTCTACAAAACAGTTTGGTTACGATAATGTTTTTGTACGGTGAGGAGTTATGGCTCAGTAGCATTGCCATCTGTCCTGGGTTCCGTTCCTCGCGGCCAACCAGGTTTCGGGTTCTGTCGTGGCTGTGCACTCCTTTTTAGGTTGAGGTGGAATGTTGTCTTCGAATACATTGCTCTTCCTCTGCCAGGAGCACCGCTTTTTCTATCTTCTGCTTTCGCTAACAGTGGATCCTACCACAGTTTTTGGGCTGTAGAGCAATTTCTTGTTAGCCTTCCTGCCTTAAAGTGGCCAGTCTCTTCTGTCTTCCTATGCTCCAGCTAGACACCGGCTAGTTCTACTCACGGATTTTGATCTAATCAGTTCACAGGCCCTCCTCCAGGGATCATTTTGCTTTGGTAGCTAATTCTAAGGTACGAAATCTGCATATAGATGCCTTCTCAGATGAACAAGTTACTTACCTCCGTTAACACCTTATCTGGTAGAGACAGGATCTAGCCGCAGATTCCTTATCGACCCTCCTATCCTCCCTGTTCTGTGAACTGATTTATTCCGACCTACAATATTCTGCTTGATATTTGGATAGTCCTCCTGATGGATATTAGGATACTCCTTGCAGATACGTCTGTATTGAGAGAGAGATATCTCTTTATTGGCACACTGTTTCCATGGCCAGTTTCTGTAAGTGGCTCTGTGTTTTTGGCGTGGAATCAAGTCACCGAAGAAACTGATGTCAGCCCATTGGAAAGGGTTATATATGGACTCCGTCAATGTCACATCAGATGGTCGACTTCACTACCGAGTCACGCGACGCCCTCAACTGTTGCGGAGAGGTACTGCTGACATTTTTTGCCGGATCCAGTCTGGCACCTGGGGAGAATTCTATGGTAAGGAATCTGCAGCTAGATCCTGTCTCTATCAGATAAGGCGTTGCCGAAGGTAAGTAACTTGTTGGTTACGTGACTGTCTGGCACAACATTAATGTTTTGAACAAATAAAAAACACAGAAATTCACCAGTTATAGTTAGCAGAGCTAACTATAACTTGCACCCGCCATGCTTATGACCTCACATATTACATCACTCATGACATGTTCTATGACCTTTCTGACAACACTGCTTTGGCCCCAGGCACCCCATTCCCCGGGGCCATCCGATTTTTAAAGGAAAGCGGGGCAGCATGGCCCTCATCCCCCCCCCCCCCCCCCCCCCCCGGCCTTATTTGATTATTTTATCAAAAATGTGAGGGGGCTGCATAGACCTCCCTACCTGACCCTTCATAGGACCCAGGGACACCACACCGTGACTTATTTCAAAGGAGAGGGCCTATTTTGGTACCAAGAGCCCCATCCCCCGGTTCTGCGTTTGGAGTTTTTTTATATATATTTTCATATTCTACTGGCGTTCACCGGTAGGTAGTTATAGTTAGGACCATGTTTCCATTGCAAAAGCTTTTTCAGACTTGCCTGTATCTTTGGCGCCATTTGACAAATCTTGACAAAAGCCCCTTTCCATAGGCTCATTGAGCCCTGGGGACCACCCCCTGGCAGGTGCTTCATTTGTTATAAAGAAGGGGGCACACGGGGCCCACTTCATGGGCTCTCTAAGCCACCACCTCCCATGAGCCAATTAAAAATTAATGGGGTGCCGCGCGGACACCCCCGAGCACCACCACCTACTCCCCGGGGCTGAAAACCACCTAATGGGGGTGCGGACCGCCACCTACGCTAGGTGGGGCCACATGGCCCCCCTCCTAGGGCCATACATGGCCCTGGTGATAGCCAGCCCCCAGGGCCGGCTCCTGCTATGTTCCAGGGTGCCCAACCCCAGGAAATAGCTGTTTGCTTTAGCTTGATGGGTGCTGTAACAGCTCCCACCAAGCCAATGCAACCACTCTAGTTCCAGCGGGCAAGAGCAGTCAAAGTGCTTCTGTCTGCCAGAAGCGGAGGTTTCATCTCTTTTCCTGCCAGAGGTGAAGTGATTGCTCCTGCACGTAGGGAACAGCCTTTCCAGCTGCTTCCTCCGTGCAGCGGCAGTGCCAGCTCCCGTAGGAGGTGGGGAGCTGGCTGGGAGTGCAGGGGCCTTGAGGCTCCCCGGCGGTCCCGGGGAAAACAACAAGCAGAAACAGACTGAACACAGGTCAGCAACGAGCAGAAAGAGGCAAGATATAGGTGAGAAGCTAGCAGAAAGATGCATAATAAAGGTCAGAAACAAGTAGAAAGAATGCACAATAAAGGTCAGAAACAAGCAGAAAGAGGCAAAATAGAGGTCAGCAATGAGAAGAAAGACGCAAAATTAAGGTAAGAAATGAGCAGCAAGAGGCAGAATAAAGGTCAGAAACGAGCAGCAAGAGGCAAGAGGCAAAATAAAGGTCAAATTTGAAAAATAAAGGTCAAACTTGCAAAAAGGCCAAATAAAGGCCAGACATTAGCAGAAAGAGACCAAACAGTGGTCAAAAGGGAGCAGACAAGGAAGAATAAAGGTAAGAAACATGCAGAAGAGGCAAAATAGAGGTCAGAAACCAGCAGCAAGAGTCAAAATAAAGGTGAGAAACGATCAGAAAGAAGCAAAATAAAAAGGTAAGCAACTAGCAGAAAGAGGCAAAATAAAGGTGTGAAACTTGAAGAAAGAGGCAAAATAAAGGTCCGCAACGAACAGAAAGGCAGAATAAAGGTCAGAAATTAGCAGAAAGGCAAAACAGAGGTCAGAAACGAGCAGCAAGAGGCAAAATTATGTCCAGAACCACTTAGAGACTCACTCACACACTCATGCACCCACTCAGACACTCACAAACCCACTCATAGACTCTCACAGAACCACTCCACCCATTCACAGACCCACTCAGACTCATTCACCCACTCACAGACAACTCCGAGACTCACACACCCACTTTCAGACACTTACAGACCCACTCAGACTCTCACAGACCCACTCAGACACTCATGTGCCCATCCACAGACTCACACACCCACTAACCTACCCATACAGCCACTCGCACACCCACTCTCAAAGGTTACAGTTAGGACATACAAATTTTAAAAAGTCGAAATTCACTGAAAAAACCAAAGGTTACAGGGACGTTAGGCTGATGTCATCAGTTATGTCACTGACCATGTAATATGTGAGGTCATAAGCAGTCCATTGCAGGGCATAAGTTTTAGTTAACTCAGGTAACTATAAAAGCGGAATTTCTCTGGTTTTGTACGAGTGAAATATGAGCCTAACTAGAACGTCCCTGCAACCTTGTAACTGTAATTTCTAAGGTTTTTAAATGCTATTTTCTAACTATGGAGCCCCTGTCTCCTTTTTTTTGTTGTTGTGAATTTCTAAATTTTTTAAGAAAACATTTCCTTACTGTAACCTGTAATGTTTCAGATTGGGTATCTCAAAACCAATTTGCTCCTGAACTCTCAGTCTTGGAGGCAGGGATGGGGAATTCCTGACTGAGGGTGGACGGTGAGCTCTGCTCCGCCAGCGGAGTTTGCAAAGATTTGTCAGCTCTGCTGTGAGCGCAGAGTTTGGAAACAACCTCAGATTCTGCTGTGTGAAGAGTTTGCCTACGCCGCCCACCCCTAATTACAACAGGCCAGTTTTCTAATCACAGGTCCAGCGCAGATCCCTTGCATCTCATTGGCACTGAGCTAAACAGCCACTCACTGTATCCCGTTTTTAGACCTATCAGACTCTGAAGGCGGGCAGGAGTGAAGTGCAAGCTCCACCCTCATTGGTATTCAGGCATTAGTGATATGATGTTAGCTCTGCCTAATTACTTCAGAAGTGACGTCCCCTCACCCCACTGGCTATTTGGACAGCACAAACGAAAAAGCAATCACCATGATGCAACGGGCTCCAACACAGGCTCCCTTGGAATTGTGTTTGCCAACAGCCGTACTTGCGTCTACAACTATAAGTAACTAATGAGTAAAAATCACTACGGAGGCCTGCCGGGAAGGGAAGGTAAGGAGCCTGGGAAGAGCTGAGAGGGGTGGACAGAAGTGTTGTGGTGGGCATTTGTGGGGTTGATTCAGCTTCAGAACTCTCTCCAGACCAGACCAATGAGTGTCTGGGCTCCCGAGGGAAGAGGCACTGCGCCAGGTTAAGGGTTGAAATGGGGGCAGGAGGAGGGAAAGACGGACTAGCAACTGAGCTGTGAACTATTGAGCAGAAGTCCTGGAATCTACCCCTTGGTTTTACTGTTTCACCAAAATGT
Organism: Triturus cristatus; assembly: GCF_964204655.1. Taxonomy (NCBI): domain Eukaryota; kingdom Metazoa; phylum Chordata; class Amphibia; order Caudata; family Salamandridae; genus Triturus; species Triturus cristatus. Next base: position 686,481,699 of record NC_140581.1, on the reverse strand, counting down.
TGCACGTTTCCATTTCCCCATCGGTCAAAGTTCCAAACATGGGACGTGTATACCAAGGCTCAAGTGAATGCTCCTAGAGGCGAAGTTTACAGCGCACCAACATAAGTTTTCACCTGCACTTCCTTATGCCAACGCGAGCGTGCCTTTATCAGTGCCAGTGTGTGGCATGGGCAGTTTTTTCCTTTGAAGAGACTAAGCCTGCGTGTTGCAGTGTGCAGGCGGGTGTCAGTTGCGGCTCCCCCATTGGGGTGTGGGGGCATCGCCCCACTGCTTTCTCGCAGTGCGAGAAGGCAGAAGTGCCTCTGTGCCTGGATGGGGGCGGGAGGGTGGGTGGTCCTGCCCGAGGGCAGGGGGGAGTGGCTTGCCCACTGTTGTGGGTACTGACTGTTTGGTCGGCCCTGGAGCCGACCAAACAGTCAGTACCCACAATAGTGGGCAAGCCACTCCCCCCTGCCCTCGAGCAGGACCGCCCACTCTCCCTTTTCTCTATGCGAAGAAAGTGTCCCCGCTGGGGCGCTCGCCTGCTGCGCCTACCAGCTTTGTGATTGGCTTGCGTTGCTTAGGGGAGGGAAGCTGCCTGCTGGCTGCTTCCTGCAGCAGGAACACACGGACCCATCATTACAGGCTGGAGGCGGTGCGGTATCCCTGCACTCCGGTATGTTTTATTTGAATTGTAATTTGTATTATTCCCCACCCGCGACTCCCCCCTCGAGCATGCCGGCCGCCGCTGACAGAAATGCCCATGATTTAGGCCTGAAAACATTTTCAGCAATAACACTCACTTAATGGGGCGCCATCTTTTGGTTGTAACGGTCAGTCAGTCTACTGCAAAGCACGGTCACCTGCTATCATAATCCGTGCTTACTGGATCAAGATAAAACATCTCATTTAATGAAAGAAAAATAAATTTCAGTGATAAAAATGTGAGGAAAGTTCTATCAAAAGAAAAAGTCGAATTAAATGACGAGTGGAATTGTGATTTAAATAGTCTCTAGTTAGACCAATGGACACAATAAATATGACCACACACTCGATAGTAGAATGAAATGTGATTGATTTCCCTTCTCTGTACCGCAAATGTAGGGGTAAAATGGAAACACAACAGACACGTACTTGAGGTTTATTATCCTACACGCTTAATGGGGCACTGGGTTCTCAACTGTGTCCCCTGTACCGTGGTTTGCCGCAACCCGGCATGTATTTCAAACGGTGCTTTAAAAGGGTAACCAGGTAGAATGCAGGTGCAGGACCATCCATTGTACCAAAGGTGGGGGGGGGGGGGGGCTGTTTTTGTGTCCACAATAGCCTTGACCACGTCTCCTGGTGCAAATAATGCACACTTTTTAAGAGCAAGTACACTACTTCAATCCACAACGGGAAGGTGCAGGACTGTGGACGTGTGTGTACCCAATTAGGATGGAAGGGGACTGGGGTTCAACACTTCAGTGCAACATACACACGCACTAACTAGGTTCAAAGTACACAGCTGAGGGCCGGAGAGGAGGCTAGACACACGGACTATGGCGGTGAGGGAAGCACAGGAGGCATTGCAAGTGCCTGGGATTGTGTCTGAATGGGAGTGTGAAGGCTCCGACGAGTCAGGAACCCGGAGCTCAGGCGAGGGGGATGGCGGCTCTCCTCCGGAAGCACGGAGCGGTCTAGTGGCCCAAACACTCCGGACACACCTCCAGACGTCACCCACATCGCGGACAGGGGATTGGTGCAACGAGGCGGGAACAGGAGGAGTCCAGGAAAGAAAAGAGGCAGGGAAGGAAGAGTGTCTCGTCTGCCGACTGGAAGAGACAGCCAGCGAGACGGAGAAAGGCGAGTGTAGAGAAGCAGACGACCCCGGGAGCAGCGGTGAGGAGCCCAGCGGAACGGAGCCCAGCGGTGAGGAGCCCAGCAGAACGGAGTCCAGCGGTGAGGAGCCCAGCCGAACGGAGCCCAGCAGTGCGGAGCCCAGCAGTGACACAAGAGAGAGGAAGGCGGCAGATCCGAAGATCGGAAGGTCCGAGAGGGCAGAGACACCTAAGAACGCTCGAGGTCCCAGCGCCGCGGCCCAGTCCCTGGGTCGTGGCTCAAGGCAAGTGACCGCTCGGGGTTCACTGTGGTGGTGGGCTGGGCAAAGCTGCATGGGGCTGTGAACAGGGGCTTAAGAGGGTTGGTAGCAAAGCCTGGGTCACTGACCTTCTCTTGACCCAACAGCACCCCGTCCCACTCCGACCAGCTCCCCTTACAAATCACGCTAAAACGCACGTAAACGCACGTAAAAACCACAACCCCCTGGTGACGGTGGCACAAACACTTTATAGTATAGGAGCACGTCAGTAACCTCGTGCCTTTGTTGTTTTCATGTCACTGAGGTCCAGATCCCAGAGAAGCGAGCCAGAAAACAGCCGACGGACGTCACAAGGGAAGACGACTCTGGCCCACAAGGGACGAGTACATCCTGGTGTTCTGCCTTTTCCACATTTGTTACATCACCTGTGTACTTTACTCAGCCCCTGAGAAAGGCATCAAAATAAAACGAAAGAAGCAGCCCTTCTTTCACCAGCCTCTAACTGTTTCTGTCGTGTTTCTGACACACCAATCACTTTCTTCAAGCTAGTCCCCAGGGCCCGGCCGAACGGCCCACCGGGCCGGCACAAGTGGTGCCAGAAGTGGGATTTTCCCCTTTTTTCTTCGCTAGTGGGAAACAATCCGTGTCGCCTCATGACACAACCCGTGCCCATGGAGAATGTCGTGTCCCAGTTGGCCGAGGGCCAAAGACACCTGCAACTGGTGTTGGAGCAACAGATTCAAGCCGCCCGAGTTGAGAGGGAATCCCTACAAGGTGCTCTAAAGGACCAGGCCACCCTCATCGCCACAAACCAACAGGTCCAGGATACTGCCATTTTACGGCTAACCGACGAGATTGTTAATACCCAGGTCCGTCCACACGTTCCAGGAACGGTGCTGCAAAAATATCAAACAGGAGAAGATCCCGATTATTTCTTTTTGAATTTCGAGAGGGTGGCTACGACAGCGGCTTGGCCTCCGGAAAGATGGGGCCAGTACATAGCCCCCCTTCTCTCTGGAGAACTACAGGCCGCATACCAATCTGCCAATCCTAACGGTACAACCCCCTATGCCGACGTAAAGAAAGCTATACTCGAACGGATGGGTTGTGACCAGGAACATTATCGACTTAAATTCCGGAGAGAGAAATGGTCTGTTGGTGAAAACCCCCGTGCTTTGTATTTTCGGATAAGGGACTTGGGACATAGGTGGTTAACTCCCCACACTTCAACCCCGGAAGAGGTGGTAGAGAAAATCTACCTGGAGCAATTCTTAGATGCATTACCCCCGAGCACCAGGTCCTGGATCAAGCAACACCCGATGCTCACCTCTACTACAGCAGTAGATCTTGCATGTGCCTTCCATAGGGCCCCTGACTTTAAAGCTAGCACAGCCCGCTACCAGAACCCTTCCAACACTATCCGCCCACAGGTGCCTACGCCCCAGAAGGGTACTAGTCGCTCCGATAGCAGGCCTCCCACAAGCCCCCTGTTTGTTCCCCGACCAACCCATACGGTCGGACCCGGTGGTCAAGGCCCACAGTGTTATAACTGTGCAGAATGGGGGCATATCTCCCGACAATGTCCCCACCGTACCCCTGTGCCCGAACCTATGGAGGTGGGTTATAGTCGCGGTAGGGTGTTTGTAGCTAACACCGACCCCATCAAATATAAAAAGGAGATTGTCATCAACGGGAAAAAGAAACAAGCATTACTTGACACAGGGTGTCATGTGACAGTGGTAGACAGCTCACTGGTTTATAAACCCCAAATACAAGCAACCGAACAAGTCAGGGTGACATGCGTACATGGGGACACTAAAACCTATCCAGTGGCAAAGGTTCTTCTAGACATTGATAACGACCCTCATATACGGAATGTCGGTATTATTCCCTCCTTACCAGAGGCGGTTATCATAGGGACAGACCATCCTAAATTTCACCAATACATGGAGGGCCTAAAGACGCAAACACAGGCATGGTTACAGGAAGCCCCGTACAGAGAGGAAGAGTTGGAGACTCCACAACGTAGGGACAAGAAAAGCAAAAGGGAAAAAAGGGAGGGGAAGAGGGAGCACACACGGGCTTCGTTGTCACGTCACGCCTTCCCTCTCTCCCTCACAGATGCCAGCCCAGCACAGCCGTGCAGCTACCGAAGGGCCCAAAGAGAAGATAGCGCGCTCAAGTACGCTTGGGCCCAAGCACAAGACCCAACACCCGGACAGGTAGGACCTTACTTTTTCATAAAGCGTGGGCTATTGTATCGAGGGGTGAAGGAGGGATCCCTGACGAAAACGCAATTGCTCGTCCCTGTATCTTACCGTGAGCACGTCCTTTTACTCGCCCACAATAAGATGGGAGGGGGTCACTGTGGTAGAGAGAAAACCTTAAAATACCTGCTGGAACGGTTTTTTTGGCCTGGGGTGTACAGGGATGTAGCTAGACATTGCGCTGCGTGTGTTCGATGTCAATATACTTGCCCAGAAGCGCCTGCGAAAGCCCCATTGCATCCTTTACCGATCATAGATGTCCCTTTTAAGAGAGTGGGCATGGACCTAGTAGGCCCCTTAACTCCATCAGCCCGGGGACATCGATACATCCTGGTGATAGTAGACTACGCCAGCAGGTACCCTGAGGCGTTTCCCTTATCCACCATGACCACCCAGGCGGTTGCCCAAGCCATGATTGCGTTGTTTTCCCGGGTGGGGTTCCCTTCCGAAATCCTCACCGACCAGGGCACCCCCTTCATGTCCCGTCTGATGTCCCAAATCTGTCATATCCTGGGGATCAAAAGACTACGCACGTCAGTATACCACCCCCAAACCGATGGCCTTGTGGAGAGGTATAACAAAACTATCAAACACCTCCTTCGCAAGGTCATCTCTGAAACAGGGAGGGATTGGGACCGCCAGCTACCTCTCGTTCTCTCGGCCCTACGATCCCACGAACAAGCGTCCACAGGGTATTCACCCTTTGAAATCCTTTTCGGGAGGAAACCTAGGACCCTCCTTGACATGGCAGCCGAGCAGTGGGAGGAGGAGGATGAGGAGGGGAAGCCATTACTAAAGTACGCCACAGACCTTAGGGCATCCCTGTTTCATATATGGGGTATCGTACATGACAATCTGAAGCAGGCACAGGAAGCACAAAAGAAATACTATGACAGGCAAAGCCGGCTACGAGAGTTCAAACCCGGGGACAAGGTGCTATTACTGCTTCCCTCTACTGAGGATAAGCTCCTGATGAAATGGCAGGGTCCTTACGAGATAGATCACAAAGTATCTCCTGTGACATACAGCGTAAAACTGCCACACCGCGCCAGTGGTAGGCAGATATATCACGTCAATCTGCTAAAGAAGTGGGAAGAAGGAACACCCACTCAACCGGCCTATCTGGTCTGCTCGGACAAACCGGTTGACATAGCTCTCCCCACCAAACCAGACCAGGTACCCGACCCTGTGCCAAAGGGAAAGGACCTGACAGATCCTCAAAGGAACCAGTTAGAGAGTCTAACCAACGGCTACCCTGGTCTATTCTCCTCAAAACCAGGTTTAACTTCTATCGTCCAACATGAGATTGTATCCTTGGAGAAACAGATAGTGAGACAAAAACCATATCGAATCCCGGCAGCCCGTAGAGAAGCTGTAGAAAAAGAGGTAGTGGACATGTTAAACGCAGGAATCATCGAACCCTCCCTGAGTGACTGGTGTTCACCGATTGTCATCGTACCGAAACCAGACGGAAGTCTTCGTTTCTGTATAGACTTCCGACAGGTGAACGCCTTAACTAAGTTTGACACCTATCCCATGCCCCGGATCGATGAATTAATAGAGCGACTCGGAAAGGCCCGTTACATGTCCACATTAGACCTTACAAAAGGTTATTGGCAAATACCTTTGTCCCCTCAGTCACGAGAAAAAACCGTCTTTGCTACCCCCTCCGGTCTGTATCAATTTAAAGTCCTACCCTTTGGCCTACATGGGGCACCGGCCACTTTCCAAAGATTGATAGACACCATCCTAAAACCCCACACTACATACGCTGCAGCCTATCTAGACGACATCGTCATTTATAGTCAGACCTGGGAGGATCACCTCTGTCATCTAGGGGAAGTGTTTGCGGCCATTCAGGCCGCCGGTCTCACGATTAACCCCAAGAAATCCTTGTTAGGCACTAACGAGATCCAGTATTTAGGGTATACCATCACCAACGGCTGTATAAAACCCCAGATAAACAAAATTGAAGCTGTCAAAAATATCCCCAAGCCAGCCACGAAGAAGGACGTCCGTTCCTTCCTGGGATTCATCGGGTATTACCGTAGGTTCATTCCTTCATTTTCAACCCTAGCCAGTCCCCTGACTGCTCTGCTAACCAAAACACAACCCACCCGTATACAGGACTGGACTCAAGAACAGGAGAATAGCTTCCTGGCTCTCAAAAACGCCATCTGTACAGCCCCTGTCCTTAGTTGCCCGGATTTTACGTTACCTTTTGTTCTGCAAACAGATGCTTCGGGACTCGGCCTCGGGGCCGTGTTATGCCAGCCTGACCCCAAAGGAGACTTACGACCACTCCTGTATATAAGCCGTAAGTTGTTTCCCCGAGAGACCCGGTATTCAACCATCGAGCTTGAATGTCTTGCTATCAAGTGGGCTGTGGAGGCGCTTCAATATTACTTGTTGGGAAGACAGTTCACTATTGTAACCGACCATGCACCTCTCACCTGGTTGTCCCGCAACAAGAACACCAATGCACGCATCCTTCGATGGTTTTTGGCATTACAACCTTTTTCTTTTCAGACGATCCATGTGCCAGGTTCACAGAACATCGGTCCAGACTACCTCTCCCGCCACCCATCATCCGAATGGCCCCTACGTCTATTCCTAAGGGAGGGGATGTGTGAAGGCTCCGACGAGTCAGGAACCCGGAGCTCAGGCGAGGGGGATGGCGGCTCTCCTCGGGAAGCACGGAGCGGTCTAGTGGCCCAAACACTCCGGACACACCTCCCGACGTCACCCAAATCGCAGACAGGGGATTGGTGCAACGAGGCGGGAACAGGAGGAGTCCAGGAAAGAAAAGAGGCAGGGAAGGAAGAGTGTCTCGTCTGCCGACCGCAAGAGACAGCCAGCGAGACGGAGAAAGGCGAGTGTAGAGAAGCAGACGACCCCGGGAGCAGCGGTGAGGAGCCCAGCAGAACGGAGCCCAGCGATGAGGAGCCCAGCAGAACGGAGTCCAGCGGTGAGGAGCCCAGCAGAACGGAGCCCAGCAGTGCGGAGCCCAGCAGTGACACAAGAGAGAGGAAGGCGGCAGATCCGAAGATCGGAGGGTCCGAGAGGGCAGAGACACCTAAGAACGCTCGAGGTCCCAGCGCCGCGGCCCAGTCCCTGGGTCGTGGCTCAAGGCAAGTGACCGCTCGGGGTTCACTGTGGTGGTGGGCTGGGCAAAGCTGCATGGGGCTGTGAACAGGGGCTTAAGAGGGTTGGTAGCAAAGCCTGGGTCACTGACCTTCTCTTGACCCAACAGCACCCCGTCCCACTCCGACCAGCTCCCCTTACAAATCACGCTAAAACGCACGTAAACGCACGTAAAAACCACAACCCCCTGGTGACGGTGGCACAAACACTTTATAGTATAGGAGCACGTCAGTAACCTCGTGCCTTTGTTGTTTTCATGTCACTGAGGTCCAGATCCCAGAGAAGCGAGCCAGAAAACAGCCGACGGACGTCACAAGGGAAGACGACTCTGGCCCACAAGGGACGAGTACATCCTGGTGTTCTGCCTTTTCCACATTTGTTACATCACCTGTGTACTTTACTCAGCCCCTGAGAAAGGCATCAAAATAAAACGAAAGAAGCAGCCCTTCTTTCACCAGCCTCTAACTGTTTGTCGTGTTTCTGACACACCAATCACTTTCTTCAAGCTAGTCCCCAGGGCCCGGCCGAACGGCCCACCGGGCCGGCACAGGGAGCTTGGGGGGCAGCTGAGCACAGCAAGGTCTGCCCCCCAGGCGGAGGGGGGGAGTGGCCGGAGCGGCCATTTTGAAGGATTTGGACTACATTTGGGGATAGCCCAAATGTAGCCCAATTTTGGAATATGTAGCCCAATTGTGGTTATAACGAAGTTTCGCGCTTTCCCAGCCACCATTTTAGGTTTGGTGACCTGGTGGCTGAGAGCGCTTGTCCTGGGCAGTTTTTGTCACGCCTAGTGGAGTTTTACTTGGTACTTGTGGTCGTGTTTTTGGAGTCGTTTAGATGGCTGGCGGGGATTATCGCGTGCTTGAGGCACTGAGGCTGCTCAGCGAGGCTGGGCGTATGGATCTGGTGATCCCCGACGAGACGATGGCCCCGCGCCCGGTGAGTGCGCATCGGCTGGGGTGGCGGCCGCCGTCGCGTCTTGCTCGCCCCCCGGAAAGCCGGGATGTCCAAGGTGAGTGCTGGGGGCCGCGCGTATGTCAGGAGCGCGGCCCCTGGTGGTAATGGGGCGGCGGGCATGGTTAGAGGGAGCGGGGGGATGGGGGCGTGAGATAGTGGTGGGAGGCATGGCGGTTTGGCGGGCAATTCGTTGGGGGCCGCTCGGATGCCAGGGGAGCGGCCCCGGCGACGGTTGTGGAGGAAATGTTGTCCGGTGGGGGCCTTGGGGAGGAGTGCGGAGCGGGCCCTGCAGTCTATGGCGGTCTGGCTCGGGGAGGGAGCACGTCTGGTGTCTCCCCGCGATGCGGGCGATTTGTTGGGGGCCGCTCGGAGGCCAGGGGAGCGGCCCCGGCGGCGGTTGCGGGGGAAATGTTGTCCGGTGGGGGTCTTGGGGAGGAGTGCGGTGCGGGCTATTCAGTTTCGGGGACAGGTGTGCAGAGGGGCAGCGCGGTGCTGCGGAGCGCGGATTTGAGTGCCGCGGAGAGGCGGGGGGGAGCGGGAAGTGCGCGGAGGCGAAGAAGGCGGTGGGACTGAGAGCACGGCGGGGGAGCGCATCGCGTGGCTCCTCCCAGAGGTCACAAGCGTAGAGGGGGCGCTCCTATACGAGGAGAGCGCCCCTAGGGGAGGACAGGACGCGTCTGGGCAGCAGGGAGAGCAGGTGGGGTTGGAGGTTGTGGGGGAAGAGGGGAGGAAGATGCCAGGGGCTTTTCTGGGCAGGGACCAGCAGTTTGGGGAGTGTGGAGGGGTGCAGGCATGCAGAGAGGAGGCAGGGGACAGGATAGGCCAGGGGGATGGGGGGTTTGCGTCAGGGCAGGGGGAGGGGGGGATGTCGCCGCTATTCCTTATGCCAACGCGAGCGTGCCTTTATCAGTGCCAGTGTGTGGCATGGGCAGTTTTTTCCTTTGAAGAGACTAAGCCTGCGTGAAGCTGTTGCAGTGTGCAGGCGGGTGTCAGTTGCGGCTCCCCCATTGGGGTGTGGGGGCATCGCCCCACTGCTTTCTCGTAGTGCGAGAAGGCAGAAGTGCCTCTGTGCCTGGATGGGGGCGGGCCTGAAGCCGACCAAACAGTCAGAACCCACAATAGTGGGCAAGCCACTCCCCCCTGCCCTCGAGCAGGACCGCCCACTCTCCCTTTTCTCTATGCGAAGAAAGTGTCCCCGCTGGGGCGCTCGCCTGCTGCGCCTACCAGCTTTGTGATTGGCTTGCGTTGCTTAGGGGAGGGAAGCTGTCTGCTGGCTGCTTCCTGCAGCAGGAACACACGGACCCATCATTACAGGCTGGAGGCGGTGCGGTATCCCGGCACTCAGGTACGTTTTATTTGAATTGTAATTTGTATTATTCCCCACCCGCGACTCCCCCCTCGAGCATGCCGGCCGCCGCTGACAGAAATGCCCATGATTTAGGCCTGAAAACATTTTCAGCAATAACACTCACTTAATGGGGCGCCACCTTTTGGTTGTAACGGTCAGTCAGTCTACTGCAAAGCACGGTCACCTGCTATCATAATCCGTGCTTACTGGATCAAGATAAAACATCTCATTTAATGAAAGAAAAATAAATTTCAGTGATAAAAATGTAAGGAAAGTTCTATCAAAAGAAAAAGTCGAATTAAATGACAAGTGGAATTGTGATTTAAATAGTCTCTAGTTAGACCAATGGACACAATAAATATGACCACACACTCGATAGTAGAATGAAATGTGATTGATTTCCCTTCTCTGTACCGCAAATGTAGGGGTAAAATGGAAACACAACAGACACGTACTTGAGGTTTATTATCCTACACGCTTAATGGGGCACTGGGTTCTCAACTGTGTCCCCTGTACCGTGGTTTGCCGCAACCCTGCATGTATTTCAAACGGTGCTTTAAAAGGGTAACCAGGTAGAATGCTGCTGCAGGACCATCCATTGTACCAAAGGTGGGGGGGGGCCTGTTTTTGTGTCCACAATAGCCTTGACCACGTCTCCTGGTGCAAATAATGCACACTTTTTAAGAGCAAGTACACTACTTCAATCCACAACAGGAAGGTGCAGGACTGTGGACGTGTGTGTACCCAATTAGGATGGAAGGGGACTGGGGTTCACCTATTCAGTGCAACATACACACGCACTAACTAGGTTCAAAATACACAGCTGAGGGCCGGAGAGGAGGCTAGACACACGGACTATGGCGGTGAGGGAAGCACAGGAGGCATTGCAAGTGCCTGGGATTGTGTCTGAATGGGAGCTTGGGGGGCAGCCGAGCACAGCGAGGTCTGCCCCCCGGGCGGAGGGGGGGAGTGGCCGGAGCGGCCATTTTGAAGGATTTGGGCTACATTTGGGGATAGCCCAAATGTAGCCCAATTTTGGAATATGTAGCCCAATTGTGGTTATAACGAAGTTTCGCGCTTTCCCAGCCACCATTTTAGGTTTGGTGACCTGGTGGCTGGGAGCGCTTGTCCTGGGCAGTTTTTGTCACGCCTAGTGGAGTTTTACTTAGTACTTGTGGTCGTGTTTTTGGAGTCGTTTAGATGGCTGGCGGGGATTATCGCGTGCTTGAGGCACTGAGGCTGCTCAGCGAGGCTGGGCGTATGGATCTGGTGATCCCCGACGAGACGAGGGCCCCGCGCCCGGTGAGGCGCCCATCGGCTGGGGTGGCGGCCGCCGTCGCGTCTTGCTCGCCCCCCTGGAAAGCCGGGATGTCCAAGGTGAGTGCTGGGGGCCGCGCGTATGTCAGGAGCGCGGCCCCTGGTGGTAGTGGGGCGGCGGGCATGGTTAGAGGGAGCGCGGGGGTGGGGGCGTGAGATAGTGGTGAGAGGCATGGCGGTTTGGCGGGCGATTCGTTGGGGGCCGCTCGGATGCCAGGGGAGCGGCCCCGGCGACGGTTGCGGGGGAAATGTTGTCTGGTGGGGGCCTTGGGGAGGAGTGCGGAGCGGGCCCTGCAGTCTATGGCGGTCTGGCTCGGGGAGGGAGCACGTCTGGTGTCTCCCCGCGATGCGGGCGATTTGTTGGGGGCCGCTCGGAGGCCAGGGGAGCGGCCCCGGCGGCGGTTGCGGGGGAAATGGCGGTTGCGGGGGAAATGTTGTCCGGTGGGGGTCTTGGGGAGGAGTGCGGTGCGGGCTATTCAGTTTCGGGGACAGGTGTGCAGAGGGGCAGCGCGGTGCTGCGGAGCGTGGATTTAAGTGCCGCGGAGAGGCGGGGGGGGAGCGGGAAGTGCACGGAGGCGAAGAAGGCGGTGGGACTGAGAGCACGGAGGGGGAGCGCATCGCGTGGCTCCTCCCCGAGGTCACAAGCGGAGAGGGGGCACTCCTATACGAGGAGAGCGCCCCTAGGGGAGGACAGGACGCGTCTGGGCAGCAGGGAGAGCAGGTGGGGTTGGAGGTTGTGGAGGAAGATGCCTGGGGCTTTTCTGGGCAGGGACCAGCAGTTTGGGGAGTGTGGAGGGGTGCAGGCATGCAGAGAGGAGGCAGGGGACAGGATAGGCCAGGGGGATGGGGGGTTTGCGTCAGGGCAGGCGGAGGGGGGGATGTCGCCGCTATTCATTGAAATGGAGGGGAGCGAGCGGGATTGTTCAGGCCTAGACATATTTGAGTCCTGGTCCGAAGGGGTGTCGGGGATAGGGGTAAGGTGGGAAGGGTTCGGGGGGATACGGTTCGGCTGGGGGTCTAGGGGATGGATTCGCAGGGGGCTCCGAGAAAGTGGCGCCGAGCTTTTGGGAGGGGGATGGGGCAGGGGGGTTGGTGTGGAGTGCGGGGGAGGACGTGGAGGAGGAGGTGGTGGATCTGAGTGTAGTGGGGCGGGCGTGGGTAGCAAGTACGCTAGGGGCAGGTAAGCGGGGATGGGATGGTAGTCAGAAGAGAGGCGGGCCCAGCACACCAGACCATTCCTTTTTGTTGCAGGCGGTGGACCGACAACCTGACCGTCGCGGGGTGCCAGACTTGGTAGGGCTGGGAGCGGCCCGGAGGCACCAAGGAGAAGGGAGGGTGGAGCCTTGGGCGACGTGCCCAGTACCGGCGGGGGATCCCGGCGCGGTCGGCACAAGAAGGCCCGGAACGGGCTCGCCGGCCCCAACACCCACGGGGTCGCAGCGCCCCGGGGGACAACGGAGACGGAGCGTCACTGAAGAGGATGTTGGTGTTTTGTGTAGGGTTCAGTCGGTACCACAGGCAGGGAGAGCTGGAGGTGCAAGGCAGGAAGAGCTTGATTATGAGGAGGATAGTATGGAGGAGGGTGAGGTGCGTGATGTGGAGGAGGACAGGACCGAGTAATTTTGTGTCCAGTGTTTTTCAGGTGTCACGACGCCAGGCGAGGCCCACGGGTCGGACATCGAGGTGGGAGACCGGCTCGGCCCCTTGGCCAGGACACAGGGTGGAGCGACGCACGGAGTCCTTGGCGCCAGGTAAACAGTCTTTGCTCGGGCGCCCAGTGATGGTATCCGTGGGAGTTGGGGGATCTGACAGAGAGGGGGGGTTGGGGGAAGGCGGCGCAAGGGTGCGTATGTGGTGGATGTGGCGGTTGGCACGGAGGACGCAGGTAAAGGAGGGGAGCCTGGGAAAAGCGGAGGCGGGGCGAGTTTGACGGACACGAAGGGGACAGTGGAGACGCAGACGGGAGACGGGGAGAAAAAAATTAGAAAGTAAAGAAGTTAAGATAAAACGTCTGCCGTATATGAGGGTAACTAAGCCCTTAGGCGCACATTTGATGCTGGCTACAAAGGAGCGGATTTGGAAAGGGGAGTATGTAGAAATGCTAAAGCTCCTTCACAGGCAAGTGCGGGCGAAGGAGGGATCCAAAGAGGAGGAATTTGAATTGGCTAAGCGGCCTAAGGTGCCGTTGACAATTGAAAACTGGACTGCGGCTTTCCTTATATATGCTAGCGTGTATTGCGAAAAAGTCCCTGAGAGGTCCGTGGCCATGTTTAAATACATGGACGTCATACGGAAGGCACAAATTACAGGGGGTGGATATGCCTGGGCCCAGTATGATGAGGAGTTCCGGGCGCGCATGGCGTGGGACCCGGAGGCGAAGTGGGGTGAGCTGGATACAGATTTGTGGCAGCATACGATGGGACTAGCGGGGTCTGGGAAAACTATATTCACAGCCAGCGGGCTCCCGCTCGTGTATCTGCCCTTTCGGGGAGGCCCCACACGCGGGGGTGGGGGGAACCGGCAGGGGGCAGGCAGGTGAAAAAGGGGCTTGCTGGGATTATAATAAAGGACTGTGCACAAGGGAGTACTGTCGTTTCAAGCACGAATGCTCTGGATGCGGGAAACGGCATGCACTGGTCAACTGTTGGGGGGCCCAGGGTCAGTCGCAGGGAGGTCAGCAGTGGCAGTCGGGAGCCTTTAAGGCAGGCGGTCAGCAGCAGCAGCAGCAGTCGGGAGGGGGGCGGGGGGCTAAGGGGCCTGGGCCAAAGTGCTCGTACTCCGGTTAACGTGGGGAACTTGCTGGCGGCCTTGCGGGAGTATCCGGAGAGAGAAGCGGCGGAGCGGTTACGTTTGGGGTTTCTTGAGGGGTTCAGACTGGGGTATGAGGGTCCACGGTTGCGGCGCTGGGCAGACAATCTGAAATCGGCTCGGGAGCACTCGCAGGTAGTCAAGACAAACTTGACAAAGAGGTACGGGAGGGCCGCATGGCGGGCTCCTTTCAGGAATGGCCGTTGCCAAATTTAATTGTGTCACCCATTGGAGTGGTGCCTAAAAAAGAGCAAGGGCAGTTTCACCTGATACAACATTTGTCCTGGCCGGAAGGAGGGTCGGTCAATGATTTTATTGATGAACAAGCGGCCACTGTATCTTACTCATCTGTTGACGTTGCCATGTCACTGGTGGTGACCGCGGGCGCAACAGCGCAGATGGCAAAGTGCGACATAAAGTCAGCTTTCCGGCTGCTTCCAGTTCACCCTGATTACTGGGATCTGTTGGGCATACAATTCGGCGGTCAATGGTACGTGGACAAAGCGTTGCCGATGGGCTGTTTTATGTCTTGCACACTTTTTGAATCTTTCAGCACGTTCCTACAATGGCTGTTTACGGAACGGACGGGTCACCAAGGAGTTACGCACTACCTGGATAACTTCTTTTTTGTGGGCACCTCAGGCTCCACGGACTGCCAGAAGGCTCTGGACAGCTTCAATGAGATCATGAGGGAACTAGGGGTGCCGTTGGCACCGGAGAAAACGATGGGTCCTAACACAGCCCTTACATTTTTGGGAATTGAGTTGGATTCAGAGTTGATGGAGGCATGCCTTCCTGCGGACAAAAAGCAGCAAATGTTGGGGCTGCTGGCAACCATTTTGGCAAAACCAAAGCTTAAGGTTAGAGACATACAGGTCCTGCTGGGCCATCTCAACTTCGCCTGTAGGGTGGTCAGAGTAGGGAGGACGCTCTGTAGGCGACTGGGACGAGCGCTGGCTGGACAGAGGCCCCCACATCATCATGTACGTTTGTCAGCCGGAGTGAGCGAAGACTTGAGGATGTGGCAGTTCTTCTTGCACCAGTTCAATGGTATACCTCTGGTGAGGGAGGCGGACATGGTGTGGGATGTACAGATTTTCTCAGATGTAGCAGGGAGCACGGGTTTTGGTCTGTACTGGCAGGGGAGGTGGTGTGCCGAGCCCTGGCCCGCGGACTGGTTGGATGGGGGCAGGAGCATTGCCTTTCTGGAATTTTTTCCCCTGGTGGTGGCGGTCACGCTTTGGGGGGCCCTGTTGGCCCACAAGAAGGTGAGCTTCAGGATCGACAACATGGCAGTGGTGCATGTGGTCAATCGACAGTCTGCAAGGGATGAGCAGGTTCTGAAGTTGAGGGTTTTCGTGTTGGGGTGCTTGAAGCATGATATTGCTTTTCGCGCAGTGCATGTGCCAGGTGTGGACAATGACATTGCAGATGCTTTGTCTCGTTCGCAGTGGGGGAGATTCCGTGGGCTCGCCAAGGACGCGGATGTGACCCCGACCGGCATGCCGCAACAGCTGTGGTACGTAGGCAACACCGGATGTTGCAACTGCTTTTAGGCTCATTGGCACAGTCCACGAGGTCAGCATATGGGGCGGCATGGGAAGAGTTTTTGCGCTCAGGGGCAAGGCGGCGGGCCTCCGGGTTGGCTAGACAGGAAGATGTCATACAGTTTATCTTGGAGAAGGGGCTTACGAAAGTCACGATTGTGGGCAAGCTGGCGGGCATTTCTTTCGTCGGGAAATTGTTGTGGGGATATGCCCTCTCCGCAGGTGAACTGGGGGCACGGATTCTGGAAGGCTGGGCGCGGGAGTGTGGGCGCGCATCGCGTGTGCGGAAACCCTTGTCGTGGGAACTGTTGGAAGGGGTCCTCAAGGTGTTGCCGGGGGTGTGTTTTGATGACGGGGAAGCTAGCCTTTTTTACTACACTCATGTCCTGGATGTTTTTTGGGGCCTTTCGGGTGTCAGAGTTGTTGGGGTCCAAAGGGGAGCAGGGTTCGTCTTGGGGGGGGGGAGGTCTCTTTCAGTGCGGAGGCGGTCAATATCTGGCTTCGGAAAGCGAAAACTGATCAGAAAAGCAAAGGCAAATGGGTAGCTTTGAAAAGGGGGTGCGCATCGCCAGTGTGTCCGTTTCGGTGGGGCATGCGGTGGAAGTCCTTGTCAGGGGAGTTGGGAGGGCTGGTCTTTGTACATGGGGATGGGAGGTGTGTCAAGGCTTCACAGCTGTTGGCAGTGCTCAGGAAAGCGTTGGGTAGACTGGGGATCGACGGGAAGGGGTTTGGCGCACATTCCTTTTGGATTGGGGCAGCGTCAGAGGCCCATGCTAGGGGTTGGGGGCGAGGGGACATTATGAACCTGGGTAGGTGGTCATCGGATTGCTATCAGCGTTATGTGTGCAGCGAGGTTGGGGAAGGGGTTTGTTAAATAAAAAAAACAAAAACAAAAGGAGGAAGGGTTGTCTGGGGTTGTGCTTGTTTCTCATTCATGTTTCTCTTTTCAGGTTCGGTTATGGGTCCCCTCGCTAGGGAGATGTCCATCTGGATTGTGGGACATTCCTTCGTGAAACGGGCACAGGTCCAGGCCCGCTCGAGTTACTTTGGAGACTGTTTGGGTTTCAATAAATACTTATTTTCAGTGGCTTGGCGAGGTAGGGGAGGTATGTGATGGAAGGAATTGTTATTGGTGCTGAACGGGCTCATGGTGAATGGTAGGTGCCAGGATGTGTTGGTGCTACATTTGGGGGAAAACTATATGGTCAGGGAGACTGGTTTGGTGTTGATGCGGGCTATGAAGAAGGACTTGTCGTTGATCAAAGCCCAGTGGGCAGGGTGTTCCATAGTATGGACAGAGTTTCTCCCCCGGAGAGTTTGGAGGGGGCGGTTAACCCGGGGGCAGTGGACAAAGCCAGGAGAAAGTTGAATACTGAAATGGTGAGGCTTTGTCGGCACTTGGGGATTGGTAGGATCGCACATAGGGAAATTCGGTACGACACGCAGGATTTTTTCAGGGATGATGGAGTACACTTGTCTCGGCTCGGCATGGACCTGTATCTGTTGGAGGTGCGGGAGGTTTTAGCGTGGTTGTTAGGAGTTTACCGTCGATAAAAAACCAACAAAAAAAAACGGTACGGTGGGGGGGCAGAAAAAGGGGGAGGCGGCGTATCCGCCTACACTCCCGCCTTATTCTGGGTGGCGGGGTGGTTGACAGTTGGCCGGGATTGGCTGAAGTTTGTTGTTATATGTTTGGGAGTTTGTGGTGCAGGAACAGGGAGAGGGTAACCAGGTAGGATAAGTTTAGATTAGAGGTTGGTTAGTTACAGTAGCACAAAGGCAGGTAGGGATTACGGTCAGGGGAGTTTAGGATTTGGAAGGGCTAGATTGTGTAGGATTGGGTTATATTGTGGTTATGGAATGTTATGTTGTATTTTGTGGGATGGGGGAAATGATGTGGGGATCGTAGGGGTGGGGGGAGGAACAAGGGTTCGGGAATTTCCTGTATAGTGAGGTGTTTAGTTTTGTAAGGCAGTAGCCAAGGGATGAAATTGTGATATGCACCTGTTTCAATAAAGCGGCCTTTTTCACACACAATAAACTGGTCTAGTGTCGGCTCGCCCCCCCCCCCCCCCCCTTCCCCCCTTTATCTCCCAATGGGAGCTTGGGGGGCAGCCGAGCACAGCGAGGTCTGCCCCCCGGGCAGATTGGGAGGGGGGGGAGTGGCCGGAGCGGCCATTTTGAAGGATTTGGGCTACATTTGGGGATAGCCCAAATGTAGCCCAACACTCACTTAATGGGGCGCCACCTTTTGGTTGTAACGGTCAGTCAGTCTACTGCAAAGCACGGTCACCTGCTATCATAATCCGTGCTTACTGGATCAAGATAAAACATCTCATTTAATGAAAGAAAAATAAATTTCAGTGATAAAAATGTAAGGAAAGTTCTATCAAAAGAAAAAGTCGAATTAAATGACAAGTGGAATTGTGATTTAAATAGTCTCTAGTTAGACCAATGGACACAATAAATATGACCACACACTCGATAGTAGAATGAAATGTGATTGATTTCCCTTCTCTGTACCGCAAATGTAGGGGTAAAATGGAAACACAACAGACACGTACTTGAGGTTTATTATCCTACACGCTTAATGGGGCACTGGGTTCTCAACGGTGTCCCCTGTACCGTGGTTTGCCGCAACCCTGCATGTATTTCAAACGGTGCTTTAAAAGGGTAACCAGGTAGAATGCTGCTGCAGGACCATCCATTGTACCAAAGGTGGGGGGGGGGCCTGTTTTTGTGTCCACAATAGCCTTGACCACGTCTCCTGGTGCAAATAATGCACACTTTTTAAGAGCAAGTACACTACTTCAATCCACAACAGGAAGGTGCAGGACTGTGGACGTGTGTGTACCCAATTAGGATGGAAGGGGACTGGGGTTCACCTATTCAGTGCAACATACACACGCACTAACTAGGTTCAAAATACACAGCTGAGGGCCGGAGAGGAGGCTAGACACACGGACTATGGCGGTGAGGGAAGCACAGGAGGCATTGCAAGTGCCTGGGATTGTGTCTGAATGGGAGCTTGGGGGGCAGCCGAGCACAGCGAGGTCTGCCCCCCGGGCGGAGGGGGGGAGTGGCCGGAGCGGCCATTTTGAAGGATTTGGGCTACATTTGGGGATAGCCCAAATGTAGCCCAATTTTGGAATATGTAGCCCAATTGTGGTTATAACGAAGTTTCGCGCTTTCCCAGCCACCATTTTAGGTTTGGTGACCTGGTGGCTGGGAGCGCTTGTCCTGGGCAGTTTTTGTCCCCGCCCGCCCTCCCCAGTTTTAAGGGTTCAAGGGGCTTTTTTGTTGGCAGTTTAGCCTTTATGGCGTGGGGAGTTTTTTGCAGGCGGCATTTGTTGGAACAGGTACATAGGGGCAAATTGGTGTATCGTCGCTTGGAACAGGTGCAGGCGGGGTGGTTGACAGTTGGCCGGGATTGGCTGGAGTTTGTTGTTATATGTTTGGGAGTTTGTGGTGCAGGAACAGGGAAAGGGTAACCAGGTAGGATAAGTTTAGATTAGAGGTTGGCTAGTTACAGTAGCACAAAGGCAGGTAGGGATTACGGTCAGGGGAGTTTAGGATTTGGAAGGGCTAGATTGTGTAGGATTGGGTTATATTATGGATATGGAATGTTATGTTGTATTTTGTGCGATGGGGGAAATGATGTGCGGATCGTAGGGGTGGGGGGAGGAACAAGGGGTCAGGAATTTCCTGTATAGTGAGGTGTTTAGTTTTGTAAGGCAGTGGCCAAGGGATGAAATTGTGATATGCACCTGTTTCAATAAAGCGGCCTTTTTCACACACAAACTGGTCTAGTGTCGGCTCGCTTTCCCCCCCCCCCCCCCCCTTTATCTCCCAATCTGAAAGCTCTCTCGCCCTCGAGCGCGAGGAAGGCAGATGGACAGTAACAATCGCTGTTGTTTAAACTCGGGTGAGCTAACCTCCAGATATCAGGACCTATCTAAAGCCCCCTGTCCCATATACCTGATGAACGTATGACAGCCGCGGCGTAAGCAGTTACTCCTTCACCAACAGCAAGTCTCAGAATCCCCCCTCCCTCCCTCCCTCGAGCATGCCGGCCGCCGCTGCTGCCTACACATAATAACAAAGCAATCGCTCCCAGCGGCAGGTGAAAGATCCCCAGGTAAGAAGATTTAAAACAAAAGTACATCTGCAGGTTACATTGCAAACACCCTGATCACCTAGAAATGCAATTCATTATTAATAACTCTCGGGATTCTGATTTGCATGCATGTTTCTATTTCATCTGTTTGAACAAAGTGACAGGCAGAAATATGGTAAATGTTAATTTTGTTAAAGCAGTGCCCATGTTAAAATGTGTTTAGCTGTCGGGGAGAATGTGGCCAAGCCTCAAGAATTTATATTTTACATTGTGTGTATAATTTACGTGCTGATCACAAACATGTTTCTGTGTCAGGCTCTTTTTATTTTCCATTGTTTGGTTGTATTGAAATGGGTGTTCTGTGCACGACTGTTATTAGTATTCGTCCTAAACACAGGGCCTAAAATCTAACATGTTTTACCACATTTTAGCCTTCCTGTTTCTCACTCTTTAATCTGCTTGTATCAGTACTTTAGCACGCCGTTCTCTTTACCCGTCACTCAATCTCTTTAACTATTTTTGATCTCTTCATTTCTCTAGGGCCCTCTTTTCATTTCACACTCTTTCTCTCTTTATCACTCATGTTCTTTCTCCTCCTCTATACCTTTTGTGCTCTATATCTTCCTCTCTCATCTCTTTCACCCTGTCTCTTTAAGCATCTCCAGCGTTCTGTCTCCGTCATTTACAAGCCTCCATCAGTGGCGAAAGTTCCACTTTGCCACACACATTTGCTCATTTTCACCACTATGTTAGAAACATCAGTTCACTTGTTGGCTTTGTGTAATGCTATTTGCACTTGAATTGTCTTTACATTGAGCCTTCTCTGTCTTTCATGAATATTTGACCTTTAATATTCTGTAGTTGTGATTTGATGATTAAAACAGTAGGAAGAGCGATTTAAGTTTAGTGTGGGCCAGTTTCTACCGTGTAATGTATTTTCAATTAGTGAGAGGACCACATGGGTTATAGAGGATGTTTCACATTTTCTGTCTGTGCAAGGGTTCAGTTATATTAACTCCAAGTTGTAAAGATCTGGGTCTTGCAATTGCTTGTCAGTCATTGACTAAGTCATTCATATAGGTTGCACAGCCGCTTCCTCAATGGACGAACTCTTTAAGAACTTGCTATAGAACTCTATGTCGCCAACATGTGCTCAGCCTCCGCATATTTATTGGTGGCACATGAGTCTGAGCAATGACCGGGATGGAAGGAAGCACACCTGGGATAATATCTTCTCACTTTCACACAGCTACATAATCAAAGCACCGGTCATCTCCTTCTCATCGCTACACCATAAGTTTTTGTCATTCCAGAACATCAATCGCAGACAAGTTTAGACCCCACCTTTGGAGTGCATAAGGGTCTGATTCCAACCTCAGGCTGGAATACTTGCATAGTGCTCACAAAGGGATGCTGGTTGAACTGCAGATTACTATAATGTTTAGAAAGCCTGGATTTTCCACACTGGCCATGTATTAGACATGCTCAAATGTGTAGTAACTGCAGCCTAACTTTTTTGTTTAAGAGACTTGAAATAAGAATGATCTAAGATACTGTTCTCTAAATGCAAATGGGTTTTGGCCTCGAGGAAGGAGTGTTATTAATAAATTCCTGATATTCTGTAGAGGACAGCTACTGAAAGCAGTATAAAGATCAGGACCCTAGGAATGTCATATTTAGTGGCATATTCCCTTACCAATTCAGTGATCCCCTAACATTGGAAAAAGTTCTGTAGAATTACAGCTGCAGATCCATTCCAGAAAACTGAGGTCAAAAAGTAAACAGAACCTGACAGTCCACATGAGCCAAACATCAATGAGAGGCAAAGAAACTCAATAATAGACCTATCAAAGAAGAGAGAACCAAACAACAGTGTGGCATTTAAAGAGAGAAAATTAGGTTCTAAAATAGCTTGGCTACAAAAACGGAGTACTGTGCTAGTTGAATGTGGACCTTCTTGGCTGCGGGATAAGGGGACAAGAGGACATCACAGTGATGTATGTGATCTACGTGGCTTTCACCGCTGCTCTCAGTACTGTTCAGGAGTGGTAACATACATGCAAATTGAACTGACTCAAGATGGGGACCCTTCTGTTGAAGGTAAGAAGCTAGGGAGCAGGAAGAATCACAGACATCCGAAAGTTAAATTCTGGTCTCAGACAACAAAGATTACAAGCGTGGTGCCATAGTGATCTACCCCTGCTGTATTCATTCATGAGTGGATTTTCCGAGGATGTAGAAGGCAAGTGAGCCCCTTACACATTAGACTTGTGAAAGAATAGCACACAGTGGCACAGATGGACAGAGCACGTGGTAGGCTGGCGTCTGATATGCATCTGATTAGACTGACAGTTTTGCCAGTCATTGTCTTTGTTAGGACAGATTCACAATTGCCTTATTAACCTTCCTGCTTTCTCAAATTTGCTTGAAAATGCACCATTTGCCCACTCTTTTTCCAAAATTTTCTCTGGGGGAGAACCCCTCCGAAGGAGCCCCCTGAGAAAACAGAACTAAAGCAGTCCCCGCCCACAAAAGGATGTGTTTAGCATCCTCTAAAGCCACCTTATGCTACTACTTTGGGTGCACTAGGGCAGAGCGGATCTACATAGAATTCCACAGAGTTTTCATGCAACTCTGCAGAATTCCGCATAGTGCAACTCCGCCCACACCTGTTCCTGACTCCGAAGACATGTTGGTATCTTTGAGGGGGTGGGTAGAAGATGTAATTTCTATGTTGCCCAAAGGACAAATAGGCAAAAAATTAAAATGAACACAGGCAGAGCATTTAGCGATCCACCGTGTTATCAAAGTGTAGCAGTCTTTCTGAGAAGCTTACATTTTTTCATGAGATGATTGGGAGAGATACTGTGTAAATAAGGTAAAAAAAACTTTTAAGCATTTTTCTTTGTGCGGACAAATTCTTTACAGCACCTAAATGTTAGGATCAGTCATTTGCAAATTTGCACTGAAACGGCCCTCAACCAGAAAGAAACCACCGTAAATACAGCAGGATACTGTCTCAAAGCTTTCCGTATAAATTGATGAATTAGGTTCATTATTTAATGCACAGGGCATTGCTGTAGTTAACAACAAAGAGAGCGTGTGTGGAACGTGATCCTTAAATATTTCCCTGATTTCCTTTGATATAGATTAATTTGTGTAAATAAATACAAATAATATCTCGTACAAATATACATCTTTTCATACACGTAAATGGGCTATGAAGCATTATAACATTTCAGAAGGTCATTCCATCCGCTGTCCCAGCCCGTCATAACTGCTACCTTGTGTCATCTACCAATCCAGGCAGCAAGCAGCCTGTACTTTTTAGAGGGGTTGAGTTTGCTAGAGGGTCGGCCCTTTACGTCTTCAGGTTATGTTTCTGTGTCAGTCTACATGGTATTTGTGTGGCACCAATAGGGGGCAAAGCCATGCAAAGCAGCCTCAATCAACGTACACGTTTATTTTTTAAGAATTCTGCCGCAAAGAAATTATCAACAAGGAAAAATGTGACATGTACTTCTGTTCTGGCTAAACTGGTTTAAGGTTTCCGTTGCAGTGAGCTTTGTGTAGCCAGTAATTCTTAGGGAATAATAATAATAATGGTAAGATAACTCTGGTGGTTAATACACTTGCTGCAGATATGTGTTTTGTCTAGTCACACCTTTAACACACGAAGGTGCATAGAGAGTTATTGCGTCTCCTGTAAAAAAACATTGTGTAACATGCACGTGGAATTTTTATTTTAAGTAGAAAGGTAAATGGGATACTGCTTTTGACACGGAGATCCTTTTTATTGCCTGCAGTTTATAAATGGCCCTTCTGATGTAGCAAAGTGAGCTATGAACCGGCATCAAGGTCCTGCCTGGAAACTGCAAGGCATGGATTTAGAACATTGTTTTTTCTCAATGTTGTGTGATAATAAGGCTGCTAAAACAATTTATTTGGGCAGTAATAAAGCTTTAGTAGTACAAACCACCCCAATCCCTGTGTTACAGTTTAAAGCCTGACTTAGTGTGTTTCTCTGCCATGCACTCTTCATAAAAATCCCTACCAGTTAAGACAATGTGTGACTTGTAAACCTTGAAACTCTCATTGTCTTCTGTATCATCATACATTCATATGTACACTGGTATTAAGACAATGAGGGTATGTACAATGATTTACACACTAGGATGATTATTGCCAATGTATAGTGTGTGTCTGTGATGTAAAGTGCTCTGACACCATGCATTGGCAATAGTAGTACTATAAAAGATTTAAATAAAAAAAATAGTAAGTGCTATTTAAATTGTTATTTGAGTAAATAATCGTACAGATACATCTGACATTCTTACAGTGTATGCATATCTCTTATATACAGGAATTTAACTAAGTCACAAGCTTGCCTCCACATCGTAGTTTCTCTTAAGTTAAATGATAGCAAGGCGTGTGCCTTTGTTTCCCGTCCATTCCATTGGCATCTAGGTGTTAGGCTCCACATAGCTCTCAGCCTGGATTATATTCAAACAAAACGAGGACCTTCTAAATGTGACTTTTGTTTTAGGTGCAGCTGGAATCTAAAATAGGAAAGCCCCCTTTCTACCTGCATGTGCTGCTCCAAACAGAACGTTGAAAAGATGCAAGCCCGATGTTAAATGACACTAGGACAAATTCGGTGTATTTTACTGAGGCCAGACAGATTCTTTACAGCACCTACTTGTTAGGATCAGTCATTTGCAAACTTGCACTGAAACGACCCTCAACCAGAAAGAAACCACTGTAAAAACAGCAGGATACTGTCTCAAAGCTTTCCGTATAAATTGATGAATTAGGTTCATTATTTAATGCACAGGGCATTTCTGTAGTTAACAACAAAGAGAGCATGTGTGGAACTTGACCCTTCAATATTTCCCAGATTTCCAGCTCAGTAACAGTTGACGGATCCATGATCTGTCTAGATCCCTCTTCATTCCAGCACTAACCAAAAGTAAACCCTGGGTAGGTGAGTACAAGAGAAGACTGGTGGTACAACTTTTATGTTTTTGAAGAGATTTATGCATATTCTACAGTACATTTAAATTAATGCAAATAGCAAACCAATGAAGCTCGGGAAGAATATTCTTTGCTAGTGCAAATCTATGAGCTGCAGCGCTCTGTACCACCTAAAGAACAAACATATGCTTTTTTTTCCAGGGCAGGATGAACTCCATTACTGTAATCCATTCACAAGCCGGTGAGAGCAGTAACAGCAGAATACCTGCCCTCAAAAGGGGAACACAGAAGAATGCTTCTGACAGTTTCAGATGAAATAAACAGGTAAAGGAGAGTGCAGAGATCTGGGATGTCAGATGCAGATTAGCCTCAATCGCAATGCTCAAGTTCTAGCCTGATTTTACAGGCCTAGGGCCACTCGGTCTTTTGGCCACAATATGAGCCTGAGAGGCCCATATTAGTACCAATCAATCAAGCGTTTGTTAAGCGCGGCTACTCACCTGTGAGGGTCTCAAGGTGCTGGGAGTGGGGGGGGGGAGGAGGGATTTGCAGGTTCCAGTCCATCAAGGAGGGGGTCCGTCGAAGAGCCAGGTCTTGAGGTCTCTTACGAAGAAGGGAAGCAGTATTGTCTGTCTGAGGGGAGGGGAAGGGCGTTCCAGGCCTTGGCCGCGAGGAAGGAGAAGGAGCGCCCTCCCGATCTGCTTTTTCTGGTGCGTGGGACCACGGCATAGGAGAGCTGGGCTGATCGTAAGGTTCTTTGAGGTGCGTGGAATGTGAGTCGGCTGTTCATGTATGCTGGTCCGGTGTCGTGGAGGGCCTTGTGTGCGTGGGTGAGCATTTTGAAGATGATTCTTGCCTCGATGGGGAGCCAGTGGAGTGTGCGCAGGTGCTGGGAGATGTGGCAGTGTTTTGGCAGGTTGAAGACCAGTCTTGCGGCGGCGTTCTGGATGTTCTGTTGCTTGCAGGTGAGGTTTTTGTTTATTCTGGCATAGAGTACCAACCATCATTAGTTCAGGGATTCAACCTCATCCTATAGCTGCCTATCCATCACCAATCTTCATCATAAAATATCTAAAGAGGGCTGCTTTGAGTCCCACCATAAAGGTGAGAATAGAAACCATGCAACCGGATGAGGTGCCCTAGAGTTTCAATATAGGTGATAAACAGACTTGGTGACAGTGCAAAAAACTGAGCAACTCCACAATTCAAGATAGCTGAACAAAATGTATGGAAAGCATTCGATCCAGTTGAAACAAGAGAAAATCCACCTACTAGAAAGAAGTACCTCTACTTGCGAGCTTTTGGAGATCATTCTCCCTTGAATAATAAAGATGAAATAGGACACAGAAACAGCTTCCATTAGAAGAAGGATATCCAAAACCATCACAAGAAAAAATCCAGTGCTGTGCTGGAGAGAACAGCATAAAAGAAGTCTAGCTGGTTGTTGTGACTGAACATAGAATATAATCTAATAATCTTAGCTGCCTCATGCAAACGTGAAATGGATTGAACTTGAGAAGGCTCAGATCAATCAAGACCTTGTTCTTTTCAAACATGGTGCAACCAGACTAGACATGCAGCTTTTAGGAATTGTCCATTGATCTTTGAGTAGCTCACTAAAGAAAATACTGACCTATTCAGAGAGCAAGCGTGCCGTACAAAGTTTGAGCGGTGAACTTGATTTAAGACTAACACCACAACCTTAACCAGTTGACAGTCCAATGGAATAAATTTAAGAAAGTTGATGGTGGCAATGTAATATTTAAAGAACAGGGCATATAGTTTTTGCCCAGAATAGGATTTCTAATCTTCATCTGGAAAAGCACATAATTCGCTTAGTTCAAAGAAAATGTAATCTCAAGTGTTCGCGCACACAAGTGCCACTGGATGCTCAGTTTTCAAATCTTCTTTTGTTTTTTGGGGGGATTTTAGTACTGCAACAGCATGTGAATAGCCGTATGGTTCCCAAAGCCTCACAAAGAAAAGATGTGCTCTCAGGCTGCCCTTGCTGGTGAGTTTTATATTAATGAAATGGCTCACAGCGCGTTTTGATCGCAAGACGGTCTTGTTCATGACTATCTTGCGGTCAAAACGCACTGAGCTGTTTCCTTAATAAGATTCAATAGCAGCCTGAATACGTGTCTTTCCTTTGGGAGACATATATGTGCATATGTACACTATTTTCCACTGAAAAACAACAGTTAAAGTGATGTTCTAGTTAAGTGTTGGCATGATACAGGAGTTAACATTACAAAACCCAAAAACACCTGAAATAATGAATGAATGAGGACATTTATATAGCGCACAGCTACTCAACAAGAGTGTACCGGCGCTCAGAAAGGCCTTCCCAACATCCCCAGATGCTAAAGCTGAAAAGTGCTGCTAAAGGATGGACATTCATAGACGGAATAACTAGGTTTTAAGCAATTTCCTAAATGTGGCTAAGTAAGTCACAGATCTCCGTGACAAAGAGAGCGAGTTCCAAGCCTGTGCTCCTAAGAGCCTGAAAGAAATTCCGCCTGAACGGGCACCTAATATTCTCGGCACAGAAGCCAGGTTCAGGGAGGAGGAGATCAGGGTTCTGGGTGGTGCGTATTGGGTTACTCTTTTGCGAAGGTAGCCCGCACCGCTCTCATGAAAGGCCTTGAAAAATAACACCAAAGCCTTGAACCTGATCCTCTTAATCACTGGAAGCCAGTGAAGAACTTTAAGATGTGGAGAAATATGGGTCCTAGGCTTAAGCATAAGAACTGTTCTGGCGGCTGCGTTTTGGTCCACCCGCAGGCACCTAAGCAGATATTCAGGAAGGCCCAGATACAGGACATTGACAGAGTCCAGTCTGGAAATAACCAATGCCTGGACCACGGTCTTCCTAGAGTCCAAAGGCAAGAGTAGGAGAAATTTTCTCAGCATCCGTAGAAGGCCAAAGCAAGTTCCCACTACCAATTGGACTTGGGCTTACATAGATAGGGAATCGTCAATCGAAATGGCCAGATTTTTAACCGTGTGTTGGGCGGAGAGCGGAGGTGACATGTCTGCTGGCCACCAGTGTCTCCATTCATATGAAGGAGATCCCCAAAAAAATCATTTCAGACTTCTCCGGGTTACATTTCAGTTGGCAGATTTTGATATTCTTGCCCTCAAAGTTATCTCCCCTGTCATAGGTAAACAGGAGCTGCATATCGTCGGCGTAGGAGATAATTTTAGCACGGTATGCTTCAGCCAGAGATGCAAGAGGGGACATATACAAATTAAATAGGCTACCTGTGAAGAAAAAGAAAAAAAGCTTAAAGAATAAAGAAACGTGTGAGCAATTTCATTTGGTGGAACTGATTTCTTGCCATTAATGTGTGCGGATCAAACTAATTTTGTACATTCATGATGTGAAAAGCTTTTCACAGACAACAAAACTATGAGGTCTTGTTTCTTTTCATCATTGCACCATATGTAAATAATCTCCGGAGACATAAATAAGTGCGGTTTTATTTCCAAGACCTATATTGTAAATCCTTTACAAATTAAATAGCGTGGGACTTAAAATGGAGCCCTGCAGGACCCCACACTAAGACTGGGGATTACAGCCGCAAAGGGCGGTGTCCATATCTCCTGACCTCTATCTTCCAGAAAGGAAGAGAGCCATTTTAGAACAGAGCTGCAGATACCGAGATCCTGCATCCTGTCCAGGAGCCTATTATGGGGAACGGTATTAAAGGCCGCTGTCAGGTCTAATAAGATCAGGATGGCTTTTCCTCCCACATCGAAGCTTTCTTTGATGTGTTCAGAGACCTCTAATAGTGCGGACTCAGTGCTATACTTCATTCTAAAGCCAGACGGACTGATATGTAAAAGGTTATTCATTTCCATGTAGTCCGTGATAACCATGTTCACATATTTTTCCAGAACGTTGGAAAATGCTGGCAGCATGGAAATGTGCCTATAATTCGCTAACACTTTGGGATCAGCAGAAGGCTTTTTAAGCAATGGCAGGATTTTTGCCCGCTTCCATAAAGAAGGCAAGTGACCAGTGGCTAACGAGGGTTTAAGTATTTTATTTACCACCGGATTTACGGCTGTAGCCACAGTTGCTAACAGTTTTGCAGGGTACGGGTCGACTGGGGAGCCAGACTTGAGGTCCTTGATAATAGCCAGTGATAATTTAGGTTGCAACCAGGGAAACTGCAGGAGAGCAGGGGTAGCTCCAGATGTAGGTTCTGGGGTAGAGGCTGATAAAGCTTCATGATCATGGGGCAATTACCTGGCAAAGTATTCTTGACTAGTCACAATCTTCCCATAAATAAAAGTCACTGGTTGGTGTGTCCATTCGGGAGAAAGCGGAAGAGCCTTGGCCACTGACGGCGGGGCAGTAAGGCTTTAACAATATTAGACAGCTCCTTGCTTTTGTTGCTAGATGACTCGATTTTGACTGTCAAGTAGTTTTTTTTGCCTCATAAGCCTTTGTATAATGGGACATCACTTATAATTTAGTGAACTAACTATAAATTGAGCCCCCTTCATGTGTTTCGTATGACCTCACAATTACATCACTCATGACATGTTTAATTAAATAATTGATGACATCACTGCTTATATTTAAATAAAAAAATTGTTGAGATTACTAATGAGATCAACCAATGATTCTGACAGTGTGCTCTATGCTTTGTGATTGAGGAGTAATACAACAATCGAAATTGATGGTAGCACTTTTATAAGCTTGTCTGTAAGCTTTTGAAAGATGTGAAAAAATTGGATATTTCAGAAGGGAAGTACTTTTGATGAAAGTCGTATTTTTACCTGTATTCTCCCAAAGGATGGCTGCACCTACGGAGAGCTGGCCGCTGAACATCACTGAACAATACACTCTTTGGTTAACCCCTATTTTATGTTGAATGCAGGATCCGGTGTGACACCAGGCCTTGCGGACGTCCACTGCATATGGCCAGAGTCTGTGCATAGTGGGGGTTGGCCGCTTGTGGACGGATGGGTACAGACCCTTGCCAGAAGCTTAGCCCTGTATCAAACTTGGCTTGTGCATGGCTTAAGAGTATGTGCAGTGTAGGTTTGATGCTTGCGACCTTGCCAGAGCCTAAGCACTGAGTCCAACTGGAGTTTATGATTGAGATGTCATGAATGAAGTTGTGAACTATACCCTTTTGACCTTAGTTTTTTCAGTAAATCTATATATTTGTCTGCAAGAATGTTACTATTTTAAAATTAGGGAGCTGAAAAACATAGGTGGAAAGAGGATGCTGTACTTATGCAGATATCTCTTCTTTAACCATTTTTATCCCCTTTAAAATACATTACTACTCAAAAAACATATCTCCCCTCTGATTTTGAACCTGCTGGTTTCAAGCCTGCATTATTATGTCAATGCTCATTTATGTCAAACTGCTCCTCCGGAAAGGCTTTAAATTCAACAGCTCTTATTCCAACTAAATGGCATTCAGGAGTGCCTCACTTTACTCTACAAAATGTTAGTGCTCTAGTCCGTTAGAACTCTGTGGTGACTCTGCTCTGCAGTTGAGTAATAGGGAGTTAACGGACAGGCTGTCACTGGTGTTGGAAGTACATGTTTCTCTTCATTTCAGAATGCCTTACTGACATGGGTGAGGAAGATATTTGAGAACTCGTAGAAAATTTGTCCTAACTTTAGCTTTCTAGAACACCAACCATAAATCAGATAACATAACCCACTTCAACTTGTTCATTTCTAAAGGAAATTCTTTATGTTATACAGCTTTGATTTCATCACGATGATGTTCAGGTTTGCCGCACATTTGACATAAAGATAGAATTTTAGCACTTTAGTTGTTCATTTCAAAACCGGGGGAAGTTTCAGTAGAACATAAGGTAATCAACTGACCAGCTGCAGCTGCTGAAAGGACAGGCTAACAGACTTTTTTCTTTCATGGTTGAGGAAGATAGTGTGAACGTATAGAAAATGTGTTCTCATTTTAGCTTCTGGAGCACTTTCCATAACCACTATGAGAAAATTTTGAGAGAAAGCAGTTTCCTCTCAAACATGGTTCATTAAATCCCAACAGATGTCAACGTTTTCCACACGGTAAAATCATCTGCGAACTCGCCAGAATTCATAAAATGAGTACACCACCACCAACAAATGATTTATATTATGATTAAAACCTGTTATCTCCATTTACATTTGCTCCTTTTTGTGATCCAGAAAACCTGGCATTCGTTACAAAGCATTTTAATGGGGATCATACCCCCCCCTTCCCCCCCCCCTTCCCCCCCCCCCCCCAAGACCTTCAATGGCTGCCACAATGGGTTTTCCATATTGTGGCCAGTTAAACAAGATGCTAACATCCCTCCCCCACATGCCTCTGAGGGACTGAGTAATGGCAGCCACAATATGTGCTTCATGTTTTGGCCACACAATCAGGATTGACTATTCCCCTTAAACGGGACTTTCATAGCATATCTGGACACCAGAATTTCAGACATACTTTACATTTTTACCCCTACATGCTCAACCCTTTTCTCGACCTAAATGCTAATTTCTTGAAAATAGCTGAAAGTACTTACACAAATCACAAAAAGCATGCTTTCTGAATACATTTTTTTTTTTTAACAAAGCTGGTGTATTTCTTCTCTGCTATTTTTTCTGTATCGGAGAGCAAATTTTCCTATGGGAA
Source organism: Triturus cristatus (assembly GCF_964204655.1). Taxonomy (NCBI): domain Eukaryota; kingdom Metazoa; phylum Chordata; class Amphibia; order Caudata; family Salamandridae; genus Triturus; species Triturus cristatus. Next base: position 686,450,505 of record NC_140581.1, on the reverse strand, counting down.
TTACCATGGAAAATTGCATTCTTTTTTGTCGTCCTCCCCCCTTTTTCTTGGCCCCACCATGACTTTCCACGAAGAAGGAGAGGAAGATGAACTTTTGTTTGTCAAGCTTTGTGCAGGTTCATCAGGCAGTGCTAAAGTTATAGCAAAGCACAAAATGTTCTTCCTAACTAACTATACCTCACGCCCTTTGCATGCACAAGTTGTACTCTCAATCACGTGCAACTATATATATTTTTTATGGTTGGCGGTCAACAATATCGTCTTGTTAGTACCTGATATTGTGGTTTATGCAGAAACTACCAGCTACTTTCCCTAGCTCACTGCTTTCACTGTGTCCCACAGCATTGTGGCGTGAGCACTAGACGTGCATGCAAAGTCGCAGTCATTTTTAGGTTGAGCCTAGCGCAGCGTGCATGCGCTGCTCTAGGAAATCGGCCTCTTCGAATCACTTCAGCTTTTCTACAAGCTTGTGCGTGTGGTGCTCACACTCTATTGGCCTTTGCGTCTGGGTTTAGCACACAATTGGCCAAAGGCATGTGGTTGTCCCAGCTTTTTGCGAAATGTTTACTCCCAGAGCATTTTGCTCTCGGGAGCCAGCAGCGGCGCACAGGAGCCATCTGTTTTGGGTCAGGTTTCATTTCCAGACCTTGCCGCTTTCATTAGAAGGCGCGTCCCCTCCACCCCACCTCCACAAGAGTGTGCGTCGCTTTAACTTTCGCAGCCGCGCTTGTTTCCCTTTGCACCAACGGCACCGCTTGCATGGCGCCTTCAATTTGACCTATTTATCGTTTGCTGATGCACTTTTTTTCCAGTGAAGTGGTCCTGTGCCGTGAATACACCTTTAAAACGGCTGCGCTATATTTTCCACACATTTAATTTCATACGGTTTCGGCTGCCTGGGCAGCACGCAGCATGTATGGGAGGCGTAACATGTGCCACTTCATTCTTTCTTTCAATTGCTCCTACCAAGGTTGCAATCATGTACACATTCATTGCCATCGTTTCACGATGTTAGACGATGTGAAACAATGGCAATGAATAGACAGACATTTTGCTGACAGTAACGTATCTTCTGGCAGACTGGATTGGCATCGATATTTGACGACAGCTTGCTTGTAGCTAAAAGGCATGTCTTCTCAACTGGAATAAATTGTCTTAGCTACAGGGTGTGGTATCTGACTTGGGAACAGACATAGCGGCGAGGCACATACTAGCTCGCACTGAAGCAAGCGACAGGGGTGAACTCACACAGTGATTTGAAAAGTCCTTGACATGCCCTCTCAGTGGGTGGCAGTGTACCGCATTGAGATGTAAAGACCAACTCCTCAGCAACTGTAGAGCTCTATAAGTTACATCCCTTGTTCCCTCCCTCTTGTTTCCCTTCTCACCGCTTCTCAAGAGGCACCCCTTGCTGCCCTGAGAGCCATCGATGCCACTCCCATGTCTCATACATCCCATGTCCTTCCAGCGGAACCAGGAACAACCTGTGTCTAGCACCCTACAGTGTGGTCAGACCTGCGTGTCTCAGCTTATGACGGGGGCGTGGACGAGGCCGTGGCCTGCCTGCTGCCTGTCGGTTTACTTAGTTGAGCGGTATTGCGTTGTAATTTCGAATATGTACAGTTTTTTACCCCAAATGGGACTCTTACTGGAAAACATTTCAATTCTGTCGCCGTTACATTTTAAACACATTTGATTTACTGTTGTAAACATCAGCGTGGTGTTGGCTCCTGTTAATTCAGACGTGTCTCGCCCAAGAAGCCATGGAGTGTAATGGACTCTGCTCGGCCCAGGACCTGTGTGGTGAAGTAAGGTGGCTGGACTCGACCGTCCATAAACGCTAGTCCAGTTTGTGGATGGCAACAAGAAGCTCTTTTTGGTCCCCTATAAGTTTCTGTGATGGGGCATTAACTAGTTTGTTTGTTAAAGTTCAAATACGACCTCTACACTGTAACTGAGACTCAGCATATGTGTTTGTTGACATAACCGTATTACAGTTTTTGCTTTGTGGCATTTTAGAAAGAACATTCAGTTGTATACCTTAGGCTGTCATAACGAGACAGTGTTGTTAACCAATCTTACTTGCACATTCATTTCTTTTACTTTTTTTTCTTGATAAAATGTTCAAATAACTGCTTTTTGCCCACAAAATTAAACCGTGCACGCACATAGGCTTTCCTAAAAAGGCACCAAAAACTCCAGCCCTTTATCAAAAGTATCAGCCGTGCAGTATTTTGTTGAGGGTGCACAACTTGCAACACAGACCTCTTCTGACTCATGTTTGTGATGTTCTTTTTTGAGTGTACAGCCTAAATCTAATGGGGTTAGTTCAGGGTAAGGGGTCCTTTCCCCCATCTGCCATGTGGTAGTCTAAAGTGTTGCCTCATTATTAGATTTTCTAGCAGCTTGGAGAAACACAAACAAGTGGCCAGCTATTACCAAATGAGTCTCTTCGATTTTATTTTACAAGCACTGCACTACCACCTGCTTTTCCTACTGCCCACTCCAGCCCTGCCCGCTGCCCCAGGAATTTCTTCCCCTCCTACTTAATTTCAGCTGCAGCGTTGTATGTATGCTTTCATGTGCACATGCTCTTCAATACTTGTTGTTTGGCGTAGGTCATCTTGCATGATTATGTTGATTATCCACACAGTTGCACGCCACACAATTCAACTCCATACATTTCCAATCCACACCACAAAATAAATTCAACACCAAACCAAATAATTGAACTCAACACAACTACACAAAACAACATACATCCAATACACACCACAAAATGACACATGCCACAAAATTCAACAGGACACCACATAATTAAACTCCACTACATAGCACTCCGCAACACAAAATATCTTTCCACATAATCCCACTCCATAAAACACACAATCCCACTCCACATATTGTAGTGCACTCAATACCGCATAATTACACTACACAAATCCACACCACACAATTGCACTCCATACAGATCCACAGCTAACAATTCAAATCCAACACACATAATTCAACTACACACCACATACATACACTTCATAACACAGGGGTAAAACACATTGTCATTCACAACGCAATAGCTAAAACTCAAGCTAATGCAAGTACATAATGTCTTCCTGGCTATATAGAAAGTAACAAAAATGCTTTTAACACTTTTTGCATAACTTTTGCACAGCAGCCATAGTGCTCTACAACATACTTACAGACACTGGCAGAGCCAGTGGCTTTATCTACACACTTATAAGATCCCAAAGGCGAGACCTATTGGCTATGCCAATGCTTGTTTTTCATGTTAATGTTTCCTGTCAACAAGGCCGGTTCTCGACCTTATTCCGACCTCTGCTTGTTTATCCAGTCCCCGCCTAAGATCATTAAAGTCTTATCCATGTTTGCGAGTCTACAACTGCTCGTTTTAAAGGTATGTACGCAGACAGCCAGATCAATGTCGATCCGTTCTCTCGAGATCTTCTGAGGTGAGGTGAAAAGCTGCAGCTGCCAGGGATCTCCGGGAGGGAAGGGGAAAAATGATGTTATCAAGTGCCTTGCACACAAAGGTCTCAGCATCTTCCGAAGCTACACAGTGCTGGGACTCCCAGATTGAACTGGTTACACTCCTTAAAAAGACTACATGACATGAATACCCCTCCACGTGCTCCCCGTTTGGTCGTTTTCTTTCAGCTTAAATGCCGTACGAGGGCTGCTCTGTTCATCCAAAACTTGTAATTAGAAACAATAGAAAATAAGATAAAGCCGTTCAAAAGATCTTAAGTCCCGTTTCCAGTGCTCGACCAAAAATACAGGATCACGATTAGTCGATTGCACAATAGGAATATCTGTAACTGGCCAAGTTGCACTGTGCAGCAGTCTCTCAGTAAAACATTCCTATCCGTCCCATTAGGTCGCGGCAGTGCAGTTTCACGTTTGGGGGTTTGACACTGCAGGAATGAAACTGAACTATTGCAAACAATATACACAGAGTGAGTGGTCTTTGAGACCACCCCGTTCAACCACTGGCTTCGACCTGCTCTTTCCGTGACTTACTTGAGACTTTGTCAATCTATATTTGACTTACCCTAGTGGAGTATAATTATCTCTTACCTAATGCAGTTGTCAGTTTTTCGCTTGAGTACTTGCATTGAACTTCAAGTATAGCGCTCTCTGCTTTTGTTGATACCCATCTCTGTGTCTCAGTACAATGTGTGAACGCTGTTGAAGTGACAAAAAGTTTGAAATAGCCTGCAGCTGCCTAAATGAACATAAGTCCAAATTTGGACTTATCTGCACATACATTTACATTATATTTCTACAGATGGCCCTAGAGTATATCACCCTAGGCGACATATAAGACAGCTCTCCGATAAACGAAAAACATTTTTTCTCATGTGGTCAGTAAGAGGCAATATCATAAACTAAAAACAAATACTATAATTTACTGTTAGAAAGTTTTATATTACTCTGAGATCACTGCAGTAACCATCCTTATAGCTGCCATCATGGAAAGTTTTAGGATACAGGCACCCCTGGCCAATCCAAGGGTGCCATATCATCGCTCCACCCTTGTCCTCACCCTCCTGCACAGCATTCTGGGGAAAACCAAGGAGACTTCAAGATGTCTGTGGAGAGAGCTTCCAAGTGAGCCTCTGCCCTGCCCCTTGATGACATAGCTGCCTGAGCTCTTCTCACCCTAACTTAAAAGGCGAGCCTCTCCTGTGTTAGCTCTAGCGGTCTGGCCCACCTTCTTTGTTCCAGTGAGTCTGTGTGACAATCTAATTAACAGGTTCAGTTTTGTCCTTAACCCTTCCTTTCTACAGGAACTGGGTCAAGCACTTTTAATTGCTGTAGTGTGTGGATTGTGTGAGACTGTACTCTCTCTCACATGCACAGCCCGCATAGGTGCACCCAGGCATGTGCATTTTCTTAAAAGGCAGGCACTGGTGGTTAACACGCAGTGAGACTCAGGCAATGGGACTCATTCACGTTAATAGTCCAAAAACAGGGTAGTCAAAAGCGAATAATCCTTGGGGACAAAGTGCGTGGAACCAATTAATAGTTGATAGCTTGTTTTTTTGGGGTCATAAAAAAAGGTCTTACCTTGGTGTTGCAGAAGGATGTCTCGTCCAAGGTCAGTTTCCCAGTTGCAGACACTCTTTGAAAGGTATTTGGCGTTAATGGGTGGGGGGAGGTGAAGGGGGGGGGGGAGGAGGTTGCTTGTTGAAGAATTGCAGCTACAGAAGTCCTGACATTGTGCTTATCTGGCCACAGTTTACCAACTAGTCGATTTTTGGTAAATATAGTGAAATAGGCCACAGGTAAGTTTGAGCAGACCCTACTTCCGCCCCAAATTCAAACTTTGAATTAATCAAGGAAAGGTATTGAGGGAATTATTAAACAAGACAATTTTAGCCTAATCATTTGCAGCACCTTCAGTCCAACTTAAGTGTTATATAAGCAACTGAGGATGTGTGTGGCGGCCTGGCATCTAAGCAGCAACAGGATAATTCCTAACCCTTCCACATAATTTTGTCACTACAGTAATGGAAAACACGACTTGACAGAGTTAAGCACAAATAAAAATATATGGCATCATATGAACTTTAATGGGATGAATAGGAAGAGTTTAGTAGGGGCCTATTAAATGGTGTAACGTGGCTAGTTAAAAATATGATTGTAGGTTCCTAGGATGACCTTAGGAAATGTGATTTATTTGATATCTTTTGAATAGTGTTTTCTTTTCTTAGCATCCACCTTCACAAAAAGCGAAATCGAAGCATTTCCTAGAATCAGTTTCTACAAGAAGTTATATCACCGGTGTTCCACCAAAATCATCTTTAAAAGAAGTCAGATAAGCAAGCTTCATTTCCCAGCATCCATCTCCACAGGGAATCTTAAGATTCTTGTTTCTGGTCCAGGGAGGACCTGGCTTGGCAGTTCGGACTGAACTGTTCCCATGAGGGGCAGGGTCAAAACTGATTTGCATATGGCTGGGTCCAAACAGGGGTGGCATGGTGAGCAAAAGAACGCTGTATTAAACCCAGATCCTTGTGACTGGAGATGAATGTTTGCATTGTTCAGTATTCCGCCCATCATTTGTTCCTTTTGCTTTTGTCGCCCTAAGTAGGAAGGTTTTGCCCATAAATAGGTCCAATGCTCACTGCGCCACTAAATTCAAGCTAACCTGGCTGATGAGGGGTGATGCCCCGAAACCGGTCCCAGAATTCTTGTTTCTGGTACAGGAAGGACCTAGCTTGGCAATTCGGGCTGGACTGTTCCCATGAGGGGCAGGGTCAAGACTGATTTGCATATGGCTGGGTCCAAACTGGGGTGGCGTGGTGAGCAAAAGAACATTAGATTAAACCAAGATCCTTGTGACTGGGGGTGAATGTTTGCATTGTTCAGCATTCCGTCCATCATTTGTTCCTTTTACCACTGCAGTTTTTAGCATCCGTTTCTACAAGAAGTGAAATCGCTTCTTGCCTCCTCCATACTTCATTCAACTACTTAGGGTCACCTACAGCGTGAACGTCCCCAGCATAGGGTGGATACAGACAAGGGTGTTACATGTTTGGTCTAGGAAGTGCCTTGGGCCAGAAACCCAGATCCACTGCAGCCTCCATAGCAAATGCCTACAAAGTAAGTTCTCATCAAGAGCCTCGGCAAGCACCCATCCCCACAATCACACCAAGACATACACCACACACAGCATTCTCACAAAACACAGACCCAACATCATATACATCCCGCTAACCATCACACACCCTCTAACTATTGAATACACAGTCCGGCATATGCTTTGCAGTACTCCACACTACACTACAGATCTCATCACCAGTCACAACCATGGTACACTCTTTGTCACAGAAACAGGGCTCACCACTGGATCCTAGATATCCTCGTTCCCACAAGCTAAAGAACCAGTGTGCAGTCTGTGCTAATAAGAATGGAGGAGACCCATCATCCAGAAGTACTCTTTGTCCTATACCACAAATAACGAGGTGACATTCAATTCCATGGACCTCCTCATATGTCCCTTCCCACTCTCCACACCATGGTCCACCCCAACTACTGGCCTTCTGGACAAAACTGTCCAGTTTGCTGGACTTTATAAATCTATTCTCAGGCCTCGTGAACAAATTATCTATCTGACATGCACACACCACTATCTTCATTGACTTTAACTTCTCAATCTCATTAACATACCGAATCTTGTACAGCATGTCACCTAGCCACACAATACAAAGACCACATCCTCATTCTTGTCTTCTCAACATCACAACCATCCAGTACAAGCTTTCCCTAACCCTGATTGAACTGACACCTCACCTCCCCAGTCCTCCTGCTCACCATCCAGCAAGAACACCTAGGTCAACCCAGAAAAGAACAACAAACCTTCAGATCCTTTGACTTATCCATTGAAATCCTAAAGCTCAAACTTGTCTTTCGTCCTGCCACATCCACCTCCGACGTCAACACCCTTCTAACCGACTTCAATGCATTTCTGGAAAATTATGTGAGCAAGCAAACTCTAACCAAAACATACCAAGTGCAAGGCAAATCATTAAGCACCCTGTTGCTCCAAAGACCTGTTGACAACAAATGCTCCTTCCGCAGACAGGAAACAAAATGGAAGAAAAACAGAGCCCTCGATGACCTGATGCTACTGAAGTTCCTCAAGGTAACGTAGACAACTCTTCACATCTGCCAAAGCCAAGCACTGTTCCCAAATCATCAAGAACACTACCTATAGAAGCAGAATGATCTTTAGGACAATCAAGCACTTCATCAACACCCTACGTGACTTTCCTATCCCTCATTTAATGGAGAAGTGCAATGCCATCAACATCTTCTACAATAGGGGGCGTGGCTTGGCTGCCGAGCGGAATGGCTGCCTGAAACCGCAGCTCCGCCGATCGAGCACAGAAATCCTTCAATTATTTGCTGAACTGGGGTGCGGGCTCGGACCTCCCCGCCCGAGACGGTAGTCCAGGGTGTCCGCCCTGTGCGCTGGCTGTTCTGACCCCGTCGGAGACGTGTGGGCGGAGAGCGGCCCGCAGGAAGCACCGAGACGCGGCGGCCTACAACAATCGCGAGAACCGGGGCCTTGCGTGTGGAGGGCCCGAAACCTGACCGAGGGGTGAGGCAGAGGCTGTTCGACCGCCCCAGGAGACGCGCGCCCCGCCGGATGTTCACCCCCTGCGGCTGAAACAGTGAGGCTGGGACAGTGGCGTCTGGTGTGGAGGAACACTGACAGTGGACTGGAGGTGCGTCTAGGGGAGAGACCCGAACGCTCTGCGGCGCTCTGGGAGCTAGCTGACTGCCGTGGACGGCGCAAAGGGCCACGATGCTTGCGCTCGGCAAGCGCTGCTGGGCCCTGCTCTGGGAGCACGTGTTGCCGAACCTCATGGTCTGAGACTCTGATTTGTTCCTTTCTATCGCCTGCCCCTGGAGTGCATACCGGTGAACAGTGGCAGGCCCGATCGGATAATTGCAGTGGCGGCCATCTTCCCTGACGCCGTAGTGTGGCGGAGTTCTATGGTCGGAGGCTCCGGGGCGACGATCGGAGAGACGTGGTCTGCTGCCGTGCCTGCCCCGGCCAAACTGCAGTGCTGTTGAGGCGTTGACCTGGGATGCGGAAAGTGAACGGCTGCACGAGTATCGGTCTGTACTGTGACTCCCCCCGCTTGGTCCGCTTCTCTGTGCCCGGTGCGTGCCCCGACACTGGGGGCACAGCCCTCTTACCTACCAACAAGGCCTAACCGCCCTGCTGCCCTCGACGAGACGCTGGTGGTTGGCGACAGGCGGCGACTGGTGTAGTGTGAGGAGATCGCAGCTCGGCTGCCCACACACCCTACCGGCGCTGGGTGGCGTCCGGTGAGCGGCCATGGGCAAGCCGGACACGCGGCAGCCGAAAATCACCTTCGACAAGTCCAAGCAGAAGCCGCCGGACCCAGACCCAGACCACCGTGAGGTTGAGTCTTCTCGAGCAGACCGGAGTGGTACTCAGGATGTAGACATTAAAGCCATGTTTCAGGAACTAAAAACAAGTTTACATGGCATCGATGGCAAAATGGATGTGCTGGCGGCCCGCATGGACGGTATCACGTCTCGCATGGACAAACAAGAAGGAAGAGTGGAATCGCTCGAAACACGTGTGGCCGACACGGAGGAAAATCAGACCGGCCTTGCCGGCCAACTGCGGGGCATGGATAAGATCCTGACACTCATACAACAGAAAAATGAGGATTTGGAAGCGCGCTCGAGGCGCAACAACGTCCGCATCACCGGTGTGGCGGAAACGACGGACATAACAAACATGGAGCTTTTTGTTGAACAAATGTTTAAGGATCTGTTTGGGTCGGGTTTGTCTTCGATGTTCCTGGTCGAGAGGGCTCACAGATCATTGGGGCCCAGGCCTAAGCCAGGTGCACCGCCCCGGCCTATTATTGCACGAATCTTAAATTATAGGGACCGGGACGTGATCTTACGGATGGCAAGAGACATGACAGACGTGCAATACAAGGGCAACCACATTGCATTATATCCGGACTATACGATGCAGGTTCAGGCCGCTCGAAGGGAATTTTTGCCGGTGAAGAAACTTTTTCAACAGGCGGGCACCAAATACTCCCTCATCTACCCTGCAAAACTCCGGGTCCAAGGTCCCGGTAAACCGTCCTTCTTTGTTGATGCGAAGGCGGCTCTGAAATATGCCAAACAACTGCTAAAGGACCAAAAGACTCAGGCACCTGCAGATGATCCGGACCAGCGGGACAGGCTAAGTGATGTTGAATGACTGTTCATGTATGCTTCTTGTTAAGTCGCTGGGTATTGCCTGTCCGCGCCGGGCTGGGCCATAGAGACTGTTGAATTCCCTGGAGGATCAATTTCAGATGCTGGAAGGGAGCTAAGTAGGACTGCGGGATCGGGAGGGGGGGGGGTCCTTGAGCTGGTACACTAGGCCCGCGCTCGATCGCCCTGTCATGAGTACAGGGCTTGTGGGTGGCCAACCTGCGTACCCCAAGGGATGATTCCCATTCACCGTTCACATCTAGGGACTGTAGTTACAGTTGTCGTAGTTGGGAGGGGGACCTGGGAGGTCATTGCACAACCTGATTGGGGGGTTGGAGCGGGTGGGGTTGGGGTTTGGGTGTGGTTGGGGGATTTTGTTGAGTTCTATTTAAGTTTCAGAGCTGGGTCAGAGGAGGCGAAAACTGCTATTGAATCGCACATTGTGCACTATACGCTGCCATGTCGACAGTCACCTAGCAAGAGGTGTTCTGGCATTTGCCGGGCAGGATGCCCAGATGGACGGGTGGGATGTGTGCTGTCTATCAGAGAAGGGTTGCAGGTAGTGACGCAACGAGGAACAGGTCCATGGCCTGATCGAGTTTTATTTCAATGCTTGTTGCCGTGCGGAGGTTCCCTACCTTGTCGGCGGGCTTACAGATTGCTGAGGCATGGCCGCCCCCATATGTTGAGACCCGCTGGGCTGGTAATGCTTGCTTTGCGTTTCGGCATGAAGTGGCCGGGTGACTGGGGTGTTGGTATATGTCTGATGCTTGCCCGAACTTTGTTAACACGCCTGGTGCTGTGAATAGCATAAAGTGTATTACCTGGAATGTACGGGGTATGAATGATAGACACAAAGTGAGACTGATACAGGCCTTCCTAATTAGAAAAGGTGCGGACATTTGCCTTCTGCAAGAGACGCACCTGACGGCCAATGCTGCGCAGCTGCTCAGGCACAATCGATGGGGTGAGGTAGTCCACGCTCACTATTCTAACTACTCCAGAGGGGTGGCGATACTCATCAGAAAGGGGCTTCACTGGAGGACGCATGAGGAAATCAGGGACACAGGGGGCAGGTATGTTCTGTTGGTTGGTTCGCTGTGCGGCGCGAGAGTGATTCTGGTGAATGTATATGGCCCGAATGACGATAATCCAGAGTTCTACGAGGAATTGTGGCATAGGGTGCGGACCTGTGGACCGGCAGCGATATTGTGGGGAGGTGACTATAATGTGGTACTGTCGGATACTAAAGATAGGCAGGGCACAACTCGGGAACATCACCCCAGGGCGTCGGAGGCGCTTGGCTATATTATGCAGGAGGCAGGGCTGGTGGACTCCTGGAGGACACTGTACCCTGAGGCCCGCGCCGGTACGTGTATTACAGCTCATCGTGCGGCCTGGTCCAGATTGGACTTCTGGCTGCTGTCCAGAGATTTGCACTCATCGGTATTAGAGGTGACTCACATGCCGCGGTCTCTTTCTGATCATGCCCCGGTGTGCTTGACGCTATCCACGCCGCCGCAGTACATTCAGCCGTTTAGTTGGAGGTTCCCCTCCCGTGCGCTGCGCGACCAGGTCTTCCAGCATTCTTTGCGGGAAAGACTGGAGGAATACTTCGCACTTAACGAGGGCTCAGTAGATTCACCTGGCGTGCTCTGGGTGGCCTGTAAGGCAGTAACCAGGGGTCATTGCATGGCGCTAAAAACTGGGGTTCTGCGCTCCATAAGAGATACCCTGAGCAAGTTGGAATCTGAACTTGCCCAGCTTGAAGCTGCGATGATGGCGGCCCCTTCTGGTGGGGCGAGTGCAGCCTTCAGGACGAAACTGACCAAGTATCAAGAGGAGGCGTAAAGGGAGGTCGCGTTCTTGTCCAAAGATTCTCAGGCCAGACGTTATGGAGAGGGTGATCGAGCTGGACGAACACTAGCCAACATGCTGTGCCCGCCACGTGGGTCGGAGCATATTCTTGAGCTACATGGGTCAGGGGGTGAAGTGATTCGAGACCCTCCGGCTATACTGACAGTGATGACAGATTACTATAAGGTCTTGTATACCTCTAAGGTGACACCTGATGACACTATTATTAGTGACTACCTGGACACCATAGCACTAGCGTGGTTCAGTAATAATGCCCGACAATATATGGACCTACCCTTCACACAGGAGGACATTCGAGCGGTGATAGCCGCTATGCCACTCAGCAAGGCACCAGGCCCCGACGGGCTGACGGCGGCCTTCTACAAGGAATATGCAGACCTACTTGTCCCGCGATTGCACAGAGTTTTTGAGGAAGCGATGGAGCTGGGCATCCTCCCTACCTCGATGCGAGAGGCCCTTATCATTACGCTGCTTAAACCTGGCAAAAATCCTGTAAACCCGGACTCATATCGCCCACTCTCGCTAATTAATCTTGACGCCAAAATATACGCGAAATTACTCGCTGACCGTCTGAAATTTATGCTGCCACAGATAGCGTTGTCCGATCAGTCGGGATTTGTAATGGGGAGGTCCACTTCCCACAATCTGAGAGTACTATTTGGGCTCCTGCATTATTTGGATCCCAAGGTGCAGGCCGCGGCCGCATTGCTTGATGCCACTAAGGCGTTCGACTCATTAGAGTGGAAATTCCTACGGGCGTTATTCACTCGCATGGGTTTCAGCCCCTCCTTTGCCAGGCGTATTGGAATACTCTATAATGACCCGACGGCTAGGTGCGGGTTAATGGTCAGACGTCTGCCCCGATCCCCATAACCAGAGGTACTCGGCAGGGCTGCCCCTTGTCGCCATTGCTGTTCGCCATTGGGATGGAGCCGCTCGCGGCGCGTTTGCGCCAACATCACACTCATCGCAGTATCGGCTTCACGTCGCGTGGCCTGCTGGTATCTATGTACGCCGACGACATAACCATATATATGTTGAATCCATCGGAAAACTTTGACCCACTGATGCGTGAGGTGACAAGATACAGTGGCCTCACAGGTATCGATATCAACTGGTCGAAGTCGGCGATGTTCCCGCTGAAGGACGGTACGAGTCAATGCCATACGGAATTCCCGATTGACTGGGTCACTGATGAGATTAAATACCTGGGCATACGGTTTAGCCGATCGGTGCAGGACATATGGCTGGCCAATTTTGGGGCGGCCGTGGAATGGCTGGAGTGTAAGGTGAGGCGCTGGAAGGCGCTGCCGCTATCTCTGATGGGCCGCATAGCAATTGCTAAAATGGTGGTCGTTCCTAAGTTTCTTTACTTATTCGTAAACATCCCCGTGCCACTCACTAAGTCGTTCTTCCGCCGGCTCCGCTCCGCCTTGATTGAACTGGTCTGGGCGGGTAAGCAGCCCAGAGTGGCCTGGAACCTCCTCACACTCCCCTTCCGTCAGGGAGGACTCGCGGCCCCGGACATGGAGCTATATGCGTACAGTGCTCAGGCCCAATACCTGCACTACTGGCAGCACCCGATCCCTTACCAGCCGCACGTGGCTATCGAGATGGACGTTGCGGCCCCCTGCCCCCTTCGTGCAGCGGTGTATCAGAGATACAGACGCTCCCGGGATGACATTGATACTGTTGAAATGGTACGCTGGGCCTGGTCAAACATTGCCAAACGTGCGGGCGTTGATGATTTATATGCGCCGAGTATGCCCCTTGCGGATAATCCACTATTGGGGCCATTGACGGACGCGGCGGTGGTGCGGCGGGCGCAGGCCTGCGGCCTGAAGGTGGCGGGAGACTTGTACCCGGACGATACCTTCCTTACATTGCGGGATATGGCGGCAGCGCCGGAACCGACGGCCTCGGAGCTTCTTCTCTACTATCAACTGCGGTCTGCCTGCAAGGGCAGGTACCCTATGTTTCCAGATGCTCCGCCGACGCTTGCGGCCTTGGAGGACGTACTCTCGAATTCCTCCGCGCGCAAACTGATCACACGTATCTATAGAGCTACTCAAAACACAGCTCCGGTTGTGCACACTCACTCTAGATCCTCGTGGGAATATGAAGCGGGTATATCTATTACCGAGAAACAGTGGGAGTACTGTTGCTCCCAACTTGAAAACCTATCCCCTAATTATAGGCTGCGGTTGGTGCACTTCAACTATCTGCACCGGACTTACCGTACGCCCATACAACTGTGTAGGATGGGACTACGGTCTGATGCGAACTGTTGGAGATGCGGTGAGAAGGAGGCCACGTTCTTTCACCTCGTATGGGTGTGTGGTCCCATACGCGACTTCTGGATTGCAGTCTTCAATACCGTAAGGCAGATTGTGGGGGTGGAACTGGAGCCGGACCCACTTGTGGCCCTCTTGGGATTCGTTAGAGATGTGCCTAAGGCCTCACGTAGGCTTGTGGCCCTTTTGCTATTACTTGCTAAGCGTCAAGTAGCGCTACACTGGAAGAAGACGATGCCGCCGAAAGTGGCGGCCTGGATAAGAGCGGCGGTGTACTGTAGGGAGCAGCTGACCTCATACTGGGACCAGCTGCCACAGCGCTCGAGGCCTGTAGATATATGGCAGCCACTGGTGGATTGGTTGGCTAGGACGACCGCGTTGGAAGATGAATAGGGGGTCTGATTGTGACTTTGGTGACGTGGCGAGGTTGGAGTTTGACTGTGGTGCGCTGTACGTGGTGATCCGCCTGACATAAGTGATCTGGGGTTTGGGGCTCGCTTTCTGTGGGGGGTTGTCAGTCGATTGCGTTGTCTGGGTGGGCTGTGGGCGCAGCGTGGAGGTGATTATGACATTTCGACTATTCATTGTTTGCTTCCCTTCGACTCTGGCTCTCTGTTAGTTTTGTTTTGTTTGGTTCATTGCAAAATATTGTATTGCTGTTCAAATGTACGACCTCAAATGCTTGGGCGGAGTACCGCCTCGCAAACTAGCTGCCTGCCTCCGGGTTGTTGGCTGAATAGCAGTGTACTCTTCGATGGAATAATAAAGGTTTTGGAAAACAAAAACAAAAAAACATCTTCTACAATAAAAAATACAGAAGATTCAAAAGCGCATCGACAACACCAAGCCTGCTTGTCCCCTGACACACACCGCTGTGGCACATCTCAAAATCATCATAATTTAAATCTGTCTCTTGCAGGCCTCTCTGACATCCTCAACTGTCTCAATGCCGCCACCACCTAAGAATATGATGTTTTATCATTGTCCTTCATTAAAGACCTCCCTGAAGAAAGTCTCTCATACTCAGATACCATTGTCAACATCTTCCTCAATTAAGGCATCTGCCCTGAGGTTCGCAAGACAGACCAGATCCTCCCTCTCCTGAAGAAACCAACACTAGTCCCTGATGACCTCACCAACTACAGTTCCATCAACATTTCATCTGCAAGAGCACTGAAACTCTACTTTGCACAACTTCAAGATCACATCATTGGCAACCATCTCCTGCAAGACTGCCTAACCTGCTTCAGATCATGCTGCAACAGAAAGTCTGCTGCATTAAAAATTATTGGTTATGCTTTCCTGCAAAAGATAAAGATAACTGCCTCCTGCTATTGCTTGACCTCTCTAATGCCTTATACACCATCCCCACCCCATCTTCATCCACACCCTACAGTCTTGATTGGGATACCTTTGCAATGTCTTTCAATGGTTCTCCTCCCACCTATCCAACCAACATCTGTTTGTTTACATAAGCACCTCCAGGACCCAGCAGATCCCCATCACCTGCTGAGTACTCAGGGTTCCATTCGGTCCCCCTCATTCTCTACATGGAGCCCCTTGTGTCTTTACCCATAGACAAAAGAATCAACATTAATCTAGAAGTCAATGACCTACATCTGTATTTGAAAAGTCTATCCTGCACCAGATAGCCAACACCTTGTATTGTGTTTGTCACTATTATCTGCGTGCAGTGTCCACAAATAGTTTGCACAGCATGGAAGACAAGCAGTGGTTTGTGTGTATATGTAATGGACCTCTACAATGAGTACAGATTCTGTCTTTGTCTTTCATTTGTCCCACAGATACAATACACTGAGGAAATTACTCAGAAGGGTTTGTAGGTATTGCATGCCTGAATACTTGTAACACACTGATAGTGGCACTGCCACACTGATTGAAATATAAATTTGCTAGCATTGAAAAGATTGAGGGTTTAGGTCCTACCGGAAGCCATACGACTGTTGAGGCACAGAGACATGGCTGAAACATGTAGACCCAAAAGATGCTGGAGTCCAAATAATGAATGACAACTTCTCCTTGCCACAGGATACTGTAATAATTTAAACTTCTAATAGTGTGTCTGTAGGCAATTTCAAGGTTCAAGGTTGCGCCCACCCAGATAAAGGAGTTATTTGGGTGAGGACTATATGATGAAGCATGTCAGTGTGAATCCCAGTGGGTGAGAGTTCTTTTAAACAACTAGAGACACCTCCATGCAGGAAAGGGATAGAAGCACAAACTAAGAATCCCCTAAGTGAGCTCTCTCTCTGGCATCATCAGCAAGGCCATCCTGTCCAGCACCCCTGCCTATCTGGCTGACAAGCTCACCATCTCCAGAGGTGTTCAGCACACCCGCAGCCACAACAAGAAGTGCAAAAATAAAACATAGCAGCATGCCATCTCGGACTAACCCAGAATCTAAAAAAACATCTACATATCCATCAGGACATCCCCGACCATGCTCAAATTTAGAAAATACCTGAGACACATCTCTTTAAAGAACACTTTATCACGATGCAATAGTCCACTTCCAGTCTTAGAAACCAGCTACCCTTGCCATCACACATTGATTGTATCTTTGTCCCTCACCCTGTACAGCTTTCCACTTTCATTTGGCTAGGTTTGTGCTATACAAATACAGAATATATACATATGTTTAAATTATGGATTTTACCCTTGCAATAGTTTAACAAAAAGTTGCTAGTTTGTAATTTGGCACTCTACAAATCTGAGCTTCATGTACTTTCTCTTCTCATGGCCTACATGTAATTGCCTACGGAAATATTGACTGAAACCAATCCTTCAGAATACGAGGGAGCTCTACACTTCTGCAAAAGTAATGAATGAAGTAGCCTGCAGCAGATTGTACAGCAAACCTTGTATGGAAAGCATAGTCAGCAAGAAAAGTCTTGTGTGACCAGTTAAAAGGCACTATTGTACCAGTATTACTTCTACTGGCGATTATGCAGCATGAATAATTGTAAAGTAGACGCTTGAAATGTATTTAAGGTATTTTGCAACTCATGTTAAAAGCCATTTGTGATAATGTTATGGAAGGATGGGCCATTTTACGATGTGTTTTTACTCTTCATGTTTTTGTGAAAGCGAAATAATGGGAGAGGAGTTGGCGTAACGGCTAGGGCGGTCGACCACAAATCTGGAGAACCCGGTTCGAGTCTCGGCAACGACGCTGAACATCCAGTGGTTCTGGGCAAATCACTTAATCTCCCTGTGCCTAACAAAAAAATGAATGTTTCCTCCTGTAACGCAACTGGTGCTATGTAAAGCGCTCTGATCGCCGATTCGGGTCAAGTTCCCGCTATATAAAACATGGTAAAAAATTTTTTTTTTTTTAATTTAATTTATTGAAAATAATGAAAAAATTCTCATGGCTTTAGTTCTGGGCTTTGTGATTCTGGAGCATGTCACACCGTTGGGTATGTAGGTTACCATGTCTGCTTTGAAGGTGTTAAACCAGCCAGGCATTCCTCTGAATGAGTTGTTTATAGAAAGTCATAGTGACCAGCAAAATGACACAATTTTAAACATTGTTTCTGAAAAGCTGATCTTATAGAGACTTCTAGCTGCAGATTTCTTACCTTTGAAATCCCCAGGCGTCTAGCTGGATCCGGAAACCTTTGCTCTAGCAATACCCCTTGGGCGTGCCGTCAGGTGGCTCCATTCGGCTCCGCGTGATGTTGTTGGTGTTGTTAGCGCCGGTTATGACATAGCGGTCACCTATATAGGCGCCACCCAGGCGTGCGGATGTTAGTTCTTTTCTTTCCGTGCCAGTTAAGTGCCGATCTGGGAAGAACTATCCCTCGGTCGCTTTTTGACTTTTTGTCGACTTTGTATTTTGTTTTACTTTGTGTGCGAGGATGTCTTTGAGGAAGACAGGGTTTAAACCATGTGGCACCTGTCACCATGCCATGTCGGTAGGCAATCCCCACCTCATCTGTCTTTGGTGTCTCAAGCGCGACCACGACTCAAAGTTGTGCCATGAGTCCAAAGTCTTTGCGGGAGCATGCTATGAATCTCCTTGTGGCCTGGCAGTCGACACCATCCAGCGAGACTCCACAGAGGTCCCAGTCTCGATCACAGAAGAGGAGGTCGCAAGACCGCTCCCGGAGCCCTAAATCTGCTACGTCCCACTCAAGGTCATCGGGACCCTCGGAGAAGAGGCACAAGAAGAAGATGTCGTCCAAGCGGACTTCTTCACCTCGACTATCATCCGTCGAACAATGAGGTAAGGGGCACCGACGCTCTAGGCACGGTTCTGCAGAGTCAGGGTCGACTTCACGCCTCCCTCCCTCTCCGGGAGCCGGAGCGACCCCTGTAGGATGGCAAATTGGCAAGTTCATACACCGGTTATGTGTAGGACGTGACGCACACAGATTCCAATTGGTTAAGGAACACACCTAAACATTAAACCAGTTTGGGTTAGTGGCAAGTGAATGAGCTTAATTTTCTGAGCTCAATACGAACGAAATAGCCATTCAGCAGAGAGTACCATAAACAAATGTACCATCAATTGAGAATATTATCTTTTAGGAATACCTTTAGCACATGTTCTCTATAGATAATCGTATTATATGATTGATTGAATAATTGAAGACTGTTTCTTTCTGGGTAATATGCTGATTTCATGAATTGTATGAACATTATTGTGTCGATTACGATACGACCCTTAAAGGCTCCAACCTATGGTCGGAGCCTTTAGGGCCGCATCGTAATGGGCCAGTCAGTTTACTTTCCGACCGCCAAATTATGTTGGAGGTGGTCAGACAGTAAATCTGCGGGTCATTGTAGATGTCTCCCGACGGGTTCGGAAAGCCCCTCTGCCAGTCGGAAGCCGACAAGTAATCTCAAGGGTGGGTCTTTCCCTCCTTGAGATTACAATCACGGTTTCCGACATGGTTTCCATGCCGGTCGTACCAACATGGAAACCATATCAGGAAGCGTTTTTGGGGGCCCACACTAGGGGCCCTTTGGTGCTTGGCCTCCGGTTGGAGGCCGAGGGGGCACCTAAGGTGCTCTGTAGTTGACCCTGGACCTTGTGGCAGGGATGAACCACACCTCCCATTTCACTATAGGAGCATGCATTACAGCCGGCTTACGGCTGTAATGCATGTTCCCATAGTGAAATATAGGAATACGACTGAACAGTGTTCGGTTGCATCCTAATGAGGCGGTCAGGACCGATGACAGGGTGCCGGTCATTCTGAAGACCAAGTCAGTGTAGGGCGGAAGTGATTCTGCCCCACATCATAATAACTCCCTAAGTGTTTCAATAATAATTCAAATCAAAATTAAAGGGTTCTAGTTAAGTTTATGTGAATTTATGAATTGTTGTATAAATGAAGTAAGATATCACAATGCCTTTTTTGTTCTACAGAAGAAAAAAAACACTAATGAAGAACCTTGTTAGGTCAAAAATATATTGAGGATCTGTATAACATTTACCAATAGGGGAATACAAAAACGTTTGATGGAAGATGGATTTGGATAAATAAGATATTAATGAAATACAATAGAATTTGGAATCATGTATGATAAACAAATGACAACAAATACAATTGGAGACTAAAATAAACAAAATACTGGGAGACCAAGAGAAAAACCCACCAAGGTTAAAAAATATTGCTGGAGGGAGACATTATCCTAGAAGAGGAATAGTGCAATGTAACTATATGAAGTGCAACAAAGATCAGAAGGTGACACCCTTCTAGCAAACAAAAACTTCCATCAGAGAAATACCATTGAATAAGCAAGGAGTGCACTGATTCTCACAATAGGATGGTGATATTAGTCCTAACATCAACTAATTTTGAAATCCCAATTTTCTTCCACCCAATAAAACCCTCTATAGCATTGACTTGTTTTATTTACTGCCTATCCACAGTGGAGTATATTTTGTGAGTCAATTGTACCAGCTATATTACTCTGAGTCAGTTTCCATACTTTTATCACTGTTTTTGTTGTTGGCGTACAGGTCGGACCAATCTTCTCGCCATAAAGGGAGTGCAACGGGTGAGGATCTCCCATTTCTCTGTTTGAAATCTAGGGTCACTGAACTACGAATATTCTGGTATCAGATATGTGGCATTATAATATGAAAACCCACCTGCAGCCATACTGAGATTTTCAGCATCTAGCTCAGTTGATCCATGATGTATGCCGTGCCCTGAGAAAGGTGCGGATCACTACTGTAAGGTGGAATTCACACTGGATATCATACAAGTAATTCTAAAGTAGGCACAGTAAGTACAAGTAGGGAGCCTATTTTAATGATGGCCACCCTCACCACCAGTTACAACAAGAGAAGCAACCAAGTCTAAGAAATTCTTTAGACCCCTCTCACAGTATATCTGTCTTATCATTCTAAGAAAAAATATCCAAAGGTTATGATATGAGCATTCTAACAGTGTCTGGAGGGACACAAGTTCTATTTATTCCTCCTCTTCATATAGAGCTATGAATGTGGCATCAGTCTTTTTGTTCTAAGAAACAGTGTATCCATCTGTGTTTTTTGGTTGGTGTCCCAAGCTGTCTCTAGAAATCCTAAATAACGAAGATCAGTCATTACACCAATAAAGGGTCAAGCCTTCTTAAGAAGATGTCTGCTTGTTAGGAAGGCATCCTTCATAGCTAAGGATGCCTTTTCAAACACCATAATATTCTCTTCTGAGATATTCAGTTTTGGACAAAGTATGCTGTAGGTTTTGATTTGTTTAGAATCTTTTTTAGGTCTCGCCTGAGCCAGCACAGGCTATACTACGGCGAGACTTTTAGTAAGTGGGCTTCAGAAAATGCTCCCACACGCTTTTGCTGGCCTTAAGCTTGCAGTTACACGCGCGGGCGCGTGCTTACAAGCAGAGGCGCCATCTGGCTTTCCTCGTCATGCTCATTAAGCGCATTGCTCGCAGTGCGCAATCGCCATCACTTTCACGGCCGTGCGGCCAATGCTTGTTTCATTGCTGACCGTTTGGCACAAAGCACACCCCTCCCAACTACCTCCATTCTCTTTTTTCCTTAGGACAGTAGGGACGTGCGGATCGGTTGCTGATTACGAACATTGTAAGGTCTCAACGTACTATGGTTGGACCGCACAAGGTGGGAACGGGTGATATGTATTTGGTTATTTCCAATAGAGTACTCCTTTAAGCGGTGGATGGCAACGCCAGTTTAGTCTCCGTACACCAGTAAAGGAGAATGGTTTGGCTAATTATAAGGTTACAGCTCGTATTGGAGCAGGGACGTCAAGAAGGGTCCGTTTACAGCTGTAAACAACGGACAATTGGTGCGCTTACAGGGACCTGTTGATATATTACAGGACCTGACCGTATGAATATTATCCATAGAGGAGGTGAATGAGTCGAGTGGCTAAATGATTGCCCGCACTTAGCCTTAAAATTTATTGAACTATCTGGACTCAATGGACGGACATCAGGACTGTGCCCGTGGTTCCACTTGTGATATTTGGAACTGACTCGGGAGCGCATATTGGCAGACTGGTGATTCCGGCAAATCACACTATTATGCAGGACCAATTGTGGTCCATTTACAATCCTGGCTTTTGATTTCCATGCCTTGAAAACGTCTTAGAAAAAGACAAAACACGTGTCGGCAAATCGTGTGCTGGGAGTTTTTACACTTTTATAATATGAATAAAGACTGCTGAACAGCAAGAAGATTGATTTTTTGGATTTCTGTTTTGATCAATATTGTTGAATTGTCTCCATTTGTAGTAGAGGGTCATTTATACCCCGAGGTGTGATAGATTTAATCAAGACTAAATAAGGACAAGTGGTGTGCTGTAAAAGCCCTAGTTTTTGTGTTTAAATTGGTTGCACATTTAGTTGTGCCGACAACACCGTTAGGTAGTAGGTGTTTGAGGCTAACCTAGCACCCGTGTACAGATACACAGGAAGATACTTCTATATTTCACGCTGAATGATTGCTAGATTACAGTTTGCTTAGTGAATGTGCGGACACTTCCCTTCAAGGGAACAATGCTACCTGTATTTTTTATACCTCCATTCCATCCATGGGCTGCCCAGCTCGAGCATGGCTCTCCCCTGAGTTCCAGCACCCCCTCTAGTCTAAGAATTCCCCAGCTCTCAGCGGGCACACAAGGCAGGACCCCGCAGGGAGGGTCCCTGTTATGTACCTCTGTCTGTCCGACCTCGCTTTGCCTTTGCTAGTTTGCTTTAAGGCGAGTCTTCCTCCTGCTGCGCCGCTGCCACTCCCTCTCACAGCTCCGTTCCTTATCTTCTCAGATGTTTTCAAGGCGCTTTTTTTATTCTGTCTCTTTCTCTAGCTATCTTCCGCCATCTCCCCTTTCATCCCCTATAGCTTGTCCCCTCCCTTCCTCACTCGTGGTCTCCCCTATGTTGTCCATCCGCTCCTCCTCAGCGCTTTGAGACAAGCTTAGTGCAGTATAAAAGCACTATACGATGAATAAACAGGATATAGCATGGAATCATAACATAATGTAGCATATAACAATATAGCATAGTATACCACTGAGCCGTTCTAGGCGTCGAGGGTGAGCCGTCGAGGAGGCTTCTTACAGGTGAGAGTTGGAGGTGCTGGAAACTCGGGTTTAGTGAGACACAGCAACACAACATTAATGTCCACTCACTAGACTTTAATTAACAGGCAGTTGAATATATTATTTAAAACTAACATCTACGCAAAAAACAGAAAGCGCTAAAACATCCAAGGGCTGAGATTCGACGATAATTATTTTATAGCTCCTATGCACTAAGCACTAGAGTTTCTGTAACTTCGACCTTATCTCCACTACTATCCTTTTGGGGTATGCTTAGATCGACTCCGACACCTTCAGACTACATGGTAGCTCAGTGCCTATGCAATTGTGCGGGTGTGGTGTTTTCCACATAAGTATAGATTTGCCACATACTCCATCTTCTTTTGCATAATATGCAGATTTTTACAAACAAAAAATGTTTCTAGCTGAAACAGATAAAAAGTTCCAAAAAAATCAGCAACACTGGTTTCAGCGCAATGGAAGGCCCTTTGCAAAGGTTGGCCGGTCACCTCCCAGCTGCTTCTTGTTGTATGTGGGTGTTAAGCTAATACTAATGAAGGAAAACCTTTGCCAAGACATGTGTAACAAGCATTGCGATAGCCAATAGGTCTTGCCTTTGGGGCCTTATAAGTATTTAGTTATGCAGCACAATATCCTTGCTGCAACAACATCAACTGTTGCATGGCTAAACACTTATAAGGTCCCAAAGGCGAGACCTATTGGCTATGACAATGCTTGTTTAGTAGTAGTGCCTCAACGGCATGCCCTGCGGCATCTGCTTCAACTCTCTTGGGGAGGATAGGGCTGACAGTCATAATACAAACAAATATAATATATAGGCTATCCAAGGTTAGAATGTTCCTGGGTTACTACACCCTGGACCTATGGTTATCTCTTTTTTAAAGAGTTGTGCTGTGGGCCAGCGGTTTTCAATTTGTGGTCCAGGAACCCCCTCGAGGTCTTCAACTCAGAATGTTCTGTAAATGTGAAGTAATTCGAAATTAAAGGTAAAAATTAAGTTGGTATTCTCAGATAGATTGATTTGCGGGAGCAGTGCAAGTGCATCAAACAGAATATACTATGGAGGATGGGTGGCCTTAACTGAATTATAAAAGCTCAAAGTTTACCATTAAAATTTTGATTTTTTTTTTTATGGTTGTGAATCAAATAAAATATTTCATCATTTGTGTATTTGTTTGATGAATGCTTGTCTCTGCATCTTTGTGTATTGTTTTGCAGATTGAATCATCTAAATTGCTTAGGCAGGGGTCCTCAGCTTCCAGTAAGGATTCACTGGGGGTCTCCGGATTCCAATAATGATTCTGTGGAGGTCCTAGGATTCCAGTAATACTTAATTGGGGGTCCACAGAAGTCAAAAGGTTAAGAACTACCTTTGTAGGCAATATCATCTGGGAATAGTTTTAGATAACAGCAATAATAGAAAATAGAGAACCTCTGGAGTCACTAAGGATCTTTCCGGTTATGTTCACTAGGACCATCAAGGATACCTTGGATACTTTGGGAATCCAGCTATATCCCAGTAGGTGATAATATAGTTCCCAAGATGGCTATACTGATGTTAAGTAAACACTAAGGGTCTGCCATATTTTTATGGTCATCTAACTCTTTCAATACACCCTGAGATGCAATATGTGACTGTGTTTCTGAGATGAAAAAAATCAGCATGGCATCTACATACACAAACAGGTAGGTGTCTTGAATGCCATGAGGAAGTGCTGACAGGTAACCAGGACATTGCCTAGCCCAGATGGCTTTCACCAGGTATTTGTAGTTGCTAAATCTCATTACACTGACTTTGAACTTCATCCCTTTTATATGAGGATCCCATCCTACATTCGGGGTTCTAAAGAAACCTTGGGCAAAATGCAGCGTATACCATGGCAATCAGATTAGCTATTAAGGAGCCCTGGATGTCACCATTCTCTACACACTCATACACTATCAGAACGAATTGGCTGTGGAGCAGCGCAATTTAGACTCCATCCTTACACGTCACAGAAACACAATTATATAGGTGACATTATATTCATTGTGTGCCTTAACTCCATTAACGTGTGTGAAGCATTAAAAACTTATTAATGAAATGTATTCACATAGAGACTAGAGATTTATACACATGTGCACGAATGTTCAGTTTTCTTTTTTATAATTCTTTTTATTGAACAAATACATAGGTACATCAGGTGCTCATATTATAGATTTTACACACGCAGGGTTTAATCAGCCATTATCATTACATCCAACTTTGTAGCATTTTATGGTGAATCATGGACATCTATTGAAGGCAATTTTGTGGGGGTACAAATATTCCCACTATACACATTCCAAGATGTCCAGATGGAGGCCCACTTCCGGGGGTAGCCTCTTGCCAGGTATACTGTTTTCTCTCTGAACATGCACTAGTCCATGTCTCTCATCCAGGCCCCCACTACCTGGGCGTGGTCAGCGCCCAAAAGTGTCCTTGTCCCACTTTGGAGAGCAAGGTGGCGGTGACACCTGAAATCAACGCCCGGATGGCCACCTTTTTAACCAAATACATCAAAGATCCCAAAAAAGGAATAGACAGGTCTTGGCGGGCTTGCCAATACAAGCTCCTTGACATTACTGGCCCGCTTGTCAAGATATTTGACATGGCGGAGGACATCAAGGCCTCTGGTGCCCTGATCCAACCTGACATTCTATCCAGTTGAGCCCAGAAGGCGATCATATTTCTTGGTAATGCCAACTGCGCGATTTCCACCGAAAGGCGCAGGTCCCTGGTGATCAAGTTGGATCCTAAGTTGGGCGAGTTAGCCACTTTAGAGGCGGGCCAGATAGCTCAAGGGGGGCTTTCGTTAAGGACCTCAGTAAGTTTGTGTCTCACTAGACAAGGCCCAATCAACGGTAAAGCACATTTTCAAAGCATGTTTTTCCTCCGGGGCCGGTCGCGGTAGGGCGCGCTCGGCTGGCCGTTCATCGCAAGGCACCTCCGGCAGAGTTCAACAATCCCAGAGAGGGCATTGGAAAGACTCATCTCGCTTCGGAGGTTTCTACCCCACCAGAGGACGTGGCTATCAGAGGGGACAGCGAAACGGCCCCCGTGGAGGCGGCAACAACTCTTCCCACTGTGAGTTCTTCAATTCTCTCGTGTTTGCTTGAGGGGCTCGATTGGTTCAGTTTCTCAACAATTGGAGGTCCCTTACAACCGATACATGTGTTTTACAGACAGTACAGGGCTTCCACATCGAGTTTTACGGGTCTCCCGTTCAACCAGTACCACCGAGACAACTTTGCTTCTCGAGGGCAAGATGCTTGTCTCATTCAGAGGGAGGTAGAGGAGTTGCTGAGGTAAGGAGTAATTTGCAGGTCCTCACCCAGCAGGTTTTTTGAGCTACCTGTTCCTAGGTCAGAAGCAGGACGGGGGCTTCCGCCCAGTTATAAACCTTCGGGAATTCAACAAGTGGCTGGTTTACCGCCAGCCACTTCAGGATGAAGGGTATCCTTCTATTGCAGGACCTCCTTCGCCCCAATGATTGGATGGTCAGGTTGGATCTCAAGGATGCGTACCTGACAATTCTGATCTTTCCCCCTCATCTGCGCTTCCCGCAGTTCCAAGGAGTTTACTTTCTGCCATTCGGTCTCTCCTCAGCTCCTTGGTGCTTCACCAAGTCTCTGCACCCAGTGATAGAACACCTCCGGGAACAGGGAATTCAGATGATCGTCTATTTGGACGACATGCTGTTTATGAATCAGTGCCCTCAGAACCTCTGCCGGCCGGTACTCTCCGCGGTGTCTCTCCGCCCATCGTTGGGTTTTGTGATCAACCAAACCATGTCCAGTCACTCTCCATCCTCTAACATCACATTCCTGGGTTTTTTCAGACTCGGTAAGAGCAACATTGAGCCTCCCGTCCAGGAAGGTGGCGAAGATTCGTCACGAGGTCCGACAGTTACTAAAGAAGTCTCAGACCTCCCGGCGCAGCATTGCCAGGGTGGTTGGTCTTCTGTCTTCCTCGATCCAGGATATATTTCCTGGCCCCCTGCACTTTCGAACACTACAGAGGCTCAAAGCATCTCACCCACGTAGAGGTCTCTCATACGTACAACATGTGCCGCTATCGGAAGAGGCCAAGGAGGAACTCAATTGGTGGCTCACACACATAGAGGCATGGAACGGCCGTGCCATCTTCGGCTCCCAACCGAATCTCAAGATAGAGTCCGATGCCAGTGGCTCTGGTTGGTGAGCCCACTGTGGAGAGTTCACCACCGGAGGTGTTTGGGCCACCGCGGAACTATCCCTACACTGCCTGGAATTAATGGCAGGCTCTTTCGTGGTTTGTTGTTGGACCAGAGAGGCCTGTGTCCTTCTCAAGATGGACAACGTGGCGGCAGTGCGCTACTACAACCACCTGGGGCGCACACGCTCTAAGGCCTTGCCGGATCTGGCCAAGAACCTTTGGGAGTACTGCCTTGATCACCAGATCTCGGTGACGGCAGGAAATCTTCTGGGTTTGGACAATCAGGTGGCAGATTGGCACTCCCATCAATTGCAGGACTCCAGTCTGTGGAAACTGTGGCCGCCGGTTTTTCGGGCGCTGTCAGAGCGATAGGGACCTTTCTTGATCAACCTATTTGCATCGCGCCTAGATCTCAAACTACCCATCTACTTCAGTTGGATCCAGGGGCGATGGCCACAGATGCCTTCCTCCAGAATTGAGCGACTGAACTGGGGTATGCCTTCCCCTCTTCGCAATGGTCATGAGATTGATGACTCAAGTTCACAGGCAAAAGGCCGATTTAGTGGTAGTCACCCCAGTGTGGAAGTGTGGAAGTCGCAAGCTTGGTTTCCAGTTCTGATAGAACTTTCCTGGGGTTCTCCAATCTGACTACCCCAGCTGTCTCATCTCCTGAGCGATCCAGCGGGAAATCCTCACCCGCTGGTGACGTCCGGTTCTCTGCATCTCATGGCATGGAGGATTGCAGGACTCGGTGGCAAGTCACTGGGCTTTTGAGAAATGCTGCAGACTTCCTTTCTCGAGCGTGGTCAGATGGCTTGGCCGAGCAACAAGTATCTTTCTCGCAAGCCATTATCTGCAAAGTTGGCGATGCTTCTATGTCTGATTTGTGTAGACGAGTTTCCGACGTCCGGGCCCTAGATGTCACGGGTCGTTCTTTCACTCCGGATGGAGTTACCTTCCACGTGTCACTAAGGACTAAATGTTAGTCTAGTGTGATCTCTTACCCAGCCTTCCCGGAGGTACCTAAATTATGTGTGGTAAGATGTATGAAGGCCTACGACTGGATGACGAAAGAGTTACGTCCCCACGGGGAATGTCAGTTGTTGATAGCTCTGCGAAAGCCATTCAGAGCTGTGTCATCCGCGACTATTGCCAGGTGAGTTAGATGGCTGATGTCGGAGGCTGGTATTGACACCAAGGTCTTTGGAGTGCACTTGACTAGGGGTGCAATGGCTTCAAAAGCTTTTGTCTTGGGAGCTTGCTTGGAGGACATTCTCAACGCGGCAGACTGGCCTTCTGATTCAACCTTCAAAAGGTTATACTTCAAACCAATCTCCTCCATTGCTATTCTGGTAGTAGACAGTCCCCACCTCTGGATCCTGACATAGAAGAAAAATTTCCAAGCTATCGTAACGGAAAGTTTCAATTCTATTAAGGACTCTGAGGCGAGGATTAGCCCGACCTAAGACCAGGAATGACCACTCGGGTTTATTGGATCGTCGTAGAGATGTATATAACTAAGTTTCCAGTTAATTGGTTCTTTGTGCATTAACTATGATGTTAACACAATTGCTTTTAGGGACATTTCCCTCAGGTTTCTTCTTGGCAATCACAAGTCTCTCTTTTTTCAGGATCGGAGTACGCAAAACTAGGACCTTTCAACACTCGGCATGGTCGCAAGAAAAAAGATGGATTCAGACGAGGAAAAATATGGGTTATATGGAAGGCTGATCCCTGATAAGTGGCCTGTTACTAAGGACTGTTACTGCATGTTCCCTATGATTTATGGGAAATGGCGTTTTTTGATAAAGTCTGTTAATGTTTAAGATGGCTGCTGTTAATAAAATGGAAGAAAGAATTTGCCTAATCCTTGCCTCCGAGTCCTTAATAGAATTTAAACTTTCCGTTACGATATCTAGGAAATTTTTGTTTCATTTACATCTTTTTCCAACCCAAAGAAAATTTCAAAAGAGCAAAATCTGAAATCAAAATCGCAGAGTCATGAGCGGCGGTTCCTCCATTAGGGGGGAGTAATATCGCCCCTTCCCTGTGAGTAAAGCAAACATAAAAAATAGAATGGTAAAACTAATTTATTACCATTTTATTTTTCATGCGGGCAGCCGAATCTGAGGGCAGGGCCAATGCTACTGATTGGCATCAGGGAGGGGTGGTGTGCACTTCAGTTTAAAGTGTGCATGTCACTTTGGCCGGCTGTCTTGCAATGGCCAAAGTTACATGCGCACTTTAAACATCTCCAACTCGACCTGTCAGACAGCCGGGTGGAGAGCAGGCACAGGCCCCCACTGCCTGATGAAAGTCGAG
Source organism: Triturus cristatus (assembly GCF_964204655.1). NCBI lineage: Eukaryota > Metazoa > Chordata > Amphibia > Caudata > Salamandridae > Triturus > Triturus cristatus. Next base: position 686,421,434 of record NC_140581.1, on the reverse strand, counting down.
CCAGCCTACTCCAGCCAAACCTGGTGCTTCTCTTATGCTGCCTGTGAAGCATGAAGCAGTGTATGGATTGGTAGAGGGGAGTTGGCTGTGGCTCTGGAACCCTGTGCTGGAGCCACGGACTGCTGAGACGAAGAGGAGCACAGACACAGTGGCTAAGTAAATCCTTTCATTTTTTATTTAAAGTTAATTTAACTCACTTACAGGCACTGTCAGAAACTAACAGTGTCTTCAGCCTCAACTCCAGAGATCTCAATTGTGGCCCTTTATAAAAATTGTTTAAAATGGACCACGATTGAGATCTTTGGCATTGAGCCGAAGGGCACTGCTGGTTTTTATCAATGCCTGTCAGTGGGTCAAATATTCGCCCCATCAGTTTTATTTATTAGCACCTGCCACTGAGAGTCAACATAATTTTTGGTACTGGCAAATTAAAAGCCATTTACACTTGCCTACTGTGCAAAGTTTATGAATTTGGGAAAAACAAAAGAATAACGTATCTTAGCAGTGCCACTTTTGCCATGCGTACAAACTTTAATTACAGAAGTACTTTTTGTGATCTAGGTTTTGTTTTGCTCATGTCATAAAGCTTACATTGGGAGCATTAAAATACCTTTAACAATAAGAATGCAAGAACATCTCAGAAGGTATTAAAAACCTAGAGGTAAAGCATTTGGATGCAGAACTCTATAGTCAATACTACCGTCTTAATTGTACAGACACATTTCATTTCATGGAAGAGACTTTACCGACAGAGGATTGAAATTATATGAACCAGAGTGTCATGGATTTCTAAATGTAAGTCAACAATCACATAACACTATCTGTACTATGCTTGACCATTATATTGATTAACTTATCTCATATACTTCATTCCCTTTTTTTCTCTCAACCAGGCAATGTTCCTATTTCATTGAAGAAATATTTTCCCAGTTTCATATATATCTCCGCTCCCTTTCCAGATGACTCAGTTATTCTGCCCATTTCTCAATTATGCTTTTCTTGCATCAATAATGATATAAAAGAGCACAATGCGTTACAAAACTGCAGCAATCCAAAACATGACAATTTTAACAGACTTCTGCTCCCATAAAACAGATAATTCATAGTGCGACATTGTCACTACTTTGTGAAATCTGTATAATTTTAGAAAAGTCTGTAATCTGTCCAAACACCTCACTCCTCTCACCCTAAAAATGTTCCTTCCTCTGTATGGTATCCTAGCATTTACACATAAATTTCTGGCTCTCAGTTCATAGCATTACATATTACACGAGATCAATTAACAGTGAATGTCCTTGATAGATATTCACAAATGTCTAAATTCTGAAAACAATCAATGGATGCATTTTTGTTTTATTACGGCTACACATTCTACATTGGCCGTTAATAACGTCAAAAGGCATTCAGTTCAAGTCCTCTACATTAAATCCCACTGAACATGGATCCCGCTGTGAGACTAATTATTTCCATTGTACCTAGGGATTCCAGTTTTTGTTTGAACCGATAATCCTCGATAAAAAGCCACCGATGCAAATACTTCCTCTTCCTTAGAAACTGAAAAATAATGAATTTTGTTAGATTAATGCTGCTTTTTACACACCTCTAGAGGCTAAGTATTGCAATAAGCTTTGCATAAAACAGAAAGAAAAAAAAAAAAAGAATTATCTCCCAAGAGCAGGCGCCCCGCATCCCTCCCTTAAATCCCAAAGAAGGTTGGCAGATTGTTACATCCCAAATCAGGTAGGGAAGGAGAAGTAGGCAGAATAACAAAACGCTCTACACCTGCAAGAGTAAAGTTCAAGACATTTACAGTCGATCCTACAATACTCAGACCCAAACGGAGTCTGTAAGTGCCTGTGCTTTATGTTGAGACCAGTCACATCCGTGCCGCCTTTTTCTGTCAACCCCATCCCCCTATATTAATATCCATGCCAGTTTAGAAAGGCTGGAAGCAGAGACAGACTGAACATTTACTTAAATCTGCCTATTGCACTTTAGTGTCATTGTTAACTGGCACAGTTGTTTTCTCATCTCCTCTCCCACAGAGGTCTTTTGTTCTTGGAAAATGACTGTCATCTCGCTTTGGGAGCGATGGGATCTTTTGTGGGAACTGTTAGCAGATTCACCCATCTTTTAAGCCCCCCCTCAGCCATCTACCCCAACATTTCAATGAATTGGGGGGTCAGGGCAATATTCTGGACCGGGGTTGAATACAAACCTCATGAGGCATGTTCAGACAAGTCTCAGGCTTTATAAAAGTAATGGCTTCCCTCACTACTGGCAGCTCAGGAAGAGCTCTAATAGACACATTTAGAAAGATGCTCTTTTATAGAAATTATTTTAGCATTTATGTAGCACTTACTACCACTATGAGGGACGCTCCAGTGCTCATCTACATGGATGGCATGCTACACCATTTAGAGGTTGTCTTTGTTTTGATCCCATGTGTGAAGTGCTTTCATGTTGTGTGTGATGAGCACTAGGGTATGGTGATCGTGTAACGGGATACATCAATTAGCAGTGTGATGGATTAATCGGAGATACGGATGTGCGGTTTATGTTTTCCAGTAACATATGATGAGCTCTTTGCATCTGCTGTTCGTCAAATCTCCCACTCCCCTTTCTTGCAGAATGACATCATGGTAGACATAGCCATGTAACAATAAACATTTTATTGATTAGGTTCTATGGACTGTATTTGTAAACAGGGGATGAACACAGTCTCGAGATAATTAGGCACTTTAAGTATAAGCACTAATAATCACTGATTTTCGGAAGTTGAGAAAACACAAAAAATTACCGACTGGGATTCAGAAAAGAACAACAATGAAAACTGACACTTAAGATGGCTGCTCACTCTACAACTTCAAGCAAATCAAAGGGACATGACGTAACACTGCCAGTATGAACCAGTAAGCCTCTTTTATTATCCACTCTCTTTGAGTACATGATGAATACACGCGTGGGTAACAAGGCATGTTTTCATAACCAGTCACTAGCTTACAAACGTTAAATCTCATTCTATAACAGATATGAAAACATGTTTATTATGTGGATAGCTAGACAACATGACCTGTAAAAGTAATGTTTCGCTCTCTGATCAAATTTTGAATTACACAAGATATGTAAAGACCACCGAGTAGAACCACTCACCGCTACTGTTATGAAGTAGTGCTACACTGAAAATTACTTGTTATATAAAATTAGTCCTCCACATTAATTAATGTGTTCCACTGGGCTAGTAACCACTAATCACTACAGGTTATTAAATATTCAATCGGATAACTGCCTAGCACGTACACATACTAAGCGTGTTTTTGTTTCCAAAGTGTCACTGATCAATTTCTCACTGTCGTTTCCCTACTATAATTTTGCCATACCAGAACTAAGAGAATTTTCCAACTAAAACATGAATTTAAGAGTCAGAAGTGATCATAATCCACTCCCTATCAAGCTAAAAACGTCCTTGAACAGAAAGTTGGAGACCTCTTCTTAAGGTACAGCTCAGCAGACGAAAATGTCAGGCTTAAAGAACATTCTCTGGCCAACAATTCCTATCCCGACCTAAAAATGCAAAATCACCTGATCCTTTTCACTGGAGAAGATGGTTACCAGTCCTAATGAAGGCCAGAGCCAACAACATGGGACTAGGTGTCACCATTTTTATCTGGAGAAAAACCTCCTCACCTGGCGATCTGTGATACAATGAAATAGTTAAAGATGTTACCCATCTCTTTCTCACCTGGCCTGTGCATGAAAATTCAAGTAAATTCAAAACAGGCCCCAGTCCAGGGTTTACTTTCATCCACAGTGACATTAATTAAAGAGCAAAGTGGAAGCAACCTCCTTCACCAAAGAAGATAGGAAAACAAGGACCAGATTAGCCTGCAGTTCCTGGAAGAGAAACTCTCATTACGGATCTCGTTTACTGAAGAACTCCGTTGGGGAAGACTGGCAAGGAAATTGGTGCAAAGTAAAGAATGAAGCAGGCAGTGCAAACAGCCATTAGTAGAGGGTGGCAGAAGAAAAGTACTGGCTACCTGTATGCCAGGAGAGTATGGTGTTTTCGAGTACATGTGGAAGGACAACACAAAAGGGAATATAAGTGATGTGCAGACAAGCACTGCAGTGGAGGGAGCTGATGTGCCGTCAAGTGAGATTGCCAGGAGAAAAGATGTGGAAGTAAGTAATTTAGACAAAGGAAATGGAACAGAATCAGTTCAAGTAGAGACTGTTGAAGGAGAAAAGGGCATGGGCAACTCGTACATGGAACAGAAGGTGTTCCAGGTTACAGAAGGGGGAGGAAAAAAGCAAGTATCAGAGCCAGGTGTACAAAGAGTTTTAGTGTTCACAGACCCTCTGATTCAGTAAATCAGAGGTTTTGCAAACACTAAAGTTCTTTTTTTTAAATGTAGTAATTCGAAAAGGTTTTTCAAATCATTTAATGTGTTTAGGAAGCCATACCAAAAGGGTATTTAGAAGGGGTTTGTTTAAGGTAACCATTCCAAATTCCGGCTCCTTATGAATTGTATGTTTTGGGAGTGAAATTCGACCGTAAAACATTAACATTTTACCGACACCTCAAAGAAGGTAGTAATTAGCAAACAGAAAGGGGTACCCAAGTAATCCCTTCCCCTTTGTAAATATTTTTTTTTTAAAACATTTTTTAGGAGTAGACGGTGGTCAATGTGAAAATAAAAACAAGTTTGCCTTTTGTTTAAACTCACTTTGTTTTCCTCTTAGGAAAAACAGGCCGCATTAAAAAAAGAATATTTATCTATATAAATATATCATATATAATTTATTTCTGGCAGTTTTAAATAGCGCAAACTCGACTCACAGGTATTGGAGCACTTTAGCTGAGCACCAGTTACATTATACAAGACACATTCGTTTTTCTTTTTTTTTGTTTTAGGCACAGACAGGTTAAGTGATATGCCCAGAATCACAGGATAATACGCAGACACCGAGACTTGAACCCGGTTCCCCAGTTCCAAAGTCAGCAGCTCTGGTTGTTGCACCTCTTTCTCCCCTTTATTGCAACGAAATCAGAGACATAGTGGTATGCTGATCTCGGCATCCCTGTGATTATAGCCAATCAGTAGGTCACAATTTGGAACCTAATCCATTCATTTGAATTAGGTATGTAGGATTACGACCCACTATGAAATGTGATTTTACGAACTGACATATTAGTTTATAGTTCAGTGTGCAAAATCAGAATCGATTCAGTAAAAGTCAGTCCACAATTTGCAACTACTTTCAACAGATTGATTCTTAGTGTATGAGGTCCACAGTTAAACTAATTGAAAAATAGGTGAGGATGAACAGAAGGTTGAGGCAAATGCCAAGAGGTTGTCCTATTGCAGCAAAATGCAAAACGAAACCACTTCAGTTACACCAATGACAGCAACACTTAATATTTTCTAAGAAAACATTTGCTGAAATATTTAAAATTACTACATAAAGAAGTGAGAAAATGTTTAAAGGAAGAACAGCAGATCCATGTAATCACAGCAAACTAGACACCTGCTTTTCTACCACATATATTTTCAGTGTATATATATTTATATATTATACAGTGGATGTCGCCACTGTGTAGGTATAGTTAGGGCAGAGTTTCCATAGGAGGAGCATTTTTTGTTTTGGGTCATCCTGGAAAGTTTCAGGGTAATCCATCAATCGGGGCAGAGTAACAGGAGGGCCCAATATGCGTTTTCCTCATGTAATTTCCAATAGGAATTTTAGACACCGATACAGAAAAAGCAGGACTCCTGTGGGACTGCAATAATGATTGACCAAGAAGGCTTTTTTTACCCGGTCTGATTGATTGGTACAGCGTGACCGTACCTATTGATCTCAGTTGCTGGCATCAACATTAAGTGCAATGTTGCGACTACCATTATAGAACACGGGGACTTGGTTCCAGGGTTCTGAATTTATGTAACAAATAGTATATAAGGAAGCAGAGTTATATGTTGAACTGCCTGCCATTATGAGGGTGGAAGGGGATCCCAGAGGTTCCTTCCCTCATGGTCAAAAAATAAAATTGCCTCATTGGTCCCACAGTACTCTTGAGGGGCCCATGGAAGAGGTCCTGCGGGAGTCCTGCGGGACCCACTGCAGGCCCTGCAGCAAACTCATGCTGCACACTACCAAAGGCCGTGCGCTGTGGGGGGGTTGGCTCACCAAAGGGGGTTGAGTGAAGGGCCTGGCATGAGGCCAAGCCCTGCAGCCAACCCCACACTAAGCACGGTTGGCCACCTGCAGGGGTTTGGGCCATGACCCATATCTACGTGCTGTGGCCAACTCCTTACTGCATATGTTCAAAAGGTATTCTCAGTGTGGAATTTAGGAAAATGTGATAAAATTTTTTATTTTTTTTTAAATGTAAAAACTGCAATTCACTGAAAAAAGCACAATTTAAAGTGACCTTATAGTTAGGTCTGGTAACAGTATCTTACTTTACATTAAAAACACTTCAGAAATCCACTGAAAAACCCTAAGGTTAAAGTAACATTATAGTTAAATATGGTACTAACCATTTAAGTTACATTTTGAAAGAAAAACTAGAAATTAATTGATTGAAAAAAACAAAGGTTAAAGTGATGGTATAATTAGGCCTTGTAATATTATTTTAAAAACTAGGGTTTTAAGATAAAACACACTGAAATGTACCACTTATAGCTTACTGAGCTAACTATAACTTGCAATGCACCCCCATCAGAAAGTGTACTAGACACGAGGGACTGTATTAAAGAAAATGCCCCGGGGCTCAAGAGCTGCTTGTGCCCGTTCCTTGTGCTGCTGGGTTCTTTACCTTGGTGTATATGGTGCCCACTGTGAATTTCAGACATGGGCATAGAAGCAAAACAATTGTTGGGAGGCACACTGATTGTGTGCCACATATTTCTGGTGAACAGTCATTGCATCCTTCTTAGCATCAGGCCCTATCTCCATGCATAAGACAGAATTGTTGCCCACCCAAGGAAGAACGGGGGTGGGAGCAGGTAGAAAGGGAGGTCGTTTTATGCAATCTCTGCCTGCCCATATGTAAAAGGTAGGTCTACAGAAATCCCACTTTTCTCTTGTTTGCCATCGAGAGTGACAGTAGTATTCAGGCTGTGTCAGCAAGCAACCAAGGACCCCAACCAACTCTGGACATTTGTAAAACTTAAATACCAAGTGGGAGCCAGGGTAATGTGGATTGCATGGATCTCTGTATGTTTTCTTACCGAGTTAGATCTTACAAATATGCCCACATACGCAATCTCCTCTCTCTTTTCAGTGGGGATGACTGCAATATTTTGGTCTGGGGTCAGTTGGCATCACGGAACCATCCCAACCCTGGGTATTTAAGAAACCTAGCAAACCAGGGGATTACAGGGTGATGTAACTTGCATGTATACCTGTATGTTTACTAAAACAGAATGTTTTGCAAACATCAAAGAACGAGTCAAAAACACGTTTTCCCATATTTATGTGACAACAAAATATGGCATGTCGAGCCAATGGTCAAAGTCTTATCACCCTGCGTTCCGACAATTCTCCCAATTGCCTCCCATGTGGCAACAGCTGATCCGTTGACAACACAGTTGATGGCTACACCAATAGCTACTCCTTAACCAGGCACAGAATCTCACATATGACATCAAAGACGGCATCGTCGACAGGCCCACTGATGAGAAATATTGAAATCTCACTGAGACAGACCAAACTAAATTTCACCAACTAAAGTGCCAGCTTTACCCCATGTCCGTCTTCTGGAAATGGGAGATACGAACGAGGATGAAGATGGATTTTTTTCGGGTGGCAAGTAGCTCGTCACAGCTGCACGTGAAATGTCAAGACACTGATAAAGATGAAGATCGTGAAGGCACAACCTACTTGCATGGTGATTTCTTTTTAGAGATGAAAGTCAGGCATAAGCAAGATCTTATGAAAAATTCTAGGAGGAGTCTCCTTATCATGAAACCTTTGAAGAGCAGTCCTTCCAAAAATGTGTGATACAGGTTCCTCTGGCAACAGATCTTCACCAGATGCTTCATGACTTTCACAAAAACATTCCAGAAAAAGGAAATCCACTGCATCAACCACATCAACCAACAGTGTTCTCAGCTTCTGTGTCACCGAGCTCTGTTAGATTACTAGATAAGTCCTGATTCTTTACCGGGTATGGTGGGGTCCCCCCGCCGGCGCTTGACACCGTCTAGATTGTTTCTCGCCTTGAGTTTTGATTTCTTGTTTCTTTGTTCTTTCTTTTCTTTTAAAATTTAAAATATCTGTATCCTGCCTAACTTCTGAGTTGCCGAGAATAACTTTTGTAATCCTGCTGCGCCTCTGGGGATCAGTCGCTGCTTTGTGACGTCACGTAATTGGCATACATATACTAGCGGCCGGCCCTGGTGGTTGTAGGCCCATGTTTGTACTGCTGGTTTTCTGCACAATAAAGTTTTTCAAAAAAAAAAAAAGAATACTAGATAAGGAAGGGAGCCCTGCTATGCAGCAACGTGTCCTACCTTAACCGCAGCAACTAGATACAATTACCATCCATGATGATTATGTGGTAGAGGGAGATGATGAGGATCCTGAGGAGGATGTAATAGTTCATGATCAGGCTACTACCACGACTGGAAGGGAATGGGATGATTGTGTTATGCCACTATCAGCCCCTCTGATGCCCCCCCACAGCTACTTCCCCACCAGAAGATACAGGGGGCTTCCATGCCCTTTTAGAAAGAGTGGCTAAACCATTTGACTTATTGGTGCCAGTACAAGACTGCTTCTTATATCACTTCAAGGAAACAGTCAGGAAATAATTTAAGTCAATACCCATAATAGATCATAAGTGGGAGGAAGGCCTTAAGGTCATAAAAAGCCTGCAAATGTAAAGGTAGTAATATCTAGACTGGATAAAAGAAACGACAGAGCCACTGATAATTCTCCAAGGGCACCCGAAACCTGATTCGGTAGAAATGCAAGCGGCACAAAGGTGATCAAAGAATCATAACAAGTCATGTCCTGCACCACCGGATTCGATGGTAGAAGACTGGATACATCGTAAATTCGGCCTTCAGCCATGGCCACAATGACTATAAGAGCTTCCAATGCCCTAGCTATAATGGGCAGATATTACTGCCAGATATGGTTGTACTTCGGTGCATTCTCAGAAATCATCAACACAGTAGTGTTGTTGCATTGACTGGTTTCAGACAAATGGCTAGAGCAGCAGTCATAAGTCACCAAAGCTGGATGAAGGCAACCTCACTGAGACCAGAGATACAGACAAAAATCTAAGACATGCCTTACAATGACAAAACCCTTTTTGGTAAGCATGTGGATGATTCACTCCAATCGATCAAAGTTTCAACCATTTTGTGGAGCAAGGGGCAGAGGACAGTAACTTTTCAAAGGGGCCTATAAATCCACCAAATTTCAGCCGTATGGTCAGTCTCAACATGGAACTTGCCAGCGCATTGCACAGCAATATCAACTTTTGTCGGCTGCAGCTTACCCGAGACAAACTCCCAGAAGGAAACCTCCAAGTAACGGACAAGGACACGAGTCCTCCAGGAGACAGTGACGATACTGTGACAATGGTCGCCTTTTTACAGGTGACGCCCTTAAATACGAGTGAAACCTTTTACAATTCTTACAAAAATAGGTAATCCTTCTCTTCAGATCATTGGGTGTTAGACCTTATTCAACACAGTAACTCTTTAGAATTTACCCAGAAACCTGCACAAAATCCACCTCACAGGAGGTCGCTTCAAAATCTTTGTCTGATAAAGGAACAAAATTAGGTCAGTCACACTAAACGGAGCAATAGAAGAGGTTCCACATGTGCACCAAAACACAAGTTTCTACTCTAACTTTTTTCTCCTAAAAACAAATCTGGGAAGAGTAGGCAGGTGTTTGATCTGAGACATCTACAAAAATACCTCAAATAAATTCAGAATGGCCACCCTACATATACTGCAATTGCTAAACCCTGGAGATTATATGACATCACTAGATCTCCAGGAAACCTACTTTTATATTCCCACCCATATCAAAAAAAGGAGGTATCTCAGATTCGAGGATGCCGGATGTCACTACCAATTCAGTGTCTTCCTTTTCGGTTTCAAATCTGCCCAAAAATATTTACCAAATACATGGGTCAGGTAGCAGCTTACCTGAGAAGAAACAGACACCAGATCTTCCCTTATGTGGACTATTGGCTAATAAAAGCATCATTACCTCAGACTGCAGTCCGTTCAACAAAAACATGTCTTCAGATCTTCGAAGACTAGGGCCTCAAATTAAACAGAGAAACATCAAGCCTTATCCAAGAGAAAAGGATCACATTTCTAGGGTCAATTTTGGATACAAGGATTTGCTAGGGTCTTCCAACAAAAGAGAGGATTACCAAAATAGTAATGCTAGCTTTTGCACGTTCAAGAAAAAAGTTAATTTCAACCATACAGTTTGAATCGTTCTTGGGAATTATGTTGTCTTACATTCCACTAATTCCCAATTGTCAAGTGTTCATGAGACCGTTGCAGGAAGAAATTGACAACACAATGGAAACAGGAAACGGGATCCTTCGATGAAGTTATGAAGGCAAGCTCGGAGATGAAAACGGCCAAGAACTGGAGGTTGGAAAAAGACATTTACCTGTGGTTAAAATTCCTCAACAAGGCACCACATTACGTTATGACGACAGAAGCATCCATGGAGGCATGGGGAGCTCACCTGCAGGAACTCTAAGTGAGTGGCATATGGTAAACCAAGGAAAAGAGGAGGCACAAACTTCTTAGAGTTAAGGGCGGTGGCCCTGGGGTTACACACTTCCATTCCAAGAATAAGAGGATTTGCATTCCTGGTTTGGACAGACAATATGGCCACAATGTTTTACAATGCCTCCTATCCAATGAGCTATGGACATCTGGAATTGGATATTGCAAAAACAAATGTTTCTCGAAGGTAGAACAACAACCATTGTGTGGGCAATCTTAGCAGATTCTCAAAGGAATGTCAGTAAGGGAGATGTCCCAAATACATCTGTTAAAGATTTTCAGAAAATTGGGAAAACCAACCATGAAACTATTCGCTACACTTCTCAATAGAAACAGCAGAGTCTGTTCGAGGAAATTTCCCTACAAGGGATCTTGGGGAACACGTTTATGTTATGTTATAGGATTTTAGTAGTACTGATGGAAAATCCAAGTCTTCAGTTTTTTCCTGAAGACTGATTCTGTTTCCAGGAATCTAAGTTCACGTGGTAGTGAATTCCATAACTTGGGTGCCTGATGAGAGAAGGATCTACCGCCCCATCTGGCTCTTTTGATTTGAGTTGTTTTTAGTAGGCGTTCAGTGCAGGATCTAAGGCATCTGTTGGGGACATATGAGCCCACCAAGGCTCTGATTTTACAGGGGCCCTTGTTGTTTATAGCTCTGGTGTCAGGCAAAGGTCCTTGAATTTGACTCTAGCCTTGATCGGTAACCAGTGTAGTGCTCTGAAATGCTTTCCTAGTGGTTCCTGAATTGGGACCTTACACAAAAGTCTAACTGCAGCATTCTGCACGACCTGGAGTTTTTTTATAACAAATTTTGGTGCCCCCAGACAAAGGGAATATGAGCATGGACAGGAAGTTTTGCTTTTGCCTCTCCTCCCTTCCTCTGGTTCTTGGATCCTCGACAAGAGAAGAGAGAGCTGTGTTGAATCATTCTAACCGGTCCAGCGTCGCCAAGATAATTCTTGTACATAGAACTTCCCATCATGTCGGAACAGCAACATATTCCATTTAAACCAGTCCCAGGAATGATTTTGATGAACAATGGCCAAGTGACCGACATCCAGAATCTCTCAATTTAGCAGCCTGGCTCCTGAACACTAGGAGTTCCACTGATTAAATTGCCCGAAAGAGTGCATAGACACCTTACCAAAAGTGAGAGCTGACTCAACAAATGGATCATATAAGGTGAAATTGCTACAATTCTGCAATTGGGTTTCTTCAAATAATTGGCAACCTTTTTCTTTAATCTCTGCATAAGTACTACCAAGTCTACCTGCGGGGAAACGATGAAAAGGCGCTGGCCGTGGCACATGCATGGGAAGCACTAGTGGTTGAACTCCGAGGGTGGGGAGCAGATGTGGAGGAGGGCACTGAAGCACAGGAGCAGCCTGTAGAAGCATAATCGTAGAGAGGTACTCGATAGACCACGCGGGAGGGCGGGAGGGCTTTCCTTCTCATTACTGCTTTGAGCCTGACTATGGGGGTGGGGAGTGGCCTGCAGCCACTAACACGGCTACTTCAAAAGAGAGACTTCTCCTGGTACCTGGTGTTATGGCACACTGACATGTGGATGGGGGGAGGGTGTAATTGCATATGGGAGTGCTGGGGGACAGTGACTTACTAGCTGGAAGTGGTTTAGACTGTATTATGCACTGGTTCCTACATGCTGGATATGACCAGGGGTGTGATGATGTTTGATGATGGCAATTGTAATCGGGTAAAGCAATAAAAATTGGTTTTGCACAAAAAAAAGTACTACCAAGTCTACACAGCTTAGCTCATTCTGGGCTTTCTCATACCTCCATCAAAGTTCAACTGGCAGCAATATCTAGATTCACGAGTTCCTTGAGTCAGAAATCTTTATGGTCTGACAGACTGATAAACTCTTATGAGGGCTGTTTAGAGCTTAACCTCCGAAAAGAAAACCACCAATTTGAGGACCTTGTGAACCTATACACAAGGCCGACCTCAAATATCTTTCATGGAAGATAGCTCTCCTTTTAGCCATGACATTGGCTAGAATGATTTGTGGAATCCAGAATTATACAATGCAACAACCATACCTGCAATTTAAAAGAGGCGGGTTTGTTTTGAGGATTAATCCTCATTTTATCCCTAAGGTTCCAACGGACTTTCACTTAATGAACTTACTGTCTTAAAGACATACTTCCCAAATCCATTGAATGATGCAGAAAGAGCACTACATACTTTAGATGCTAAAAGATGTCTGAAATGTTATATTGAAAGAACTAGTCTGACCAACTGCTAGTTGCTTTTGAACCTCCACGGCTAGAAATAGCATAGCTAGATGGATATCAGCAGCAGGAAGATCGCTGATCGCTAAAGTTTGCTTTCATTTGACAAGAAGTGTGGCGACCTCTACCACTGTATTTGCTGGGGTTTCATTGCCTGACATATGCAGAGCCACCACATGAACAAATTGGCATTTGTCACCTAGACACTAACTGCATACCACCATAAATAAAGATGCGTCAGTGGGCCAAGCAATCCTTCAGTACTTATTTGAATGAGGTGACCTACCTTTATTGTTTTGTCTGTTATAAATGATAGGTAATACTCCGTTTAATGTATATTTTTCTCACCTCCTCATCTTTTTCACATTTTGTCAAGTTTGTTACTGCTTACTTTCCAGATTCAAGCACAAAATATTCAATACTAAGGTTACTGACCTGTAAACAGTGGTTATCCAGTATCGATATCTTACAAAGATGCACATGCGATCCGCCCATCTCCCCTTTATGGGGTTTACCACATTAGATACCTCACTTACTTATCATTTACACTCACGCTTCAAAATCTGTGGTATGGTGGCCCTGGAGGGTGTAGGATGACTGAGGAGCTGGTCTCGGATTGGCTGTAGTTTGGTTCTTTCTAAACGATGCAAATTGGCTAACCATGTCACATGTTCAAGTTCTGCTGTACAATGCTTTAGCTCCTACTACTTACTATAATTACCGTAGAACTCCCATCTACACGACAGAGACTACGAAGGCTATCAATACTGGAGAAAAACAGTGTGCATGTAAGTAGCTATTTGTTTTGACAACCAACCAACACTACATATCCCTGTGCCCAGATTAGTCTATCGGACAGTATATTTTGTAAACTTGCAGTCAGGGCAAAAAAACTGCGGATGAAAACATAGTCCCCTATTTTTAATTTTTCTACCTCCTTTGTTAGTTTTTAATTTCAATGATTAGTTTCTTTAGGAAAACAAGGAAGGATCTACACAAACGACCCCTCATTTAATTCAGAATTGTGTCTAATTGAGAAAAATGTAGGGCTTTCCAGGTTCACCTCATGGGCACCTCTTTTCACCACAAACTGCTGTAAGTGAGTAGAAACCACAAAAATAAGAAATATTTACTACCACTTAGAAAACTGTAAAACCTGTGGTAAAAAAAAATTATATTTTATTTTACAACTTTGCCTGGCCTGTTTGTGAAAGCTGAGAAGAGGACAGTCTTAGCATAGCAAACGTTTGTTGATGCCATTCTTAGAAGAAAAATAAAACACACACACACACACACTTTCTTGCACAGTACACGCAAAAAAATGAAACTTTACTACAATTTGGTTTACAAATTTAGAGTACCTTTAGAATTCCCAAAATGTAGGGGGAAAGAAAACACATTTAGCCTGAATAGCTGTCTTGGGGAAAACGTTGTGAAGGTCTTAAGAGTGAGCTGGCTCAAATATCGAAAAGGGGCTCAGGACGGGGGTGTGGGGTATACAATGTTTGCAGAATATCTATGGTTTGATTTCTTTGTACAGAGATCATTCAGGAGAAACCGTGTACTGTAGATTCTGCATGTGATTAGAGTGACCAGATGAATACATGAGTTATTAATTTCATGTGTGTTAGTGCAGTTGCTCAATGGAATCATAAAATCATCCCCTATCCAGAATGCCCTCATTTGTAAATACCAGCAACGCAACACTGGTGTCCTAGTGGGATAGAGACAGTGGTTAATTTGTAAAATAAGAAGTTCCTGGTCTCTCTTCAAGAGGCAGCGCTAACAGGAGAAATGTGCTGGGGTAAACTGCCTCCTGACTAGAGCCCATGCACTTATTATTCAGGAGAGGACTTGGCCTAATTGCTAGAGCTGCCGATTTCGGAGCTGGGGAACAGGGTTCGAGTCTCTGCGTGGCTCAACATCCTCTGATTCTGTGGAAAATTCCATGCCTTCCAAATGAGTGTGTCCTTATCTGGTGCTATAAGCACCTGTGCTGAGGATTAAGGTGCCGGTGCTGAGCACCAGAAAGCACCTGCTCAAATTAAGCACTGGATAGAGACATCTGGTCACGCTCCATGTGATGAGTAGGGAGGATGAGAATAATTAAAAACATCAATAGGAATGAAAATGCAGTATATCGGTCCAAATAAATGTTGAATATAGCAGCCAAAAGTACTGTGAAGGGCAGGGTAAAGCCTTTCTACCGGTTTCTGGATCGCAAAAAACACTTGAGTTTAACCAGCAAATTTGGGCAAATGGGTGTTAATCTTGATACCTAGTTCTGGCATCAGCGACCCAGCATTATAAAGCTTGATCTACTTAGATGGCTGGCTCTGATAATCACATCTTTATTTAATGTAGTACTTAACGTTGTTACATTTTGGCTCACAGTTATATAGTGTCAATATTTATTTACCAAAGGTAATGTTCAATTGTGTTATGCATGGACATGGGCAGGGTAGACCCTATCTCACTGAAAAAAAATAGTAAGTCTGCAATTCAAACATAAGATAAATCAGACTTTGGAAAAACCCTACCAATAAAGATTACAGTCATGAACTGTGACTGTCTTTCCCTCTTGGGTGTGGTAAGCACTCACTTCAAACAAGTTATACCAGTGCATGTTGGCAGCCTGCCTACGTACATACACATTTACAAAGAACTAGGATGCCTACAACTCCAAACACAATATTAATAATGCAGCTTTATCTGATTTTGCTGGTGTGGTATCGTTAATGCTTAGTGTACTTGATGCTGAGATCTCTATATAACCTGTCACGGTCCCACAAGACTGGCACAGATGGAATTCTAAACACGACCAATAATATTGTTATAAATACATTGGCAAAGCTCAACTCCGGGATGCAGTAGACTGGGCAGACATATGAACGACAGAAGGGACAGAGGTCAAACCAATCCTGTGCCTGACTCACGATAGTGGATGTAGCCACAACGTCCATGTACCATTCACTAATAAGCATTGGCTAAGCCAATACATCTCACCTATGAGAGCTAATGGCTTTGGCAATATTTTGAAGCCATGCTGTAAAGCACCACAGATGCTTTACAGAGAGGCTAAAACTAATTTAGGAAAGTGCTATGATGCATCCAGGGCTAATACGCTTTTTTAAAGTGCATTACAGCTGGATGCATCATATTCTTTTATTATTATTATTTTTAGCCATGCTCCTCAGCAGTCACACAGCTATACAGCATAGCTACAAACCATTGCCAGAGTCATCAATGCCCATGCTGTACAGCATAAATAAAATACAATGACAGACCCAATACTCTCAAAGGTGCGGCCTATTGGCTTGGCCAATGCTCGTTAGGTATCGGCACACCACCCTGTGACTTAGAGCAAATCAGTTATGCTCTCCTTGCATGAAAAATTAAAAAATGGTACATATGGCAAAAAACTCCTATCACATAAAGAAAGTAATTGAGCCCATGTCTATGTCTTAAAGAAAATACATTTGGAAGAAGATAACATCTATTTTCACAATAAAAGCAGATAACATCTCTTGTCACAATAAACATCCATTTCAAAGGAGAAAAGGGTTCTTTTAAGTGTGTGTGGTACAGTAAAGCATAACTAAAAATGGCAAGAGGTTCAACAAGACCAACAGGGAAGAAGAAAAAATAAAGGTAGTACCTCAATCGTACTGTGATCAGTGCAAGGACAGCCATCAAGCTAAAGCAATCAGTACTTGGACTATGCTCAGTCTGAAAGAACAGGAAGTGAAGCCAGCACAAGCTAGCCAAATAGAAGCCAGCAAGAAAGAGTGACAATGAAGCCAATAAATGCTAAGCAATGGGTGGGCTCCAAGGCCCATACTATATACAATAGCTTTTGCAAGCAAGACCGCATGCGCTGTCTCAGGTGAGACCTAAAAAGTGAAATTTAGAACAGGTATCCAGTATTTTCCACAACCACAAAATACTAGATGTTCAGGCCGTAACAAAAAGAATAAACTATAGGGAAATTCAAAACTTGTAAAAACAACAAGCTCTGAATGTATCTATCTGTTCCAGAATGGAAGATTGATGCATCTTGAAATATTAGACGAGCTCATGAACATAGAGGGCAAGTTTGTTCTTGTCTTAATTAATATGATCTTATTGGTGACCAAGAAAATGTGACTATGATTACTTGAGTTACCGAAAAGCTGTCTATTAAGCACAATGCCTTATACCATCAAGCACAACCATGACCTCTTTCAGAGACTACAGCGGACAGATCACAATAATATCTAACACCCTCACTGATAAGATTACCAAGACGATTTGACAGTTTCATGGAATTGTGGTTTACAGACAGTCTCTGAAATCTCAGACTAAGGGCCTAATTTATCGTTCGGCGGACGTGTTACTCCGTCACAAATGTGACGTATATTCTGTTCTCTGTATTACAAGTGCATTATATCCAATGACACTTGTTATATGGAAGACGGGATATCCGTCACCTTTGTGCCAGAGTAACCCGTCTACCAAACTGTAAATCAGGATCTACGTGTGGCTAAGGAATGTGCACACATGAAACACATTTCTTCCAATGTAAAATGAAACCTATGCCCTTCGGAATTATGTGCAGAAACTAAACAGTGCCTTCCATAAAACCCTGGATGTCCAAGGCCTGGAGAGGCGAATGTTGAGTTTAAGCCTATGATACAGAAATGCAAAGACATGGAAGAGGTTAGCAGACTTTGTATTCACATTCAAAGACTAGACAGGTCTGCAGAAAAAAAAGAGCCAGATGTACAAAAATTAGGAATTGGGATTTCCAAATTGCAATTCCAACTGAATCCCAATTAGGAAATCGCAATTCCTAATGTAAGAAACCTTGGAACATTTAATTAGTGATTCCTAGTGGATCGCAAATTGACCTACATCACAAATATTAATGAGGTAGGTCACTGTTTGCCACCCATTTAGAATGATAGCCATCACAGGGATGGTGGCCTGCTGGGGTCAGCAGACTACCATGTCTGTGACTTCTTTTAAATAAAACTATTTTCGTTTTGAAATAGAGCCCGTTTTCCTTAAAGAAAACTGAATGTGTTTCAAAAACAAACAATACATTGTTTAAGTTTCATTTTTTAAGAGTAGGTAGTGGTCCGTGAGACCTCTGTCTTCACTTACGAAATATTTTGTTAAACATTCTCAAAAGGTGAAGGGGTGCAATGGGGATCCCTTCCCATTTGCGAATGGCTACCACCTCCATCGAGATGTCAATAAAAAAGAAATGTATTGCAACCATAATTCAGTTGCAAAACATTAATACCATTGCAATTTGGTATTTGGAAGGGACGCCCTAAACACACCCCTTCCAAATACCAAATCGCAAAACCAAACTGCAATTCGCTAACAAGTTACCGAATATCAATTTGGCTTTTGTACATATGAAAAAGTTGTTTCTGCGGACGCAAAAAGTCCAATTCATTGAATCAACCATTTGCGACCTCCAAAAACGTTTTTTCATATGGCCCCTAAATCTCTATTAGGAGTTCGACTTTGAGCAAAAAGAAATGCAGACTTTGCTGTAAACTGATCACTCATGCATTCTGTTACATATAAATCTGATTACCAAGCTTTGGATCAACTAAAGATCCTGAACGTTCAGAAATAGCACAGGGACAATACCCTTTGGGGAACAGTGAAAAGAACACTGATGGCCAAACATGTAATCGATGAGACTCTTGTGATTCTACTTACAAATGATTGGACATTGTGGAGCATGAGAGGATAATCTAGATGGAGTAGACTGGGAATGAGGTGGGTTGTTTGAACATACAATAAAGAAGTAGTTCAATCAAAATATGATTAGAGATCAAGGGAGGCAGAACACTAATGAATGATTCAAAGTCTAAAATCTGCAACATCAATGTTTGCTGTAAATCACTGTGGCATGTTTTCTCATTTTTTAAAATTAATATTTGTTATTGTTGAGCTGGTGCTTGATCCCCAGGCCACGATCTGGGAGGCATATTGCAGGTTTGTGGCCACCATTCAGACTTCGTGCCTTCTCATCAAGATCCATGGTTTGGTTGTTTTTTTCCCCAGCAGTATCCCTCCTAAAAGAGAACACATTATTCCCTCTTATATCAATCTGTGACAACTTTAATGACAGCGGGGACCAGGTCTTTCTTGTTAGGTGTCTCCCTCCCTTGGGTAACACATGAACAGAGAGCAGAACTAGATAGCCCAATCACTCTATGTGAAATACAGGAGGCCGTCCATGCACTTGCCACTGGCAAAATCCCTGGGTCTTATGGTCTTCCTACTGAATTTTCAAGGTGTATGCCCCTCTTTTAGCCCCTGCCTGCTGACGCTTTACAACGAGGCCTGAAAGGCTTCCTGCTTACCAGCCATGCTGCGTGAGGCATTGCTTATATATCTCTCCCCAAACCAGGATGGGACCCATCTGCATTGGACTCCAACAGACCACTGTTTTTTTAATACTGACAACAAGATCCCGGCAAAGGTACTCGCCGATCACCTGGCGCCCTTAGTACCAACACTAGTGCATCCGGACCAAAACGGGTTTGTCCCGGGCCATAATACATCACTCAACCTGCAGAGATTCTTCCGGATCCTGGAGTATGTTACCCACTCCTGGCCCTGGGCTGGCTCCATGCTGCTGGATCTAGAGAAAGCATTTGATTCCTCAGAGGGGACTTTTCTCTTTGAGGTACTGCCAAGATATGGCCTAGGAACGTGATTTATTTGACTGGTTAAGCCTCTTAATACCCTGCCACTGGCCATAATTAAAACCAGCACCCTCATTTCTGATCCTATCTTTACTAGCAGAGGCTCTCGCCAGGATTGTCCACTCTCCTCCTTGCTCTTCACCTTGGCTATAGAGCTGCTGGTGCTTGCTCTTCGTGCTTGTGGGAATTGGAGGATCCCACCTGGAGATGATCTGCAGTCAATCTCTTTGTATGCAGATGACCTGCTCCTGTATCTTCAGGATATACATGCTATTCTGGACACAGTGGCTCTGACATTTAATAGATCTGCTGTATTGTCAGGGCTTATGGTCAACTGGGCTAAATCTGGTCTCTTCCAATTCAGTCCTATGATGTTTGACCGCGTTTTCTGTCTTAATGGCGTTCGTCTAACCTGGCAACCAGCTGTGTTTCGCTACCTGGGCTTCCATATTTATCACACATCTGCTGACTTATTTGAGGGCAACCTCACACAGGCAGTGACCGCATTGAAAGGACAAATGGGGTTCTGAAAGTCACTTCCACTCTCTTTGGCAGCTCGCATCGCTCTTACCAAAATGATTATGCTACCCCTGTTATTATGCGATTTTGCAAACCTCCCCCTTTATTTGACAAAATCATTCTTTCGTTTACGTTAGAAACTGACAGGAGCATTAATTTGGCACAACACGCATTGTCGAGTGGAACTGCAGAAGCTTTATTTGCCCACGGACAAGGGCGGTCTGACGGTCCCAAACACTGAACAGTACTATTTGGCCTCTCAGCTTCAATGGGTGGCCCAATGGTTAGCAGGCCTGTATATTGCTGCTACAACCACCACCTCCCTGGTACTTATCTGCCATATTCCACCTGTTTTATCCGTGTACAATGGTGGTGACACCCAGCTCATGCCTCTTGCCTGTAGCTTATAGTTGCTACAAACGGAGCATTAGTATTGCTAATGTTGTTACTTCCAATGCACCGGTACTTCAGTTGCTTGGCACACCACGGAGAGGCCAAATTATATCACAGTCAAAATCAACTTCCTGGCATGCGGCGGGGATACATGCACTAGTTGATGATGTTCTTATCCTGCTAGTGTCCTTGAGTGATGATGAACGTTTGCCCCCAGGTCAATTCCTCCCGTATAATTCTGTGATTGGAGTGCAGGGCAACAGATGGGGTGATATGCAGTAAGAACACCAAATGCACCTTTCACTATCCAATATCTCCATGTCATGGATTAGGGGCAACAGCTAACACGCTGGCTGGCTGACTCTTTGCAAATCCACAGAGCGGTGCCGATTACTCCCTTGCGCCGCCATTGAGAGACGGACCTAGGTCGCCCTTGCACAGATAACGAGTGGTGTTCCATTTTGGAGTGCACTGCCTGAGTATCATGAAATGCCCACTTTCGCCTCATTCAATATTACATACTTCATAGGGAAGACCTTACCCCACAGAAAATCAATTGTTATTTCACACACACAGATGCCATTTGCCCTCGCTGTGGTTCCCCTTATACTAATATATTACACATGTTGTGGTCTTGTCCATTGCTTCACCAATACAGGCTCCGCATCACTTCCAGGGCATCCTTTGTTACACACCTGGGAAATATGTATATTGGGTTTGCCGCAGCAATAAAAAACATAGGGCCACTGACAGGTTCCTCAACTTAGGTCATTTGCTTGCCAAGTGCCTCATTAAGCGCAAATGGAAGTCCCTTACCCTCTTCTACTTGCTGCTTGAGAACAATCCATGGTTCCTTGGACTCAGGCGGAAAGTCTTGCCCTTCACAAGGAAGACACACTGGGACTACACAAGTATTCCCAAGTGACCTATTGGGACACTATTTTAACGGACTTTCAAGCTGCTATTCGTCCTCCGGTGGATTCCCTAATTGATCCTCTGTGGCTGTTGTGAATGTGGATTCCCACACTACACGTCTATAGCGAGTCCCTTTGCCTGCCCCGTGCCAACCACTTAACCTTTAATTTTGGTTCTTCCGCCACATGCTGGGTCTAACACAAGTCTTTTGTGGTGGGTTATATAGATGGGTGCAGATTGGTTTAGGGTTTATATTGGTTGTATATTGTAGAACTGTTTTGATTCATCTATGTATTGTTCGAGATAGGCCCGATAGTTTCGCAGGTGAATATAAGCTTTATATAATATGCTGTTTTTATTCGGTGGCAGGTCCTGTGCTCTGCAGATGTCATCTTATAACACATTATCATCTGCATTGCCGTTTCTATTTGCATGTTAGTAATGCAGCTTATTCATGATGATGTACAACTGTTGACATTGATATACGCACTATATAGTTGAAAAATTAAAATGATAATAAACAGTTAAAAAAAAATGAACATGGTGAGAAAGCTAGCAGACTTTTGTCTTAAAGCACAAACGAATGGAGTAGTCCGAACTACAGAGCATTTGATAAATACACTCCCTGCTCAAATCATGGTAGAATTCAAAAATTCTATTAGACCTTTTACACCTCTGATGTTCAAAGTGGAAGCCAGAAGTACGAGGACGAGTTTTTCATTGAACTGCGCCTGCACGGACTCCTAATTTAATAAGTGGACCAGCTGGAAATGTACCTCACTGCAGAAGAAATTGTTGAAACCATCTAAGCCAGGCCATCGGGAAAGACCCCGGGAGAATACAGCTTCCAGGCTGAGTTGAGTTTTACAAGCTGAATGTGGATTGTCTAACCATCTTGCTAGGCAAGGTCTTTGTCAGAGTACAATAGGGGCAATGATCGTCCTACTTTACATGCCTAATAAACAATCTGCTGAACCCTTGCCCACTAACAAGTAAAGGTGCTACTGGCCCAATAAAGTTGGTTTTGTCCTGGGGTGCTCAAAATCCAACTCTTCTCAGCCCAAACATCCAAATATTAATTAAGACATCAGTTTACTTAAAAGCCACTCATAAGTAAATCATTATATTATTCCTTAGCAACAAAAACACAATGAATTACAAACCACACATTATAACAGAATCAGATTCTCCCTCATCACAGATTTAATCCAACCAGCTCAGTCCTTAGTTAAAAATAAAGCCTGAGCTATAGACACAAAGTCCATACGTCAAAGAGGCAGACTGTGTTTATTCTCCTCGTGTGGCTCACAACAATATTGCAAAATTAAAAGACGTTGACGCACGTTTCAGTAGCACAACTTTATTTGTCTTCCACCTTCACCGGGACCCAAATAATAGAACGGTAATACAGAGAAAGCAGCTCTTCGGTCTCTACCTGACGTTTCAAGGGAGGGCAATAAAACTAAAATTACTTGAGAAAAAGAAGGGGACTCCCAGTCATCACATCCTGGAACTGTTGGGGGGAACTGCCCGTCACGGACGGCAATCTACAAAGCAGTCACAGGCACACATTAAACAAGCATTGGCATAGCCAATAGGTCTCGCCTTTGGGACCATATAAGTGGTTAGCCATGCAGCATACAAGCTGCGAGTTTACAAATATTACAAAGAAGACAAAGCAACCAATCACATTTCGTTTAACAGTGGTAGTTGCGCTGGACAAGTTTTTTAACCACGTGTGCTTGAAGGTAGGCGCTTATAAATTGGCTCCACGTAAAAAAAGGAGGAGGATGGAGAAACGCGGAGGGAGAGGAACAAGTGAAGGTAAACGAGGAATAGGTGGAGAAGGGTAAGCAGAGAGACGTGATGCAGTGATATGTAGAAAGATGGAGCAATACAAGTGAGAGCGGAGAGAGCAGGGCGGCAAGATGAAGGGGAGAAGGAGGTTAGTGCAGAGATTAATGTTAAACGGTGACATGGAGGCAAAAGCAGTCAATAAAAAGAGAGAGCGCATTAAAGGCCACGAAGAGCTTTAAATTACTCTGCGCAGTGCCAGGCGCGAGCAGGCAGGGGAGAAGGGTGGGGAACGAGAGGAGTTGGCCTAATGGTTAGGGCTCTCGAACTCGGAACTGGGTTCGAGTCTCGAGTCTCGGTAAAGACGCTAAAACATCCTGTGATTCTGGGCAAATCACTTAATCTCCACGTGCCTAACAAAAATAAAAAATGAAATGTGTGTCCTTATGTAAAGCGCTCTGATACCTGATTGGATTCGGGTCAAGTTCGCGCTATATGCATGGTGCAAGAAAGGATCATGTCCCCTTTGCTGCTGTTGGGGTAGTGAAAGACAGCAAGTACCAGGGTCCGCCAGGCCCCGGTGCGTCTGCACCAATGGCAGCTACGCCCCTACTGCATGTTGTAGTAGGCGCACTCTTGATAATGCTCTGATTTTTAGGACGTTGGAGGATGCTCCAAGTACAAGCTAATACTAATAGGCTGCATGGAATCGCACGAGACTGAGCATCTGGAGTGGAATGGAGCACCCTGAAGCTGCAGTGCACGGCGCTGTACAAAATGGTCTAAACAAAGCACTAGACTATAGACAGTTACAATTGTCGGTCACCATTACTGACTTCTCTATACCTCCAAGGCGCATAGAGTGGAGTCGAAACGTAGCATACAGCGCTTAAAGAAAAAAAACATGAAATACATAACAGTATTAAACTTTTCTGAACGACACCCACAAACTGTGCCTTTAATATCAGAATGTCCTGTTTTGCATGGCAATTCGTGACAGGAACCCTATATCACACAGAAAACATCAAAGACTGTAACACTGTAATTTGCCCAGGAACTGCGACGGATATCTAATTGGCGCCTAGGCAGAGATTACGGAGACAAATCTGAGACGGGCTCCAGGGCTGTGCCTGCTGATTAAATGTTGTGCAAGCACATCTGCATGAGTTTTGGGCACAGCCGAAAATGCTAAGTTGGAGCGGTCATTGCTGCGCCGCCAAAGGCTTTGTGAAGGGTGCCCACTCTCTTTTTAGCTTCACTACTTGCTCTGATATTTGAAACAAATGCTACAAAGTTGAATTCTGCAGCTGCAGAACCAGCCCATCTGTAGCGGTTTGTTGTGTTTGGTGCTATGTTATGGGCTTTAGTGTCTTCCTGTCGGAAAGACAAAAAAAAATCAAGTGTTAAAAGGACATGGGTCAAGGGCACATCGCCCGAAAGTATAACTATTAAAAATGTTAATCAGAACATATTCTGCGAAATGTGATTATTTCTGGGTCTGTTTCTGTCTAAAAACAGTGAATTGGTGGAACCGAGGTAAGTGTGCCTCTGACCTGAATCATTGTAGATATTTTCGTGGTTTTCGGTTGACCACAGTGCCGAGCGGAACTGACATCATTAGCTTTTTGACAGCGGACGACGTCACATCACTGAAGCGCACGACGGCGGAAAAAGTGAAAGCTCCAGCTGGCGCCTCGGGCGCTGAATGCTGCCGACTGAGCGCGTGCACGCTCGCGTGAACGCAAGCGCTAGGCCAGCCAGCAGCACTTTGAAAACTCACCTACTAAATGTCTCTCCGAGCAGCGCATGTGTGCTGACTCAGCGAGGCCTAAAAAGAATGGACATTCATCAAGGTACCAGACATGTGATAGACGGAAGCCACAGTACATCACAAGCGACCCTCTAAGGGTGGAAAGATAATAGTCTGGCAGAGCAAATACACCTCGAGGAAATTTGCTTGTCACTGCGATGTATTCTGGTGTGCCAGGTACATTTAGACTGGCATTCCAGCCTTAGGTGAATTGATGATGGCGAGGGTCTTGATTAATATTTTAGTGTCTGGGCTGAGAACAGTTGTGTTTTAGGCTTTGTGATAAATGGGAACTCTTTTGCCCTTCAGATCCCACCACTGGTGTTGTATAGGGAGTTTGTCCTGGGGTGTCCCTCAAGCCATCATATGAAGCTCCTTTTTCATCTATTCTGGCAAGGCAAAGATAATCAAGATAGCCACTTTGCTGGGTCTCTTGACATGGAAAAGGCTTTGACCAAATCAAAAGGCCTTACCTTTACCAGACACTAACCAGGGCTGGCTTCAAAGAGAAGTTCATTCTAAAGATTTAATGACTGTATCAACACCCCACGGTCAGTGGCGACACCTTCGATATGGCGAAGGAGCATCACCCCACTGCTTTTGAGCAGTGGAAAGGAAATATAAAGTGACAATAACTTTAAGTTATTATAATTTTATGTTTCCTTTGCGGGCAGGCAGGGCTGCTCTGCTCACAGAGCAGGGCAGGGGAGGAGTGTTTAGGCAACTCCTAAGTGCGCAATGACTGTTTGGTCAGCCCACTCTGACTACCCAAATCAGTCATGCGCACTTTCCCCTTCTCCATGCAGGCTGCATTACAGCCTGCATGGAGAACATGCCTACCCCTACAGCCCTTGGCTCAGCACTGTGTCACGGCGCTCAGACCAATCACAATGCTGCAATATAGCGTTGTGATTGGCTTAGGGGAGGGAGCCTTCCCATCCAGCTCAACACAGCCGGAGGTACCGACGGATAGAGCGGGGCCTCATTTATCTGAGCGGATGCCAGGTGAGGTGAGGAGGGCTCCCGTACTTTTACGGGTTTTGAAAACTATTCCAAAACTATTTGGGAGTCTATGAAAACCTAAACTCAAGTAGGTTTTGTAAATATTTTTCATTGGTGTGTTTTACTTTTGGTTTACACGTCTGATACAGCAGTAGCATAAGTTCATTCTTGGTCCTGACGAAAGCCTGATTGTCATTCAATCAAAAGGCTGAAACATGTAGACCTTTCATTTGGACTTCAGCAGTTATTTTGTCAAACTGCTTCTACACCTGTTTTTAATCTCATCACCTAGCCAGTTATTAATAAAATGTTGGATCTGGTTAGTTAGATAATCTTAATATTTGCACTCACCACATGGTTTATTTGCACTACTATCATCAATACCACCACTTTAACATAGGCGAGCTCCATCATGTGGATTCACAACAAGATCGGAACACTTGAGTCATAACCATATCGATGTTCATAAAAGATGGCGGCTTACTTTATTTAGACGTAGCCCTCATGTTCTAAAGGGTTTGATACAAACTGAATGAATCCCAAATGATGATGATTGCTACTACTGGTGGCTGATGGGATTTAAAAATTACAAATGATGATGTTCACTCTCTTTCCTCTATTTCATTTTTTTGAGTATTCTCACTGAATGTGGTAGTACTCAGTGCTCGTGACCCTAGGTTTCATTGCTGTTATTTGAGGGAGCCTGGCTGCCTGCTTCCTGTTCCTGAAGTCAGAAGCAGGACAGCAGGACCAGAGACGTGGGACCCGGGATCCAGGACCCAGCAAAAAGGTAAGTTATTTATTTAAAACATTTTTTGTGACGCTCTCTCCCGCAATCTCACCCCCATGCGACACCCCCGTGACCCCCCGTGGCCTGCCCCCGCGAGCCATGCTGGCTGCCACTGCCCACAGTGTTGATTCTGTGTAATTGTTTTCATTCAAACTCCCTCAACATATGGAGGGGCATTAGAGACAGGGCTGTGCCATGACACCACTACTCTTCCTATTAGAGACTGAACCACTGGCATCCAAGATAAAGGCATTGATACTGATGTCAGGTATACAAAAACGTCTTCTCTATGCAGAGGACATCCTGCTTTTACTTACAAAACTGCAGATCTCATTGCCGGACGTGCTTGACATAGTGCCTAATTCCAGCAGGGTTTCAGGTTACAAAATAAACTGGGTTAAAAGTGAAGCCCTCTCCATCAATGATATTACTGCCCTTAGGCTGTGGTTGGCCTAACTTCCAAAAGGTCATCACATTTGATTGAATACCTTGGAGTTTTTGTTAGAAGATATTTGAAAGAAGTAGTGCAGCACAATGTCAAGATTCTCACGATCAACTTGTCTCTTGGGGCAACGTGCAGAGAATCAAAATGGTCAATGTTCCTAGATTCAACTACATCTTTGTGATGCGACCTCTCTCCTTTCCTATGACCACACTAAGTCTCATAGATGAATTGATCAAAAACTAGGTTTCGGTCTCTCAGAGAGCATGCTTCGTACCCTCAAAAGTACAGGGTGTAATGTCATCAAGGGACCTCTATGTGCTGCACACGGCCCTCTTTTATAGAGTACACCACATGGCACACCGGGCTAATTTGTTAAGTGCGATTGGAAAAACAGATCACGAACACCACTCGGTGTCCGGATTTATTATACAAAAAAGTGGCAGCTCCACTGGACCCTACGAACCCGAAGCAGCAAGAGACAGTGCACACATAGACTACCATCCACAAACACTCACAAATCCATTAAATGGATTCCTACACTCTCAGATGCCCCTATGACAGAATATATTGCACTGAAAATACATACACATATGCTATTCTGGATGAACTGGGTGGCTAAAGAAATTAATTGGTTGGACAACGTCCTTATAGCAGGAAGATTAAAGACCCTTGAAGAACTCCAGGTCGAGTTTCTGTTCGACAGAAGACAAAAGTGGGGGTACATGTGACTGAAACTTTGTATGTCTTAACAGGTGGTGTAATTATTAGGGAATTATATCTGACTTGTACATTACTCTCATAGAAGAGCTCCCCTCCAAACACCTACAAAGCTTCTTGAGGGAACATTGGCAGTCCACGCTAGATAAAACTTATAGGGAAGCAGATTGGAGGTCCAAGAGGGGATTTGCTGCATTTGATGTGGTCATGGGGATCACTGCTGAGTTTCTGGTGTGAGGTGGTCAACACTGAGAATAACTTGAATGATGTCCATCTACACTTCTCTCCCACACTGGTTATTCCCCACACTACTTTGAACCATCCACATACATCTCATCAATGGAAGAGGTGGTGTGTTGTGAGGAAGTTGAGACAATTTCAGCCTTACATTCATAATGACCGGCTCAATGGCATGGTGAAGACAGCAATGCACGGGAAAATAATGTATTATTGGAATCATCTATCTCTCATAAATTATGCCATCTACTCTCCCTTTTGTTCATCATGTCCAAGGCTTCTCTTACTATGAGGTGGAAGTCCCCCAGGTGTCCAGCGATATCCAGTTGGCAAGCTGACATGATACAATACGGAAAGGCCGAAGGGGCGGCCCTTAGAATGGAAGAGGAGAAGGGGCTTCGGAAGCAGCCCATTTCAATGGACTGGGAGGCAATGTTACACTAGTTTGAATCACTTGACTTATTGTCCCCTCAGGATACTCCAGTTCCGTAGACAATCAGAGGGAATAGGTGACTATACCACAGTAGGTCCCAAGTCTGTGACTCATACATCGCATCGCATGATTACTGAGTACCAGTTCGTGCTACCCAGTTAGTACTCCCCCTTTGAGGTCCTATTAGACATAGGAAACACTGTGCGACCAGGAGTGGGAGAGATAGGAGGGTTAGGGTGGGGAGGGACAAAGTTGCACTTGTTATTTATGTTAATTGGAAAAGTAATGACACTATGCTATGCATTTATTTGCCATTTCTGCAGTGGGCAGCTATATGTGAGGTCACCAGACCTTATTAATACCCCTTTTTCAGCCTTATGGAGGGAGGGGGAAAAGATGGTAACTCTGAGAAATATTTAAGCTGTATTCATGGCTAGAGGAAAATGACCGCCCCTATGTAATTTTCACTGCATTGAATTTTGATATGATGGTATCAAAATAAAGAGTACAAAAAAAAAATCATGTCCAAGGCTTTGGACTGAGCCTCCATTCTGCATTTGTTTTTTTAGGTCTCGCCTGACCCAGCGCATGCGCTGGTCTGGCGAGACTTATTGAGAGGGCTCCAAAAAGTGCTACCAGGCCAGCCTAGAGCTACAGTGCATGTGCACGGTCGCGCGCGCCGCACTTTACCGCGATTACTTTCACTTTTGCGGCCCCATGGCCGCTTTGATGTTTGATCGTGATTGCGATCGCATAGCCAATAGGTCTCGCTTTTGGGAACTTATAAGTATTTAGTTAGGCTAAACACTTAGAAGGTCCCAATGGCGAGACCTATTGGCTATGCCAATGCTTGTTTTCTTCTGGTTTTAGGGGATTAAGACCTGGAAAATGTGCAGTATCTACTTTTATGCAAACCATTTACATTACACAAATTAATCCAATTCTCGGTTGTTTAATTGACTCCCCCCTTTGGTTCTCCTTCGAGGCTGCTGATCTTTACCAAATAATACTTAATAGACAATCGTATGCTAGGTGCAGTGTTAACGTAGATATTGAATTTCTGTATGTATTTTCGCCATTATCATTTGGAGTTCCCATACTGTGTTCTTCGCTTCCTTTTCCTCCCCTACCCCACTCTGTTTCTTTTCCTTCCCATTTTGCTTATTTTGTTCTAATGGAAAAGTTACTATGTAGTGGCACAGTGGCACACAACATTTAATGAAGACATAAATGGTAAAAAAAGTAATAATAATTGGAGAGCACTATCCAACACTGATCATCGGTCAGCCAAAACAGCTTTTTCCCTCCTGTGGGTGGGGGGGGCCTCGCTGGGTGTTGAGGCTATCTACCTTCCCAGTGGAGGCGAGGCACCAATCGACAGGAGGGATGCAACAAATGGGATAGCGCTCCTGCACTCTATCCCCCAGCCCTAGGCATCGGGATCGACTCGCCCACCCATGTAGCCAAAAGATCCATTCACCTTCCATTAGAAGAAAGGTGAATGGCAGGGAATTGTTCCATGGCCCCAGGGATATGAAATGGGGACAAGTCCCCCTGGTTTAGAGCATGACTCACTCTGCCCTCAAAAGGGTAAACTGTCTTTCCAAATCCCTGGGGTGGTTGTTGGTGGGGTGTGTGCCCACTCTTATGCACCAGAAATGCAAAACAATTTGAAGAATGGCCCATACTTCCCACTGCCAAAACATTCTTCCCACTTCCTTGGAGGGGGCAAACACTAGGAAAGGATCACTAGACACAAGGTACTGTGGAAATCGAAGTGGTATTGCCTGGTGTTTAGTGGGTTTCTCCCTAACCCAGGGAATTTCAGTTCGGGGGAACATCTTCCCCATCTCCCACCCCATCGCCAGGAGAAAGGCAAACTCCACCAGGCACCAGGGATCTTAAATGGTGTAGCAGAACTCTTCACGTGGTAACCTTCATTTTTTACAAAAAAACAGACCTGGGAGGAGGCTCACCGAGGCACTGGATCATAACCTCACTCTAAAATGGTCCCCTTCAGAGAGTGGATGGTGGGTATTTACCTCCAAAATTCCCCCCCTCCCCGAGGGGATAGTTGACACCATGCAATCAGTATTTTTTTTAAATGGGTGGGGTAGCCCACCGAGTCATAGGGCAGATCCCCCCCTACAGAACAGGCCCTAAGGACTCTCTGCCCTCAACCCCCCTCAATCCCCCCCAGGGAAACCACTTGTATGGATGGGCCTAATGTCTGCAACCAGGATGGATGAAAACTGTGACCATATGAAGTCAAAAGGGTCTTTGCATGGTCCCTGGTTTGGGCCATCCCTGTCGCGGGCCATAAGCCCACCCACCAAGTGGGGTATTGTTTTTATCGGAAGAATTATGGGAATGCCTGGCAGCAGTAATCCCTACAAGATCCACATCTTCCTTCACAGAAAAGTGAGTAAAATGTATGATTTTAGCCAAAGTTTGAGTTTTGCATGGCATTCGGAGTAAGAAAAGATAGTGGAAACCTGCAGTTCACACCACCTTGGACTCCCCTAGGTGTCTAGTTTTCAGAAATATTTCAGTCTGTTATGTCAGCTTGGGTGGTGGCTAAGCCCAGACCCAAAATTGTACAGCTACGTACTTTGCCAAAATGGTCATTTGTCATGATAAAAATGTGATGTTTCCAGGTACGGTTTTGGGGCCTGTGCTATTTCTGGAGAAAGGCCCACCCAAATAAATAGGGGAACATTTTTATCGGGTGGCGTATGGAAACTCAGAATAATAGAATATTTGTCATTTTCAATTGAAAGGTTTCCATTTTAGGCTTTCAAATGCAGGCCAGTCCCCCTTGGATATTGTGTACTGGAAGGTAGACCTTGACTGGTGCCAGGGGGCAGAACAAGAGATCTACAAATCCAGAGGCTGTCCCAAAAAGTGGGAGAAAGTGTGGGGGCCTGGCAAGAGTAAAGGGGATATGGCTGAAAGAGGGGCCGAGAGATAACCTCTGGGCTCTGGGACGGGGGGGAGGGAAGGCGATCAGGGTGATTTAGGTTTGCTTGTCATATGATAATGGGCCATAAAAGAGCCACTTTTTGAATGGATTGAAACATTTATTCTGGAATGTACCGAGCCAATGAAAAGTAGATGGATAACAAATGTCAACTCACTCTCTACTATATGCTGTATGAAGCTTATGTTCAATAATAAAGTGTTTTAAGTAAATCAAATGTAGGCCAGTGTGCAAGAATGAACACAATTTGCAAAATGCTCCCTGAATTAAATGATAGTATAGGTTCTCTCAAATTTAAAGTTGTACAAATGATCACTATTCCTATACACAGCATGTTCGGCACATTTAAAAAATACATAGGTTTCCTTTCCTTCACACCATATTTTCATTCATTAGATTTTACTATTTGAATTGCTGCATGGTCAGTACAGGATGAAAATTATTATAAGCTGCAAATCAGTTGTTGACTTTGCATCGCATGTTTTTGGACAACCAACCCTAAATATCCCTGCGACCAGAAGGGCCTGGTGTGTTAATTTTGTAAATAAACCATTAGTGCAAAAAATTACAGATCGACACGTTGTCAGCTACTTCTATTTTTTCCTTCTTGTATATTGTTTTATATTTCAACTATCCGTTTTCTAGGGCAAACCGTGACCGATTTAAGCAAATGACCCTAGCCTGTGAATTCAGAATTTTGCCTACTTTGCAGAAACACATAGCTTTCCAGGTTCAACTTGTATCCATCACAAACTTCAAGTAGGTTGAAACTACAAAAATAAGGAAAATGGACTACTATTCTAAAAAAACTGCAATACATGAGGTAAAAAAATTTTTTTTTACAACTCAGCTTGTTTCTGAAAAGTGAGAAACTGGTGATCGTAGCACAGCAACACTTTTGTTGATGCAGCTTTCAGTTACAAAAAAAATAAAACATGTATTCTTGCACAGCACTTTTTCTTAGTTATAAAAAAAAAAATATATTTATATATATATATATATATATTCACTTAAAAAACCATAGGTTTCACACATGTTATAGTTAGCTGTACATTTCACTCGTAAAAAACCAATGAAATTCCACGTTATAGTTAGATCAGGTAACTATAACTTGCGCGCCCACAATAAACTGCTGATGACGTCACATAGTACATCACTCATGACATGGTCAGTGACATCACTCATGACATCAATGATGACATCTGAAATTACACATAGTGGATTGCGGTCGCGCAAGTTAGAGTTACCTGATCTAACTATATGTGGAATTTCATTGGTTTTTTACGAGTGAAATGTACAGCTAACTATAACATGTGTGAAACCTATGGTTTTTTAAGTGAATTTGCAAGGTTTTGTAAATGATAATTCCTAACTATAACGTGTGTGAAACCTATGGTTTTTTCAGTGAATTTGTACGGTTTTTTAAATGCTAAGTTATGTATTTATTTATTATTTTTTTTCTGTTTTTTCACTATGCGCACACCCTGCGCGCACGGTACGCTTCGCGCACCGTGCACGCACTGTGGGCGCTCGGTGCGCTTCGCGCACCGACCGCCCACGTTGCGCAGTCCATGCCGTGCGCGCCTCGCCTTTTTTTACGCAGTAACATTTTTTTTTTTCTCCCTTGTGGGTCCTTTAATTTATTTAATAAATGTGATTGTTACTTCTTTATTTTTTTATTTTTTTTTTTGCCGTGCGCGTACGGTAAGCTTACCGTACGCGTACCCCGCGATTTTTTTTTTAAATTATTAAATTTATTTTTCGTACTTTTGGGTCCTTCTTGGACCCCCTGACAAACACTAGGGGGTCTGCAACTCTCTTCGTTGCTCCCGTTTCACGTTCCCCACCTTTGTTTCTCAGTGCGAGAGACAGAAAATGGCGGCCGACACTTCCTGATTTCGACCGATTCGAATGTTTACAGTCATGTAACCACCAATCAGAATTGAGCTCACGTACGGTAAGCGCACGGTAAGCGCACGGAGCGCGCTTACAGATATATATATTGATTTAAATGCTATTTTCTCAGGACCTACTGAACAGATTTACACCAGACCTACAAAAGGCACATCCTTGACCTGAGGACTACCTCTCTGCCAAATTTCAAGTAATTCTGTTCAGCCGTTCGGGCTGTAGCTGTGTCTAAAGGTCCTATGGAAAAATGCATGGGGAAAACGCGTTTTGGGACCCCCTTTTTTCTCAGCCCCCGCTTGACGAATCCCCCCCGAGACTTTCAGGGTAGGAGCGGAGCGTAGCGCCTCATTAGTTTTGAAAATTTCGCGAGGATTCGTCGACCGGCGCCAAAGTTATTCCAAATAGAATGTTGCGGATTTCCTATGGAAACACGGTCCTAACTATAACTATCTACTGGCGACCGCCAGTAGATAATATATATATATATATATATATATATATATATACACATACATACATACATACATACACACACACACCTAATTTTGGCCGTTTTCTTTTTTTTATAAATCTTTTTATTGACACAAAGAAATTAACGTATAACAATGTAAAATAAAATAAAATAGTGCATAGATACTATCACAGCATTGAGTTCTCATTGCAGTCCGACATCTCTGATCACGTCACAAAACATCCATTATAACATCTTGACCAGTGCGATCACGGAGTCATGATCTCTTGCATCGGGGGATCGAGAAACAGCTCACATATCATTCCCCTCAATTTATTCCAATTACTCCAGATCTCGGTCCACTTCTGTGGGCAACCCCTCCCTTCATAAACCACCCTCTCCATACATCAGTCCATATCCGTTTGCCAATCGCGGCGTTTGGGTATCTTAACGCCTTTCCAAGTTCTGGCCATGTTGCTTTTCGCCACGACATTCCCAAGGGAGACCCAGATCCTTTCTTTAGCCGTCAGATCAGTCGCCTCCCATATGTTCAAAAGGCAAAGCCGTGGGGGGGGGGGGGTTGGGGGGTCACTTCCATACTTTTCCCGCAAACTTCCCACATTTGCGCAGTTACTTTCCCCAATACTGCCCTACCCTTGGACATTCCCACAACTGGTATAGAATTTTGGCTGTTTTGTTGGTTCCTTCTGGGAGAATCCACAAACTCTGTGTATCCTTAGAATTACAAGAATTTGGAACAAAAAGGCGCACATTTGTAACCCAAACATCAAAAAAAAGACTCAGCACTTTGGTGGTGGTAGCGAAATGATTGAGCAACAGTATGTTATGATGTTAGTTGTTATGCTCTATGAAAATGCATTTATCTCAGTTATTACAGTAGACCTGAACTGAAATTTTCAATTAGTCTGGGAGTAGTATGAACCAATTTTTTCTTGTCAAACAATGATTCGTAGTTTGCCCCGGATTTAAACCCACGTATCTATCTGTAAATAACTAGTTTATGTTAATTGATGAGAAAGAATAGTCTGCCAGTGGCTCAAAAAGACTAGCAGCCACATTCCTAGCTTCCAGCCACTAGAGGAACCCCAGATT
This sequence comes from Triturus cristatus, assembly GCF_964204655.1. NCBI lineage: Eukaryota > Metazoa > Chordata > Amphibia > Caudata > Salamandridae > Triturus > Triturus cristatus. Next base: position 686,386,178 of record NC_140581.1, on the reverse strand, counting down.
AATGCAGAAAGCATTACCAAAGAGACGTGTGGTTAGCTAGCCAAGATAGCAATCGCATAATTCAGGGGCTCTGCATGGGCCCCAAATATCCTGTTCACGCTATCCTTCAGGGGCATCATTGGCCCCACTGTAGGTTGCTGGTGGACAGCTGACCCTCATGGAGCGGGCCCCTTTCGGCCTTGGGCGGCCGGCTGGAATCCGAGGGCCGCGCTTGAGGGGAACAATAGGTCGGCGGTGAAGTGCTCTTTACACTATGCTGACTCACAAGCTGCCTAACGTTTCTGATATGGAACATTCGGGGATGGGGTTGGGGGCTAAGCGACACAAAATTCACCAATATCTCACAAGTAGAGGGGTGCACTTTGTCATGCCGCAGGAAACACTTCTTACAGGGGTAGAGGCAGAACTTCTACAGCGCACTTGGAGGGGACAAGTCTTTGCAACAGTGTATTTAGCTTATGCTTGTGGGGTCCTTCTGTGGGTACAAGCGGGGGTCCCTTTGAGGTGACTCGCTACAGACTGGATTGAGTTCCTACAGCCCCTGGGTCACCTTGTTGATGACACCTTGACCTTAGGCAAGTGACTTTAATTGTGTTACGCATACGGCCATCGACGGGTCGACTCCCCTCTGCCTGGAGCATCGGCATTCAGAATGGCTGCGGGCTTTCAAGAGTGGCTGCGAGATTGGGGACTTGAGGATATTTAGTGAAAGCAGCAATGAACAGAAAGGGAATACTCTTACTACTCCCACATATATCAGCTGCACACTTGTCTGGACCATTATGTGTGCACGAGCCAACTGTGCCACTATGTAACCCGGATGGAATACCTGGGTTGCACTTACTCCGACCATAGCCCTCTCTTAATGTGCTATAGGCCAGCAGGTGAGCACTCAGCAGTGCCTGCATGGAGACAGTACCCGTCAGTGTTGTCTGATGCTCCCTTTCGGGACTCCCCCTGGGACGCCATCACAAGATAATTTGAAATTAACCACGGCACGGACTCCAACTGCTTGGTGCTGTGGGAGGCGTTCAAAGTTTCCGCAGGCATTGCTTAGGCAATTCTGTGGGATTGCGATGGAAGTTGGACAGGGAGCTACCAGAGTTAGAAGACACCTTGCAACAATTAGACAATGCTCTGGGTTCTGACTCGAACGCGCGGGCACAGTTACTGACTGCGAAACAACAGTATAATGTGGCGCTGGAGAGCTGCACTGTCATAATTACAAAAACTACATCAACAGGGCGCATGAATAGGAAGGAAGTGCCGAGAGGCTGCTGGCCTGGCTTATTAGGCAGGCGATACGTCGCGCACCCATTACTCATTTGCTTGCATCAAACTGCACTACAATGTACATGCCTGAGGCCATTAATGCATCCTTTTGAGACTGTTACATGGAACTCTGTTGATGATCGGAATCAGCCCGGAGTGGCGGGAGCGTTCCTGTGTCAACTCCCCCTTTGAATCTTACCGCAGTTGGCGAGAAAGAGCTTGGGTGGACCAGTAACAATTCAGAAAATTAGAAGCACCATTAAGGATGTAGCTACGGGCAAAACCGCATGCCCTGATGTACTGCCTACCGAGTTTTACACAACATATGCAGGGGTCCTGACCCCTAGGCTAGCAGCAGCTTATGCCAAGTCGTTGGGGTCGGGGACATTGCCAGTCTCAACTAGAAAGGCGACAGTGGTTCCGCTGCCTAAATCTAAAGCGCAGGAGGCGAACACGGCCACATACCACCCTCTTTCAATGTTGAACATGGACTTCAAGATACTCAGTAATGACTTAGCACTCAAACAGATGCCACATATGCAGGGATTAATCCACGAGGACGAGAATGGTTTTATTCCAGCATGGAACACTTCCCTAAACCTTCGGTGTCTCTATCACGTCTTATACCACCCTGCTGCATAGGCATTGCCGGGGTGAGAAGGCATTTGATACAGTCGGTGGAATTTCCTGGATAGGATCATGCACAAGATGGATCTAGGAGAAGCCTGGATTAAGAGCATATGGCTGTTATATAGCGGCCCTACTGCCAAGGGTGAGCACGGGCACCAGGATCTCGGAACAATATGAAATACACCACAGAACTTGCCAGGGTTGCCCTCTGTCCCCCCTGTTATTCACCATAGCCACTGAACCCCTGGCAGAACTGCTTCGGCTGGAGGTGAAAGGCGGAGGCACCAGGGTAGGAGACTGTGAGCATCTAGTCTCACTTTACTATGATGACCTGGTGATTTATATGGCATTCGGACCACAGGGGTGGACCGTATGCTCCATCTACTTGAGGAGATCTGCGCCCTTTCGGGCCTACAGATAAACAGGACTAAGACTTGCTTGTTCCCGAACTTACGAGGCCTGGTGCCACCACTTGCACTTCTACCGGGTCTGGTGTGGGCACCTGACACTTTTAAGTACCTAGGGATCTGGTTCTATCACATGTTGGGAGGCAACCTAGGAGGAGCCCTATGCTCTCTTAAAACATGTGTTCCATAATGGAGATCACTTAAGCTCCAGTCATGGTGCGCATTGCGATTTGAAAGATGGTGATGCTCCTGAGATTGCTATATAACTTAATTATTCTTCCAATCAGTGTTCCGGGTGTCTGGTTTTGTCAGCTGGATTCCCTTCTTCAAGATCTGATCTGGGACAGAGGCCTTCATAGGGTGTTCTTAGAGTCCCTCAGATGGACACCATACGAAGGATGACTGGGCGCCCGAGACTTTGAGCTCTATTTTATGGCAGCCCAACACCAGTGGGCAACCCAATGGTTGGACGGCGCCCACCAGGAGTAGCTTAGTCCTATCAGCAGGGGCCCCTGCTGGTCAAACTACTTCGCTCGATAGTGAAGATCCCACACCCGGGGCCACTATTGCCTGCCCTTCACTGCTGATGTCGCTGTGTCCGGAGGACTCAGGAGACACCACTCTATGCCCCTGCCTTTTTGCTGCTGGGTCTCCTACATAGGGCCCCCCTCTACATCTTTACAGTGTCCCAACAGGCTGAGTGTACTGAATCAGGAGATGATGGAGCACACGTGGATGCCCCCGCGGCTTTCTCAAGTGTGAGGCATTGACGAGGGCGTTTGAGGTCTTATGGAGCAACGGGGGAGAGGAGCCCCCGACTCACATGGTACGGCAGTCACTGGTGATGACGGGATCAGCCCTCCACCTGGTGACGTGGCTTTAAAAGCCCCTCAACAGGATGCTACAGAAACCGCTTGGGACTTTGAAGGCCAAATGGACAGCGGTGCTTGGTTGCGAGTTCATGGAGCCGGAATGGGGCCAAATATTGGCATACACAAAGACAGTGTCCCAGAACACACGTCTGAAATACATCCAGTTTAATTATACCCACATTACATATTTGACTCCACACAGACTAACAGTCATATATGGCCGGGGACCACGGGGATGCCCTCGATGTGCACATGTTGATGCTGATTTCTGCCATATAACGTGGGGCTGCGCTCAGCTGTAGGTATATTGAAGGGAGGCTCAGGCCAGACTGGACGATCCACTGCACCATGTCATCTCATTCACGATGGAGGCATGTTTATTAGGGCTCTTCCCTAGGCCAAAGCCCATAAGGTGGGCAACAGGTTTGTTGATCTAACTTTAGCCCTGGCTAAGAGAAGGGTTGCGATGGCCTGGAACTCAAGGCTGGGTTGGACTGTGGTGGTGTGAGCAAAAGAAGTGACCCCCAAAACACAAAGGTTTGGTGGCTTCTACAATGATATTTTTATCAGTGTTATGGTACAAATCACTGATACCTAATTTACCAAGACTCTGGCATGGATGGGGTAAGCCCAAGGGGAGAAGAAAGACCAATCTTATTGGAAGAGAAAGCCTCACTCACATAAGGTGACATGCTTCATCATAGGTAACCTCTCCCCACCCCGGAAGGACAATACTACCAGGGCAAACTCGACCTCCAAGTAAACCTGATAGAGGGAGTTCTTAAATAGATAATTTCCGGAACAAAACAAGGGGATCCAGATAAAGTTCAAAGTACCTAGAGGCAACCGGGTTTTCACCTTTATTAGGTGGTGACCTCTGGTGCATCTAAAACCAACTACGCGATGGAATGAGAGCACAATGTCTCAGACCATCGTCTTATCGCCAACATCTTTCTACCTTACTCTAAGTCACCTATATCGGTCGGGCATTTGCCAGGGCCAAAAATCCCTAAAGAACCACTCAGTATCAGTTGTGGGTCTTCGCTAGGCCCGAGCCTCGTAAGGTGGGCAACAAATTTGTTGATCTGCCTCTAGCACTGGATGAGAGAAGGGTGGCGATGGCCTGGAAATCAGCAATGGATCCGAGGGTGCGGGTGTGAGCAAAAGACATGAGCACCTCAGCCAGGACAGTGGAGAAAGAGTTTTTGCGGGAGGAGGCTAGGGAGGCACACAGACGCCCCATAGCGTGACTCTAGGCAGAGGTTCTGGAGACATGGAACAGCCAAAAGCCCTGCAGGCGAGGCAGATCAGGATGCTGGAAGCCCTGAAGGGGCAGCTAGTGGTCCACCCTGGGTAAGACTGAGGAGCAGTTCTTGGACCTGCCAAGCTGAGGGATGTGTTGTCTCCCTCAAGTCCCATGCCCCTCCTTGCTGTTGATGAGGCCTGAGCTAGTGATCTCTTCCCAGAGATGCTGATTCCAAGTCCAGCACATGATGTGGCCCTGACACCCCCCTCCCCTTTGGTGAAGGCGCATACTAACCCCCCGCCTCATGCATGCGCCTAGATGGACGATGACAGCAATCCCCAAAAGAAAGTAGTTTGAGAAATGAGTTATTTCCCCAGTCATCAGTTCCCATTGCTTGTATTTATGGTTCAGTTGGTGTAGGTTCACACATATAGACAGAGCCACTGCGAGGTCGACTTAGCTACACACCCTGCTGGGAGCCAGAGGTGAGTCATCCTCTGTGCCCTGTCACTTTGGGGCCCTGACGTTGGGAGCACACAGGACTGTGCTTGTTTATATGACCCGCTTATTGTCCATAGCTTTGTTCTGTAGCAGCACTGTCAATGTGCAAAATGTTATTGTCTGATTATGGTGCCTTGACTCTGTGCTGATGAAACGCCCATGCTGATATTGTTTTGAGAAGTACTGTGTAATGTGAAGCTGAAAAATGCCAATAAAAATAATAATAACAAAAGGTTACCAAGGATTTATCCAGTGTCCAGAGAAACGCATCTTTACATTTATAAGTCTCGCCTAGGCAGCGCTTGTGCAGTCTCCTCGAGACGTGCGGTATTCAGGATATGTGCATAAAGCTCCGCCCACTTTCTGCCCATCTTTTTAATTGCCACCTATCCCTGTCCTTTGAAAATGGTGGCTTTTCATTGGTCAATAGGCTTGGTAGTCCCTCCTTACCACTGCCTTGTCTTTTTTTGAACCTCTCAATGAGGACTCCCCTGTTACATGTGTTGTTATTCCCTAGGTTTTAATTACAGCATCAAGCCAGCTAGGCTGGTCCTAAGCTAAGCTGGCAGTGGTTACTTCGCTCACTAGAACATCTCACATTTATATGAGACTGTCTATAAATTTCCCCTTGATCCCCTCCACACAGAGTTCAACCTAATCCAAAATTAATGTAATATTTCTTTTGTCACATTTCAAAGCTACTAATTGTATATATGGACATAGCTATTTGAATGTACTCGTAGTACTGTCTTGCATGCAGTGCATTACGGGTAGGGTGAATTTACCATATCTTCTCCAGGCTGCAGTGCCATATGTGACAAAAAGAGGTCCGCAGTGCTGGTGCATTGCGCACTAGGGACCTCTAGGAGCAGCTTGCGCTACGACACCGAGACATGCAGTGCTCGTGCCTTGCTCACTAGGGACCTATAGGATCAGCGGTACTGTACCGAGACATGCAGTGCTGTTGCGATACTGCACCGAGACATGCAGTGCTGGTGCCTTGCTCACTAGGGACCTGTAGGAATAGCTTGCGGTACTGTACCGAGACATGCAGTGCTGGTGCCCTGCTCACTAGAGATCTCTAGGTGCAGCTTGCGATACTGCACCGAGAAATACAATGCTGGTTCCTGGCTCACTACGCAAGCATTTGCAATGCCCTTGGTCTTGCATTACTGAAAGTATGAGCTATTGGCATTGCATTATTATTTGCAACGCCAATATTTCAGACTATCAGTAATGCGAGGCCTATTACATTGCAAATGCCTGTTTGTTACTTGTACTACAGAGCATTACAGAAGTGTGTCCATACTCAAAAATAAGGTCCATTTGCGTCACTGTATCTATTGAAAACACACCTATCGTGGACACACTAACCAAAGGTGAGTAGACCATAGGTATGAAAACTATTATTTTTATTCCAGGGCACTTAGTGCACGTATAGGAAACTTAAGCGCTGCCACTGAAGCATCGGTTTCAAACACTCATTCAAGTTAAATATTTTAAAAATAAATATTGTCCTCGAAAGATGTTGTTTTCATATTTTCTAGCCAGCCTGCTGCTTTACCGAGTGGCAGCCGGCTTTTAAATGTTCATACACCATCACAGTCACGCAGTAAAGCGCCGCTGTGAATCAATGGTGCTTGCACCAGCCTGGCACACATGTTGAAGGTTAAGAACACCTGAAGAGAAGGACCTGAGTAAAGGTTTGTTAATGACAGCGACGATCTAAAAAAAAATAGAATGCCTGCACCAATGTATAGAAGTAAAGCCTCCAGGACTTAGGAAGCCCATGCTGTGACACGGTATTTCCCAAAAAATCAATTTCGGGACACAAGAGCCCTTCAGTAGATCTGAAAGCAAAACCATTCTGGATATACGGCGAGGCAGTGATTACATCAGCCCCGCGTTTTACCTCCAGATTTAGCGATTTGTGGAAAATATGGAATAACGAAGGTACCACGAGCTCTTTGCTGTTGTTAAATAGAGACTTTTATTTTTCCATTCCATGTGATAGAATTACACTGATGCACAAAGAGTTAGGGTTTTAAATAGGGATGGTCCTGCCGGTGTTAAGCATGGGCAGTAAATATGTTCACATTCCGAGTCTTCCAGTCTTTGCTTCAATTGAACCAAGACACCTGATAATCAGTTTTCCTGCACATTTTACCACGCAGCAAAACCGGTTTTATAGTATGTTAATAATAGCACATCCAGTGCTTTAAGTGGGACGAAAAAGATCGAGGTCTCTGAAAAGGGCGAGGCCAAAGAAGCGTAAATAAATAAAAGTACATTACAAAGGCGCGGCCAGTTTAATTACGGAACAGGTCTGAAGCATGTGAAATCGAATCCTGTGCTTGCCACAGCCTACCACCCGCCCAGTGTCTAGGTGCCTCTGCGTTTTCTGGTTGTGCATTCAAAGCATCGCACAAACATGAAAACATAGTCCTAAAACAAGTGCAATTCATGGGCTTTTACCAAAACTTCTTAGCATGTATTGAAAATCAGATAAATGAGTAACAACTGTCATTCTTCCCTTCACATCACTTTTCTCTGTAATGTCCCTCTGCGTTAGTCACTTATGCCTTTTTTTCTCCACACATCTTTCTCCTCTGCACGTCTCGCAGTTCATCGGCTTCTTCTACATCACTGCGTTTTCACTGTCTCCTTCTGCATTTACTTCCTTTCGTCTCCTCCACCTCACTATTCCCTCTCACAAACACTGAATTTCGCACAATAAATCACCAACCACCACTTACTTGTTAGCAAAAAAGGACACTTTATTAAGACAGGTGCCAAATCATAATTTTCTGCAATGCAATAACTTTCCAAAGTTTGTCTTCAAATCACCCCAAACCTAACCCCCAATGTAGAACCCCACCCCTAAACAGAATCCCGACCCCTGTGTGCATTTTCCCCTACTTCTCATTTCCTGATCACGTGACTGCTCCCCCCCCTCCCCCGTTGGAGGATAGGCTAACCCGCTCAAGGCTGCCCACCCCCCCAGCAAAACCCCGCCTCTTTCCCCCTTTGGCGCCGTCCATATTTCAACTGCTGTGTATCTCTTTCAAACACTTCACCATAGAATTGTAATAGCAATTGTCCATCACTCTGCCTGCTCTGCTAAGAGGCCAAGGATTAAATTAGAATGGTGTCCTAAAACCTTTTATGATACACTGGCACACACGGTTAGAAACCTGCATCGCCTGCAGCCTTAACTCCAGAGCTCTCAGTCCTACCACATCTTGCACGCCCATCCACACCCAGAACCCACCCAAGCATCAACATGCGAATCAGTCCGCGCGCTGCAAGAGTCATACGGTGCATGAAAACAAAACTACGGAATCATATCTGGGAAAAGGAAATACTACTAGGACAGGGACACAGAGTCCATGTAATAAAGAGGTAAGATGTGGGAAAAGTAAAAGAGCATTGCATCACTGTCTAGGATTCCCTCGTTCTAGCACTCAATGTGGAAATTGAAATCAATGATTTCTTAAGGTCATGAATTTAGGAACCCATTGTGCATGTTTCAATGTCTATTTTTAAATAAAGAAGAAAAGGCCCAAGGAGGGATGTCTTCTGACAAAGAGCAATAAGACAACCATATTTAACAATCCCACCACTGAGGTTCTCTGGAGAATCTCCCTAGGTGGAATAGGTAGGGCCTGGTGTAAACCCACATTGTTTAGGCTGCGCCTTGAGACTCAGGTTGCACTTCACAAACAAAAGCTGGGGAGGGATGGTCATGGCCTAGCTGTTTGGGTCAAAACTCTGCTGTTATTGGAGGGGCGCTGCTAGTTTGTATTTGACGAGTGCCCTTCACATGGTTCGTGCATAACTACTAAAAAGAATTACCAATATACACCAGTGGCACTCAAGTAACAGCCTCATGAAGGAAGGGAGTGGAGAAATATATATTTGCTCTGTTATAAATAGGGTGTGTCCAAAGCAAAAAGGTGTGCTTACTCCATTACTTACTCATTTTACTTCCTCTTTTCTTTCCTTAAATTAGAAGAGGCTTTGCCTCCCTGCAGACACTTCAGCACTGTCTGCTGGGCATCATCCCAAAGCCCAAGTGTGGAAAAGTGAAAAGCAGATTTGCAGCCTTAGGTTCGCTCTTAACCAAACGCCGCATAGCGATTCCCTGGCTGTCAAATAAAGTCCCCACTACAGAGAAAAGGAGTAGGGGTGTAATGGAGTGGGAGGTGGAAGAGGGCTGTAGGACATAGCCCTTTTTGGCTAAAGACCCTAAACGTTTTGCTTTCCCCCTAGACCTTTCTTCTGACATGGTGTTGCCAACTTAGATGCTTTGGACACTTTGCCACTGCTGATCAGTGTCAAAGTGCAAGTGTTTCCTGTATAAAGTGTAATGGTAATGGGTTGCCCATGATTGGTAGGTTTGCCTTACTAGTAAAGTCCCTAGTAAAGTGCACTATGTATGCCAGGGCTGGTAATGCAAATGCTACTAGTGGGCCCGCATCACTATTTGTGCCAACCACACAAGTAGCCTTAAAAAGGGAACTCAGGCCTGCCACTGCAGGGTCTGCGCGCAGTGTATTACGCATGGTATTTTATCTGCATAACGAACTACCTGCTTGTCATATGACGCATGGTATTTTATCTGCATAACGAACTACCTGATTCGCGTATTTCGCATTGCATTGTTCCTGCATAACGAATTACCTGATTAGTGTATTGCTCATTGCCTTATTTTTGCACATACCTGGTGGTTGTATTACGCATTGCATTATTTTACCTTGCAACGCGCCCGATTGTTGTGTTACAAATTGCATTCTTTTCATTGCAGAGTGTCTGATTGCTGGGTTACGCATCACAGTATTTTTACATTGCAAAAGTACCGGATTCTAACATTACGAACTGTACGATATGATATTAGGAGTACATGAGAATGTTTAGAAGTGCTTAGTGATACCACCAGAACTTACAAGGGCCGGCTGGCCTAACAACCGGCCAGGAGAAATATTACACAACCTCATAAATTGGATATATATCGTGTGGTCTTATCGTTTATCTTTTTACATAAAGTTTATACTAGTTTTCAGAAAACTCGTGTGGAGTCTATTTGTGGTGTCATTATTGGATTATTGTGAGCGTGGTTTCAAATACTTTACACATTTGCCTTGAAGATAAGCCTGCCTGCTCGTGCCAAGCTACCGAGGGGGTGAGCGGGGCTATCTAAGAAGGTGACCTTCCTTTCCCTGACGTTGGAACGCGGGTCCCTACTTGGCCTAAGGTGCCTATCTCAGCCAACCAGGGATCCCGGGTCTTACAAGGACGTAAGACTGAAAAGAATTCAAATTGAAGAAAAAGCATAAGAGGATCTGGGTGTCTAGTCGGATATGATCCATGAGTTTACAGACTGACAAGAGATGGGAGGAGGGGAGACAGAGGGGTGCAAGTCCTCTATGATATCGATAGTTCATCTCTCATTCTTTGTTATGCACATGTTGCCAGCTGAATAAAGATGGGGAAAAAAAAAAAGAATAGGAAGCATATCTTGCCCGTATCTTCTGGCAGAAGTGCTTCAAACTTTTCTTAATCCTCCTTCAAGTCAAAAGCTTATTTTCAGCACTATCACCTGTTGGAGATTCCTAGCAGGATAACCAGTCATTTGACGTGTGAAAAGTGAGGTAATTCCTATAAAGGTCCTTCAGATTACTCAAACAAGCCTTATCGGTCTAAACAGCTATCGTCTTCTGGAATCAGCCCTTATTTCTCAAGTACATGAAATGCTCAAATTATATTTGGTCATGTGGAAAGAAGTTTTTTCAGATGCCTGTATTTTAAACATTGTTTTGGGGGTGGGGGGTTATAGGATTGAATTCTCTACACCTCCTCTAGATGTAGGCCTTTTTTGACCGCTTGGCCCCACTCAGTGCAGAAACAGGAGGCTCTGCTGACAGGAATCAAAGTCCTGGATAAACATGCCATTGTTCCTGTTCCCAAGGAGGACCAAAGAGAAGGAGTTTTCTTTCATGTTTTTCTGGTTCTAAAAATGTCAGTATGCTTACGCCTCATCATAAATCTAAAGGTTAATCTAATCTGTTGGTAAAGAGTATCCACTTCAAAATAGATACTTTTTGACTGATTATCCATTTGGTCTTGCAGTGAGTGTCTGCCAGCTTTGGACTTGAAAGGTGCCTATGTTCATCCCCATTTGGTCCCCTGATTAAAGTGGTTTGCTACCCATACATCTAGGTTGACCTATCATTTCCAGTTTGAGGTTCTTCCTTTCAGACTGAAAGCAGCCCCAAGAGTCTTTTCAAAGTTAGAGGCTCCTATAGTGGCCTACTTACTCAACAAAGGGATAAATTCACATCCGTATTTGGATGAATGGCTGATTAATTCACCGTCAAGATGCCAGTCTATAACAGAAATGGAGTTGGTTTGCAATCTACTGTCTTCCTTGGACTTCCTGGTCAACCTGAAAAAGTCTACATTGAATACTGCATATGACCTTCAGTTTATCAGGGCTCATTCCAGACACAGCTGGGTCATTACTCCCACTGGCAGAGGCTATCTGCGGTTCTCCATGTCTGAAAGACATTTGTCATCTTGGTCAAAGGCAAGGTGGTGCCCTACGAACAGACATCACAACAACCAAAGCCTCTGTGAACCAAGAAAGGGATCTGTTGAGACCCTATAATGAGCAGAGGACCACCAGTTAGCATTGTCAGCACTCTGGATCATGGAGACAGACGATGTGAAAATGTTAACAATGAGTCTAGAGTTCGGCTCATCTCTGGAGTTTTGGTTGGACCTGGTCCATGTTCCACCAGATATGATAAAGATTCTGCAACCTGGTGTGGTCCTCTCCATGGGTTTGACGCGAAGTGTCAGAAGAAGAGTGCCTGGGGTAAATGTCCTAATTTGCCCAATGGTCTTCTCTTTGCTTCCCTTCTGCCTTACTGTCATGTTGAGATTCCCAGCTTGTCTGAACTGATGCTCGCAGAGCATCACCTTAGTGGTCCCAGAAATCTTGGTTCCCAATCCTCCATTAGCTGTCCTCAACTAAGGAGTTGATTCTTCCAGTGTAACTGTCTCACTTTCTACCTGTGTTGCGGGCGTCTCTACTGAGAATGCACTTGTCAGTGTGGAGGTTGAATGATTAGGTTTACAGAATCTGGGTCTTCCTGGGGTTGTCTTTCGAACATGTAAGGGTTAGGTCATTATTGGGCCTACTTTCAAAAATGGTGTACAGGAAAAGCTTTAGTCCCTTGGGAAGGTGAACCAGTATTAATCCTTCAATTCCTTCACGAGGGTTTGTTTGAGTATTGTTTCCCTCCACCTTCAAAATCCAACAGGCACTGAAGCCTTTAGAAAATCTTGGGGCGAAGTTCACTCTGTGGAGGCCTCTACTTCCCATTTTAAGAAGAGATTTGTTTTAGCCCTGCCTCGAGGAAGAGAAAATTCTCCTCTGTGTGACCAGCCTTTGGTTCTATCTGAGCTCCAGTGGCCCCCCCTTTTGAACCGTTGGACAAGGTTTTCCTGCATTTTCTAATTTTTAAGACCTTTTTTCTGGTAGCTATCACCTTGGCCAGGAGATTAGGGACATTTGTTTTTTCAAGCTCCCTACCTTTCTATATTTTCGGGCAGAATGGTTCTCCATCTGGATTCCAGGTTCAGCCCTAAAACATGCTCCAAATTTCACAAGGAAGCTGAAATTATTCTTCCAATGTTCCATCCACCTCTAGTCTCTCCCGAAGAAAATGCATAGCACACGTGTATGCGTTTGCAAGGCTGTGTGCATGTATTTGGACAAGGTTTCTCCTTTCCATAAGTGTGCAAATCTGTTTGCTAATTTTGGTCCACGTGGTAAGGGGTTAGTTCTCTTCTTCCACCTTGAGTCTTTGGGTAAAATCTACTATCTCTAAGGATTGCAATCTTTTTTTGGGTAAGGAAATACCTGGTCACATTCAAAGACATTCTGCCAGGGACATGTCTGCCTCATGGAATGAGACATACTGAGTTGAGTGTCTGATGGACATCTGTGTGACAGCAACCTGGGCTGTGTGCTATATATATATATATATACACACACACACACACATTAATGCAATGACGTGGACGGGAAAGTGGAATGAGGAGATAATGCTCAGATTACTTGAGGTAATCCCATTACTCTGATTGTCTCTTCCTCGCACCCAGGCTTCCCTCCCTCCCTTGTGTGTAGCTTTCTCCTTAAGATTGGAAAGTTGCATTATAAGGGATTTGAGCTCTGCGTTCTCGTGTAGGGTAAAATAGGTGGGGTTAGATTTCTGACTTTTTGGTACTATTAAAGTGTCTACAGCGGGTGGAGCCTCCTTTAATTTAAGGTTTTGGACGAGAAAGAAAATCGGTGTGATGGTATTACAGCAAGTAATATGAAAATAAACAACAATATGCGCAAATGGGAGTGTGACAAATACAACGACAAAAAAGTAAACTATAATTTTCCTTTAAGATTTTTCAGTACTGTTTCAAGAGGCAGTGGCGAGAGCATCTAAAATCGACGCTGTTTATTTCCAAAAGCGCTCGGGGGAAAAGAGCCACAAAGAACTGCTACACTTTAAATGTTGTTTACCAGCAAACACAAAACACAAACAAATCAAATGGCGTGGCTTAAGCTACAACACACGGATAATAATACAGTGAGAAGGTTGTCGCGCTCTCCGAGTTTATTTTTATATAACTTCGTAAGTGAGAAGCATGACAACCAAACAGAAACAAAACAGCCTGTCAAACCGAAACGCAACATCCTGAAGGGGAAGTGCTGACCAAGCAAATCCTGTTAGTTTCACACATGTATGAGATGGGAACAAAGTGAAGAAAGAGAACCGGGGGTATTAGCTGCTAGTCGTTTGCCTACCCCCGCCCCTGCCGTCTTGCAATCTGCAACCCACCGCCAGCTGGCCCATTCTCTGCAGCAAGGAGCCCAGAATGAAACCCAGCTGGTGCAGTCTGGAGCCTCGCGCCTCCCGCAGGTGCGTCAGCCAAGCCCGGAACAGGGCGCGCGCCTTACCTTCCCCCTCGTGATCGTGTCCACTATGAACCCAAACTGGTGAATATCGTCCGGCTCTGCCATGTCGGTTCCAATAAGCAGTCCCAGGGAAAAGAAACCGATAAGATCCAACAGCGGCGGCAAGTCCTCCTGCGCTTACAGTGCCGGTGGCCCCAGTTGTTGCCTCAGGCGGGATACAAACAGAAAAAAAAATCCAACCGGCTGTAGCAATTACTCAGAGCTCAGCCCGGCCGTTCACGTTGTTGGTTACTTGTGATGTGGTCCTGGAGATGAGCTCACGGAAAAAGAAAAACACACACACAAACGTGACGGGCTCAAGTGATGTGAAAATTTTATTAGATGAACCCTATCCTTTGGGCACATGGCCACGCCTCTGGGGCTCTGCCCTCCCCTGCAGACTGATCTGCTGTCGGCTGCAGCCTGGGAGACGGGCTCCGCCGGCGCTCTGCGAGGAGCGACCCGCGGTCACACCAGCCTGTCAAGGGCCCTTGGCCGAGCGTTCTTTTATTTTCAGCAGGCTGGTGTCATTTTGTTAGATTGTTTGCCTTTGACGCAAAGCTGAAGTAACGTTGCCTCTTGAAAGGTTTATTAAACTTCGGAAGGGGAATGCTATGATTCTCATAAAGCTTCCGTGTGAAAGAAGTTAATTGAAATTCTTGAAAGAATGGTTGCTTGTGGTCCAGTGAAACGGGTAGAATTGAGGAAAGAGCACCGGGCGAGGTGCCTGATCGAAACGAGGGGGTCTCTGACACGTGCATGCTTTGTGTACGCACCGCAGGGGGTACACCATGTGTGACTTGATGCAACTGTTTGACCTGAAACTTATCTGGGTTTTTTTCTTCCTTGATGTTGTTGGGCCCTTCACTCTTGTAGCCATTAAGCCTGGTTCCCATCCTGTTGCTGCATTTACAACCCTAATTTTACTGGGCCTTTGCGTAAACATTTTATTTTATAGCAGGAAGCAAAACAAAGTTTTTTCACACATTTTAAATTCATTTGTTTTAAATGAACTAAAACCCAAATCAGGACTGGGCTCGTCGATCTTCCCAACAGCAAAATTGAGTCTTGTCACTATTACCAGAAATGTGACTAGAAAACCTGCCGTGGCTTTATTATTATGTTCATCAATGAGCACAACCATACTGTAAGAACCAACTTGGTAGATTCACGTGTGTAGGTTTTCGTATTACATTAGCATTTCTTACTTCACACTACCAAGGTCCAAGTCCGAATACATGTGAAGCTGTTTCAACGTTTTTTGTAAAATGGATTCCTTATGCGCGCTGCAAGCAAAGTGTTCTGAGATGAATAATTTAATCTGTAAATGGAGAGCTCTTTTCCGATAAGCAGCGGGTAAGAAACATTAGACGAGTAAGAAGCTATTGATCTGAAAGCTCAGTGTAATTTTTACTGGAACACTGACTATGTGGCCTGTACTCGAGAGCTACACAAACTGATTAATGCTAGTTAGAACAACCTTTTGACAATGTACACGTAAACTAACTCTCGCCATTTGTTTTCTGGATCAATTTCTTTTTTCTAATCGAAAACCTTTATTGTGGCTTAGTTTGACGTGCTCTGCATATAACTGTTACCGAATAGACAAACAAGCCTCCCATCGAGCCCATAGTCCTTTTACCCTGGAAGTGTGTACACCCCTGGGGTGGGGGATGCTTTTTTGAATCAAAATGTAAATGCAAATTAGTTTTTTTTTGTGTTTTGAGAAGAAATATTACTGAATTGACAAAAACGTTTTACTAGACTCCAACATCCCTTTTAGTTTGGATCATGTGTGCACACCCCGTGGTGAGGCTTCATGTGCATTTAGTTTCCCCTAGGTTTTCCAATAAGTGGTAACCATATTAGTGTTGTTGAGCCCTTTTTCTCCTCATGCCATACAGACATAGGGCAACAGACAAAACTGCTAGGGCCACCTACAATGTGTATTCATGATGATTGTGTATGTATATAGGTGTGTCTCTGTGTTTGTGTGTATATATATATATATATTCACTGAAAAAAACATAGGTTTTAGGGAAAGTTATAGTTAGTTGGACATTTCACTCGTACAAAACCATAGAAATTCCCCCGTTATAGTTAGTTCAGCTAACTATAACTCACGCCCCCGCAATGCACTGCTGATGACGTCACATATTACATTACTCATGACATGGTCAGTGACATCACTGATGACATCTCTGATGACCTCATCCAGTGACTGTGTGTTTCTGTAAAGTTTAAATATGTTTAATATATATAGTGAAAGGCGTATTGAAGAATGAGTGGGTGTATAAGTGTCTGAATGGATGATTTAGTAGGTGCTTGACTGAGTCTATAAATGAGTGATTAAACTTATCTTACTGAATGCATGGGTTAGTGACTAAACTGTGGGAATGTCTGTATCCTTCTGTCTGTTGGTGTGTAAGTGGCTGCATGGGTGTTCTGCTTGGGTTTTCGGATCAGATAGAACCCGCTCATCAGAGCCTCACTAACCCAGCCAGAACGTTACCCTCTCCCTAGGGCCTATTTACAATAGTGCAACCACATATATCTACCACCTAAGGACAGGGAATTCCTACTATACATACCAAGACCTCTCATAATCGGCGGCCTCGCGATCCCATACGAATCCAGACCTCTCTGCCCATACGACAGTATCACAAGTGGCGGCCTCGCGATCCCATACGAATCCAGACCTCTCTGCCCATACGACAGTATCACAAGTGGCGGCCTCGCGATCCCATACGAATCCAGACCTCTCTGCCCATACGACAGTATCACAAGTGGCGGCCTCGCGATCCCATACGAATCCAGACCTCTCTACCCAGACGGCAGTCTCAGCACAATCGGCGGCCTCGCGATCCCATACGAATCCAGACCCCTCTACCCAGACGGCAGTCTCAAGTGGCGGCCTCGCGATCCCATACGAATCCAGACCTCTCTGCCCATACGACAGTATCACAAGTGGCGGCCTCGCGATCCCATACGAATCCAGACCTCTCTACCCAGACGGCAGTCTCAGCACAATCGGCGGCCTCGCGATCCCATACGAATCCAGACCTCTCTGCCCATACGACAGTATCACAAGTGGCGGCCTCGCGATCCCATACGAATCCAGACCTCTCTACCCAGACGGCAGTCTCAGATCACAAGTGGCGGCCTCGCGATCCCATACGAATCCAGACCTCTCTACCCAGACGGCAGTCTCAGCACAATCGGCGGCCTCGCGATCCCATACGAATCCAGACCTCTCTGCCCATACGACAGTATCACAAGTGGCGGCCTCGCGATCCCATACGAATCCAGACCTCTCTACCCCGACGGCAGTCTCATACAACAGTTCATCCTATGATCACCATAACATACAAAAAGGGAATCAGTCTCACTATTCATCAGATCACACAAGGACTGCCAGTTCAAGCATAGCCTGTTCTTTGATTCGAGGGGCTCCTCTTTCCCCTATCCAGTTACCACTTACCTGATCAGGGTTAACATCTGTTCATGTAGCCGCAGCTGACTATAAGAATAGGCTACCCTCTCATACAAGAACACGCAGCACATGTTGGTTCACTACAAACTGGGTACTTTATTACTCATTACATACGCAATCACATAACATTACAATATAACACATAACCTGCAAAGAAAAGTGAAAGATTAAGTTGTACACTCTAATAAGAAAGGGTCGACATCACCTTAGTAGTGTGTAGCCTGCACTCAGTGGTCATCTAGGTTCCCTTCTCGTCTGTGCCTCGGCTCGCCTGGAAGTCACACCTCCGCAGTCACAGATACATGTCTCTACCACTATGCGCTGTTCTCTTCACCCTTCTCCGAGTCACTGGGACCTCTTCCTTATCGGCTACTCTCTCCTCTCTGGCTATTCTGCTAGGAGAGTATCTGTCTCTCGGTTCTTCTCCGCCTTCAAGATGGCGTCTGTCTTCCCTGGAATAAGTAGTAGCTTTACTGCTAACGGCTAGATGCCGCCTATGGACTGAACATGTAACTGCCTCAGACTTTCACTAATATAGAGGTGCGTTTCCTCATGGAAAATTCCGGCCCGTAACCTGCCGCCCACCAAATTCTTGTACCTCCCCGTACCAAGGACACGTTCCCAGCCGGCCGGCCTGATGTAGTGTCTTCGGCATGAAGAAAAATACAATCCTTCGATAAGGGCCGGCCTGAACCGGTTCTCTCCAAGCGAATAACACCTCATAACTAAAACATTACATTTGACCTAGAAGCATCCCAAGCTGCCGGAGCAGAAAGAAAGATGGAGTCTCTCCCGTTTGAGGCCTACCAGGCCTGAATTCAGCACGGCTCCATGAAATACCCTCACTACAGGACAGGTTATCCCTAATACTAACGAATCTATCCCCTAGGCTATGTGTGCAAGCCCTGATCTATGGGGAAGAGCACAGGATCATGTCGAAGTGCCTAGTAAATAGGCTCCATTCACTACTCTAACCCTTAGACTTGAATGATAAGAGACTGAAGTCACATTCAATCATTCCTCCTCACAAGAAGGCCGGGAAAATCGAGCAGAACAATGGGTTTGTGAATAGCTACATGAGTGTCTATATAAGGTATTGATTGGTTGTCTGAGTATCTGTATGGGTGCCTGAGTGTTTGTGTGGGTGGGGTGTGTGTGACTCTGTGCATAGATGTGTGAGTGGGTGATTCACTGGGTGCATGGTTTCAAGAGTGCATCTGTGATGGACTGCGTGGGTGAGTGTGTGTATGGGTGTGTTAGTGAGTGAATGAGTGTGTTAGTGAGCAAATGTATATCTCAGTGGTACATGTGCGAGTAACTACATATGTAAAAGGCAGTATATATGTGTGTTAGAGTATTTAAATGGCTATAAGTCAGAGTGTGTGATTGTGAGAGTGGCTGTATGGATGAGTGTGTGCTTGTATCAGTGATTGTATAAGAGCATAAGAATGTGCTAGTATTTGTAAGTGAGCTGGTGTGTGTATAACTGTATAGGTGAGTAAATGGGTGTGTGATTATATATTTGCATGACTGACTAGATGTGTGAGTACCTCTATGGATGAGTGGCGGTGTGTGAGTGTCTATATAGGTGTATGAGTGCATATGATAGTCCTGTACTGAGTGACCATAAGTATGAGTGACTGTGCAGATGAGTGAGTGGATGTGTGTGTAGACCTAAGAATCAGTGAGGGGGTATGTAGTTATTGGTGTTGGAGTGTCAATGGTTTTGAGAATGGCCGTCTGTAATTTAGAGTGGGTTTATCAAAGGTTATATTAGGGTGTGAGAAGATGCATCAATTTATCACATGGATGATGTCATCAGTGATGTCACTGACCATTTCATGAGTGATGTAATATGTGACGTCATCAGCAGTGCATTGCGGGGGCGCGAGTTATAGTTAGCTGAACTAACTATAACGGGGGAATTTCTATGGTTTTGTACGAGTGAAATGTCCAACCAACTATAACTTTCCCTAAAACCTATGGTTTTTTCAGTGAATTTCAAAGGTTTTTTAAATGCTAATTTCTAACTATAACGTGCCTGAAACCTATGGTTTTTTTAAGTGAATTGCAAAGGTTTTTTAAATGCTAGTTTCTAACTATGCCTACAGAGGTTGGACATCTGAAGAAAGAAGAAAAAACGCACAGAAAGAAGCAAAAGCAATGCAGAAAACGGCAACAGAAGTCCACAAGACGAAGAAAAGTTCAGGAAAAAGCTAAACATGTCCAGAAAGAACCAACAGAGGAGCAGAAAGAGGCCTTGTTGCAAAATCATCCTGTACCCACAACTTTTTCAGACGGGTACTGGTGGTAACTGACTCTGACTAACCAGGCCTAGAGCCAGTGCTATGCTAAAAGACACTTAGAATACAGTGAAAACACCTAAATACACTAGGGAGCACTAGGCGTTGGGGTACCCCTGTGATTAGCATGACCTCCTCTGTAAGTCCTTAGTACATAATAGGGCAGGGGGATTAAAACTACCTCTTAAAACGCGCCACGGGGCGCGTTTGCACAGTGTTGAAGGGAGGGGGGTCCTGAGGTGACATGTGTGCAAACACACCCTGTGGCTGTTTTAAGTCCCCTTGAATCCTGAGGGTCCCTGGGGTCCAACTAGCCCACTAGGTACCTAGTTCTCGGGACACTGCAGGAGCCGGCCCTGGCGGTCCCCAGGGCCATCACAGGCTCCAGGAGGGGGGCCGTGCGGCCCCCCTCCCAATCTGTACAAAGCTCCGGGGAGGTGGTGGTCCCCGGTGCGTGGGGGTCCTTAATGGACCCCCAAATTTACATATTGGTGCCCCGGGGAGGTGGCGGTACCCGGGGCGTGGGGGGGGGCTCAAGTCCCCCCACACAGGTATTTTTTTTAAAAAAAAGCCTCCGGGGGTGGCGGGCCCCGTGGCTGCGGGGGAGCTGTGTACCCCCGCAAATATTTATAGAAAGCCCCGAGGGGCGGGGGTCCCCCTGGGCCCCCGCAATTATTTTTTGAGCACGCCCCCGGGACTTGGCCCACCCGGGGGCTAATTAATAACGAAGCGCGGGAGCTTTTTTTGGCCCTGGGGGTCCTTGTGGGAACCCCTGAGCACGACTAGGGGGTCAGGGTGTTTCTACCCTGCCCCCTTTTCTTGTTTTGCACCTTAGTTTTTCTGTTTTCTTGTGCCTCGGTTACCAAGGCACAAGATGGCTGTCAACACTTCCTGGTTTGGAGTGTTGACAGCCAATTAGAATACAGCTCGTGGTTGGGACGGTGCGCGGATCCACCGAGCCTCTATATATCTAAACTTTTATTTTTTGATTTTCTCAGCAACTACTGAACGGATTTACACCATTTAAAAAAAGGGCGCTTTCTGAACCAAGCACTACCTTTTTGCCAAATTTGGTGTAATTCCGTTCAGCAGTTCGGGCTATAGCCGTGTCTAAAGTTTCCTATGGGAATTAACATGGAGAAAACACGTTTTGGGACCCCCCTTTTTTCTCGGGCTCCGCTTGCCGAATCACCCCGAAACTTTCAGGACAGGAGCTGACTGGAGCGGCCCACTAGTTTAGAAAATTTTGCGATGATTCGTCATCCGGCGCCAAAGTTATTGGGAAAACAAAAAACACTTTTCCTATGGAAACTAGGTTCTAACTATAACTCCCTACTGGCGACCGCCAGTAGGTTATATATATATATATATATATATATATATATATATATATATATACAGCCGTTATAGTTAGTGAGCTAACTATAACTGGCGCCCGCAATGCACTGCTTATGACCTCACATATTACATCACTCATGACATGGTCAGTGACATCACTGATGACCTCAGTGACGACATAGATATTAAACAACCTGAACGTTCAGGTAAAAAGAACCTAACCTGGGGGTGTCAGAAAGACAATTGGATTCCGATAAAACACCCAAAACGAGAAAGAAAGGGGCAGAACTTTTCCTTTCTTGAGTCCCCTCACTCACCAGGGTTTCCCCACGGTGACATGCTTCATCATTGGGGTCCTCTCAGTCCTCTACGGGCTGAGGCGTGCTGCAACTTACGGATTACGTAGGAGCACTTAATACAAATTATGTGTGGTGCAAGTGTAGTGATATGGAGTGGGACAAGATGAATTAAAATAATCAACTAGTGGGCCAAATATATTTTATTCTTGCTCCTAGCTAATTGTTTAAAAAACGGGGTAATATGCTAAAATAACCTACTTTTAATGGGTAAGTGTACTTAGCATATGGTCAACTAGTTTCGAGCTTCCCCAGCTCTTCTTCAGGACTACACTGGGACCAGCCCAGTGCAAATACCACTCCTAGTAGACCTTATTACGGTGAAAAACAAGTCAAAACGCTGCGACTAATAAGCATGCGTTAGAGATGATACATACGTAAGTATACACCTGGCAATGTCTGTAGGATATAAAAATACAAATATTAAAGTGGAAAAAGATAATATGCAATGTATATAGAATCAATAGTGATCACACTATACACCAGTGTTGGAACACTCTTTTTCTCTTTTTTCTATTGTGCCACTGAG
Organism: Triturus cristatus; assembly: GCF_964204655.1. Lineage (NCBI taxonomy): Eukaryota > Metazoa > Chordata > Amphibia > Caudata > Salamandridae > Triturus > Triturus cristatus. The sequence continues at coordinate 686,364,212 of NC_140581.1, read as the reverse complement.
TGGTTATCCAAGAAAATACTTTCTTCATGCAGGCGCTGTACTACGAGGTGAGTAAAAAAAGTCTATGAATGCACACAGTGCACATACAAAACATGCGTCTGACAAAACATAAAACACACATAAGACTAACGAATGCACGACATTACATACATCTTAAGAAGCAATACTATGCCTCATGGTCAACGGAGGGGGTGTGGAAATCTCGTACACCTAGAGAGATGGTACAAGTAGTGGTTAATAGAGTGGAGCACTGTACTCTTTGCAGACCTTAAGCGGGAAAAAAACGGAAAAATGCGATCTCCGTGATTAGGGGGAGAAGTTCTAGTTTTCCCCCCGTGGCGCTTCCCACTTACTTGTACGTTGAAAACCACACTCTGGCACACCTACTAGAGCCCAAACCTCGCGGACCGCATACTGTGTGGTTCCGGGCGAGGTGCTTGTTATCTATGGGTATTTTGTGTGGAAAGCATAAAAGGACTTCCCGGCGGAGGTCCTTTCCGTGGTGGCCATGTTGGAAAAGGGAAGAGGTATTCTGTTGGTAACGAAGCTATATATTTAATAATTATAGCAAATCGTTACTGAATCAAGGCATAGCGGGATTGCTGTTGTGTGCATTCATAGACTTTTTTTACTCACCTCGTAGCACAGCGCCTGCATGAAGAAAGTATTTTCTTGGATAACCACTCAGTGGCACAATAGAAAAAAGAGAAAAAGAGTGTTCCAACACTGGTGTATAGTGTGATCACTATTGATTCTATTTACATTGCATATTATCTTTTTCCACTTTAATATTTGTATTTTTATATCCTACAGACATTGCCAGGCGTATACTTACGTATGTATCATCTCTAACGCATGCTTATTAGTCGCAGCGTTTTCACTTGTTTTTCACCGTAATAAGGTCTACTAGGAGTGGTATTTGCACTGGGCTGGTCCCAGTGTAGTCCTGAAGAAGAGCTGGGGAAGCTCGAAACTAGTTGACCATATGCTAAGTACACTTACCCATTAAAAGTAGGTTATTTTAGCATATTACCCCGTTTTTTAAACAATTAGCTAGGAGCAAGAATAAAATATATTTGGCCCACTAGTTGATTATTTTAATTCCTCTTGTCCCACTCCATATCACTACACTTGCACCACACATAATTTGTATTAAGTGCTCCTACGTAATCCGTAAGTTGCAGCACGCCTCAGCCCGTAAAGGACTGAGAGGACCCCAATGATGAAGCATGTCACCGTGGGGAAACCCTGGTGAGTGAGGGGACTCAAGAAAGGAAAAGTTCTGCCCCTTTCTTTCTCGTTTTGGTTGTTTTATCGGAATCCAATATTCTTTCTGACACCCCCAGGTTAGGTTCTTTTTACCTGAACGTTCAGGTTGTTAAATATCTATGTACAAGATGGAGGGTGAACCTAACTTCTAAACCTCTATTTCCCCCCCTTTTTTTTGATAACCATTAAATTACAGCGCGCAGCTGTGGAAATCCTAATTGTATAAACCTTGTCTGACACTTCACACCACACAGTATTTTAGACTTCACTATTACAACAATGACTGAAGTAACTGGTCTCACTTACTCACAAGATGAGGTAGATAGAATCATAGCATCTATGCTTCCCCTAGCTGGGACCAGCACCAGGGATACCAACGAAGCAAGTCAATGCTGGGATTAACTAACAGAACTGAAACGTGAACAAATAAAAACATTAATACATGGGATTATGATGACTGAGTATGTAAGAGCCAACATCGCTCCACGTGGTCTGATAGTCGGGAATGAACCCTTTATATTCCAACACAATAAACTTTTTAAGAAGGATTGGTCACTAATATCCTGGCACTGTACCTGAGATTGGTTGGTACTAATTATTAAAACAGCTACACGTCTATCAGAGGAAATGAAGATTGGCATTCATGACCTAGAAATTCGTTTAAAAACCTACCAAAGTACAGCAGAGCTAAAAAAACGACTGGAAGAACTTAATAAAACCATGGCTGAATTTGAGATTGGCTTAAAAGACACCAAATACATAAAATTAAAAAAAGACCAGAAAAATTTCTCGCAAGAAAAAATGTACCCTTACACCAGGGAGGATTATATTCCATCAAATTGCAATCCGGGTTACAACACGGATAGCGATGGCTCTGACACAGGCTCGGATTTTTCAGACCCAGGTAGAAATTACAACCCTACTACCAGGAATAGACGACCAAGAGGAGGACGTCCAAGAAACAGGGGCGGAGTAAGATTTGGCTGGTCCCCATATCAAAACATTCCACCATACGCCCCTCCCCCACAGTTTTTCTATGGACCACCACCATTCCATCAACCATACCCACCACAACCCTACCCTTACTGGGATGAATCTCAGAACCAAGAACAAAGTCAGTCTTTTTTAGGGAGAGGAAAGAACCCCCTAAGAGGAAAAAACAGACGAGGTCAGCAAGTACAATGGGCCCAGCCCCTGGAAACAGTGAGGAGTCACACATGGAGTATGGGCCCACCGAACATGCCCTCAACGAGCAGCAACCAGGCCTTGTTGTTAATTTATCCAATCTAACTTTGACACCTATCCAAAAAAATGTATTGGAAAAAGGACTAGGCTTTGTCCCAACAGCAACGTTGGACAAATTCAAATTGATCTGTGAATTGAAAGAGTTTATTCTCAGGATTAAATTGGAAGTTTATTTCAAAGACAAAGAACCAAACACCACAACCAAGACAGACACTGGATTGCACAAAAAATCCAATTTTAAACCTCCACCTAATACCCTTCCCATTGAATTACTAGCATTTGAAAAAGCAGTAATGAAGGAAATTACTGAGATGGACCCAAGATCCATAAGGGCATTCCATAACACAAGTAAAACTGAACAAGAGGCCATCCATCAACTCTCAAGTGAAAAAAATCTCACTATAAAACCTGCTGATAAAGGTGGAGCAATAGTCTTACAAAACACATCTGATTACCAAGCAGAGTGTCTTCGGTTGTTGACTGATGCAAGAAACTATCTAGCTATATCAAAGGACCCCACTGAACGTTTACAGATAGAGATCGCAAGCCTGGTTGAAGAATCTCTCATCAATGACTGGATAAGTAAGAAAGAAGCGGATTTTCTGGAAAACAAGAAACCCGTTATTCCCTATTTTTATACCATCCCTAAAATACATAAATCTATGGTTACGCCTCCCGGCAGACCTATAGTATCAGGGATCGGTTCAATTTTGGAACCTTTGTCGAAATTTGCAGACGCATTCTTACGACCGTTGGTCCAAGCAACCGACACATACTTACAAGATACTAAAGCTGTCCTGTGTTTGATTCAGAATCTCGATTTCAACCCCACAACCAGCATATTGATCAGTCTGGATGTGGAGAGCTTATATACGAGTTTACCACACAAGGACACGCTAGACATTTTGGAGGAAGTACTCTTTGAAAATAATTGGACATACCACACGCCCAGACATGTGGTTCTTGAATGTTGTCGCCTAGCTCTGACCGAAAACTTTTTTGAATTCAACGACTCTCTGTACAAACAAACGCACTGTACCAGCATGGGAAGTACCTTTGCGCCGAGCATAGCGGGGCTCTATGTACATCACCTAGAACGACACAAGATCCTCCATAATAACAATCCGCACATCCACAAGATCAAATTATGGAAAAGATACATCGATGATGTGTTTTTGATTTGGGAAGGTGACGAAGCTGGTTTTGAGTTTTTCCTACTTTGGCTCAACCAACAAGACCCATTTTTGAAATTTACCTTCACCATGAGTAGGTCCAATCTGGTTTTTCTTGACCGTAACATATTAGCACACGAGGGTCGCCTGATTACCACTACACACTTCAAACCCACGGCAAGAAACTGCCTCTTAGTGTATGACAGTTTCCACCCAAGAAGCCTGAAAGACAATCTCCCCTTCGGACAATTTTTGCGCCTAAGACGCAATTGTACCACACGACATGACTACAACATCTAAGCCAAAGATCTATCAGAAAAACTGGTGCGACGACATTATCCTCAACATCTGGTGTCCAAGGCACAAAAAAGAGCTTCCAACAATAACCGAGAAGCACTTCTAGAACACAAACCTGAGGAGATAGCAAAGAATCAGAAAAGACAAATCTGTATCACTACCTTTAACATCGCATCAGACCAAGTGACAAAAATAATAAAAAAACATTGGCGTATCCTGAATAGTGGAGGTTTGGACTTCCAAAAACCTATGTTCAGTCACAGAAAAGCAAAAAACTTGAGAAATTACCTGGTACACACAAGGCCAAACCCTAGGAAGACTGTTGGACCTGTACGCTTGCTCCACCCATTACCTGAGGGCCACTACCCATGTGGTAACTGTAGCGTGTGTCACCTCACCAGTGCAACAAAAACTGTCACCTACAACAATGGCATAACATGGAACCTTCGATCGTTCACCAATTGCAACACGACAGGGGTTATATACCTTATCACCTGCGTATGTAACCTCCATTACGTGGGGATGACCACAAGAAAAGTGAACACCAGAATGATAGAACACCGAAGCAATTTTAGGTGTAAACATAATAACACTAAAATGACCACGCACTTCCTGCAACTACAACACACACCCAATGACTTCAGCTGGGTCATTCTTGAACATGTTGACAACCACCCAAACATTGAAAGAATATTGCATGAAAAAGAACAACGTTGGGTTTTCAAGCTACGGTCGGACAACAATGGTCTCAACGATGATATACCATGGGGACATTTCATTTCTAACTAAGGCTGAAACATACAACTTTTTAATGTATACCAGTTTTGCAGCCAGCGTTTGTTTCATCCACTGAATCATGCAGTTTTTTTTCATCCACCGAATCATGCAACTTTATTGAAAATGTTTTTTTTCCCTTGGCTATTTGTCCATCTCCCTAAGAGAAAAATAAATATATATATCCATATATATTTTGTCATATTTTTTCATACTGGCATATTATATTTTGTCATACAAACCTAAAAGTTATTCATGGGTATAGATTTTAACCCCCTTTTTTCTGATTAATTTCCACACGAAAGGCGGATCACATGATCACCTCCCTGGATATTTTACACTCCCAGTGCAAGCAGGGACGTCAGTCCGATTCACCCTGTTCCATCATGGCCGCATTTTTCTAAGGAACTGTTGGACATCCAGTATGCATGACATTCTTTTATATTTTATAGCAACAGCAATCCCGCTATGCCTTGATTCAGTAACGATTTGCTATAATTATTAAATATATAGCTTCGTTACCAACAGAATACCTCTTCCCTTTTCCAACATGGCCACCACGGAAAGGACCTCCGCCGGGAAGTCCTTTTTTGCTTTCCACACAAAATACCCATAGATAACAAGCACCTCGCCCGGAACCACACAGTATGCGGTCCGCGAGGTTTGGGCTCTAGTAGGTGTGCCAGAGTGTGGTTTTCAACGTACAAGTAAGTGGGAAGCGCCATGGGGGGAAAACTAGAACTTCTCCCCCTAATCACGGAGATCGCATTTTTCCGTTTTTTTCCCGCTTAAGGTCTGCAAAGAGTACAGTGCTCCACTCTATTAACCACTACTTGTACCATCTCTCTAGGTGTACGAGATTTCCACACCCCCTCCGTTGACCATGAGGCATAGTATTGCTTCTTAAGATGTATGTAATGTCGTGCATTCGTTAGTCTTATGTGTGTTTTATGTTTTGTCAGACGCATGTTTTGTATGTGCACTGTGTGCATTCATAGACTTTTTTTACTCACCTCGTAGTACAGCGCCTGCATGAAGAAAGTATTTTCTTGGATAACCACTCAGTGGCACAATAGAAAAAAGAGAAAAAGAGTGTTCCAACACTGGTGTATAGTGTGATCACTATTGATTCTATTTACATTGCATATTATCTTTTTCCACTTTAATATTTGTATTTTTATATCCTACAGACATTGCCAGGCGTATACTTACGTATGTATCATCTCTAACGCATTCTTATAGTCGCAGCGTTTTCACTTGTTTTTCACCGTAATAAGGTCTACTAGGAGTGGTATTTGCACTGGGCTAGTCCCAGTGTAGTCCTGAAGAAGAGCTGGGGAAGCTCGAAACTAGTTGACCATATGCTAAGTACACTTACCCATTAAAAGTAGGTTATTTTAGCATATTACCCCGTTTTTTAAACAATTAGCTAGGAGCAAGAATAAAATATATTTGGCCCACTAGTTGATTATTTTAATTCATCTTGTCCCACTCCATATCACTACACTTGCACCACACATAATTTGTATTAAGTGCTCCTACGTAATCCGTAAGTTGCAGCACGCCTCAGCCCGTAGAGGACCCCAATGATGAAGCATGTCACCGTGGGGAAACCCTGGTGAGTGAGGGGACTCAAGAAAGGAAAAGTTGGGAGGAGCCTAGCGCGCATCCAAGATGGTCGCGTGAGCACAGGGCTCCCCGGACCCTTGCTGCTCCTCGGAATTTATCCTGAGAATATCCTGATGTGGTTTGTAGAATCTGGCAGATGAAGACCGGCTGAGCACGTATCTCTTTTCAGAACTCGAATCGGACCTGGGAATCCTGAGTTGTCGTTGTTCGATCTTTTGGGACCCACCCGACGGAGGTGCCCGGGGCGAAGGTGAACCGTGGAGCCGTGTCGTAATTGAACAACAGCGGCTGCAGTGCGGTGCCAGTGGCCGCTCCACCACTTTCGGTTTCACTTTCGGACTTCAGGGGGCTGGCCTGCGACTGCAATTGATGTGGCGGGGTGTTTCCTTGGCCTCTGCACGAGGCCTTGTCTCCACCTGCTACTAGAGTGCCCATCGCCTTGGGTCCCCCCGCACCGTTACATTGTGGTCTCTGTGAGGAGCTGGTCTGCGGTGCAGGTGCCCCTACGACTCTTGATAGGAGGTCCCCTTCGGTGTCCGTGACCACATGGGGGGCAAGGGGGGCCCCGAGGGGCGTAAGACTAAGGCCTCCCTCCGCGGGGGACCGGTCCAGGCCAACAACATGGACCGCTACACTCAGGGCAGAGGGTCCCCTGGAGCGACCGCCCCCCCCCCGGATGCCGTCGGTGGTGGCACGATCGTCTCTCCGGAGCTCTCCCTGCAGGACATCATGGGCGCCATTGATGGCATCAGGGAAACCATCGCCACGCAATACGAGGCCCTGGCCCGTAAAATCGACACGGTGGCAATCGATGTCACCTTAATTCGGGCAGATCTCTCCAAAACTAATGAGAGGGTTCAGGCTCTCGATGTGCGGACCTCCACCCTTGGTACGGATGTGTCGGACCTGCAGGCCGCGCTTGGTGACATTAAGGCGGTCAACGACCGGATGGCCCGGCGGCTGGAGGACTTCGAGGGACGGGCCCGACGCAACAACATCCGTGTCATAGGCGTACCGGAGTCCTCCGACAGCCGCCCGGTTGACCTCCTGGTTGAGGAACTCATCCTCCAACAGTTGGCCCCTGCAGGCCTAAGTAAGTTCTTTGCCGTGGAGCGGGCCCATCGAGTTCCGGGCGGTCGGCCACGGCCGGGGGCCCCCCCCGAGGCCTATCGTGGCCAAACTGTTCCACTATAGAGACCGAGATGCGATTCTGCAGGCCTCACGGGTCCACGGCCCGGTGCGTCATGAGAACTCATCCATTAACTTTTATCCGGACTTTACCCAACTTGTCCAGCAACAGCGGATGGGATTCCAGGGGGTGAAGCGCCGTCTCCGTGAACTGGGCCTAAAGTACTCTATGCTCTACCCTGCAAAACTCCGAGTGGAACATGAGGATCGGACTGCCTTTTTTGACTCTCCTGTGGCCGTGAGTGACTGGCTGGACTCGCTGCCGGACAGAGGTGACCGTCCCGGGCCCTCTGCAGGCGCCGAAGGTGACGGGCCCCCTTTGGAGTGACTTTTGGTCCTTGATTTTGCCATTTTGCATTGTTCAGCTGGGTTTTACTTCTTTTGTTCATTTTGTCTCACTAGGACCTGTGTGGGGGGCGGGCGGGGACGGGTCCCTTTCCTCCTCCGGGGTCTTTTCGTAGAATGGGGTTAGTAGGGCGACAGGCACACTGCAAGTTGGGGGGGTTTTCAGGCCCGCAGGGGTGCAGGGTGGGGGGAGTTGGATTTGGGGGGGGGGTTGGGGGGAGGGAGGGGTTGTTTTGCTGTGTGTTTTTTGTTCACAGGGCGAGGTATTGATTATTGTCCAGATACGGGAACTGTGCTACTGACTGGGGGGCCTTTGATCTATTGGAGGGGATGGGGGGGGATGGGTTGAGACTGATGTCATGGAACGTCAATGGGTTGGGGGACCGTATCAAACGGGGTATAGTACTGCAGTATTTGCGTCGTCTTACTCCTGATGTGGTGTTTATCCAGGAGACGCACCTGGTGGGCAATGTCTGTCATGCAATGAACAGGGGGGGATACCGCCTCGTGGCCCATTCTGGTTTCACAACTGGTTCCAGGGGGGCGGGCATTCTCCTGCGATCCTCACTTCCGTTGGATATCACTAGGGTAATCTTGGATGACAGAGGGCGCTATGTGTGTCTGACTGGGAGGTGGGAGGGGCAGCCCCTTTCCCTGGTCTCAGTTTACGTCCCCCCGGGCCTCCAGAACTCCACCTTCGCGGACTTGGGTCGAATGCTGCTTGAACTTCCGGATGGTCTTTTGCTTATGGGCGGGGATTTTAATTCGGTGGTTTCGGGTGACCTGGATCGTCACCCACCCAGGGCCCTCCCCGCTGCCCAGACATGGCTTGGTGGCCTGCTGGAGACCTTCGGCCTGGTAGATAGCTGGAGATTAATGCATCCGACCCAATGTCAGTACACCTTTCACTCTGGGGCGCATGGGAGTCTTTCTAGGTTAGACTATTTCCTTATGCCCGCGGCACAGACTGGTCGGATTCGGGAGGTTAGGCACCTGGCGCGGGGTATTTCCGATCATTCCCCGCTGTGGCTGCTCTTTGACACCGAGGGCGGATTGCTCCCATCAACCCGTGGTACCTGCGAGACCCTATTACTCGCGACAGCCTGGTTAAGGCTATGGACCAATACTTCCTTGAAAACGAGGGGTCGGTGTCGTCCGCAATGTCCCTGTGGGAAGCCTTTAAAACCGTAATCCGCGGACACGCCCTCTCCCAGATAGTGGTGGCTAAGAAGCTCAAGAGTGAGGCAGTGGTGAAGCTGGAGACTGACATTTCGGGGCTGGAGTCGGCCTTGGAGACGGGTGTCACTCCGGACGGGCTCCATGCCCTCAGCCTGAAACAGTTTGAATACAGGTCTCTTGTCACTGACGCCGCCAAAACGTTGTATAGGGAGCAGCAGGGTCGATTGTATGATGCCGGGGACAAGGCGGGAAAGTTGATTGCGTGGCTGGATAGGAAGGAGAGAGTGAACCGTGTGGTCCCGGAGCTGTGTGTCTCGGATGGAGTGTGTGTGACTGAGCCTGGTGAGATTGTGGAATGTTTCGCTGACCACCTCCGGGCCGTGTACTCCCCGGTGACTGATAGGGACGAAGAAGACTCTTGCCTTCTGCTGAGGGATATTGCTTTGCCCGGCCTGTCTGTCGAAGACCGTGAGCAGCTGGACGCCCCCTTGTCTGTCGATGAAATTGCAACGGCGATTCGGTCCCTTCGTTCGGGCAAGGCGATGGGTCCCAACGGGCTGCCTATTGAATTATATAAGTTGCGCCCGGATAAACTCGCGCCCTTCCTCCGTCGTATGTTTCAGGAGTCCCTTGAGGCAGGCTCCCTTCCTGACGACCAACGTCTGGCAACGATAGTCGTGATCCCTAAGGACGGTAAGCCACGAGATCGCTGTGCCTCCTACAGGCCCATTTCGCTGCTAAATGCAGAGCCTAAAATCCTGGCGAAAGTCCTTGCCAATCGTTTGTTGAGCGTCATCTGCGATTTGATTCATCCTGATCAATGCGGCTTCATCCCTCACCGTAACACCGCTCTTAACTTGCGGCGTCTTCACGGCGCCCTCGCCAGGGCGGAGTGCCTCTCCGAACCAGCCGTGCTGGTTTCTTTAGACGCCACGATGGCCTTTGACACCATCGAGTGGCCATTTCTCTGGGCTGTCTTGACCAAATTCGGCTTTGGGGAGGGATTTCTTGGCTGGGTGAAGCTTCTTTACACGGGACCCATGGCTCAGGTGGTAGTTAATGGGCGGGTCTCTCGGCCCTTCGCTCTCGGTAGGGGTACGAGGCAGGGGTGCCCGTTGTCCCCTCTGCTCTTTGCTCTTGCCTTGGAGCCGCTCGCTGCTTGGCTCCGCTGGGAGCCCTCGCTCAGAGGGATCCGGTGGGCCCCGGGCTTCGAGGATCGGGTCTCGTTGTATGCGGACGATATTCTCCTGTATCTCACCTCGCCGCGGCAGTCACTTAATGTTCTCTTTGATGTTCTGACTTCCTTTGGGAGAAATTCGGGTCTAACGATCAACTGGTCTAAATCCTGTGTCTATCCTATCTCCGGTGACCCTCCTCTCTTGCCGCCTCGGCTTCCGATCCAATTATCTCTGTCCGGCTTTAAATACCTGGGAATATATGTCTCGATGGACCCGGTGGCTCGCTATGAGCAGAACCTCCTGCTTCCACTTCGTCGTTTGAGGGAGGACACGGCTCGGTGGTGTAAGCTGCCCTTGTCCCCGCTGGGTCGGGCAGCACTGTTTAAAATGATGTCCCTTCCCAGATTTCTCTATGCACTTCAGAACTCCTTCGATGTTATTCCGGTGTCCTACTTTCGGGAGGTGGAGAGCCTGCAGAGGAGACTGGTGTGGGACGGACGGGCACGTATCGCTCTGGCAAAGCTTACTCTCCCCTGGTACGACGGGGGCATCGCGCTTCCCGACATTCGCAGGTATTATTGGGCCTCACAGCTGTCGGCCATTAACCATGCCACGTATGCGCCTGGCTTGAATCCGGCGTACGAGATGGATAAATTCCTGCTTCCCGGCGGAAACTATAACAGGGCACTTTACTCCAGCTCGGCTGGACGGACCCTTACGGGCCCTACTAAGATTGCGGTACGGATCTGGAAGACGGCCAATGTAGCCTTGGGCTGGAGTGAGCGATTAACATGTGCTACTCCTCTGTTTGCCTCCGACCGCCTGGGAAGCCTTTGGACAACGAAGGGGTTTGAACGTTGGGACACGATTGGTATTAGTAGAGTGGGAGACTTATGGATTAAGGGTGCTGTTAAAACATTCGCGGCGCTCCAGAGCGAATACGAACTTACGGAAAGGGAGTTCTTCCGCTACGCCCAGATCCGGCATGCCCTGCTCTCTGTTTTTGGGGAGGGGACCAATATCCCGGCTTCTTCGCCCCTCGAGGACCGCATACTCGATGGTCATGTCCCCGACAGTACTATTTCATTAATTTATAAAAAACTTATCAATAATCGGGCTGACCTCTTGGTGCGCCTCCGGGAGGCGTGGACGGGGGATGGGGTGGAACTGGACGACGAGGACTGGCAGTCCGCACTGTCGTCCCCCAAGGAAGTGGCCATTCCAGCCCGTCTCCGCCTGGTCCAACTTAAGATTCTCCACCGGGTGTATGTGACGGGTCCCCGTTTGGTCTCGATGGGATTTTCTGAAGACGGGCTCTGTAAGCGGGGATGTGGACTCAGTGCCACCTTTCTCCATATCCTTTGGGAGTGTCGCGAGGTGGCGGAATACTGGCGCCGGGTTCATGTGGTCATGGGACAAGTCACCGGGGTTGTGCTGCTGCCGGAGGTGCGTCGCTGTGTCCTGAATGTGTGGGAGCCCAATGATTATAACGCGGCTCAGACTCGGTGGGCGGCCCTGGGTAACATGATTGCCAAGAGAGATATAGCGCAGCTTTGGGGTTCCCAGCGGCCTCCCACCGTGTCCGTATGGAAGGAGAACATGGACTGGTGCATGTTCAGGGAGAAGACTGTGTATGTGGCTCGTGGTAAACCGGGGGCATGGGGTAGAATCTGGGGGCAATGGAACGCGTATCGTGGGGATATCTGTGACCCCCCCCTAGTGGACACCGATATTGCCTTGTCCCCCTGACCCTTGATGGTTCCTTGCGGCCTTTGGAAGAATCGAATGTAGACGTTCCTCTCCCGTGATCCCCCCCCCGACCTATCATTACTCCTTCCTTTTAATAGCTATTTGAAGGTCAGAAGTAGAGTCCCCCGGATGTAGCCTGACCCACATTTTTTGCCCTTACGCCTCGCCTTTTGTTTTTATTTGTTATTTATGTTAACTTTATGTATCCTGCTTCCCTAGGACTATCCGGAGTCATGTACGGGGCTGGACCCCGGGAGTCGACTACTGCCTTAACATCTGTATGATCCTTTCTGAATATAGCGGCCGGCCCTGGTGGTTGTAGGCCCATGCTTGTAATTGATTTATTGTTCAATAAAATTTTCAAAAAAAAAAAAAAAAAAAAAAGAAAGGAAAAGTTCTGCCCCTTTCTTTCTCGTTTTGGGTGTTTTATCGGAATCCAATTGTCTTTCTGACACCCCCAGGTTAGGTTCTTTTTACCTGAACGTTCAGGTTGTTTAATATCTATGTACAAGATGGAGGGTGAACCTAACTTCTAAACCTCTATTTCCCCCCCTTTTTTTTGATACTCAGTGACGACATCCCACATGATATCACCAATTACATTATCCAGTGACTATGAGTGTGTTTAAAAAGTGTGTGTGTTAAATATATATACCAAGTGTATTGGTGAATCAGTGGGTATATGAGTGCCTGGTGGATGATTCAGTGGGAGCGTGACTGACTGTATAAGTGAGTGATTAGGTGTCTCAGTGAATGTATGGGTGAGTGACTGGTTGTGTGAATGTCTGTATCAGTCTGTCAATTGGTTTCTAAGTGGCTATATGGATGTGTGAGTGATTGGTTGTCTGAGTACTTCTATGAGTGTCTGAGTGGGTGGGTGAAGGCGTTTGTGACTGCCTGTATGGATGAGTGACTCAGTGGCTTTATGGGTTAGTGAGTGCATGTGTGAAGGGCTGTATGGGTGAGTGAGTGTGTGTATATGGATGTGTCGGTGAGTCAGTGCATGTGCCAGTGGGATATGGGTGAGTAACTCGGTATATGAAAGGCGGTATAGGTGAGTGGGGTATGTGAGTTACTATGGGTGAGTGAATGTGAGAGTGGCTCTATGGGCGAGTGTGTCCCTCTCAACGAATATAGGTGAGTGAGTATGTGTTAATATCTGTATGAGTAAGTGAGTGTGTGTAATTATGGGTGAGTAAAAGTGGCTGTGTGATTGACTATGGGTGAGTGAGCAGGTGTGTCAGTAGCTCTGTGGGTGACTGATGTGGTGTGTGAGTGGCTGTATGAGTGGATATGTCAGTGGCTGTATTAGTGAGTGGGCATATGAGTGGCTGCATGGGTGAGTGAGTGGATGTGTGTGTTGATCTATGAATCAGGAGTGGCTGTGTAAGTACTGGTATGGATGTGTGAATGGGTTTGAGAATGGTAGAGTGGAAGTTGGAGTGGGTGGATGGAAGGTTACAATGGGGTGTGAGTAGGTGCCTCAGAGATTCTGTGGATGATGTCATCAGTGATGTCACTGACCATGTTATGAGTGATGTAATATGTGAGGTCATAAGCAGTGCATGGGAGGGGCACGAGTCATAATTAGCTCACTAACTATAATGGCTGAATTTCACCGGTTTTGTACGAGTGAAACCTGAGCCTAACTAAAACATCCCTGTAACCTCTGTTTTTTTCAGTGAATTTCTAAGTTTTTTCTTATTCCATTTTCTAGCTATAACGTCCCTGTAACCTTTGTTTTTTCAGTCAATTCTAAGGTTTTTAAAATGCTAATTCCTAACTATAACATTCCTGTAACCTTTGTTTTTTTCCCATTGAATTTCTATGCTTTTTTTTTAACTAGTTGTCACTTTTGCAGAGTGGTGGAGAAAGATGGCGGGGCCTCTGACCAGCTCTCAGGAATCTCGCTGTGTTGGAATTACAACAGGTACCAGAAAGGCTTCTTTGCCCCCCCGGGTCCTCAGGAGTAAAGTGGACTTCATCACCCAACCAATATTGCACAAGGAGCCACGTTTGCAGAGTGGTGGAGAAAGGGGGCGTGGCCTCCGAAGCACTCTTAGCAATCCCGCTGTGTTGGACTTAGTGGAAGCAACAGGACGTCCCTGGGGGCCAACCAGCCCTGCTGTTACCTCCATTAACTCCCACACAGCAAGATTGCTGAGAGGTTGTCGGAGGCCACGCCTCCTTTATCCACCACTCTGCAAATGCGCCTCCTGATGCACTTCTAGTTGGGGGATAAAGTCCCCTTGGCTCTTGAGAGTCCTTTGGGGCCACTACTGGTTGGAGAAGAAGTCCACTTTAGTCCTGTGACCTCCCCCAACCCCAGGGACCCGCTAAGTCCAACCACTCCAGTCCAAGATCCAGACCATTCTGGATTGGGGAGCTCCAACCACCCAAACTCAAGTCAGGGCATTCTTTGGCTTGACTAGGTACTATAGGAGGTTTGTGAAGGGATATGGGTCCATTGTGACTCCACTCACAGAACTTACCTCCAACAAGATGCCCAAGAAAATTAACTGAACAGTTGGCTGCCAAAAGACTTCTGACACCCTAAAAGAGGCAAGATGCTCAGCACCTATTCTCAAGGCTGCAGATTACTCCAAGCATTTCATTGTGCAGACTGATGCCTCTGAGCTAGGGACAGGAGCGTTCATATCCCAGAGAAATGATGATGGGGAAGACCAACCTGTTGCTTTTATAAGCAGAAGGCTACTACCCAGGGAACAGCTTTGGAGTGCCATTGAGAGGGAGGCATTTGTGTGGGAAAGTGTCCCTTTTTGCATGGTTACCCACCACTTTTTGCCAGACATCTGATGAAACTTGACTTGATGTGCCCTGGGTCCCTGCCAACCAGGTTCTCAGGGCCTGTGTTCTTTCCCAAAACTGTATCTTTGTTCCAACAATTGGCACATCCCTGGCCACAGGGAAGCCCATTGTGAAAGGTACCATGGGTACCAAGTAAACTGTGACCAGGGAAGGCCTCTAAGGGTTGCAGCACTGATTGCTCCACACTTAGAGACCCTGTACCTTATCACCCACACCATGCCATTGCAGGCTGCATGTTTTGGTGCAGAGAAAAGCGAAGAGTCGACATGGCATGGAATAGTAGCACGGCCGGCTGGCAGCATGTTGAATTTAAGACAAACGCCTTGAACAGCACATCTAACTACGCAATTCGGAATTACCATTGCATAATTGTTTCCACATTGACGATCCATAGTGACTACGGACCGTGTAGTGTTCCCCTGACAAAGGGCCTCCCGAAATGCATTGGGAACAATGGCACTAAACATGAATTGTGGAACATGACATTAAAATGAATTGTACAATAACTGTTACATCAATTTAACACTGTTTGAGAATACAACATTTTTTATTCTTTTCATAGAGACTTAGTATTGACCTATTGGTTTATTTGTTGGCTTAACAGCAGTATCATTCATGTATTACTGATGTTGAAAACATGAAAAGTAGTTGCATGATTGTACTCTCTCAAGAGAAGGACTAAAGTATTCGAGAGCTCCATAAGGGCTTGAGTAGTGCACCTTGATACATGTGACAGGATCTGTACACATCACCCCTTGATTATATAACCGGACAGGAGCAGGTCTGGATAACAAGGTAGCACACATTGATCAAAATAGATTAATTTACCTGAATCTTTCATCTCACAGGTGTGCAGGTTATATCCATTCTAAAAAAAAAACACATCCCTGTGTGCTATGCCTGTGACCCACTGCCTGGGGCCTACGTAAGTCATCCCTCTACCAGGGTGCACTATTCCTCAGGTGAGGGTACAGTGGCATGAGCCCTGTACCTGAACAGTGTCTAAGTCCATTCTTAGACATTATAAGTGTAGTATAGACATAAATAGTTTATGGTCTGTAAGTTGGTCATTACGAACTCTACAGCTCCATAATGGCTTTACTAAAACCTATAAAGTTTGGTAGCAAACTTCTCTCAGCACATTAAACCCACACTGATGCCAGTGTGGGATTTAATGCAAAATGCACTCATGGGGCATCTTAGAGAGGCTAACTGAAAAACGACCAGCCCTGGTGTGGTTCCTGAATGGCTGCCCAACATTTGCCACCACCAGACAGGTTTCTGGACCTCTGGGTAGAGAGCCTCCACTCTCTGGGAATGGTCCAGAAACAAAGCCCATCCTGGGCAGAGGTGTCATCCCTTCTCCCCCAGGCTGGGCTGGGCCAACTAAGGGAAAGCTTCAAAGGCCTGCCGCCTTTGTGAGCTGTCCCTGCATTTTGCTACCCCCAGCAACTGGCTCCCACCCGTTCTGCCTCCTATTTTGGGTGGGAGAATCAGCAGTAAACCAAGCTAGGAAGAGAGGTGTGCCCACCTTTGCCAATCCCACCCCTCAGGTGGGGGAGGCGAGGTGAAGCACATATCTCAGCTCCCTCCATCTTGAAAATGAGCACACCCCTCTAACGCCCCTAAATTTAGTATTTAGGGGCAGCCCTAAACCTTGCCTCCTCAGATTGGAGGAAGAAAGAAGAAGGACCAAAAAGCCGTGCTGACCCAGGAAGAAGAGGACACCACCTGATTTGGCCCCAGCCCTACCGGCCTGTCCCAACTCCGACCTGCTTACAATGGAAACCCCTGCGTGTCCGGCAGCAAGCAGTCCCCCAGGGCCCAGAGACCCTGCTCTGCAACCATCTTTAAGATTGTCTCCCGTGAGCACTGGATTTGCTCAACAAAGACTCACCCAGAGAATCTGGATCCAGGCGCCTCTGTGATTTTGCACCACTTTGAACCCGGCACCCACGGCCCGAGTTTGAGTGGCCCAACACCACGAGGAGGTCTCCCCAATGATCCTGATGTGGTGATCCCCAACCCCCCTCAAGCCGACGCATGCAGCCTCAACCCAAAGGGTCCCCACGACCTGAGCTGTTACGCCAAAAGACACTCCTGTACCAGATGTCCCACAGCCTTGGGTGGCCCAACCGACGGTGTCCAGGCATCCCCCAAGATCACAACTTACCTCTCCAGCTGGTGGTCGCCTTCAGGAAGCCTCCCTGCCTGATGCTGCAGCATCTTTGCCGAACCGGAGATCGCCATTGGAATCTACAGGGCCCGACGCCTCCTCGGCACTCTGCTCCCGACAGCCGCTGTGCCGCTGTGCAGCTCCTGTGCATATTGTTGGTCCCTGCAGGGCTGCTCTCCACCCCAGAAGTTTTGCTCCCACAGCCAAGTGGCCTGCTTGTAAGCAGTCCCTGACCGAAGGCCCCCTAAGTCCAATTGACTAACACCGGGCCCCTGCATTCTGCACCCGGCTGTCTCAGTGCCGCTGGTGGTGCCATTTAAGTGCCTACCTGAACCTTGGTTCCATCTCTCAAAAACCACTCTTGCAAGTAGTTTACTTACTTGCAAACAGATAACCTTCTTTTCCCCATAGGAACCAATGTTGTGATGTTTTGTTCCTAAAAATGTTGTTGAGTTGAACTTTTTGTATGGAAAGAAAGTAACTGCTTTAACTTAAGATTTTTCGTCCTTATCTGTAAGTGACACCAATCAGTGTGTGATATCTAGGCATATCACCTCAAGATCTAAAAGTAACTGAAAAGTAATCCAAGAGAAATCGAAAGTAATCTCACTGTATTATAGGCTGTTTTAAAAGTAATACAAACCTGTTAACGATTCCAATACAATCGACAATTTCCGTTCTCAGTTCAGCTTTGCAGTTGAAAGGGTTTTTACTTACCTGTGCCAAGTTCTGCTTGGTTCTACAAAATTAAATATAAGTAGATCTTTATATACATACATAATTGTAAATAAACTCCTTTGGATAATTCGGACTCACTACTGAGGAGTACAAAATTTAATTCAGGGGGGCCCAGAAATCCCAGAGTCAGTCTTGAGTGGAATGTGTAGACTAATCAGTAAAAGCACTTGGTGGCTGGTTGCCTGGAAGTTAAGTGCAGGATTATGAAGGACTTTATATATAATTTGTTTATGAAGGAACACTTTTTAAGAAACTGCATCAATGAAAAGTTGCATCAGCATCTGGTGGACCTAGGTCCAATTTCTCCCCAAGAATTAGGAAAAAAGGCGGACCACTTGGCCAAGACAAGGGTGACCAAGACAACCATCGGGGTGAACGAAAGAAAGGAGTTACAAAGCCTCCCTAGGGGAAAGAGGGTGAGAAACCCAAAGATAAAATACCGGAGCCTTCTAAAGGCCCCCCAAATCCTGGTCAGGGGGGTGGGCCCATAAACTCTTCCCAGTCCATTAGTGTGTACAAGGGGCAAACTTTTGATCTTGCTAAGGCTTTGTGTTTCCACTGTAACAAGAAGGGACACCGAACTGGAGATCCGGCCTGTCACAACAAACCAGCTCTCAGTCCCCCTCCAGTTTCTACTGGTGTGTCAGATCCCCAGATGGGATCAATAGTGTGCCCAGAGCAAATCGGGGTCCACACAGAGTCTGTTTTAGTCTCTGAAGGGGAGGGAGGATTAGCCACTTTGGCTGTCAGGCCCCCTAATTAAAAACAAAAATACCGGCAGTGCCCCTTAGTGAATGGGACTAAGATATAAGCCCTGAGAGATACAGGCGCGAGTGTTACCATGGTGAACGTTACACTGGTTTCCCCAGAGCAATACAGAACTGGACCTATCCAGTTACCAATGCCGACAGTGTCAGCAATAACCACGCTATGGTTATGGTGACATTAGAGGAGGGGTTGTTGGCCTGAAACAGGTAGTGGTCTCTCCAAAACTCACAGCCACTGTCTCCTTGGAAATGATCTGGAAACCTCAGCATGGGCAGAGGTAGAAAGAAAGACACATGCAGACATGCTGCAAATCCCCGAGATAGTGTGTGAGAAAACAAGAGCACAGTGCCTAGGACAGGGTGAAAAAGGAGAGTTGGAGCCTAAAATGATGTCCCAACCTCCCAAGAGAAAAGGTAGGAATACAGGTTGCAGAGTTTTCCCACAGCAAAATGATCAGGATCCCTCTCCTCATGGAGAGGACTTGCAAGCCCCAGAGGGAACTGAGCCCATGGAGCTTGAACCGTATGAGGCAGAGCTCTTGGGCCCAGGGGGACCCTCTAGGGAACAGCTGTGCCTTGAGCAGCAGGTCTGCTCCACTCTTAAAGGCCTGAGGCAGCAAGCTGCTGCACAGCAGCAGGGAGATGTCAGTGGCTCCCACAAAGACTATTGGGAGGAAGGACTCCTGTACACTGAGGCCAGAGACCCCAACCCTGGTGCCACTAGGAGAATGGTAGTACCTCAGTTGTATAGAGAGTTTCTATTCACTTTAGCCCATGACATCCCCTGGCTGGACATCTGGGACAGACAAAATCTTGTGAAAGACTTGTCACCCACTTCTATTGGCCACAGATGTCCCAAAATGTGAGGGAGTCTGTAAGCTCCTGTGTCACCTGTCAAGCCAGTGTCATGGCAGGAGGACATCCAAAGGCCCCCTTAATTCCACTACCAGTGGTTGGGGTTCCCTTTGAGAGGGTAGTTGTGGATATAGTGGGTCCACTTGAGCCTCCCACCGCCCCCGAGAGCCTCCCCATTTAATAATTTAAGAAGCCCTAGGGGGTGGTTGTCCCCTAGGTATGGGGGTGCCATGCTGGCACCCCCACATAATTTAAATCAAAAACCCCAGGGGGATGGGCAGGTACAGATTTTGTATCCGAATATGGTACTCCGTAGATATGGAATTGCTATGAGGGGTGTGTATGGGGGGGATAGGGATAGAGAGCTTTCTGTATTGGCCTGGAATGTCAATGGTGTTGGTGACAAAATCAAGAGAGGAATAGTGCAACAGTATTTAAAGCGCCATTCACCGGATGTGGTCTTATTGCAAGAAACACATCTTGTGGGCCAGAAATCCAAGGCCCTCACCAGGTGGGGATACACACTTCTGGCTCATGCGGACTACACCACGGGTTCGAGGGGAACGGCTGTACTGGTTAGGAAGAGTGTACCTCTCATTGTTCACAAGACATGGACAGACCCAGGGGGGCGATTCGCGGGGGTAGAGGCCCAATGGGATGGAAGGGACATCAATATACTCTCAGTATATCTGCCGCCCGCTTTGGGTAGGACGGCATTAGAGGACCTGGGAGGTAGGCTGGCGGGACTCCGGGAGGGCACACTGATCATGGGAGGAGACTACAACATGACGATGGACGACACTATAGATCGTCACCCACCGAGGTCTAGAGCTACCTCTAGTGCTCTCCTGGCTGATTTCACAATGGCAATGGGGCTGACAGATGTGGGTCGAGAGCTTCAACCCACTGGCAGACAATTCACATATTTTTCTAATGTCCACCAGAGTCTCTCACACATCGATTACTTTCTTACACATATGTCCTCGGCTGGTAATTTCGCCCAGTATAAAGTCTTACCCAGAGGTATATTAGACCACTCCCCTGTCTGGGTGGAATATACACATTGGGAAAGACAGGCACGCACTACTATCATTCTTAACCCGTGGCTCTTACATATACCAGATATTAGGGAAGAGATACGTAAGCAATCAACAAATTATTTCACCGAAAATGTAGGCTCGGTCGATTCTGCACAAACAATCTGGGAAGCTTACAAAGTGGTTTTGAAGGGGCAATCTTTGTCATTGAAAACGGGCTATCTAGCTAAAAAACGTGAGCTCCTGACCCGGGTTGAGTCGGACCTCCTTGAACTGGAACGAGAACATTCACAAAATCCCTCACTGGAGACGAGCCATAGGCTCTTAATGAAGCAAGATGAATACAGGATCAAAACCAGAGAACATATGATGGCCAAGAACCGTTCCACCCAACATAGACTCTATGAACTAGGTGATAGAGCTGGTAGGACATTGGCGTGGCTGGAGAGGCGAGAGCAGGGTTCTAGATGGGTACATGCACTGACGACTCAAGGGGGTGAAATTTGGAGAGGGTCTACTCCCCCTCGTCCCATTACACGGCTGAAGAGTCCTGTCAACTCCTCCGTGACAGTACTATACCGAGCCTCACGGATGTAGAAAGAACGTCCTTGGAGGCAGACCTCTCGATCGAAGAAATAAACAAGGCCTTAGGGCAGATTAAATCCGGTAAGGCTATGAGGCCCAATGGCATACCAGTGGAGTTCTTGAAAGCTACCGCCTCTCTGACTGTGCCACACTTAAAAGCTATGTATGAAGAAAGTCTGAAGATGGGGAAGCTACCACTAGACCAGAGGCTGGCCACCATTGTGGTTATCCACAAACAGGGAAAACCAGCAGATAGATGCGGCTCCTATCGGCCAATTTCACTGATTAATGTGGAGGCAAAAGTGCTGGCAAAAGTTCTGGCGAATAGACTGGCGACGGTTATTACATCATTGATTCATCCGGACCAATCTGGCTTTATGCCGGGAAGGAATACGGCCCTTAATATAAGACATCTACATAATGTGATGGCCCGCAGGAACTACATTGAGGAGGATGCGGCGGTGTTATCCCTGGACGCCTCGATGGCATTTGATTCTTTCGAATGGCCATATCTATTTGAAGTTCTGGAAAAGGTGAGACTGGGCCCTAAATTCATAGCATGGGTAAAGCTTCTATACACGGATATGCTGGGACAAGCGAGGGTTAACAGTTATACATCTCGAACATTCCAGTTAAGGAGAGGTACTAAGCAAGGCTGCCCGCTCTCTCCGCTGATATTCTCGCTTCGGTTGGAGCCCCTTGCGGCCTGGGTTCGCGGAGATGTGATGGTGAGGGGGCTGCGGTGGGCGGACGGAGTAGAAGATCGCATCTCCTGATACGCAGACGACATACTGTTATACTTAGCCTCCTCGTATAAATCAATAAGCGTAGTCCTTGACATCTTCACGAATTTCGGTAGGTACTCAGGGTATGCGATCAATTGGCACAAGTCGGTATTGTTTATGCTGAGGGGACAAGTCCCTCAACTCCCGGCTGAATGCACGGATGTGGTAGCTGAGGAGGGGTTTCGATATCTCGGGTTTTTTATCACATCAGACCCAATCTGTTTCTACAGATCCAATCTGCCCCCCCCCCCCCTCTTGGCTCGGTTACGAGCAGATGTGAAGCACTGGAGAACTCTGCCTTTAACACTGGTGGGGCGAGCTGCGCTCTTTAAAATGATGGCCCTCCCTCATTTTCTTTACATACTCCAAAACTGTCCACACAGAGTCCCAGACTCGTACTTTAGGGCGATCGAAGGTGAAATCCGAACGCTGTTGTGGGATGGGAAGGCCCCCAGGATAGCACTGCCGAAACTGACCAAAGGCTGGTATGATGGAGGCATGGCTCTCCCTGACCTCCAACTCTACTATTGGGCGGAGCAGCTAGTGACCGTTAACCATTGGATATATCGCTCACCTGGTGACCCAGCATATGCTCTGGACCGCTACCAAACTGATTGTTCTGGATATCTAGGGGCCCTATACGCCAGTGATAGGAAAAGTAGGGGGACATTTTTTGGACCAACCCAGCATACACTGGAGATATGGTGCATAGCTAATGCTAGACTGGGATGGGCGGGAGTCCTCTCACAGGTGACGCCGTTATGGTACACCCAGAAGTTGTGCATGTTATGTTATCAGCCCGGTTTCGACAAATGGGACCTCATTGGTATCTCCGCGGTGAAGGATTTGGTGAAGAAGGGAGCCATGCTTACGTTTGGTAACCTTCAGAGGCAATATCATCTGGCCCAAGGGGAACAGTACAGATATTTACAAATCAGTCATGCGATACGGGCGGCCTTTCCGTCTCTCAAAGATATACCATACTCGTCCCCACTAGAAGACCGCTTGTTGGACGGGCCCTTGCTTCAAAGGCGATATCCCTGACTTACAAGAAGCTAAGTAATAATCTACCAAACACCTTTCCAAAACTCTGAGAGCGATGGCAGGACGACTTAGGCCCGATAGATGATGAAGACTGGCAGTCGGCTCTCATGTCCCCCCGAGAAGCGGCCATCACCCTTAGATTTCGGCTGATCCAGCTTAGGGTACTTCACCGATCATACATCACAGGGGTAGTTCTGGCGAAAATAGGTGCTAGACCTGGCGATCTCTTTGTGAGGGGATGCGGACAGCAGGCCACATTCTATCATACGTTGTGGAGTTGCCCAAAGATACGTACCCTATGGGAGGGAGCGTCAACCCATATGCAGGCAGATTTAAGGAAAGAAATAGTATTGAAGCCACAACTGGGTATATTAAACATATGGGAGGTGACTGACCTCAAAGACGTTGAACAGCAATTCACAACACCGGGGTGCACATTGGTTAAACGAGAACTGGCGAGAAGTTGGGGGGCACAGACCCACCGTTCGTCACCCTATGGGCTAGGGAAATGGACAGATGTATGCTTGCAGAAACTGAGGTTTTAAAGATGAGGGGGTGCCCCAAAAAATGGGATAAGAAGTGGTCGCAATGGAATAAGTATAGAGGAGAGCCATGTGTGTCGCCTACAGTTGAACTGGAGTTGAATAGACGTGTTGAACAAGAAAGTCTTACTTAATTGTACTGTACATCTATGACTGCCCAACTGCAATGTTGTGTATCCTGAACATGTTGTCCACCCTTGTATATGTGGCTGTAATTAAAAACCAATAAACAAATCTTTAAAAAAAAAAAACAGGGGGGTGGTGCCCGAAGGTAAGCTTAAACTCTAGGAGTGGGGGCCACATGCCCTCCCCTCCTTTATTTTTAACATGCCCCCAGAATTAGGCACACCAGAAGAATTCATATAAAAGACACACAGGAACCCGCGTGTCTTTTAAAAAAAAGACCCACCCATGAATTTGCGGCAAAATAAAAAAAAATGCTTTTCAACCCCCGGTGGTGTTCCTGTGGGACGCCCCCACCATGTCTGAGGGTACTCATACCCTGCCCCCTTTTCCAGCTTCAAGCTGAGTGTAAAGATGGCTGCTAAAACTTCCTAGTTGAAGTGTTGGCAGCCAATCAAATTTTAGTAGTATTCGTGAGTCCACTGCAAGTATTTGCGTCCCCAGATATCTACATTTTTTTAAGTTAAATATCTCAAAACCTAATGAACGGATTTACACCAAATCACAAAAAGCACGTTTTCTGGAGTAATATCTAGCTTTATGCCAAATTTGGTGTAATTCCGTTCAACGGTTCAAACTGTAATCGTGCTCACAAAATGAAAAATCTCCTTCGACATAACATGGTGGAAACATGTTTTGGGAACCCCCTTTTTTCTCGGCCCCCGCTCAACAGATCAGCCCGAAACTTTCAACACAGATGTTGAGCCAAAAAGAGGATGTTTTTTGAAGCTTTTTTGAAGATTTGTCAAGTGGCGCCAAAGTAATTGGCAAAACACTGTAGGGGTACATGGCTCATGCCACTGTTCCCTCACCTGACGGCTAGTGCACCCTGCTAGAGGGGTGACTCACCAAGGCCCCAAGAAGTGGATTACATTCATGGCACACATGGATGTGTGCCATGACGACTCTTCACTTTTCCCCGCATCACAAAACGCAGCCTGCAATGGCTGTGTGTGGGTGTTACGGTACAGGGTCTCTAAGGGTGGCACAATAGGTGCTGCAGCCCTTAGAGGCATTACCTGGTCACAGTGCCAATGGTACCTTTTACAAGGGGCTTACATATAGCCAGTGATGGGACAGTTGTCGGTACAAAGATACAGTTTTGGGAAAGAACACAGGCCCTGGGAACCTGGTTGGCAAGAACCCAGTGCGCATCAAGTCTAGTTGCATCAGATGTCAGGCAAAAAGTGGGAGGTAACCGCGCAAAAAGGGACACTTTCCTACAACCCCCCTACCAAACGAAAGAGAATGAGACTAACCTTTCCCAAGAGAGTCTTCAATGTCTAAGTTGAAGAATCTGGAAAGGTCATCTGCATTAGCATGGGCAGTCTCAGGTCTATGTTCCACTGTAAAGTCAATTCCCTGTAGGGAGATGGACCACATCAACTGTTTGGGTTTTCTCTTTTCATCTGCATTAGCCATTGGAGGAGTCTGTGGTTAGTTTGAACTAGGAAGTGAGTACCATACGGGTATGGTCTCCCCTTCTTCAGAGACCAAACCACAGCAAATGCCTCCCTCTCAATGGCACTCCACAGCTGTTCCCTGGGTAGTAGCCTTCTGCTTACGAAAGCAACAGGTTGGTATTGTCCATCATCATTTCTCTGGGATAGGACCACTCCTATCCCTAGCTCAGAGACATCAGTCTGTACAATCAACAGCTTGGAGTAATCTGGGGCCTTGAGAATAGGTGCTGAGCACCTTGCCTTTTTTAGGGTGTCAAAAGCCCTTTGGCAGTCAACTGTCCAGTTCGCTTTATTTGGCATCATGTTGGAGGCAAGTTCTGTGAGTGGAGTCACAATGGACCCATATCCCTTCACAAACCTCCTATAGTACCCAGTCAAGCCAAGGAATGCCCTGACTTGAGTCTGGGTGGTTGGAGCTTCCTAATCCAGAATGGTCTGGGTCTTGGGCTGGAGGGGTTGGACGTGGTCTCCACCTACAGGGTGGCTCAAGTACACACCAGTTCTCTGCCCTATCTGGCACTTGGATTCCTTAATAGTTAGGCCTGCAACTTGCAGGGCCTGTAAAACCTTCCTCAGGTGGACCAATTGATCCTACCAGGAAGAGGTAAACACAGTAATAGCATCATGATAAGCTTCACTAAAGCCTTCTAACCCAGAAAGGACTTGATTAACCACCCTTTGGAAGGTGTTGGGGGCATATTTTAGGCCAAAGGGCATCACAGTGAACTGGAAGTGCCCATCAGACGCGGGAATGCTGTATTTTCCTTTGCTCCAGGGGTCATGCCAATCTCCTAGTACCCTTCAGTTAAGGGAAAGGTACTTAAGTATTAGCCAGCCCCTAACCTATCTATCCATTCATCAGCTCAGGGAATGGGGTGTGCATATGTCTTGGTGACAGCATTGAAGCCTCTGTAACACAAAACCTAATTTCTCTCTTTCCACCCTGTGGAGGAGGTTTGGGGACTGGGACCACTGGACTGGCCCAGGGACTCTCAGAAAGCTCAGTGACCCCCAACTCCAACATCTTGCTGACCTCAGCTTCGAAGCTTTCCTTAACTTGGTCAGACTGGCGATAGATTTTGGTTTTGATAGGCAAGCTGTCTCCAGTGTTCACATCATGGGTACACCAGGGAGTCTGACCAGGGGTTAAATAAAAAAGCTGTGCTAACTTGCAGAACTTGTCTGCAATCAGCCTGCTGTTGGGCAAAGAAGGTGTCTGAAAAGACCACTCCATCTACTGACCCATCTTGGGGGCTGTAAAAGAGGTCAGGGAGAGGTTCACTCTTTGTCTCCTGATCCTCATTAGTAAACTTCAGCATGGTCACATCAGCCCTTTCACAATAAAGTTTGAGGTGGTTCACGTGTATCACCCTTCTGGGGGACCTCCTAGTGCCCAGCTACCAAGTAAGTGACCTCACTCTTTTATTTTGACAGGATAGGTTAAGGGGCTCTTTATTTGTCCTGGAGAGCCCTTGGTGACACAGGCTCCACAACCACACCTGCTGGCCTGGTTAGAACTCTGCCAGTGCAGCCTTCTGGTCATACCAGAGCTCCCGGCTGACCTCAAGGTGTTTGGATGCTTTCTGCATGAACTCTGCCATCCTGGAATGAAGGGCTAGTACATAGTCAACTACATCTTGCTTTGGTACATGATGGGGTTACTCCCATACTTCCCTCACAAGAGAGAGTCGTCCCCTTACGGGGTGGCCAAACGGAAATTCGAAGGGTGAAAACCCCTCTTCCTTCTGAGGCACCTTTCTGTAGGCAAAAAGCAGGCAGGGTAACAGAACATCCCATCTCCTTTTGAGTTTTTCAGGGAGTCCCATTATCATGCCTTACAATGTCTTGTTGAATCTCTCAACAAGGCCATTAGTTTGTGGGTGGTAAGGTGTAATGAACTAATAGATCACTCTACACTCATCCTACATGTGTTTTAATTCTGCAGACATGAAGTTGGAACCTCGGTCTGATACTACCTCCTAAGGAAACCCTACCCTGGTTAAGACACCAATGAGAGCCTTGGCTACCACAGGGGCTGTAGTAGTCCTAAGGAGAATGGCTTCAGGATACCTGGTGGCGTGATCCACTACGACCAGTATGAATTTGTTCCCTGAGGCGGTGGGAGGCTCAAGTGAACCCATTATATCCACAACTACCCTCTCAAAGTAAACCCCAACCACTGGTAGTGGAATTAAGGGGGCCTTTGGGTGTCCTCCTGCCTTGCCACTGGCTTGACGGGTGACACAGGAGCTTTTAAATTCCTTTTGGGACATCTGAGGCCAATTGAAGTGTGTGACAAGTCTTTCACAAGTGTTTGTCTGTCCCAGAAGTCCAGCCAGGGGGATGTCATGGGCTAAAGTGAGTAGAAACTCTCTATTCAATTGAGGTCAGTCAGTCAAGTAACTTTATTCAATTCAAATGAATCATAAAAGTTTACAGAAGATCATACATTCATTCTAAATAAAACTTCTAAACATAGTTTAAAAAGCAATATACAAAAGTAAAGCCAGGTTACATAAATTCAATAAAATCGATTTACAATTCGTAACGTTTCCTGATTAGAAAAACAATTTTGATAAGACTAAGCACAGAGCTGCAAATAGTAAAAGTTGATAGCGACCTCAAATAGTTATAACCCTCTTTGTAAGAACAGGGACGAATGTCCCCTAAAATAGGCTTAATAAAACGGGCTCTTGGGTCTTTGTAGAGTGTGCAAAAAAGCATAAGGTGCATTGTGCTCTGTTGGGCTGCATTGTTACATGGACAGGGGGGGAAGTCTCTCACACCAACCCCCCTGTTTTGGAAAAGCCACAAGAAAGTGCAATGTGCTTAAACGAAATCTAGTCATTAGAAAACGTGAATGGACCTGGGTAGTAAAAGACAAATAAAATTGTTGCTGATTTAAAAGTGCACGATCCACTGTGTCACTGACCTGGTTAAACAAACTTAAAACATTATGATATACGTTTTTAATGCCCATTTTCATATTGGGTAGAATAGACTCCGGGTTATCATAAAAATCTTCAAGGCCTATCTTATAGAAAGTTTCCTTAACATAACGTAACCAAGGGACCGCCATTGCATTGTCAAGGTTCATATAGTCTCTTAGGATATCTCTTGAAAATAATATGTCCTCTGAGGTCCAAATTTTTCCCCATAGACGCAAGGGGGCAATATGAATTCTGTCAGTCACATGGTCAATACCCACCTCAGAATGACAGAATTGAGTGGGGGAACTACTGGGGATAAGTAAAAGTCTTTTTAAAAAATGTGTTCTCTAATATTTGAATCTGTGCACTTTTATGATATCCCCATACTCCTGCCCCATAGGTGGCCACTGACAGACATTTGGTTTTATATAATGTTTTCAATTCAGCTATCGGCTTATGACCGAGTTTGCTGGCAAATCGGAAATGCCCCTCTATGGTTCTACTAGTTTGTTGTAGCCTTGTCGTAATCAAGTGGTCCCAAGTTAGTTTATTAGTCAAAAGGTTCCCTAAGTAAGTTTATTTTGGCACTTTGTCAATAGCAATATCATTTACTGTATATTTAAGTGTTTTATTTTTGTTTGGACCGCAGACAATAATAAAAGATTTACTAAAATTAACCTTAAGGTCCAATCCTGTCATAAACTCAGTGAATGCATTCAAACATTTTTGTAGGCTATTGGCTTTTAAGGTCATCAGGACTGTATCTTCCACATAGGATAATAAAGGTACCTGTTTACCTCGTATTCTTGGAAAATCCAAATGTTGTTATAGTAAAAAATGTTCTAAACCATTAGTATATATTAAAAATAAGAAGGGAGCCAATATACAGCCCTGACGCACTCCCTCAGTTGAGGCAATTGGATTAGTCTTTTCTCCCCCTGAACCATACCCAATAGCTACTGTAGTAGATGTGTGTAATCTGCGCAACAGGGTGACAAGTGGTTCTTCAAATCCCATAGTGTCCATAAGTGACCACAGCTTTCCCCGACAAACTGTGTCGAAGGCACTGGACAAGTCCATGAAGGTCAGATCAATTGAAACTGCCCTGGCCTTCATTTACTTGCCCATAATCATAGACAAGTTGAGGCACTGCTCGGTCGTTCCCCTTCCCATCCTGAAGCCAAATTGAGTTGTTCCACTTCCCTTCCTGAAGCCAAATTGAGGTACTACCACTCTCCTAGTGGCACCTTTGTTGGGGTCTCTGGCTTCAGTGTACAGGAGTCCTTCCTCCCAATAGACCTTGTGGGAGCCACTGACAGCTTCCTGCTCCTGTGCAGCAGCTTGGGGCCTCAGGCCCTTAAGAGTGGTATAGACCTGTTCCCTAGAGGGTCCCCCTGGGCCCAAGAGCTCTATCTCGTAAGGTTCAAGTTCCATGGGCTCAGTTCCCTGACCCTGATCCTTTTGCGGTGGGAAAGCTGTGCCACCAGTATTCCTACCTTTTCTCTTGGGAGGTTGGGCCATCATTCAGGCTCCAACTCTTATTTTCCACCCTCTGGTAGGCACTGTGCATTTGTTTTCACACACTAGCTCAGAGATTTGCAGCAGAGCTGAATGTGTCTTTCTTTCTACCTCAACCCATGCTGAGGTCTCCAGATCATTTCCAAGCAGACAGGTGACTCCCTCCCCTCCTCTCCCAATGTCACTATAGCCATGGCATGTTTAAAAAACATTTTTTTAATTGATTTTATTGTTCAATTTGCATGTACATACAGAATAATAACGATAATAAAACAAGAATCTAAAAAAATGAGAGAGAAATTACAATGTTTTAGTCTTCGAGGGGAGGAGAATAGTAGATGTGGCATCAGTGCGGAGGGAAATATATACGGTGCTTGTGAAAAACTATAAAGTGTTTTCAGTAATGAATCAAGCATATATATCCAGGGGGCAAAAAGCACAGGAGGATATTATTCCATTTTGACAATAGATGGTCCCCACCAGGAAGATCGTGTACATAATGAGAACTTGGTGTGCTTCAATTAAGGGTAGAATAAGAGGAAAGAGAGAATAGAGGGGGAGGGGGTGCCCGCATGGACACTCTAGATAGACAGGTCTAAGGGTCATGAAAGAACCGCGAAACTGCTTTGAGGGGGTTTTGAGGGGGCTTTGAGGGTGTGCTGAAGAGGAGGTTATGTAGGCAGTTAAGAGTATGGCAAGTGTAAGGCAGACATATATCCCTATTGGGGCAATTCTGAGTGCGGACGTGGTAACCTTGTGGATGGTAGTGGCGATATATATATGCCAAATATCCTTGCGTCATGAGGTGGGGGAATTGAAGTGAGGAGTATATTTCAATCTGCATATCGTAGTAAGTCATACTGCGGAGCCATGTCTCCCCCTTGGGGACATTGTCTAGTGCCCCAGTGTAATGCAATTTCCTTTTTCGCTAACAATAGAGCTATAGCTATGAATCTGCAGTAACTGAGAGGTATACAGCTGACTATTCCCAGCAAAGCCAGTTTGGGGGAGGGGGAGAGCGGCATAGAGATTATATCGGAAAGCACCTGAAATAATTTGGTCCAGTATGTAGATATGAGTAGGCAGGTCCAAGTCATGTGGGCAAAATCAGCGCTGGAGGCTTGGCATTTGGGGCATTAGGGTAATTTGGAGGGGTCGAATCTGGCCAGCTCTACCGGTGTGATGTAGATTCGGTGAATTAATTTAAAATAAAGCTGCTTATGTTTATGATTTGGGGAAACCCTCTTAATTTATTCATGGCTACAGGTCCACTCTTTGTCAGATAGAGGGTAGCCTATATCCTCCTCCCAATGATGTTGCGCCCCTCTTTCCTGCACGTGTTTGAGCGGCATACATGCTCAATATAGTTTGGTGACCAAATGTGCACCGTCCTGGTCGGCTATCAGAAGTGTGAGAGGCGTAAATTCCTCCGGGGGAAAGTGAAAGGAGGGAGTTGCTGAGCGGAGAGCACTGAGTACTCTAGTCGCTATAAATGTGTCCATGTAGGACATCTCAGTCCACGCAGTCAGGTCAGCCATGGTTATCGCGTGACCATCAGGGAATAGGGATCCAATGGTGTGTAATTGTAGCTTACTAAGGGTGCGCTGGACTACTTTCTCTGTGGTGGGTGGTATAGGTGGATTCTGTGGTAATACGAGGTTAGGTGCGTATAGTGCACCTGAGCCCAGGAGTAGGCTTAACCTGCGCCAGGCCCAGCAAGTAGTAGATAAAGGCTGTATATTGTTTGGGTCTAGGTGCATGCCCATTGGAAATATTGCTCCCATGGAGTGGGTTCGGACAAGTCCCACTCAGGTTTGCTGTATGGTATACGAGCATCAGGATCGAACTAATGGTGAGCGAATTGGGCAGTGGCGACCAGGTAATGTAGATGCAGATCAGGAACAGCAAATCCTCCCTGCTCATAAGAGAGCGTGAGAGTGTCCCACGTTTCCGCATCCTCCGCCCCGCCCAAACCAGGCGGATTAATAAGCCACAGAGCTGTGAGAAAAATGCCTTAGTTAACTTAATTGGTACACTGACAAATAGGTATAGGAATCGAGGGAGGATGTGCATTTTAATAAGAGCCATGTGGCCAGCCATGGATAATGGTAGTGATAGAGCGCCATGTTGTTCTGTAAATTGTAGGGGTGCATCATAATCACTGTTAGTCCACACCCACATACTTAGGGGATCCATATTAACGTGTGCCTTAGAAATGTATTACTAAAATCCGCTTATCGAAGTGTGATTAGAAATGTAATCATGTTATTTATGAAGAGCAATGTCGTAGTTGATTGCAAATGTATTTTAGTCAATGCATAATGATTGGTTTTCGTGTAATGTAATGCATTAGGTTTAAACGTGCACCATATTAAAGTCTGCACGTGTAGTTTGCTTATTCATATATGAAGTGTAATGAAATCAATGCTTATAGTGTGATTCTAGAAGTGTGTGTTTAAATTTTGTTAAGGCCTGATCGCATATACATTTAAGAGAAAGGCCAGTTTGTTTCTTATGTTAGCCAAATATTGTAGGCCGAAAATTATTTCCCTTGATAAGGCTTTGAGTTTCAGAGACGTTAGAAAATCTCAGAGAAGTGAAAGGTTTCTCGTTCCCATGTTTCTGTTGCAGGTGCAAGGGCACCAAGCTCGTCAGAGAAACTAACCCTTTGTTTTAGGAGTTAGGATGGCATGAGAAGCCAATATGGGAGTATACTGGAATGCAGGGATGATACTTTCGGCGGAGAAGGTGCCTGGGACCCAAGGACAGACAAGTTTCACTGGAAAATTACTGAGAGAAGACCTAGCTGAAGAGGTGTGCCGGAGGGCGTGTTCTACGTTTTTGGGATTTTGAATCAGGGACAGTGCCCCGGGGGTTGAGCAGTTGAGGTTTAGATGGGAAGCTAGAAGGAGCATCTTAGAATTAGCTCTGACAAAGTGAGTGTACTTCTAAGGAAGTCTTCACTACTGACACCTTATATTTTCTTGCCTGGGGAAAATGCTAAGTAGGGATGTCGCCTTAGAAATAGAGTAGGGATAGACTAACTGATTTTCTTTTTAGGTTAATGACTTCTAATATCGAGATTGGAGTGGTTATTGCCTGCCTGATGCTTCTAGAGCTGACCATTCTTCTTATTCTGAGTCGAATGAGATTCCTGCATAGGATATTCTTTTTATTAGTGCCCATTTATTCCTTAACCTCGTGTTGAGGTGCTTGAATGTGCAATTATTTCTGGCTTGGTAATAAATCCCTAAAATTTGAGATTCCGAGTCAGTGGTCCTTTAGAGTTAAAATTTGATTTGGTTGATTATGTACTAAAGATTGGATTTCCTCCCCTCTACACTATTTAGCCGATAAAAAGATCCTGGCGACCTGAGAGGATTCTTGGTGATGGTAAGATAGATAAGAATCCAGCTTTATCAGTAGCTGAATCCATCGCTCTACCTGTAAAGTAAGCAGTTCTATGCCTGGTACATAATTAAGACGAATAACTTGTTCTTTGTTTCTGTGCAGGGTGATTCCTAGGTATTTCGCAGTATCCGTTCGGAGGGGGAGATTGCCACCTGCCTAGTTAGTCGAGTCTGTGATTGGAAAAAGCTCTGAGTTAATGCGCAGGCCGGACATGTTTCCGAAGCGACCAATCTCGGCTATGAGAGATTGCAAATTTGTGCCGGGGTCCCTGATGAAGAGCAGGATGTCATCTGCATACATGGATAAAAGCAAGGGTCCTGAATGGAATTGGAGGCCATGTGCATATGCTTTTCTTATAGGTGTCTGACTAGTGGATCCATTGCTATTATAAATAGCAAGGGAGAAAGAGGGCAGCCCTGGCGCGTGCCGCGGGAGACCGGAAGGCGGTCAGAGAGAGCCGTTCACTCGCAGCCTGGCCATGGGGGAAGAGTATAAGAGTGCGGTCAATGCAATAAAGTTTGCTGGTATGCCAAGCTTATGTAATGTGGAAGAGCGTCTATGGCTTGGCCAATCTCTTCCACAGTGAAGGGCTCACAAAGGAATTGCGCCTGTCCCGTGGTTAGCCACACCATTGCAACCTCTTCTAAGTAGGAGAGATGATGTGTTAAGTCAGTGGGGAGTTTGGTCTGGTCGAGTATAGGGACCGATAGTATGAGACTAGCTCTGCCATTATATCAGCATAGTCAATGGCGATTGAGTAGCCGGGCGGTCGCAGTGAGGCGATATGTCCCGTACCCGGGGGGGGGGGGCGGGGGGGGGTCTCGCACCACACATGCAAGAGTCCTGCCAAGGTTCTCTCCCTCTACGTATCTACATGCTGCATGATACTTGCCCAGTAATGTGGCCTCTGTCAGCATGTTCATGAAATTCAAGTGCAAGAGCATTGCGTTTGTTGGGGGTGTCTGGTGAGGTGGGTGAGTTATCCAAATGCGCCAGTTTTGTTTACAGTTGGGCAAGACTACTGGGTATTGAGCGTAGGACCCCGGCTTGTTTGGATATGCAAATGCCATGAATATAGGCCTTAGAAGCATCCCATAATATTGCATATTGTATCACAGAACCAGAGTTTAGTGGGAAATATTCACTAATTGCATTGTGTAGCTCAGATTTGAAAAGTGCCTCTAACAAAGTAGTGGCCGTGAAGGTCCATTTATGTTCCCATCCGGTAGTGTATAGAATTTTAAGGTGGAGAAGCAAAGGGGCATGGTCTGACAAAGTACTGGGTAGCGTTTCTATGCTGCTGATCCATTGGCAGCCGAGTGTGTTAGTGAGTCAATAATCTATCCGTGTCCAGGTCGAGTGTGGAGCCGAATGAAATGTGTAACCTGGTGCGTCAGGGGGCCATATATCGCGTAGGGCTAGGGAGTGTCACATATCTTGGAATGTACGATGGGCTTGGGGTTTTGTATTCTGCCCAGTGCTGTAAGAGTCGCGGCTAGGGTCAAGCCATAAATTCAGATCCCCTCCAAGAAGCAGTATGTCATATTCATGCCTGTCGAGCAGGGAGTGGAGACCTGAGAAGAAAGTGGGGTCATCTGTGTTGGGAGCGTAGACTTTAAGGAATATGATTGTTTTGCCCAGCAGTGTTCCAGCCACCAAAAGATACCACCCGTGTGTGTCGGAGATAGTGAGCTGGTGGGTGAAAGGGAGAGTGCGGTGAATTAGGATAAACACTACATGGAAGTAAGTGCTGTAGCCTGAAGAAAATCTGTGGGGGCCCCATGAGGAAGCGAATGGGTGTGAGGTTTGCAGGAGTAGATGTGTTTCTTGTAGGAATGCTATCTTAACGTTGTGCCTACCGAGGTAAGCTAGCACAAGCTTACATTTCCTGGGGTTGTTGAGTCCCCGCACGTTCCAGGTAAGCAGTTTCACCTCAACACTTGCGCCGTAGGTCAGTACCCTAGGGAGGGGTGTGTGTATGTGTATATGTGGTGCAGTGTATAGAGTGTACTACATGCAGAGGAGGGGGGAGAACAGAGGGAGGAGGGAGTGGGGACAGTGAGAAAACAAGAGAGAAGAATATAAGGGAGCAAAAACTCAAAGAAGAAACTCAACCCCCACCCATACAAGGGCTCAAGGGCCTGGTGAACACCCAATACCCCAACAGAAAAGAAGAGTGTCCCAAAATCAAACCATTCAGAGTCATCCGTAGGGGGCCGGCAAAGCCTCGGATGCTCAATGCCCAGTCTGTATACTATACAACGTGCAGAGGAGGATTACAAAAACATTTATAAAATTTGGAAACATCGCAGCTGTCGTTCAATGCCCAGTGGGTGGCCATTGACGGTGAGAAAAGGTGGCAAAAAGGGGAGGACAGGCAGCCCTCACCCAAGGGGAAGAGTTCAGTGCTTCACTAGTTGTCGATCCGGGGAGGAGTGTCCAGAGGAGTGAGGGGGCTTAAGCGGTTGTTATCCTTTTGCAGCTTACAGAAAGTCAGGGCATCGGCTGGGGTGGCAAAAAAACAAGGTTTGTTGCCTACGAGTACCCGCAGCCGTGCAGGGTAGAGCATGGCATTCTTGAGACCAAGCCTACGAAGCTGCAGCTTAGCGTCTGTAAATTTGTGATGGGCTTCTTGAACTGTGGCTGTGTGGTCCGGGTAAAAGGAGAGTGTGGAGCCTTGGTAATGTATCAGTGCATTTTCTCATGCCAGGCATAGGGCCGTGTCCCAGTCCCTATAGTTGAGTAGGAGCGTGATTATGGGGCGTGCAGGGGCACCTGGGGGAGGGCGGGGGCCCAGTGACTTGTGGGCCCTCTCAAAGAGGAGGGTCTTGGAGAATTGGTCCGTTCCAAAAAGTTTGGTGAGCAACATCTCCACAAAGAGCTTGGGGCGCCCAGTATTTGTAGATTCTGCCATGCTCAAAATGCGAACATGGTTTCTCCGTGATCGTGTCTCCAAATCTTCATTGTTTATTGCTATGGTCTTCAGCATTCGCTCCAGTTTTTCTAACCGGCGTGTGGTGTCTTTGGCCTGGTCTTCATGGGTGGAGATACGTTTTTCAGCCTCATCGAGCCGGGTGTTATGCTCATCAAGGCGTTCTCCCATTCTGTCAAGTCGTGAGGGAGTCAAATCTGGAGTCGTTAGCGCAGAACCCCCACGAAGTTACGCCATGATAGCCGCAGTGCCCTCCAGGGCAGGGGGCTGTGTGTCCGGCTCCAACTCTCCCTCCGCACCGAAGTACTGACCAGGGTGCTCTGATGTGCCTGGCCTACGCTGTTTTAGATCGCTTCGACCCATTTTTCCAATTGGAAAGAAGGTGGCAGCCAGGTAAGTTATGGTAGGTATTGTGGAACACTTTGGTGAAAAAGCAGGGGGGGCGCCACAGCAGGGAATCACCAGTTTGATGTACCTCAAAGTGAGGGGAGTCCCAGAGGGAGAGGAGGGTGTGGGGGTCCAGGATATCAGCTGGTGGAGTGGATGTGAGAGCGCATGGCGGAGGTCACACTCAACCACTGGGCCCGGTAGGCATTGTCCTGCATAAGAGTGTAGGAGTCCAAAAGTAATATATGGGGTCCAGCTGGGTCCCAATGCCGCGGCCCAGGCAGTGGTTTTCCTCCCTGTTCCCCCGATCAATGGTGATGCGCTCGCTCTCTGGAACTGAGAGGAGGGGGGGGGCGATCTTCAAGCGGTGACCCTGTAGCCACAAGAAGACCACGGGGATTCATACGCTATGTGTGATGAGTACAGCTTGTAAAGTTAAGTGTGCAGGTGCAGAAAGAAGTAGATGGGGTCCAGCAGGGTCCTAATTCCTCACCTTGTCCCCCCGATCGATGACGAAGCGCTCGGTCCCAGAGCAGGAGGAGGGGGGACGATCCAAAAACGGTGCCCCTGCAGCCACAAGGAACCCACGGGGAGCTGTATGCCACACGGGATGAGTCAGGGTCCCCCCTCGGGCTCGACACTGGGCAAATCACCCCAGCCATGCTGGTGTGCGCAATCAGTTTGGGGCCTCTCCTCACGTTTTTCTGGCCTCCACACTGGAGCGAGGGAGTGGGCGTGCGGCACCACAGTGGAGTGGGCAAAGCCGGCGCAGATGTCCTGGAGGGTGGTGCTTGGCCCAGGGAGGACAACAGATCAGGATCAGGCCCCCACGGGCCTTCACGCCGGGCCACGTGTGTTGTAGGCTTTGCAGCGGCCTACTTTACTCACCTGGGTCCCAGATGCAGGCTGTCTCGGCTCACTCTCACTCCGTCACCGGCAACCAGGTTTCTGTGCCTCCAGCCGAGGCGGCCCAGGGCGGGCAGGGGGCCCAGCAGAGCACCACAGCCTTGGCCTCAGGCTCGCCTGCGACCCCTGTCGTCACGGGGCCTCCGAGGCAGGCTGGGCCGCAACACGCCCCGGCAAGGTCTAGCGTTAGCCTGATGGAATGGAGCTGGGACCCGTCACCCTCAGCGGTGCTGCCACAGCATCGGGAGTATGTTGAGCGATATTTCCAGGAGTGGGAGTTGTAGAATTGTGAAGTTTTTGACAAATAATGGGCACCGGAGCTTCAATGCCGTGCGCCCATCTTGGTCGATGGATTGGCCACGCCCCAGCCATGGCATGGTTAGTGGTGACACTACTAGCATTGGTAACTGGATATGCCTTCCCAGTGCAGTATTGCTCTAGGGAAGTCAGTGTATCTTTGTCAAGATCCACGTAGTCTCTTACCTGAATTGCTTGAGACGCCGTAGAAGTTTTCGCAGGGACGCAACGGACCAACTTCCCAAATTCCTAACTTACAACAAAAGATTGTTCCTTACTTTTAGGTATAATTTAGAAATTAGGGAGGAGGGCCTGGTACTGGACGTTATGGGCGTTGGCTGTTGACCTGTGAAGTACAAATAAAGTCTTTTTTAGATATCCATGTGGGTTACTCTCCTTCTTCCTAAGAAATCTTAAACTACCGTTAATTACAAAGAACATTCGTCAAACTGCTCATTCTATGGCGTACCTGCAATCAGCAGTGGTGAAAACTATCGTCCAGTATTTCTTTATCTTGTTTTTGGATGTGGAATTCTTCTTCAGGGTAGTGAATGATTCTTTCGTTTTAAAACTTGTTTAGCATTGTGGTCTAAAACGAAAGAGCAAATTATTATTTCCTGTTTCTCTTTTTTCAAATTAACCTTTTCCCCCCTTTCTACTGTCTTTCTTTTAATACTTTTAATTTCACTTACTTCTGTCTTAGCGGGTGTTCGTTTAAACTAAATCTGCTTCTGTATAAAAAACAAAAGGTAAACAAACATAGAACCACAAAACATTCCTTACACTGTTACTTATATGGTAATTGGGTCCATTATTCATAAGTTCTTTGAACTCTTTTCATGATTTCACAGTACCTTATTTTCAACATAACATTAGGTTACAATGTTTCTTCTTACAAAGATTCCTTTTTGCAAACCCCAACCTTCTATACTCCAGATCTAATAACAAACTCAAAATTTACGAAGTATTTTCGTGTACGTAAAAGTTCCAAAAATTGTCTTTCTAAATCTGACCTTTCTTGCGAAGGGCGCCAGAGAAAGAATTACTTATCTCCTTCTTTCTTCTTTTCCAGGTTGGATGCTGTCAGAAAGATGAAGAATCCCAGGCTGAAAATCTGCTGATGCTGAGAAGATATCCACGGTTCCGGGTAAGTATTCTCCGGGATTCTAAACCCCGAACCATTCCGGGGGAAGAGCGGAAGGCAAAGCGCCTTCCAGAACGTTGGGTGCGGCTTTTATACTCAGCCGCACCCGACGTTAAAGACGCAGCGCTACGTCCAGCGGCGGTGCGCTAAACGAAGAAACGCGTCCCGAACTCCAAAGAAGCACCGTCTCGTCCTGCCGGCGGTGCTTCTGAATATCTGTATCTCGACCATGTCTCTGCCTGTAAAGCTGGACAAAGTCACCATGCAAGAGCATCTTTGATCTTAAAAACAAAAGTAATTTACTCAATACACACAAACCTAAAGATCCAACGGTGTTCTTTGTTCCGTTACAAAAATGATAAAATACAATAGCAAATGACTCACAAATAACCACGTACACATTAATGTCAATAATACACACATATTCCTCACGAGGTGCAGGCGCACGGGTCAGGGGAGGTTTTTTTTGTACATAACATTACGCCTAATTTTTTAGGGTGCAGAGGGTATCATGACAATCTCTCACCATGGTAACCCTGCCACTTGTATCCCTCAGGGCTTCTATCTTAGTCCTGTCCAGTAAGAGGCACTGCAGGTTTTTTTTTTTAATTGGGGGGCCAGACAGACAAAGTGGCTAACCCTCCCTCTCCTTCAGAGACTAAAACAGTCTCTGTGTGGACCCTGATTTGCTCTGGGCACCCTATTGACCCCATCTGGAAATTTGCCACACCAATAGAAACTAGAGAGGGACTTGGGGCTGTTTTTTTGGGAAAGGCAGGATCTCCAGTTCGGTGTCCTTTCTTGTTACAGTGAAAACACAATGCCTTAGCAGATTCAAAATGTTGCCCCTTGTACTCACCAGTGGATGTAGAAGAGTTTATGGGCCCACCCCAGGATTTTGGGGGCCTTTAGAAGGCTCCTGTATTTCATCTTTGGGTTTCTCACCCTCTTTTTCCCTGGGGGGGCTTTGTAACCCCTTTATTTTGGTCACCCCCAGTGGTTGTCTTGGTCACCCTTGTCTTGACCCAGTGGTCTGCCTTCTTTCCCAATTCTTGAGGAGAAATTGGACCTCGGTCCACCAGATGCTGAAGCAACTTTTCATTGATGCAGTTACTTAAAATGTGTTCCTTCATAAACAAATTATAAAGTCCTCCATAATCCTGCACTTTACTTCTGGCCAACCACCCACCTAGTGTTTTTATTTATTAGTCTACAAATATCACACAGGACTGACTTTGGGATTTCTGAGTCCCCCTGAATTGAATTCTGTACTCCTCAGTAGTGAGTCCAAATCCCTCAATCAGGTTGCCCTTCATGAGTTCATAAGTCTCTGCTTCTACCCCAGTAAGTAAGGAGTCTACCTCTGCACCAAAGAACATTTACCAAAGGAGTGCCCCCCCCCTCCCCCCAGTGAGTCTCCTCACTTTTCCAGCCTCACAAGCCCTCTCAAAGTCAGTGAACCACTTGGTGATATCATCATTGCCTTCAAACTGAGGGACAATCCCTTTGGGGATTTTAGGATCATAGGATCCTTCTTTTTCTTGAGTTTTTAAATTGCTGCCACCATTGATAAGTCCTAGGCCAATATCTGCTCTCTCTTTCTCTAGAGCTAAGAGCCGAGTCTCCAGCTCTAGTCTCTTGGTCAACCTTGCTAAAAGGTTGTGCTCCTCATTGAAGTTGTCCTCACTGTCTGGTACAGAGTTAGCCCTTCCTCTGGAGGATCTAGACCCTGTGCTCCTTGGATTTGAATGGCAGGACACCAAGTTACCATCCTCCCTAAGTAGTTAATTTCCCATTCTCCTGAAGGTCTTCGCCGCCTTCTGTGGGATGGTCCTTTGCATACCCTGCCAAGAACTCCTGGAGTTGTATTCCGATGGGGTTGGACCCAATTCTTATTTGCTTAGCTTTATAGAGAAGCCTTAATTCTCTAACCTCTAGGTTGGAATAAGGGGTGAGGTTGAGCTCCTCAGCCAACTTCTCTGAGTTGCTCATTGATTTCTAAAGTGGGGTTGCTTTTTAGAAGACGTACAGCAATTCTAAGTACTTCACCCCTAACTTCAGTGACGTTTAAGTTTCCAAAACAATTTACTACCGGGACTTAACACAAGGCCCTAACAAGACTTTTAAAAATTTGAAAAATAGTCAATTATAAAAATAAGAGAGTTGTACTAAAGCCTATTTTAGGATTCTTGTCATGTGATCAGTGGTTGAGTAAGTTAGTCTAATAAATGCAAGGCTTTACATCCCACCACTGATCCACCAATGTAGGAAACTGGCTCTGTATATGCTATACCAAAGTAAGGTATAGTGTGCTCAGAGTCCAGGGAGTCCCCAGAGGTATAGCAAAGGCTAAAGGAGACAAGTACTGACAGCTCTCTTTGTGGTAGTGTGGGCGAGCAGTTAGGCTTATCCAAAGGGTGTGTTAAGCATTTATTGTATTCACTCACTCAAGTCTGATGGCACACACTCAGAGACTGAATCCAGACCAATTATGTAGGTAAAAAAAGATCTACTTATATTTAATTTTGTAGAACCAAGCAGGACTTGGCACAGGTAAATAAGAACACTTTCAAATGCAAAGCTG
Organism: Triturus cristatus; assembly: GCF_964204655.1. Lineage (NCBI taxonomy): Eukaryota > Metazoa > Chordata > Amphibia > Caudata > Salamandridae > Triturus > Triturus cristatus. The sequence continues at coordinate 686,323,074 of NC_140581.1, read as the reverse complement.
TACACAAAACTGAAATTCTGGATTGTATCGGAATCGTTTACAGGTTTGTATTATTTTTAAAACAGTTTAAAATACAGTGAGATTACTTCTGATTTCTCTTGGATTACTTTTCAGTTACTTTTAGATCTTGAGGTAATATGCCTAGATATCACACACTGTTTGGTGTCACTTACAGGTAAGTACGACAATTCTCAAATTAAAGCACATTTACTTTCTTTCCATACAAAAAGTTCAACTCGACAACATTTTAAGGAACAAAACATTACAACATAGGTTCCTATGGGGAAAAGAAGGTTATCAGGTTGCAGGTAAGTAAACCAGCGGCACTGGGGTGGCCGGTCAGAGTGCAGGGGCCCAGTTTTGGCAAAGGTTGGCCTTCGGTCAGGGACTGCTTATGAGCAGGCCACTTTGCTGTGGGAGAAAAGCTCCTAGGGTGGAGATTGGCACGGCAGGAGCCAACAATCAGAACAGGAGCTGCACCACTGCTGGGTGCAGAGTGCCAAGGAGGCACGGGGCCGTGTGGATTCCAATTGAGTTCTCCCGTTCGGCAAAGATGCTTCAGGCTTGGGCAGGGAGGCTTCCTGAAGGTGACCACTGGCTGGAGAGGTAAGTTGGGATCTTGGGGGATGCCAGGACACTGTCGTTGGGCCACCCAAGGCCATGGGATGTCAGGTGCAAAGGTGTCTTTTTGCTTTGGTTCTTCTTACCAGCTCCGGTCGGGAGGACCGTTTGGGTTGAGGTTGCAGGCATCGGCTCAAAGCTTGAGGGGGTTAGGGATCCCAGGTCAGGATCGCTGGGGAGACCTCCTCGTGATTTTAGGCCACTCGACCTCGGGCCGTGGGTGTCGGGTTCATAGTGGTGCAAAATCACAGAGGCATCTGGATCCAGATTCTTTGGGTGAGTCTCCGTTGAGCAAATCTTGTGCTAACAAGAGACAGTCTCTTTTTTTTTTTTTTTTAACTTTATTGGAGTTAACACAACGTTACATACTGTAACCAACAAAACAAGCCAGCAATATTATATCCTCGTTACATTTGTGGTACATGCCAATGCAGTCGCATATATACATCCATATCTGTGGGCGTTTCTGTCATCATGTTCGACCCTCACGTAATGGACCCATCAGCGCAGGGCCAGGCCGGATCTGCCAATGCGCCCACCCAGCAACATGTGGAAGCGTGCCCGGGCCTCTCAAGGTCCACTTGGGTGATGGCTAATCAAAGAAACCGCCTAGACTCTCTCCCTTCAGTCCCTGGGCGAGCCCCCCCCCCCCCCCCCCCCTCACCCCCCCACGTCCACGAGGCACACACCGGACCTCTCACTCATCCAATGCAGCCCTCTCCTCCTCTATCTCCCGTCGCTCCTAAGCCCACCGCACAAAGGGTTCCCAGATGTCCCGCGGGCGGGAGGATGATGGCAACAAGTCCCAAAATACGCTCAACTGCACATGGCCATAAGTCACATCCGCCAGCCATCCCTTCACCGAGGACACCCGGCTTCTACCCCAGTGTATCGCCACCTGCCTTTTAGCAAACAGAAGGAGCAAGGCATGTAGTTTACGTTCTTTAGGCGGCATGTTCTTGACATAGCCCAGTACCCCCAACTCAGGGGAAGGGACATCAGTTCGACCCAACATCTGATTGACCAAAGTGAATACCTGGGACCAAAATTCTGCAAGCTTGGGGCAGGACCGTGCCATATGCAAGAAAGAGGCAGGTTCACCCCCGCATCTCCAACAGCCGACATCCTCCCTTATGCCCATTCTATGTAAAGCGATCGGTGTTCTATAGATTCTATGCAAATACTTAAAATGTATAAGCCTCAGTTTATAATTCGGGGAGAGCTCAGCTAGCTGTCCACAGCAGAAGGTCCACTGCTCTTCCGATAGGGGAGAGCCAAGCTCCTCATTCCAGTGCTGAAGGGACTGAGGTCGAACCGCCGGCGCTACATTCTGCATGGACTTATAAAGTCTAGTGACCAATCTCCGAGGAGATGGGGAACCCACCAGGCCCTCCAACGCCTGGAACAAGGGGGGGGGGCGCCGGGAAGTCCTCACTCAACGCCCGGCAGGTCTTCCGCAGCTTGTGGTATAAAAATAATTCAGAAAAATGCACCGCCTGCCCCTCCGCTGCCACCGGCGGCTGCATGAAGTTATTATCCGGAAATAGATCTGCGAACGTATGCAGGTGCATCTTCCGCAGCAGGGGCGGGCTAATTCCGTCTCCGATACAAGGCAACAACGGGTTACGCTCCAGGGATAGAGACGGGGCATACAGGAGCGGCACTCCCGCCCTGCGCCCAAGTTCCACCCAGACCCAGCGCAGCATCTCCGCAGTGTCCACATCTCCTCGGGGGCGGCGCGCTTTTGCACAGATGGCCACTCTGAGCGGGACCGGCGCTACAGTGTCCTGCTCCACAGCCACATGCGGCTGGAAAGGTGTCAGATGCACCCAAAAGTGCAAAAATTGGGCTTGTGCGCACAGGGCATACAAGCGTATGTCTGGCACTCCCAGCCCACCCTGTGTTAACGGCAAAGTCAGCACGTCCCAGGATGCTCGTGCCTGGCCACCAGCCCACACCAGCTCGAGCAGATGCGATCGTAGTGCTGCGAAAAAATGTGACGTCAAAGGAACCGGTATATTCGCAAATAAATATAGAAATTTAGGTAGAACCACCATTTTGACCAGGGCTATCCTGCCCGTGAGGGACAGAGGTAGCCTCACCCATATCTTTATCCTTTCCTCCAGCCACGCGACAGCCCTCCCAAAGTTCAGAGTCCAAATGTCCTGAGGCACTCGACTCACCCAGATGCTGAGGTATTTAACAGCGTCTATTTCCCACCGTAAGGGGTATTCCGATGTCATCCTCGGGGTTCTCTCCGTCAATGGAAAGACCACCGATTTGGACCAATTTACCGCTATACCGGCCAGGCCCTCAAAGCGGATGAATTCTCGTAGTACTATGTCCAGGTTCTCTTCAGGCTTTGTGAGATAGAGTGTTACGTCGTCGGCATAGAGCGATATCAGCAGACTTCGTGAGCTAAGTCCTAATCCGCGCGCCGTGTGATGCTGTCTAATACGAGCCGCTAGCGGCTCCATCGCTATTGCGAAGAGTAGCGGGGACAGCGGGCATCCCTGACGCGTACCCCGCGAGATAGGGAATGGGTCCGAGATCATACCGTTCACCCTAACCCTGGCACAAGGCATAGTATATAGCAGTCGGATTTTGTTGATTAAGAGCTGGCTAAATCCGATACGATTCAGTATTGCAAATAAATATGGCCATTCCAGAGTTTCAAAAGCTTTGGTGGCATCCAAGAAGACCACCGCAGCGTGCACGTCCGGATGTAAGTAATGCAGGATAGAAAAGATCGTACGGAGATTATGAGTAGTGGACCGCCCCGGGATAAACCCAGACTGGTCCGGTAAGGCTATCAGGGGCAGCATTGGTTGTATTCTATTAGCAAGCAGTTTGGCCAGTATTTTCACATCCACATTTATTAAAGAGAGAGGCCTGTAGGATTCCATCTCTTCTTTTGGTTTATCCGGTTTGATCAGGGTAATAATCGACGCTTCACGCATCGTTTTGGGAAGTATTCCCACCTGCAAAGCCTCCTCATACACCGCCAACAGCCGGGGAGCCAGTTCCTCAACGTATGTCTTATAGAAGGCCGTGGTCAGGCCGTCTGGGCCAGGGGCTTTATCAAGGGGCAAACTTTTGATCACCTGGGCCACATCGTCGGCCGTTATCGGGAGATCCATGTATTCTCTATGTTTGTTATTGAACCAGACCAGCGCTATGGATTCCAGAAAGGAGTCCAGCCCTTCCGGGCATTCTCCCTGGGTGGCAGTGTACAAATCGGAGTAAAAGCCCGAGAAAGCATGTAGGATGTCCTCTTGCCCCCTGATTGTGGCCCCGGTTTTCGAGCGCAGTTCATGGACAAATGTAGCAGACCTGGACGGCATTATCATATTCGCCAGAGTGCGACCCGGCCTATCCCCCTCCCCGTACCTCCTGGCCTCTGCGTGTTTACCTAGAAACTTAACTTCCCGCTGCGCCTCCTCAGCATACTCTAAAAGCTTAGTCTTCAGTAAACCCATGATGTCAGGAGTGTTTGTGGCATAAAAGCGTGTTTCCAGATCTTTTATGTCCGTTTCCAGTGATGCAAGTGTGCCTCTTATAGCTTTCAGCACCCCGGCCTGTCGAGCAATGCACTTTCCTCGAATAACCACCTTGAATGCCTCCCATAGGGATGACTCAGTGTCCACCGAGCCTGTATTCAGCGCAAAGTAGTCAATAATGTCCTCCCTTATCTCCTCCTTAAACACCTCATCCAGCAGAGCATGCCGCGGCAGGCGCCACGAGAAGCCGCGCGGAGGCAGATCAGGCAACGACATTCGTAACAGGCATGGCGCATGGTCCGAGATTGAGCGCGGCACGTGTTCAGCCTCCACCGTCCACAGAGCAGCATCTCTAGAGAGTAGCCAGTAGTCCAAACGAGACCAGGCACAGCGGTGATCAGTGATACAGGTACCCTCCCTCAGCCCACCATGCCTAACCCTCCACACATCGACCAGGCCCTCCTCCTCAACAATCGCCCCCAGAACAGCGCCCGCCGTGGGGTGCAGGCTGCGGACGGCACCCTGTCTATCCAAAGCGTCATCTAACACTGCATTAAAATCCCCGCCCCAGAGAATGGTATTGCATCCAGCCGCCCGCACCCTCGCCCAGACGTCCTGAAAGAAACCAGGGGAGTCTACATTCGGGCCGTAAACAGCCACAATTGTCACCAGTATACCACATAAAAGTCCCCGGACTAAGACATACCGTCCCTCGGGGTCACAGTGCGTCAGTTCTTCCCGCCAATCCAACCCACGTCTAACTAAAATGGCCACCCCCCCGGGCGTAAGTTGAGAACGTGGCAGAGTATACATGACCCCAGCGGGCATGACGAAGCCGGGGAGACGAGGAGGCACCCAGATGCGTCTCCTGGAGGAGGCATATGTCTACATTGTGACGGACTAAATATGCATGCACTAGTCTGGCCTTTCTACAGTCATTCAGACCCCGCACATTCCATGTTACACAGCTTAAGACATTAGTTAACTTGTGGGTCATGTCTACGGCAAAACGATACACCCATTATCATCCACAGTTTCTATGTACGAGAGTGACCACATAGCAGATTACATGTAAGCTGGAACCAATTACCAAACCAAAACTCCCCACCGTCCACCCCCCACCCACTCCAACCCCCCAAACAGGTTGTGTATTGCCCATCCCAGAACCAAGAACATCCAACAGAGTTGGGAACCTTCCCATGGGGTCGTGCCTAAGCCAGCGTCTTACCCCGGTTAGAACAGGGTGGCCAGAAGATCTGCAGGCAGCCTAGCCCGCCCGAGACCTCATTTACAAGAAAGGGGTATGTGGCAGCGCGGCAAGAAATTATAGGACAGGAAGCAGGTGTCCACAAATGTTCGGCACAAGTTTTAGCAGGCGGCAGGGGCATTCAAAGTACTTTACATTAATACGATACCCATATCAGTCATTGTCACTCAGGTTTCCGGCCGCCAACTCCGCTTCCCCAGTTTGTCGCTTGGGCTTCTTTCCGCCCACATGCTTGGCAAATTTCATCGCCGCCTTGACATCCGCGAAGAAGTGTGTGGTGCCTTCAAATGCCACCTTGAGTTTCGCCGGATACAGCAATGAATACGGGATCTGCGCCTGAAGGAGAAGTCTCTTGGCCGGCACGAACTCCCTCCGCGCCGCCTGCACAGCTGGAGTAAAGTCTGGATAAAAAGAAATTGCATTTCCCTGGTGCGTTATCTTTCCCTTCTCTCTCGCAAGCCTGAGGATAACGTCTCTGTCTTGGTAGTTAAGGAGCTTAGCAATAATGGGCCGCGGAGGCGCCCCAACCGGCGGTCTTTGGCCCAGCGACCTATGTGCCCTCTCCACCACAAAGACCGCGGAAAGGTGCGGGTCAAACAGCTCATGCAGCAGCTCCGTAATGAACTTCTCCATTTTGGATATAGCGGTCGTCTCCGGGATCCCCGTGACTTGGAGGTTGCTTCGCCTCGACCGAGCTTCTAAATCATCATTCTTCGCTCTGATGATTCCCAGCAACTTGTCCATGTGTAGGAGCTGCTCCTTAGTCTCGACCTGAAACTCATGGAAGTCCGCAGCACGTCCGTCCAGCGAGTCCAGACGCGTTTCATGCGTGGTAACCTGCGACTTGACCGACTCGAGCTGCGATGTGAGGGTGTCCAGCTTAGTGTCAATGTTGCGTAGACTTGATCTCATCTCAAGCATAAGGGTCCTCAAGTCCTCCCCTTGATCCTCCACCACCTGTTCATGCCTGCTCTCCGCCTGCACCTCGGCTCCGGCATCCACCTGCCGTGTCGCACGCTTACTGTCGAATGTAATCTTTGACTGCTTGGCGTCGTGCTTCCCCATTGCAGCCGCCGCGGAGTCCGCTCCCCAACCACCAGACAGAGGGCGGCCCTCCTAGTCAAAGAGCAAGGCCCCTGCTCTCCGCTAAAGAATCTCGATGGCGTGCCGGCAATCCTATGTCTGGAGTGGGTGGGATGGTCCTCCGGGCGTGCCCCGGGGTCAAATCAACAGCTCCCCCGCATATGCAGGCAGCCCTCGGGCAGCGTACCGCGCCGGTCCCTCTCTCCCGGCAGTCCGGCGAAGGCTCCCCAATCAGAGCTCCAACCAACAACCACCTCTTACAGGCGGCAGACGCTGGCAAATTCCTCCACGATATCTCTGGCCACGTGTCACCTCCCACACTAGTGCGTCACTCCACACCTCCTCATAGCGCCATGGGCGCGCACCTGCAGGCTCACGTCTCAGCGACACGGTCCCACGCCGCCACAGCACACCGTCAGTCTGCCTATCTCCTCTGCCAGCATGCGTTCTCCCCAGGCACAGCCTCGCAGTCTCAGCGGCCGCCTATCGCATCACCTGGTCACATCAACACGTGGGCCTCCCCGCTGCGCACAGGCGGATGGCAGCACCTCCTCGAGTCTCACCAGAGCACCAGGGCAATAGCACACACGATCTCCTCCCCCTCAGGGCCGCTTCACAGCTCAGGATCTCCCGCACCTCCGATACTCGGAGCACTCACCCCACCAAGCACCGATCCTTCTCCTCAGCACTTCCCTCAGTCGCCAATATAGTCCGGCAGGGCATCGGCGGTGTCGACAGCTACGTGTCTCCCGCTGCAGCGTGTTCAGCAGCCAGGCCCCCAGCGAGCCTCCAGCCAGATAGGCCGCGTCCGGCAGCCGGGCCCACAGCCGCGTGGGCGCCCCGGCCTCAATTATACGTAGCGCCGCCTCCAGGTCTCGACAGCGGCAGCCCCTCACACCGCCACAATTTTCATCGGGCCGTATCTCTGCCGCTAAAGTCTCCCGGACTTCAAAAATTCACCTGCGCGTTCCGCGCCACATGCGCTAGCGCCGCAGCAGGTCCTGGCGGTCTCAGCTCGCCCAAAAGTGCAGGATTAATTAAAGGATTTGATTCCGGCCGGCGGAGCTCGCTTAGATGGCGGCCATTCCGTGGCTCGGCAAGCCACGCCCCCAACGGGAGACAGTCTTAAAGGTAGCAGGACAGGTCCTCCGGGCTCTCAGGATCTTCTGGCTGCTGGACACGCCAGGGTTTCTGCTGTGGGCAGGTCCGAGTTGGGACAGGCCGGTAGGGCTGGGGCCAAAGCAGTTGGTGCCCTCTTCTTCCTGGGTCAGCAGAGCTCATCAGTCCCTCTTTCTTCCTCAAATCTGAGGAGGCAATGTTCAGAGTTGCCCTTAAATACTACATTTAGGGGCGCTGAAGGGGTGTGCAGGTCGAGAACAATGGGACCCTTCCTTGGGGAGGGTGCACCCCCTATTATTCCACCCTCCAGTGGGGGGGCATGAGCCTTTCCCTAATTAGCTGGGTCTCCTCATCTTCAAGATAGAGGGGACTGAGATATGTGCTTCACCTCGTCTCCCCCACCTGAGGGGTGGGATTGGCACAGGTGGGCACACCTCTCCTCGTAGCTTGGGTTTACAACTGATTCTCCCACCTAAAGTGGGGGGCAGAACCATTGGGAGCCAGTTACTGGGGGCAGCAAAAGGCAGGGACAGCTTACAAAGGCATCAAGCCTTGGAAGCTTTCCCTTCATGGACCCAGCCCATCCTGGGGGAGGAGACATGACACCTCTGCCCAGGATGGGCTTTATTTTCAGACCCAGAGAGTGGAGTCTCTCTACACATGGGTCCAGAAACCTCTCTGGTGGTGGTAAATGGTGGGCAGCCATCAGGAACAACACCAGGACTGGTCATTTTTCAGGGCCCATCTCTAAGATGCCCTCTTTGTGCATTTTACATTAAATCCCACACTGGCATCAGTGTGGGTTTCAATGTGCTGAGAAGTTTGCTACCAAACTTCCCAGATTTTAGTAAAGCCATTATGGATCTGAGGAGTTCATAATGACCAACTCCCAGATCATTTACTCTTTATGGCTTTACTACACTTACAATGACTAAAAATGGACTTGGACACTGTAGGAGTACAGGGCTCATGCCACCATACCGTCACCTGAGGGCTAGTGTACCCTGCTAGAGGGGTAACTTACCTAGGCCCCAGTCAGTGGGTTACAGGTATGGCACTCAGGGATGTGTGCCATTTCAACCCTTCACTTTTCTCTGCACCAAAACACACAGCCTGCAATGGCAGTGTGTGGGTATTAAGGTACAGGGTCTCTAAGGATGAAACAAAAGGTGCTGCAGCCCTTAGAGGTCCTCCCTGGTCACAGTGCCCTTGAAACCCATGGTAGCTTTTACAATGGGCTTACCTGTGGCCAGGGATGTGCCAATTGTGGATACAAAGGTACATTTTTGGGAAAGAACACAGGCTCTGGGAACCTGGTCGGTAGGGACCCAGGGCACATCAAGTCAAGTTGCATCAGATGTAAAGCAAACAGGGGAGGGGGGAGGACATGCAAAAAGGGGCACGCTTTTACACCCTCCGCCCACCCCTCCCCCCCAAAAAAGGATAAATCAACCTCAACTTCTTTCTGGAAGATGAGAAGTGGGTGGGGGGGTGGGAGATGGGGGGTTGAATGTGTGATTTCCCTATAGGAACTTTAGGGCCCTCGCCAGGCACTGATTATGACCTTGCATATTACATCCCTCATGACATGTTCTATGACATCATTACTGAGGTAACAAAGCTTTAGGAGAAAGCATCCTACCGTTTCTTCTTATTATTTTTTTTAACTAGAAAGACTTAATTTGTCAGCTTGATTTAACGTGCAAGACATGAATTAAGTAAACACTATGCACTAATTTATCTCCTAAAAAAAAATAAGCACAAAGGATTGTCTCTTGGTGTGAAATGGGGCAAAGAAGAAGACACCCACCCAGTGGCTGAATTACAGTAACTACAACCACTGTAAACGATCTCTGCTTCGCCAAATTGTGTGATTCTAGGCAATCACTTTACCTCGTTTGTACCTACTTTTGCTTGATTATCGCATCTGAGAACAATTGGAAATAATTTAGCTCAGTGCCTGCACTGTACAAATGCCTCTCTTGTAGACTATAACGGTACTCTATCTGTATTATTAAGTTAAGCTGTATGTAAATGAGAATATGACCAGTGACTTGCCTCCTGTGTCGAAAATGGCATCCTAGGGGGAGCGCGCGCGGCGCCAAACAAGATGGCCGCCTAGCTCCAGAGCTCCGTGTCACGGCGGAAATGTCGCTGTAAAATTCGCGGCAAAAAACTCTCTCTACACATCGAAACTGAGAGTTTTAGGCATCGGAACTGCTACTGATCACCCTCATATGCCTGAAATGGGTGACTTCTGTGTATTTTGAGGTAAAACCTCTCTTTATTGTTCTATCTCCTCTCCGGCCGCCATTTTGTTTTTCCCTGTGAGGATTTCCTGGCATTACACCTCAATTACTATGCTGCTTTCCTGATTTTTGATAATATTTTTATTTTTTCTGCCATTCTATGCCTGACCAGTCATATTTTTAACTTTAATAACAATACAGCTGTATTTTTGAACTGTTTGCGCATCCATTTGTGAAGCTTACCTCACGCACTGTGAGTCATTCTACTTCTTCACTGGTGTTATTTTTTTCTCGCACGTAGTTTTTCCTTCTCTACCCTATGGGCAGGAGTAAGAAACTATTACTTACACAGAAGAGATCCACACCTCAGTCTCCAGTGTCAGTATCTTTTCCCTCTGCTCCTGTATTTAGGAAAACTATCACTATGGCGCAATCCAATTCTTCAAAGTCAACTTCGTCACCAGCATCAATTAAAACGCAAATTTCATCTGCCGCTAATAAACGCCTCAAACAGGACCCTCCTTCTCCACCAAAGCCTGCTTCTCCGATCTCTCTTGACACTATCTTTGAGGAAATTCGCGCTTTGCGCCCCTTTATCGAGGAGACTAATTCACGCTTACAGACTATGGACACTAAGTGGGCTTCTATGGACTCTCGTATTTCCACAGTGGAACAGCAAGTTGATGAACTTCAAACTGTTGCTACAAAATTAATTGTCCTTGAGAAGGAGGTCCTTTGGCTGAAGAAATCAGCAGAGGACTTGGAAAACAGAAATAGGTGCAACAATCTACGCTTATATGGTTTTCCAGAAAATTTAGAAGGTGATGATCCAGTTCCCTTCTTCAACAATTTTCTCATAAAGCTTCTGGACCTACCTGCATCTACAAATCTGAATATACAGAGAGCACAAAGGTTGGGTCCTCGTTTGTCTTCTTCAGCTGCTCCTTCCAAGCCATGAGGTGTTATTTTTCTGTTTTTGAAATTTACAGACTTGCTACTGGTTTTAAATGCAGCTAAACACAAAAAACAGCTTGTCTGGTCCGGTGCTAAGTTATTTTTATCTCAGGATGTTTCCTCTGCGACTGCTAAACGGCGGAAATAATTTTTGGATCTTCGACCTCCCTTACGCACACTTGGAGCTCGTTATGGACTTTTTCACCCATGTTTATTCAAGGTTACTTACCAAAATAAAACCTCCACTTTTGAGGAACTGGCAGAGCTGAGAAAATTCATCCAGTCGCATTCCACATCTACGATGGATGTCTCTGGCCCTCTCTCTTCTTCAACCGCCAGACCTTGACTTTTTTCTCCTCTATTTTGAATTTATTCTTGCTTGGTTTTACTTATTGTTTTTTATCTTTTCAGGTTATTGTTAATAATTTTATCGTAGCATTATGTTTGTCTTATATTGTTTTCCGTACTTCTTTTATTTCTTCTATTTGCTATAGGTACTTTTAAAAAAAACAAAAAAACTAACTAACGCATTTCTCTCTGTTTCCTGTTTATCGAATATGTTCCCCGCTGTGACGCTACCTCCCCGGTTAGTTGTGCCGTCTTCCTCGTGTTGCCACTCCCCGCACGTCTTTTGTCTTCCCCTGAAAGGTACGTATCACAGTCGTCATCCTCTCTATTTTTCTCAATCTACATTCCTTTACTGCATTGGTGGTTGTCATGTACTGTCTTCTCTTATTGTCTCTTTTTTCAATCCTCTCCTTTTTTGGTCCTTCTTTCCCTTCTTCCTTTTTCCTTCCCTTTCCCTCCTTTTCTCTAATGGTGTACTTGTATTTGGATTGTAAGTTTGATTACAGTATGTATTGCATCTTTGTTAATATTGTACGTTTTGTTTTTATTGTTGTCGTTTTTTATGTATTTTTGATGGTTTTACATTCAGAGTTATTTTTGGGAATGTGAAAGGTTTCATTAACCCTATTGAGTGACAGAGAATTCTATCACATCTTGCCTCTTATAACCCTGACCTGGTTTTTCTGCAAGAGACCCATCTAACAGAAACTGAGGCTTTGAAATTGAAGAGAAGCTGGGTAGGATCAGTTTTAGTCTCTCCCACTTCTAATAAGAAAAATGGTGTAATAATTCTATGTCATAAGAAACTAAATTGTAAAATTATAGAAGAAAATGATACAGAAGGTAGATGGCTGTTAGCTAAGCTGTTAATCAATAATATCTCTTTGACTGTTTTTAATGTTTATGGTCCCACTCATCCTAATTGCTCCTTTTGGCCTATGATCACACAAAAATGTATTCAATTAAGAGATGAAAATGTCATTTTAGGAGGTGACTGTAACCAAGTTGTCGACCCCTTTCTTGATCGCCAATCACCAACACGCTTTACACCCCATAGATCTCATAAACAATTTTTGGATACTATCTCCCAAACACATCTTGTTGACTCCTGGAGGCTCACTCACCCTGATTCCCTTGACTTCTCTTTCTTCTCTCCCCCTCACAATTCTCTCTCTCGTTTAGACTATATCTTTCTTTCTCAATCTTTATCTCAAAACTTATTATCCTCTTCTATTGAACCTATCGTTATTTCTGACCATTCCCCAATCATAACTGACCATGATCTACTTCCACTGCATCCCAGGTCCTCCCGTTGGCGTTTCAACAACTCTCTTCTTCTTGACCCTCTTTTCTCCTCTTCTTTCACCACCTTTGCTAATGAATTTTTTGACATTAATAACGTTTCTACTTCCACCCCTTACATAATATGGGACTCCTTTAAAGCTACTGCAAGAGGTTTCATTATAGACTTTGTCTCAAGAAAGAAGAAACGTTTTCTCCAGCAACATAAAGCTACCCTGGCCCACATCAAAGCTTTAGAGCATAAATGTTATACCTCATCGGATAACGCAGTTCTTCCAGCCCTGATTCGCGGTAAATTGGCATTCAACAAAACTTCGACTGACAATGCATATTCCATACTTCTCCGTAGTAGCGTTCGCTACTATGGTGGTCGTAATAAAGTTGGAAAACTTCTAGCAAATTACCTTAAATACCGTAAAGATTGTACATTGATTGACTCTGTTTATTCTGCGGATGGCACTCTTCTTCATAAGGATCAAGACATCCTTAATGAATTTAAACTGTTCTATGAAAATTTGTTCCTCTAGTTCTCTCATTCAATCTTATCTTGATAAATTACCATCCTTATCCAAGTCTAATCTTGATCTTTCTGGTCTTGAGGTTGACCTCACCCTTAATGAACTCTCCTCTGCTTTGTCTGTTCTAAAGAAAGGGAAAACACCTGGCCCTGATGGCTTTTCAGTTGAATTTTACCTACATTTTTCTAACTTACTCCTTCCTAAGCTTTTAAACCTTTTTCATTCCTTTTTTCTCTCTGGTAAAACAGAAGGTACTTTTCAAGAAGCCACAATTTGCCTGATTCATAAAGAAGGACGAGATCCTATGTTTTGCAAAAATTATAGACCGATTTCTCTGGTTAATGTTGATTACAAACTTTTTGCCAAGACACTTGCTTTACGTTTACATCCTCTTTTCCCTCATTTAGTTGGTAAAGAGCAATGTGGTTTTGTCAAAAGCAGGTTGACCTCTGATAATTCTCATCTTTTTCTTAATGTTTTAAACAAAGTCCCCTCTCTCTCCACATCTTTAGCGGCCATATCTGTTGACGCTGAAAAAGCATTTGATAGAGTAGATTGGTCATTTTTATTTTCATCCTTGAAATGGCATGGCTTTGGTCCCAAATTTATTTCTCTTATATCTTTGTTATACTCAGCCCCCAGAGCTTCAGTATTAGTTAACGGTCGTATCTCGTCTTATTTTCACCTCCAACGTGGGGTCTGTCAGGGATGTCCTCTATCCCCTCTTCTTTTTGTTCTTGCTCTTGAACCTTTCCTTTCCTCAATTAGCTTGACTAGTTTTTATCTTTCTTATTCTGATGTAAGATGCAATTTCTTAATTTATTAGTTTTAGAATGTTTACCTTCCTTCCTTCACTCTTTTTCCCCCTTTCTTTCCTCTCCCTTATTCCCTTAAAAATGTAAAATAGCTTTCTTTTCTTCTGTACATAAACCCATCATTTGATATGTTTTTTCTCTGATAATGAAATAATGTTATCATTGGTTTCTTGTTCTCTGTACTACCTTTATTTGAAATAAAGCTTTTAAACTTAAAAAGAAAATGCCATCCTAGCCAGAACGAATCATTCATGTTTCCAAGTTTATACGTAAGTATTATCATTTATAAAAATGGCAGTTAATGTAGTGATAAAAATCTATTGTACCATAGTAAAATACTTCAGCATGTTTAAGAAATACAAATGTGAAATTTGAAGTGTCTTTCTGATTTGGTTCAAATAACTGCTACAGGCCTTTACATATGCTGACTATTTCAGGAGAAAGATAATCTGTGAGGAATACCTTTCATGGCTTCTATAGACAACAAACAAAATCAAGAAAGAGGAAGAAAACAAAAGAAACATTTATTCTCTTCTCTGAGTGTGATCTGGATATAATCGTATACTATCAAGCCTTTGGTTAGCATGCAAAATGTGTTGCACATATGGGAAGAAGCCTTTCCAGAATAGCTTCTGCATTCACCAAAATGTTACTGCCAGATGCTGAAAGCAATGTACCTTATTTATTGCAATGGAATTAGTCACTAGGAGGCTGAATATTCACCGACAGCTTGACATTGAGGGCACTGTCTCAAAGCTATGGTGGAAGTGGCTGGTCTAAAGAGCCACTGGCAGACAGCTGAGGCTATCAAGTTCGACCTCAAAATGAGGGAATCTCTGTCTCAGGCCACAGACAGTAGAGTTAGACAGATTTAACAGGGTTTCCACTGCTATGTTGTTGCTCATCTTATGGAGACCTCATTGGTTTGGTTAGCAGTAAATTACATTTCTAGAGTCTAAGATATTAGTAGCGAATCCTACTCAAATATAATTTTGTCCCCCAGCATATACATGTCTGTTTATTAAAAAATAAACAGTTGTGTTATTATCTGCACGCTTTTTTGGGGGGGAGGGTGGGGGATCTTTGAATATAGAAGTTTTTTGGTTTAATTTAAAAACACACACGTGTTGAAATACTAGTTTTTCTTTTTACATGGCTGTTGCCCAAACTGTGGTTTGTCATTTACATAACATAAAGTTCTACAGAAACACATGTTTAGGTTCTGCGAAGCCTGACCATGTCAGGGGTGCTCATGGCATATCAACAATTATCACAATAATGCCAAAGTCAATATTAAACAAGAAGTAGTGGAAAGTCTGAGGAATCCTGTGTTTGACTGCTCCTATCTGGCACTGCGTGATATTGCTTGCCATTTGCTTACTAATTAAAATTGCTTGCCAATGGCTTTTTAGTGCTGTGTGGAACTCTGTTGGGGTGCTGTGGCAGCAATTTTGGGCCCCACCTCAAAAGCGGCAATAGTGCATCCACACTGAAAGCACACAAACTGTTCATTTATAATCAGCCCAGTACAGACTGCTGACCCATTGAACATAAGTTTATAAAATAAGTGATGGATGGAATGCTTGAATTAATCTCAGCTACTGGTTATTACTGGGGGCCGGTATGCCAGTTCATAGCTATTTTAGCACACCATGACATATCAGTTTGGACTCTGACATATAAGCAAATCATTCTTGACCCTGCTCTAATGGGCACAGTCCAGTCAGAACTACAAGGTGAGATCCTCCCTGAACTGGAACACAAGCACCCCAAGACCGGTTTCGCCCTTATTAGGTGGCACAGTTTGCATGAGACCTGATTGTTCCGATTGGAGCAGGATCAAGACTGATTTGCATATGGCTGGTTCTAAACTGGGGTGGCATAGTGGGAAATAGAATGATGTGTTGGTATGCTACCCCAGTGGTTAGATGTACTGCAAGAATGACTCCCATCACATTTTGTGTGTTTGACCCATTACACATGACCATTTTCTTCCATCACTCTGTGGGGTCTGGAGCTGTGCAGCAGAGGGTTTTCTGCACAGCTTCCGACTTTTAAGGTGATGGAGAGGGTCAAAAAGGTGAGGCTTCACTCCGATGCCTATAAGCGACGTACTCTGTATATACCTCTAGGAATGAATTGTGTCCTGTGCAAGATTACATATCAAGTAGTTAGCCTTTAAAGACTGTACTTTAGATCCAGGTTCTGGATTACCACAGTTTAATGTGGATGCGATGGTCTTTTAACACATTTGAGTGAACATGTTGGGCTTGGAGTTTTGTCATGCAGTGCTTTTCAACTCTGCTATCTAATGTGTCAGAGTATATTTCAGCTTTGAAAGCCATGCTTCTGCCCGGGGATTCAGGATTTAACACACTAGGACGATATACTCACTTTGATTACTGTTATACACCAGGAAGTGCAGACCTGTATTTATTTATTTTAGTTATTGTTTTTGAGTAGTACTGCTGGTGAGCGCTACTCATTCGAGACACACAATCTGTCCAACTCACATTTAAATTGAAGTTACATTTTAATTGATCTCCGACAAGCTTCTAGTGAACGGCATGCTTTATTGGCACAATAGAATCCTTAAGTACATTCCAATAGGCAGAAATACCTTTAAGAGCCCAACATTGAATTGATGAGTTGGGAAACAATGCAGCAGTATTGCTCATAGAAATATTCTCTGCCCGGTTTGTGAACCAGTCTTGAAGGCTATATTAGTATCTCCATCAAATCACCTCACTTTTTACATAAACTTATGCCAAAATTGCCCTTCCACTCCACGTCGTTCACAGACCTCTAATTAATGCTATACCATAAGCCCCTCCATACCCACCAGGATTGAGGTCTGCTACATACTATTGCTGTGCCCATCCAGATGATACTCTTTCATTCTTGCTGAAGTCATTGTGCACGATGACCCTCGGTGAACTACCACATTTACCCATCTGATTACGCAGAGATGTACTGGCTGGGCTGGGGACGCTGGACCAGTTTTGCTTTGTACAGGGCAGGCATTCATATCACAATGTGAGACAGAGAGAATATCTAGTTAAGAAAGCCAAGAGAAAAAGGTTCAGGTGTCCTGGTCTCCATGTATACCAAGAAGTTATTTGACCAACTAGATCGGTCATTTTTTATGTTAGTGGTAGATGAGATTGCGTGGACCCAGGATCTATTACATTGGTGTAGGGAAACTGCATCTTGCGTAGTCTTAGAGACCTTAATGGGCAAATATCAGGGACTGTTGCCCTTCAAATGGGCAAAAAGGCAGTCTTCCTCCCCAGTTTATTCACCCTCAGTACAAAACCATCTAGCAAACTCGGCTATATACCAATCAGACAAGATCAGAGGAGTAACAATTGATGCAAAAGAGCACACTTTATGGACACTATGACCACCCTTCCGGCTTTAGTACACCTGCTACGAAATAAACTCTGACAATTCAGAGATTTCTAATATAATGCTTGACTAGGGAAAGGCAAAGCTCTTGAGAACCCAAATACATTTCTCTCGGGGCCCTTTTCAACATTTTAAGAACCTCAGAGTTACAGTCACACTGCAAGTGGGGGTTTATTCTGAGAATGCTATCCCCTCTGTTATCTTACATTTGCAAGGACGTGAGTAGATGACCCCGTCGTTCCTCACCTGGTTTAAAAGAATAGCTGTAGTAAAGATTAATATCCTCCCTTACGCATGTCAAAATAGCACTTTGTATGGAGGAGGTGCCTTCTTATAGGCCCACTAAATCTTCTAGGAAAACCAAAAACGACAGCCATTTTGGATGTTATAAATGTTAGGCATCGTCAATGCTTATTCTGTCTGTTTATATCAGAAACTAATCCAATTTGTAGCTGAGCTGCTAGATAGTCTATATGTAAAATTCCAAAATGCGTGCCATTCTTTGGAATTAGGGAACGAGGTACACAAAAGTACCCTGCCAAGATGGCTAGTCCTCTGCAATAACTTTGCTATGCTTTGGCCTAGAAGCCACCCCCTTTCTTTCTTTGTTCCAGAAAATCCTTCTTCTCGACAATAGTCCATTGTGGTCAATGTGAAATTTCACTGCCCTTTTAGGGGTTGAGTATCTTCCTTCCATCATAGAAAGGCGTCAGAACTTGGGTAAGAAGGACACCCAAGTCCTTAGCACTAAGGTATCTAGAAAGGGGGTAATGTTCTGGTGTTTGCACTGTAATTCACTCAGAGATTATGGCAATTGAGAAGACTGTTTTATGCATCTGTATTTGCAGTGAACAGCTGTGCACTGGCATGATGGCAGAAACAGGCGAGTCAGACCTTTGGCAAAGCCCATTGCAACAGGTGATTTATATAGAAGAGATGAATGATCAGGTAAACACAAAAAAAGGCTAGAAGGGCTGATGAAAGAGCCTCAACTGCGCCTACTGCAATGCCTTGCTGGGCCAACCATAAAACAAACAACACATCCACAGGTTTTACCTACAGATAGTAGGTATGACCAGCACCACTCCAGACAACAAAAAGACTTTGTTAACAGGCATCAGGTGCAACGTTCACACTGACAACTGCTTTCAGCAGATTGAATGCATTTAACTGTCACCACTCAGCCTCCAGGCATGGAGGGGTAGGTTGTGGATTCCTGTATGTAGTTCCGTCTTCTATTGATGAGAATGGAGGCCCTTCTGAAGTGGTAGCCTAAGTGGAGAACATAAAATGCTCAGGCACTTTGGATGCCACACACTCCTGGCCCAGTCCTGGGCTACTCAGATGACTTTGAGCCCGGTCAACCTTGACTTTCCTTAGAACTCGATGCAGGAGAGATTGCACCAGGAACATGTACAGGAGAACTATGTCCTATCATAGTCAGAATATCTCCCAGTTATTTTTTTGGAGAAAACGCCAGTGCACAGAAGTACTGATAATGCACATTCTCGCCAGTGGTGAGCACATATAACCAGGGCATACCACTGGTCGAAGATGCTCCTTTGCCACCTCAATTTGAAGATGCTGCTTGTGATCCATCAGCTGACGTCTGCTCAGCTCATCTGCCTAATTGTGATCCAAGAATACACGCCTCTTGTTGAGCAGTTTCGTTTAGTTTCTGCGCGCATGCTCAAGAGTCACTTTACAGACCACCATTGAATATTTTTCTCCACATTTGCTCTAGACCTTCAGGTCCCCCTTCCAGGTTTTTTGGGCACTCGCCTTATTGGGAGTAAGAGACCTCTAACCATCACTTCCTGGAACTATTTGCTCGGGCCCTCAGATCCTGTTCCAACTGTGATCTGCGCACACCATTTAGAGAGAGTAAGAGACCTCAAACCATTATTCCTTCCTCAGTCTCTTCTACCCTCTCAAGTCCTAATAATGATCCAGAGATCCTCACAGGGATTGAATGATCGTCAATTTTAAACACGGACCCTATGGACTCTGCTTTATATTAATCGGTCATGCGATTCTTGTTCTATTGATTGACATACTGATCATGATTTATCCCTTGGGTATATCATAAGAGAGCACTAAGCTCGTTTCTACTTTAAGCACCCACTGCATTGCTGTTTTGAATACTTCTTACATTTTTTTGTACTTTGATTAAAATATCATTTGGGCATCATTTTATGAATTGATTGTTTATTAGGGACCACTGTCTTCTCTTCCAGAATATAATCAATAGCTCATCTGCCCTGCCTGTCAGAGACCCTGCCAGATGCTTGATTACCAGAAAGATGTTTACTGGTCCAGGAACCTCCAGAGGTATAGGTGTTCTTGGCACAGGACCCTTGTCTGCCCTGCTTGTTGCGAAATCACATGATCGATGGCAGGAAAGCTTTCATGGCAGTACGAGAAGCTCCAGTAGGTTATAATGGAGCTGGCTCTCTGCCAGAGGCCTCTGATCTCTAGCTCTCTTAGGTGACCTGCTCAGCCCATCCCTGATGCATCTGGCACAACCAAGAAGTCTGGGTGGGGTAGGGATAGTGGCTCGCCGAAGGTCAGGCTGGCATTTGTCTTCCATCACAGAAGACCATGAACTGTCTCCTGCGAGAACTGGATGAAGTCGGGGAGGCATCTCTGATGCGGTTTCTCTGACTCAAACCAAGTTCCACTGAAGGATCTGCATATGCCATCTGTCATTCGGGAAGAGGAGAATGCATGAGGGCAGGAGTCAAGAAGCCTCAGAGCCTTCTCCATTGACTCACAGGATTGAGCCCAGATTTGCTGTGGTGGTTGGAAGGCCTTGAACGCCACTATGTGCAAGCCAGCCTAAAGGAAGGGTCACAAGTCTGACTTTGGCTCGTTGGTTGAAAACTTCAAAGATATCAGAAGTTTGTCCATAGACCACAGGTGATCTACCACTGACTGTGGCAAACTAGCCTTGAGCAGAAGTAGTCTAGGTACGTGGTCCCTGAACTTTGAAAGTAGTCAGGAACCATTGCATCACTTTTATGAATACCTGAGTGGCATGGTAAAGACAAAAGGAAGCAGGTCAAATTGGAATTGTTCCAACCACACCTTGAGAAGCAGAAAACGCCCTTGTGACTGCAGAATGGATATATGAAATTAAGCATCCTTCAAGTCTAGGAACCCCGTCCAGTCTCCCATGAATCTAGGACAAGTTGATCATCTTGAATTCATCTTTCTGCAGAAAAGCATTCAGTGGACGTAGGTGTGAAGAACCAGAACCTTTTGGGCCTGGCGGCGCAGGGTACGCCTTAATCTCCTGGGTTCTCCTGCTCAGCTACACAGAGACACGGGACACTCTGTTAGGCGTTAGAAGATCAGATTTATTAGCTGCAGCTAGTACAGTTATCCCAGAAGTACACAAGGTAGGTTCTCAGGAGACTGCCACTTCACTCTGTGGCGCACAAACTTTTATACCATATAGGTAATATATACATTAACCAAGTATTCACCCAGCACATACAAGAAAAAGCCAATAAGGAAAGTTGGAAAACAGGACAGAACCAATAGGAGAGATTTGAGAACAAAAGTGTCAGATGACTCGAAGAAACCTCTCCTCCAACTGTGTTTGTCACCCCTCCCTCAAACTAATTCATTAACGGATTCGTAATAAACTTGCAGGTGGTGAGATACGTTTGTGTGTGTTGGAGGACAGTTGTGAAACGAAAGAATGCTAGCAGAGGACAGTGAAGGCCAGACGATAAGATAAAGTCAGAAAAGAATAGTGTGAACCAACAGATAGTTGAGACGGGGATTAGGGAAACCAGACAGGGATTAGTGTACTCGGCCAGTCCTAACACCAGCTTTGTAAATAGAGGCAGAAGGGCTATTTTAACACGAAGCTGCAGAAAAAGCAGAATAGACTTTGTTCGCCGTGCTGTCTGAGTGATGGCAACACAAAATGACGGCGGAGCACAAAATGGCGGGTCGATTCGATCGTGATCGGAAATCGAAGTTCCTCAGACCCTCCTTTTGCCAGAACTCAGGCAAGATAGACTCATGTTAATCTGAGTCAATGTCGATAGCCATGAGGTCATCGAGCAGTTGCTGTAACATCATTCTTATGTTTTCTGTTCTTGGTGATTTGGGCTTAGGGATGCATATAGTAGCACATAGGTCACAGATGGCGGGACCACAGTGCATACAAAGGCAACCATAGAAAATAATGGTCAAAATTATTCCAAGAAATGTCAATGCTTTCCAACCCCATTTGGACAGTAGTCCCTAAAACCACTCCAAAAAGGACCAATCTCCTTCGTCCTGGTGAATCGACTCAGAGATTATGTGCAACTTGGAGATAGCTTGGTATACTGTTGGAGCATCATTAGGTATGAAAATACAGCAACTTGACCCGATCAATTTGCACACTCCACCACGATCTGCAAGAACAAAATCTAAGGTAACTCGATTTTGTAAGGTCATAAGACGGTCCGCCTGTAGTTCTGCCGTGATATTACTTAAGGCTCCTACAGTGATGTCTATTGTAGTCTCTACGACACGGACCAGTTGCCTTATATTTCTGCTGTTGGCCATTGGACCCCAAAAAGGAAGAAATCCTTTGAGCAATTCTCCTCCCTCCTGTCCTGCTGTGTCTTTTGAATCAATAATCCCTCTGCCATATCTGTTTCGATGATAGTTTGCAGAAGCGGTGTATGTAGGGGGAAGAAGGAAAGCTATATAGCAGGTACCAGAAAAACCCGTTGGTAACCATGTGTAAGCTCTATTGTGACAGATAAAATATGTTCCAAGTAATGGCACTAGAGGAGGCGAGTTCTGAGAGGAATAGACGTACGTGTGGGAACAGGTATTTCTTTGTATGGTGTCAGAAGAGTGATCATTAATTTGCAGACAGAAATTTCCCTGATGAGGAATCGTCCAAATTGGTGGAGATTTTCTTTGTTTGACCTTATCACTAAGGCTAGTGACATAATGGGTGACGTTCCAGTTTGTATACGCTTTTCTTTCATCCACGGAAATCTTACTATTTTCCATGATTTTAGCCATAGCTACCATTCCCTTAATTAATGAGCTATGACTAAAATCTGGACCACCAATCTATGAACTAATGGATCGTCTGAACTTACTTTGGTAGGCATTGGAGAAAATGACAAAATAAGCCCAAGCGGAACCCTCATAGGAGAACGGGAGAACCAAATATGGCATTCCTTTCTCTGTGGTATGTGGCATAAGTCCACACACTCAACAGTCAGTCGTATTAATCACTAACTGGTGTTGATGTAACAACTGGACAAAAGAATTGTTGTAATATTCAGTTCTTCTAATGAGTTCATGTTGAGGAAGGGTATGAAAGAGATGTGGAGAGACAATAGAAGAAGACGAAGAGGAAGAAGGAGAGATAACTTTTTGCTGCATAGCATAAACAATCCAACCTGTAAACGCCAAAACAATACACAATAGTATAACGATACATAAGGTTATATTAAAACGATTGTACATTAATTTACAGGATTCTTTCTTCATTTCATCCTTTCTCTCTCTTTTGCCTAGTGTAGTTTCCATCTTTCTAATGGATGCTCACAGCAATCTTCCTCGATCACACAATTATGATTATCTGCTGTCCTATGACACTGCAAGTCCTGCAGGCCTATGGCCACTACTCAGGTCACAATCAAGACTCCTACCGTGACCCTGCAACCGGGACAGAATACTACACAAGAGAGAAAAATCTTAAGTGTTCTTTTGTCTAGGTCTCAGATTGTATCGTTCTTTTCCAGGAGTGTTTTGTTCCTGGAACAATGTTCGTGGATTGGTCGTATCTAAGCGACGATGTGATGGTATTGCTTCCTGTAGAATGTCGTCGTCCTCTTTCTCAGACAATGTCCCATTCAGGCATGCATCACTAAAGGGCACGAATCGTGGAACCTTCTCGCTCTCAGAGTCATCAATGCCCCTACGCACCCATTGATCGTAAGGTAAGGGCAAAGGCACTTTCTTACAATGCACGCCGTGAATCCAATTCTTCTTTCCTTCGACTTTAACTGCTGTTCTCGTGGTTAATAACACTAAACGAGGCTCCCTCCATCTGGGCTCCAAATTTCTCGTCCTTTGGAAATTCTTGGTGCAGACCCAGTCACCTGGTCGGATGGAATGACCTGGGTCTGTGGAAGCCTCTGGTAAAGCACTCTGAACCTGTTGATGGAGAACACGCAATTTAGTCGTAAGATCATGCAAGTAGTCAATCAACATTGGATATGGCAAGTCTGAGTATTTCTTAGGGCGAGGGACTCCCCATACATTAGCCGGGCGTCCAAAAACCACTTCGTAAGGGCTAAGTCCCAAACGAGAGTGTACTGCAGTTCTGGTGGACCACAGAGCCAATGGCAAAGCATCAGGCCAATTGAGTCCTGTACTAGCCTGAACCTTTGCTAGTTTTAACTTCAATGTACCGTTGTAGCATTCCACTAAACCCGCTGATTGTGGATGATTTGCCGCATGGAACTTTTGCTTGATACCAAGACCCGCACAAACTTTTTGCATGACTTGGCCAACAAATTCGCTCCCATTGTCACTCCAGACAATGCGCGGCAAACCAAACCTAAGGAAAAATTCTTTCAGTAGAATTTTAGCTGTAGATAAAGCTGTGTTGTGTTTTAGAGGGTATGCTTCTATCCATCTTGAAAAGGCGCATACTACCACCAGAACATATTTGAGGTTGTTGCATCGCTCCATATGAATATAATCGATCTGCAACACCTCAAATGGATATATAGGAGGAGCAAAGTGACCTGCTGGAGTTGGGGTTCCCTTTCCCGGGTTGTACATCAAACAAACAATACAATGTTTCACTACATTGTCTGCACATTTTGGGATTCTTTCATTTTGCCACACTGGAGCCAGTAGCTTGCATATACCTTTTGCACTTAAGTGGGCTGGACCATGCGCCATAGTAACCACTGGGAGCACATAGGCATCTGGTAACAGCCAACGTTGATGTTTAGATAATTCCACCCAACAACCCATCTCATCCAACATTCCCGTACTTTCTTTCCACTTGCTCAACTCTTTCTCTGTAGCCTTTTTCTGAATCGCTCTTACACTTTCCACTGTATCCTCATACATTCCTCTCTCTCTAACCCAATTTGCAGGACCCGCCACATACATTCGACTTGTTGCATCTCTTGCTGTCTTTTTCGCTACTTCCTCTGCAAATGCATTTCCTCGACTAACATCATCTGTAATCTTTTTGTGTGCACTGCACTTCACAATCGCTATTTGGGTGGGTAAGGCAAGTGATTCAAGAAGATCAGTCACTAACTGACCATGTTGTATTTTGGTGCCATGTGAAGTGAGAAATCCCCTTTCCTTCCAAAGACGCCCAAAGCTGAACGCTACACCAAAGGCATATTGGCTGTCGGTGTACACGTTCACTCTCTTCCCTTTTGAAAGTACGCATGCTCTTGTTAAAGCTATCAATTCTGCTGCTTGAGCTGAATTGTGTCTGATACGTGCTGTTTCCACAACTGTATGCAAAGTAGTTACAGCATAGGCTGAAACTGTATCCCCATTAGGCATTTTAAAACAAGAACCATCTACCCATAGAGTTCCATCCGGATTCTCTAGCGGTGTGTCTTTCAAGTCAATTCTTCCTTTTGTCTCTTCCTCAGTACGAAAGAAACAATCATGTTGCTCCTCAACGTTTTTCTCATCTGGAAGGGGCAACAGAGTGGCTGGATTTAGGGTATTACATCGTTTGATGTGTACGTGACTAGCCAACAGCGTCAGCTCGTATCCAGTTAGACGAGCACTCGTAAGATGCTGCGTTTTCGTTCTATTTAGTAAGGTATCCACTGAATGTGGTACCATGACAATGAGAGTGTTATCCAACACCACTCCAGCAGACTGTCGAATAGAAATTGCTGCTGCTGCTGTCGCTTTGAGGCAACTGGGCAATGCTTTAGCTACTGGGTCTAACGTAGCCAAAAAATATGCGCATGGTCGCTGTTTGTCTCCAAATCGCTGTGTTAAAACTGACAACGCACAACCTTCTCTCTCGTGAACATAGAGCTTAAAAGGCTTACTGTAATCAGGGGTACCTAATACAGGAGCGGAACACAGAGCAGTACGTAAGTCGGTAAAACTCTTTTGGCACTCATCAGTCCATGGAAGGGGCTGAGGCGTATCTTTTAAAGTGAGTGCCAACAAAGGTTTGGCTATCAGAGAGAAGTTAGGGATCCACTGCCTACAATAAGAGGTGATACCCAGAAAGGCACGTACCTCCCTTTGTGTGGATGGCACAGACATTTGCGTAATTGCCTGAATTCGTTCTGGCGTTAATCGTCGTCCCTCCTTTGATAGGAGATGACCCAAGTAAGTAACTTCTCTACTAACATATTGTAGTTTGGAGGGTGAAACCTTATGATTCAGATCAAATAGATGGCGTAGCAATGCAACAGTGACATTTTTGCAGATATCTTCTGAATCAGCGGCGAATAACAAGTCATCCATATATTGGATAAGAGCAGCACCAGACGGTAAATGAAAAGTATCAAGATGACATTTTAAAGCTTGGCTGTAACTAGAGGGACTTTCACAACAGCCTTGAGGTGCACGCTTAAACCGGAAGCTTCGGCCTCCAAGAGAGAAGCCAAAAATGTCCCTACTCTCTTCTGCAATGGGAATACTAAAGAAGGCATTCTTTAGTTCGATAACAGAAAACCAGGTCGCTGTAGAAGGTATCATTGTCAACAAAGCAGTGATATCCGATACTACGGGAAACTGCGGCACAACAATTTTGTTTACCTCCAGGAGATCAATCACAAAACGATATACAGGTGGCTGAGAAGGATCAGTACGTTTAAGAACAGGAAGAATAGGACTATTGCATGTGTTACCTCTTGTTTCTTCAACCACACCATTCTGAATCAAGTCATGAATGATTTCCAAAAGCGCTTTTTCACCTTCAGTAGAAATTCTATACTGCGGGATGCGCGGTAATTCTACATTGGGCTTAAGAGTGACAACATAAGGTGGAATCTCCAGACAACCCACATCGTTCGGACCCGTGGCCCAAAGCGTTGCTGGAAGAGAAAGCAATTCAGGTGGAAACTGATCTTTGGACAAATACATTGGAGAAATCAGTTTCTGTCCTAAAGTAAGATGCACACCAGATGGAGAACAATATATCAAAGCATGCATTCTTTTCAATAGATCTAAACCCAACAGATTCTCACTGCAACCATTCGTCAAAAGAAGTGGAGCTTCCAAATCATAAGGGCCAACTGAAATAGGCAAAGGGCAAGAAACTGGGTTACGAACAGGGGCGCCAGAAAATCCTACAGAAACATTCGTTAAGCCAGACAAAGGTGCCCCAGGGAGTTTAGAATGAATGATAGAACTTCTCATCGCCCCAGTATCTAGAAGAAATGGCTCTAAAACACCCATTGTAGTGACGGTAACATAAGGTCCATTCTGATCTACTGGAACCGACACAACTCCCTTACTTTGTCCATGGCTGTCCTAGTTAGCATGAAGACTTTCATTTCCGTTTTCAATATAATGATCTTCGTTGTAATACTGAGTAGACCTAACATTTTGCTGATCAAAGTAGTTCATGGAATTGGGAGAAGGAAGAGCACGCTGTTCTTGAGTCAACACACCTCGACCTCTACCTCTATTTGCTGACTGGAGGCCAGCACGACCTCGTGGAGCAGATGATGCTCCATTGCACTGCAATAGAACCGGACAACTATTCTTAAATGACCTTCTTCTCTACAATAGGCACATTGATTAGGTCCTAACAAAGGTCGCGGAATATATGGCTCAGGTTTTTGATACAATCTCTGAAACTGCGGAGGCTGTTGAAACTGAGGCTGAACATAGCGAGGAGGATAAGCTTGTTGCAAAAGAACCTTTGTTTTTAGTTCTTTCGTCTTTTTCTCTTGCTTTTCTTTTTCTTCTTTATCTCTGTTTTTATAATATTGTGCAGTAGCCAATATCCGGGCAGAAGAAGAAACAGCCCATGAACTTTCAGAATCTTTCAATTTGTGTGACAGCTCGGGAAGCAAATTAAATACGAATTTGTCCACAAATAATCGCTGTCCACCCTCTGTAGCCATATCCTGACCACTGTGATCGATTAATGTCTCTTCGAAACAAGTGAAGAAATCAGAAACACTTTCATCTTTCTTTTG
Source organism: Triturus cristatus (assembly GCF_964204655.1). Lineage (NCBI taxonomy): Eukaryota > Metazoa > Chordata > Amphibia > Caudata > Salamandridae > Triturus > Triturus cristatus. The sequence goes on along the minus strand of NC_140581.1, from coordinate 686,295,703 downwards.
TTTGCATGCTGCTAGTTTATCCCAGTTAACTCTCAATGCAGGCATCATAGTTTTCATTAATGTAATAATCCTACCAGGGAGTTCCGAAATCAAAGCTTCAGGCTTTGCACCACCCACTTGGTCTCTATCTGTGGTAGTTAAAACATCCCAAGTAGCACCTAATTCCTGTGCGTGATTCTCCTTACGAATCTTAGCCCATATTGTCTGTGGGACTACATTTCCCATCAACATGTCGATATCTGCCAAATTCATGATGCAAGCATCAACTGTCTGCGATAATTCTTTATAATAACCTGCAGGGTTCTTATGAGGATCTGGTAGAGTCTGCTTAAGAGCCAAAACTTCAGATCGTTTCCATGGAACTTGTACCCATATACGTTGAAAATGAGCAGGAATAATTGGATTATTACCTACTGCTGCAACCTCTTCCTTCCATACTGGAGGAACCTCTCTCATGGGATAGTTTTTCAGTGTTAACCTAACCGACGGATCAGAATCAAGGAAAGCCTGAGAGAACAACAAGGATCTAGAAGAAATAAGTGTCCTTACAGCTCTCTCAACCTTAGAATCCACAACAAGTCCTTTATCAAAATCAGCCTGAACATCTAACAGATCTTGTGGGATCGGACTTGAATTCACATCTTCCCATTCTTTAATGAGAATATCGCACATTACATTAAAAACATATCTTTGCGTAGGCGCATTCCATTGTGAGAAAGTAGGCATAATATCAAGTACACTATACTGAGGACCCTTCTTGATCCATTTACGTGCGAGAGAGTCTAACCTTTCTCGTTCTTCAAAATCTGGGAACTGACTACGAGACTGTCTTCGAGCAAAAGCTGGAGGCACATTTAATGCTCCAAAGAAAGGAGATAGAATACCAGTGACAGTGTCTGTGAGACGCTTACGCACAGACGGAGAATTAGACATAAGAATTGGAGACAAAGTATTAGGAGAACTGACATGAGGAGAACCGATAATTGCAGGAGGAGCAGAAGGCAAAGGAGATCTAAGATCAGGAGATGAGGGCAAAGAAGTTGAAGTTAGAGGCAAAACTGGCAGAGGCGGTAATACTGGAGGAGGCAAATGCGGAAGAGCCGGAACAGGCGGAGGTACCACTGGCGGCTGAACAGGCTGTAACAATTGGGGTGCATTGGCACTTTGTGCATAGGGCGGAGGCAACCTCAATAAATGGGACATTAGGGGATCTTCTTCTATATCTTTCTTGTTTTCAGAAGGGGAAACAGGCAACACCGGATAGCATTTATCTATCGCCATGCGATGCTATCTCTCTGAAATTTCAATCGCATTATCAATTTCATCATCTTTGAATTGTTAGGCAGCCTGTATAATTGTCATACCCTGTGCTTTCCTATCTCGTTTTGCTTGCTTAATTTCTCTCTGTTTGGCTTCCTTACGCCAGAGGCGGAAAGAGTCAAACATTGCTGGCTGGGCTTTTCTTTTGAATAAAACTGCTTCCAAATTATCTAGCACATCGGGATCGAAACTACCCTTTTCTGGCCATTTTAGAACACCATCTTTCTTCATGTATCGGGTCCATGCCTCGTTAAAGGCAATGGGGCCAATACCATGTTTTGAATAGAGCTCATATGTGGGAGTTCCAACTGAAGGAATCGGACAAGAGTCCTCAAGTCGGGAATCCCTATTACAACCAAAGCAACAGAATTTTCCAAACTTAGTCAGACCAGGCATCTCGTGATTTCACCTGACTGTTCACAAACTTCAAGGGAGTAAAACTCAGTTTACGCAGCACAAATGCACTAACCCTCGGCTTCGGCTATTGCAATATTCGAATCTAAGGACTACAAATGCTAAGAAAAAACAAAGGACAAAAATTGTGGGCGCGACCCACGAAGATACTTAACTAAGGACGTCTTCTCACACCAACAGAGGCCCGTCTATCGTCTCGCCTTACCATACATCATCAAAGGAAGGGCCAAGGCAGGGCGGCAGTCAGGGCAGCGGTTGTTAGTAGCCGTCAGGAAGGAGTAACCGCGCTGCAAAAGACCTTCGGACCACTTTCGACATACAGGGGTCGCTTTATGTGGCTCGCGAATCCTCCGGAATTTTCTTGCGGGGTTCCTCACGACCTTCAGGCAGAACCGATACCACTGAAACCGCCCCACGTTGGGCGCCAGTTGAAGAACCAGAACCTTTTGGGCCTGGCGGCGCAGGGTACGCCTTAATCTCCTGGGTTCTCCTGCTCAGCTACACAGAGACACGGGACACTCTGTTAGGCGTTAGAAGATCAGATTTATTAGCTGCAGCTAGTACAGTTATCCCAGAAGTACACAAGGTAGGTTCTCAGGAGACTGCCACTTCACTCTGTGGCGCACAAACTTTTATACCATATAGGTAACATATACATTAACCAAGTATACACCCAGCACATACAAGAAAAAGCCAATAAGGAAAGTTGGAAAACAGGACAGAACCAATAGGAGAGATTTGAAAACAAAAGTGTCAGATGACTCGAAGAAACCTCTCCTCCAACTGTGTTTGTCACCCCTCCCTCAAACTAATTCATTAACGGATTCGTAATAAACTTGCAGGTGGCGAGATACGTTTGTGTGTGTTGGAGGACAGTTGTGAAACGAGAGAATGCTAGCAGAGGACAGTGAAAGCCAGACGATAAGATAAAGTCAGAAAAGAATAGTGTGAACCAACAGATAGTTGAGACGGGGATTAGGGAAACCAGACAGGGATTAGTGTACTCGGCCAGTCCTAACACCAGCTTTGTAAATAGAGGCAGAAGGGCTATTTTAACACGAAGCTGCAGAAAAAGCAGAATAGACTTTGTTCGCCGTGCTGCCTGAGTGATGGCAACACAAAATGGCGGCGGAGCACAAAATGGCGGGTCGATTCGATCGCGATCGGAAATCGAAGTTCCTCAGGTGCAGTATAGCTTTGAGGCTGCTATCCTTCTTTGGTATGAGGAAATTACACATAGCACAGTTCTCTCTTTGAAGCCAGCACCTACCTTGATAGAACCCTTGGCCAACAGAAGGTTGACTTCTTGCAGCAAGTTTGCAGAATGGTCCACTGACAGCTGCTCTGATGTGGGGGTATAACTGACTGTAGGAAATGAAAGGTAGGAGATACCCCCTTTAGGAATTATTTCCAGGATCCATCTGTGTGATGTGATGGCTCTCCAGCTGGAGAGGAAATGAGCTATCCTGCCTCCCACTGGCTGACCATGGGCATGTGAGGATCAGTTAAAGTTAATTGGTAGCTGCTACACCAGGAGAGAAAGAAGTAGAGGAGAGCTCTCCCTGCTGGTGAGACCAGCACGGCTACGGCCACAACCTCTGTCCCAACAGGACTGTGTCTGCTGCTACACAGTTTGGGAAGGCTGGCATTGTCTGTAGGTTAGCCGCATGGAAGAACCTGTGTACTTCTTGTACTACTGGCGGAACTGCTTGTCATGAGATAAGAGTCCCAAGAATGGTATCATTGCTCAACTGTCCTTAAATTGTTGGAGCGACAAATAAGGCTTCTTACCAAATAACCTTCAGCCATCAAAAGACATGTCCATAAGGGATGTCTGGACATTCCCTCAAAACCTGGTTGATCACATTCATTTGTGTCTTTTAAGAACTAAAGTGGTTCCAATAGCTTTTAAGACCAGATTTGCTGAAGAAAATAATCTCTTTCTGAAGACTTCCCTGTGTTTCCATTTGAGAATGTGACGTCATATTTATATATACTTTAATAAATGCTTACATATTGCAAGGATGCAAATCTAAATATGTGCATTAACGTGGCAGATATATTTTATTAATCAGACGCAGTTTCGTTTTTGTACCTGCTTAAAGCCCAGTAAAGTCTTAGCATTAACACACACCTACACACATTTTTGTTATCCCCTGTTGTCCACTGCTTGTTTTGGTATGCCATTCTAGTCAGTTTAGCCTTATTCTGAAGTTGGTACATCGAAACGAGGATGCCAGAAAGTAGTAGAGTCAGCCGTTTGCCATATCTCCTTCTTAAGGCCTTCTCCCATTCTTCCCATGAGAAGAGCCTGGCGCCTGCTCATTAGTGCTTCTCTGTAGGTGTCTGTTTCAAACGTTCCTGCTTCCATTTAGTTGCATTGAGATAAATGTGGCACCAAAGTGTATGGATATTAGCATTACATGCTCTAGTTGATTGAAGCATAGTTCTGTTTTTTGATTAGGCAATTGGCGTGCTTATTTTGAATGCTTGTTGACTATTTTTGCATTCAGCTCATGTTATATTTCTAGGTGCTATTCCAAGTATCTGTTTTTTATACAAACTCTTTCCAGAGGATTGGTTGGAAAGGCAACCTGGGTGACTTTACTGTTCGACTCCTGCACCACCAGGCTTTCAGGCGTGAGGTGCCTTGTCACAAAAGCTGAAACACTAGGGGCCGACCTAACACCCCTGGCAACAGGTTGACTGATTGGAGGGCCTAAGTGCAGTCAGGACAAGAGTCCATTATCATGCCTGTAGGGTCATCATTGAATGGCAATAGTGGCCCAGAAGAAGCTGGATCTGGGTCAAGGCTCTTGGTTAGCAAGTTTAGCTTGGTTTCAACAATAGGCAACTGTAAATGATGTACGTGTACAGCACTTTGCTCAACTACTGTGAAACAGGCCATTTCTTACATTGGAGGCCCAGCTGGTGAGTCTCGCTTAGTCTCTGAGGATGTATCTAGCCTACAGGCATTTTGTAAACCCAGGTATAGCTCATCATCAGTATAGTGAGGGAGTGAGCAATTGTCATGTGGAACATTTTGAATACCCTGAACCACATCAAAGTCTGATCCAAACACGTCCTCCAGCTTCTGATAGTGCCTGTGTTGAGGATTAGAGTCTGGTTGCAAATTGACTTGTAGTGCCTTTGTGACCTCCTAGCATGATATAGGTCTCTAAGCCAACGACAGCTCAGGCACAAATATCGGGTCCCGAGCTGGCACTAGCAGAGTTAAGATTGGCATCGGCATTGGGGGTACAGGCTTGGACCACAGGGCTGGAGTGAAAGCATGAACCGGCATCGGAATGGTCTGAGCATGGGACCAATGGGGTTAGTTGATGCCAAAGGTGGGCCCACTAGTGGAAATCCAACAGGAGCTTCTTGCAGTAGTGTAGGGCCTGGAGGTGTGGTCAATTTGCAGTGGGTCGATGCTAGCCTGAGAAATTTGAGACACGCCAGGACCAGTTTTGGGCATGGATCAGAGACCTTTGAAAGACACCCTCATGCCCTCCTCACCTGATTTCGAGTAGCCTGAAGGTGGTAAAGGTGTTGGGGCAAGTTGGACGGGCCCCCGTAAGAGGAGGATATGGAGCTCTGGGAACTGGTGCTTGGGGACGAGACTGTAAGATCAGCCCGCTCGGAGGAGTGCAGCCCACAGCTGTTGCCATGAGCCCAGGAAGCAGGAACTTTGGTGAGCGTGCCCCACCCGTGAGCAATTGCTGAAGCGTGTGTAGGAGCGGCTGCGCAAGAAGAGCCTCCTCAAGGGGGGCACTGCGTGGGCTGAAGGCGAATTACCTGAGTGGCCTTCATCAGCTGGGGCCTGTCAGTGAGTGTGGTGATGCCACTGGGAGGTGGACTGTTCATTGCTTGAGGGTGGTGCCAATGACTTAGCGAGACTGCCACTTTATCTAGTCTGCGTAGGCAGGCCCAGATTTGGGACCATGGACGGGCGAGAGGGAGCTTTTAATTGCTGCGGGAGGGATGGGGACTGGGTCAGATTGGAGGCCTCGGGCCCGTAGAGGTTGCAAGGGCTTCCCCATCTCTGGTGGCACATTGTGAGAAAGGCAGGAGACATGAGGGCTTCCAGGAAGGGCAGCAGGTTGGGGAGAGCTGCCAAGTTATGGTGAGGCAGTTTCCAGTTTTAAAGTTACTTGGTGCATCTCCTGTAGTTTTAGGTGGGGGAGGAGCGGCAAGTGGGGGAAGGCTTGGGAAGTGGGTGTGGGTGTCTGTTATACAGCAGGGGGCCAGGTACAGGCAGTCCAGGGATAGTTTAATGCCAGCCAGGTGGGTGATGCAGGGCGTAAGCAGCTGCTGGAGGAGAGACGGTCAGGAGGGTCTTGTGTGACCCGACAGCCCTGACAGACAGAGCTTGGGTCTTTGCAGCCGGCTCTGGGACAACAATGGACCTTGCACGACAGCAGCAAGGATGGGGTTTTGCACCTGCCTTGCTGAAACAGGGCTATTACCAGGATCTCTATGAGTTTCAATTTGGAGATGGTGGTGTGGGTGATGGGGATGTGCCTGGTACAAGCAGGTACATGGAAGTTGATAAATGTGAAAAGGATTTTATTTTGTATTATGGTGAGGACGAAATTAAGGAGTGGGGTATTGTTGAAGATACTCTGCAGGAAAGTACGTGGTAGACGGTGACTCATGATGTGTATCATAAGTTGAGCACTGTTAACCGGAGTGGAAGTTTTGATGTTATGCAGACAGCATCTGGTTCGGGTTCGGTGAAAGAGGTGTCCAGCCAAACAAATGCAAGGTTGACATCAGAGTGGACAGCTTTTGCTCCTGCCCCGACCTTGAGACCAAGTAATGTTCCTTGTAAGGTGACACAACAAGGGGGAGAATGGGTTGAAGTACAGTCATCTGGGGTAGAGACGAACAATTGAATGGCTACAGGGCTCCATTTGTTGCTTGGTAGGTATGTCCTAGACCAGGGCATAGGTACAGAAAGTGAGAAAGTGAAGGAAGCAAATAAAGAAACAGGCGATTGGGATGGGGACAAAGGCAGTGAGGATAAGAAAGAAAGCAAGGAAATAAAGTGTAAGAAACTCTTGTATATGGAAATCACTAAACCATTTGGAGCTCATTTGATGTTGGCAACTACGGAACATATTTGGAAAGGGGAGTACATTGAGATTTTTAAGCTGCTACATAGGGGTATATGGGCAAACTTGGGTTCCAAAGAGGATGAATATGAACTGGCCTGCCGGCCTAAGGTGGCAGTAAACATAGAGAATTGGGATCTGCCTTTATTATTTTTTCAAGAGTGTACTGTGAGAGATTCCTTGAATGATACGTTGCGTTGTTCAAGTGACATAGTGAGGAAGACCCAAATTACTTTTGGAGGTTGGGCTTGGGTGAGGTATAATGAGGAGTTCAGGGCAAGATTGGCTGAGGATGTGGATGGGGTGTGGGGACAGCTTGACAATGAGCTGTTCCTACAATGATGCCGGAGCCGCCCGCTCCTTCATCACATGGCGAGTGGGTGGTGGGTTATATACAAGCCCTTTCGGGGGCATCCCACCTAAAAAGGGGTGGGTGCATCCGGATGGGGCCAAGCATGGGCCTCTGGAGTGTGCTGGTCATATAACAAGGGCCAGTGCCTGTGGGAATATTGCAAAAACTGCCAAGAATGCTTCAAGTGTAGCAGGAAGCATATGCTCACCCAGTGTGGGCCTCAAAGGGGCAGTTTTGGACAACAGGGCAATGCAAGAGTGCAGTGGCAAGGGAGCAATGATTGGGGCAGAGAAATTCAGAACCCGCTGAGAAAGGCGCATGCATCAGTTAAGTTAGAGCAGCTTAGTTATTGATTGTTGAAGTTGAGTATGGACTGACCTTGGATCATGGTTTTTGTCTCTGTTATCAAGGGTCGAGGGCTTGGCATAGGGAGGAGAATTTGAAGTCAGTCAAGGGCCACGATGATTTGATTTAGGAAAAGCTTTTGAAAGAAGTGAGAGCAGGGTGATTGAAACACCCATTTGAGAACTGGCCGCTAGAGCATTTGAAAGCACCCCCGATCCGGGAGATTTCCAATTGATTCAGCTTTTGTCTTGGTAAGACAGCCAGTCCATTAGCGATTTCATTCCGGAGGCCTGTAGTAGAGTGCATTATGCTTCGGTGGACATGGCTGTAGCACTTGTCAACAAGGATGGTCCAGGCTTATTGATGGCAAAATGTGATGCTAAGTCTGCTTTCCTCTTGCTTCCAGTTCACTTGGGTGTCTATTAGTTGTTAGGAATGCAGTTAGGAGATATTTCTTTGCAGACATAGCGTTGCCCATGGGTTGTGGGGAGTGAGGTTATGATGCAATACCTTGACAATTTTTTCTTTGTTTGTTCCCCACATCACAGGGATGTGAGGAAGCTGTGTCAGTGTTTCAAGAATTGGCGAAGGATGTTGGGGTCTCCTTGGCGCAGGAGAAGACAGTGGGAGCAGTTGAGGTGATGGCATACAATTGTACTTCAGGCGCATGGAGATTAGACTGCCTGAGCATAAAAACAGAAGGGTTTTACTTTTTTGGACATGTAGCTGGGAAAGGCAAAAGTACAGGTGAAGGAGTTCCAGGTGCTTCTGGGGCATCTTAATTTCACCTGCCAGGCAGTGCGTGCGGGCAGAATTTCCTGTAGGTGTTTGGGCATTGACCTGGCAGTAACATACCTTCCACATCACAGGGTGAGTCTGAAGGCAGACGTGAAGGAGGATTTGCAGGTGTGGAGGTTGTTGTTGAGTGAGTTCATTGGGATCCACATGGCCAGTTTGGGAGAGCAAGTGGAGTGGTCATTGGAGCTTTTCTCTGATGTGGCCAGGGGCATGGTTTTAGCATTTTTTGGCGGGGTCAATGGTGTGTGGAGGAGTGGCCAGAAGTCTGGAAGAGAGGGGTAGGAGTATAGCTTTTGTGAAGTTCTTCCCACTGGTAGTGGCAGTTTGTCTGTGGGGGAGCCATTTTGCAAACAAGTCGGTCATGTTCAATGTAGACAATTTGGCTCTGGTGAACATTGTCAACAAGTAGTCAGGCAGGGATCCGCAAGGCTGGTGGTTGCTGCAGGTTTTTGTTTTGGAATGCTTGCACTCAAATGGGACTTATAGAGCCCAGCACATTGCAGGGGTGAACAATGAAATTCCTGACGCCCTTTCTCGTTCACAGTGGAGGAGATTCCGTGGGCTTGCACCATGGGCGGTGAAAGGAAGACGGTGATACCGGTGCTCTTGTGGTCTGTGGGCGAGATAGGGTGATGCAGCTTATCTTCACTTCCTTTTTTGAATATACTCGGCAGGCATATTGGCTCGCATGGGAGGAGTTTCTGGAGTCAGGGGCTGTGAGACAGAGTCCTTACTCAAGCCCGGCAATCAGAAGGGCCGAGGTGGTACACTTCATTATATCACTGATTGAGAAGGGCTTGATGGTTACAATCATTGGTAAGTTAGCGAGGGGGCTTTCTATGGGAAGCTGCTTTGGGGCTATGAACCATCCGCAGGGGAAATGGGTAAGCAAATCCTGGGAGGTTGTGCGAAGGAGTTGGGTAATGGCGACAGGGTGAGGCAGCCGGTGACATTTTGCATTCTGAAGGAGGTGATCTCGATACTCCAGTGGATTTGCAGGGATGGCTATGAGACTGTGAGGTTTTCCGCAATCATGGTGTGGTTGTTTTTTGGGGCTTTCAGGCTAACGTAGGTTGTGGGGTCAAGAGCCAGGGTTGGTATTCGATGGAAGGGTGTGAGGATGAGTGGCAGGACTGTGTAAGTGCATTTTTCCTAGATATAAGATGGATCAGTCTGATCAGGGCACGTGCATTTCTCTGAGAGCCTATCTGAACGCACTGGTTTGCCCCAGGTGTGGTGAAGGATTTTGTGGGGCCAGGGTGAGGGAGTCAGTGAGGTTTTTTGGCACCAGAATGGGGCCAAATTTTCCACGCACCAAGTCCCAGGGGTCCTGAGGAGAGTTGTGAAAGAGTTGGGATATTCCCCGCATGAATTTGGCACACACTCATTCCGAGTTGGATTGGCTACAGAGGCTGAGTGTTGGGGTGAGCAGCAGCATATATGAGGCATGTTAGGAGGTGGACTCAGATTGCTATCAGAGATATTTAAGGCTGGCATGGGTTTTGCAGGACATGCATTCATTTTTGATTTTCCTTTCTAGGTTCTGTTGCGGGCCCCTTGGGGAGGATATATTGAGATGTGGATATGTGGGCACTCCTTTGTTAAATGGGCAGCATGACAATGCGGAAACCGGGAGGGGTAGCAAGCAGCTTGCCTTTCACGATACAGCAGTGCAGCTGGAGTGGTTTGGGAAGGGTGGTGTGAGATGGTGAGATGGTAAGAGCTGTTGACCAAGTTGAATTTGTTGACCAAGTGTTTCCCCTGTCCAGATTTGTTAGTTTTACCTTTGGGCGAGAAAGGTTTAGTTAAGTTGAAGCGACTACCATTGCTGAAGAGTATTAAAGACAATTTGATGGAGATCAAGAGGTTGTGGTCTGGCAAACTCTTGGTGGGGGGGGGGGGGGTGGGTTGGTGGCGCTTTTTTAAACAACTTTATAGTTTTTGCAAGAAAAGTTAGTCATGTGGAGACCCAGTCGAGAATGCGGGAGGAGGGGGAGTCTGAATGCAGCAAGAAAGGCTTACTTGGGGAGCGGAATGGATAGTTATCAATATGTATAGTGAGGCTGGGTTTTCACATTAACATGTATGGCTTAGTGCCAGGTTTATGGTTAAGACTTGGGCACCTGTTTCAGTAAACAAACTTTTCCACACTAACACTGTTTTCTTGTGTTCCTGGATGGGCTGTCCCACCCGACTCATCCCTGGCGCACTGTCTGAGTGTGATTTTCGAAAGCCATTGGAAAACTGACAAAGTTGGTCGCAGAGTTCTGGATTCACTTCGAGGATGCAGAAAGAAAGGAACTGACGTAAGCACTCAGGGGTGGTACTTATATGCGCCTCTGCTCTGTCACTTCAGGGGCGGAACGGAGTCACTGAGGAGCTACATGACTTCATCACCCCTGGGCGCACTGGAGCATACCTGAGAAAATTGGTGAGGAATCTGCGATCCGCAGTTCTCAGGGAGAAATATCTGTTTAAATGGTAAAACAGGCATTTTTGTGTGAGACGTTCTCTTGAAGCGTGCAACATATTTCTGAATCCATTTGAAAAGCGAACACATTTCCAGCAAAGTACAGGAGCTAAGTTGTTTCCCTTTTTATTTGAAAAGGCATATGTGATGCAAACGTCGGATGAGGCACGCTTCTCCGAAGTGTGTACCTTCAGCTAGAGCTGGCATGGTGACAGGGCACCACATGATCTGCTGAAAGAGAAAACACTAATAACTATGTTGTTGTAATAACACAACTGAGAGGGACTTGTAGGGCCGGTTGCTGAGAAGAATGGAGTACAGTGCAAGCATCGCCATGAATTTATCATGTGCAACCACTGTCTGTTTTACAGTGACAATGCTGAGTTTAAATTTCAGGATGTGCGTTGTGGCGACGTTTCTCGGACTTTCTGAAATAACAAAAGCCCAATTGATTAAATCATAAAAGTAATGCTTTTAATATTATGCGTCTGTATTGGAAAGAAACTAAACAGTGCAGAGACTGTTGATTTGCTTAAAATGTAGGAATGAACTTCAAAATGGAATATTTAAAATTGAAATGTTAAAGTGGTATTTGTTTTTTAATATGTATTTGTTTTAACTCTAGCCTGGAATAAACCTTTGTTAAAAAATGAAACTAGCAGAAATTGTCAAGTTTATCAAAGTAGAGCAGTTGAGACGAGACCCAGCAAACACAAACACAATGGCCCAAATCTTCCAGTCTTTCCCTGTAGGACTTCCCAGCAGACAGAACCAGGGCTGTTGGCAACCTACGGGTCGTGCCGTTTTTCCACCCCAGTGTTGTTTGTGTGGCCAGTTTGCTGCACCCTGCAAGTGGCAACCTCGCCAACAGCCTAGTGTTGCTTTGGTATGAACCTGCTCTGTTAGAAGCGTGTGCCAGACGTGCCGGGCAGCCTTTAAGGGGAGTTGGTTCAGTAGTTTATCCTTTAGGTGAGTAGGAGCCGAGTGAAGGACCGCTGCCAGCCATCAGTAGGTCAGATCTGTTTTGGGTTCTGAGGACAGAAGGAAGGATCCAAGCCTTTCTATGGGGGGTGAGGAAGACTGATGCCAGAGTTGATTGAATGAAGATCGATGACCTCTCTAAGCAAGATACTTTCTATTGCTCATTATAGAAACCTTTGGCAAGAGTCTTTTCAGCAGGTATGGCTCGCAGTGCTGTAAGGACTAGAATTAATCATCAGATTTTTGTTTTTTGGGGCTTCAAAAGCAAAGCATTTCAGGGATGGTTAGAAATAGGTCTTTCTCTATGACCCAATGTGTTCCTCTTTTCAGGTTTCTAATATGGATATTTAAAAAAATAAAAAATTACTAAATAGTCTAATAACGATTTTAGCGTCTGGGCTGCCATAGAGCTTTAGGGTTTCCTACCCTTCAGACACAGTAAACACTTGCGGCTCAGGTGACACGTTCCCATCTACATTTCTGCTTGTAGCAGCTCTGGATCCTGACCACGCCATTCGCGGAAGGTAAAGAATGTGGACCCAGGGTAACTGATGTACAGCCGCTCAGGACATGCCTAGCACAGTGCGCACATGTTCCGCTGGTTTCCCTGGGGCCTGAGCAGGCATGGTAGGACCTATCATCCCCAAGAGGACTCAGCTGTTCTCTCCCAATCGCAAAATGACCAAAAATCACAGAACCAAACTTCCTTGCATTCATCAATCAGAAATTTCTCACTAGGCCTAACAGGTAGCCAATCGGATACGCCCGTGCGCCTTCTGCATGCATTCTGTTCCGCCTTAAGAACACACATTAGCCTCTGGACTTAAAGAAGTAATATGGAACCTATTCACAGCTCTCTCCCTGGGCCATTGGAATGGGAAAGGGAAAGGGCCTATTCTAAAGGAAGTAATTGAGGGTTGTTGTCTTTTTTCAGGTCTATTTTCATCACTATTGAACAAGAAAAAACACTCTGATCTTAACACTCTTGCCCCATAAAATATAACAATATTTTACATGGTCAGAAGTCTTAACTGACTGTCTTGTCTAAAGGAATTATATGTTACAATGCTGACTCTTGACAAGTTTGCCGATGCTATGTGACATTTGTACTGTCCTAAGATTTGCCAGGACTGCGTGTTGGTTCCTGGGTGTGGCTTGGTACATCCCTTGCACTCAGGCAGGAACACGTGGACAGAAGCACCAAGGGGAATTAGAGAAGATGTGAGTTCATGCCATGGACCGCCATGTGTCCAGGATCTCTATGTCAGCTGCTCGAGAAAGCGCTCACTACTTTTTGATGCTAAAGTGAATGCTACTTTACATTGAAGGAAAGCCTGATAGCTTCATTTCTTTCCTAAAAAGAATGTCGACTGTGAAAGATGCATTTTTCATTCTGCTGTTCAAAATACTGGTGAAGCGATTGGGCTAATTTTGTAACCAGCTTTAAGGGACGACATGTGTTCAGGACTGAGACTTTGACAACTACACTCTAGAGGAAGCCATCCAATCATAAATCATCACTGCATGAGAAACTGTGACTTTCCATCAAAACCTGCTACAGAAACCTCGCAAACTAGCTGAGTTACTGATGCTGGCAAGAACTCCACAAGCTACACAGTACTAGGCTGATGTCATTAACAGACACAAATCAGTCTTATTGTGGGTGAACCCAACAACCTTGTTAATGATTTGAAAGTGACCAGGCTTGCGACCAATCACACCTGCTACCACTGCAGATTTCGCCTTCCATATTCTGGGCCATGCCCTACTCATGCCATAGTTGTGGGAAGACCAGCCATTTTCAGACTGCGTTGACCCAAGCGCTTTCCAAAGTTTGCTCAGAAATGATCTTCCTCGCCGAAACCCAAGAGAAAGATTGAAAGCAGGATCAGGCCTGCTCTGCATGCGCAACACTACCTCAGACAAATTAGAGCTCATGCCTGCTCATCATACAAGTCAAAGTCTTCTGCAAAAACTTCCCAAATTCTTTCCATCACAAGGGGTGGTCTCACAGACACTGAAACAAAGCCACTGCAGCTGGTTCTTGAAATGCACACTGGAGGAACGCATATCTTGTTACTTATCAGTACAAGTGCCACCTGAAATGCCCTAATGGACACCGTCCTCAGTAAACTGAACACCAACCCATTTCTGGTGCCCATTCATGTGTGCCGCTACATCTCGAAAAAGCCACTCAGGTTGAGAAGGATGTTTCCAGACACACCTCAAACATTGTGATCACACTGCTCACTGAGACATATATATGATGTGGAGGCCTTTACAATTACAGGATTCTTGCTCAGCTTAAAAGCGTATATCAAAATGAGCCTTCTCCAAACACTATGTCAAATGTTATCTATGGTCAGTCTCTGTTTACCAGGGCAACAGAGTCCCCCTTCCCACCTAGATTATTTCTCAACTGAGCGAAAACTCCAAGATTGCATAGAACATCTATTGGCTTGTTCCTCAGATCATGAAACAGTTGTTTTCTTAGTTGAGTACTACACATTAAATACAGTTGGACTTCCTGTTAAAATATGTTACACGACTGTTAATTCTAACAGGATTTCGTCATAATATAGGATGATTCAATTGGGTTTTACTTTTAGGATAATTTGGAGTTCATTGACACAGCCTTTGAGTAGGACTCTTCTGAGATCTCTATTTGAGGACAAATCATCACGTTTTCAACCCAAATATACACCATTCAGATCCGCTGGACACAGAACAGCAATGCTTTATCTTATGTTACCCTGATTCTTACGATACACTAGAAGCGGCACACTCAGCCTTGAGAGATTTTCTTTCTTCAGCAAGAGCTCATTCATTTAAACACTACACATTAGAGACATTATGGGTAAAATAGACAAATTATGGAGAAAATGAAAGCGATAGAAGATACTTGACACAAGCTACCCAAGCAAATCAAGCATACAATCTGAGAGGCAGCATCAACAATCTGCGACGGACAAAGTCTCTCGTGATCAGAAAAGAATCAATCAAATAGGATCACTACACAGGTATTTATCTTACAGATATGCTGGCATGACATCTGATGAAGTTGAGAATTTTCTGTTACAATTTTTCATATCATGGCATTTCTAGAACAGCTATCTTCCACTGGTGATGTAGCCGAAGTGACTGAAGGAATTACTTCATTGCCAAATGCTAAGATTTCTGTAGAAGACAGCTTTCCCACAGAGTAGTACAAAGCTTTTTCAATGTTATCGATCTGTACGTGATCTCTCGGATTAACAAAGGCAGAACAAAATTGTCATTATGTTTGTGGTATTTGTAAAGTGCAAACGTAGCCAAAAATCAGCAGATTACTCTACAGGGTCAACAGCAAGCATAGCATGAGTGATAGGGAGGGTAGCTGGAATCTGGGAGCAGAAGTGTACTGTTAATACATTGTGATGTAGTGTTTTGTAGAGAGGTGCCTTTTCAACTCTTTCCTGAATTGGACCAGTGTTGTTGCAGTCCTGAGGGATACAGGAAGATTGTTCCCGATCATGGGTGCAAAATTGAAAAGACCTGCTGCCTTCTTTCTTTCTTTTTTCACCCACTGGTCTCCCGTCTATGGGTGTGCAGAGAGCTACCAGAGATGGTGAGCCTGTCTGCAAGATAAAAGGGGCCCTGGTCATGATGGCTTTGTAAATTATCTATAGGTACAGTGTTTCTCATTGGCTTCATTCAAATACCCTTACAATGATCAGGTGTGGTGTGGTGTCTTTTTTCAGTGGGACACACTATGCTGTTTTACTTCTGAAATATTGTACTTAACTGAAATATTGAGTTCTATTGTACATCAAGTCTGTTTCTACAATACCCAGTCGGGCCAGTGATTAAATTGAACTGTTTAGCATTAATTGCAGGAAGCCATTTTGGCTGATCACCTTAAGAATATTTTGATGATAACCACTGTGTATGTAAGAATATTAATAGTCCAGGAAGCGATTGGTATAAGGGTAGTTCTTGTTCTACAATGACTTTGTAAATGATGCAACTTGTTTTAATGAAGGTGCAGGCGACACGGGGAGCCAATGGACATTTGGATGTGGATGATGTCATCAGTTTTTTTCTGTCCATGGAAGAGATGTTCTGTGGCGTGTCGGATTCCCTTAAGGAGGGCTAATGTGGAATCTGGGAGACCATAGAGCAGACCGCTACCACCATCCAGATGCGAGAGTATGAAAGCTGGTACCAGCCTGTCTTTGTGTTTTTTGGCAATGTGTTCCTTGAGGACAAGGTTGGTGCCCTGGACTAATCCAAGTGACTCTGCCTTTATTGCGGTTCAGTCCCATCAAGGTTCATTTTGCCAGGTTTGTAGTATATCTTATTTGTTGGTCTTGGCAATTAACAGAAATTCTATCTTTGTGGGGTGGAGCTTAATGTAGGCACTTTGCATCCAGGTCTGGATAAGGTACAGGCAGTGTTTGATGTGTTGGATGTCTGGAGAAGAGGGGACATTCGAGTTGTGGATCATCGGCATTTTAGTATATTTTGAATGGGCTCAATATAGAGGTTTAAAGATGGCAGGGGACAGTATTGAACTGTGTTGGACTCTGCAGTGATAGGAGTCTTTTGGGGTCTGAAGGTGCCATGTGGCTGAACTGGTGTTGGTTAGAAAGGTAGGAGAAGAACCAATGAAGGACCTTTCCAGCGAATCCCATTTACCACTCCAGGGTGTGGATGAGGGTGGGATGGTCGCCTGTGTAGAGGGCAGTTGAGAGCGTTAGTAATATCAGAAGGTGTGGTCATCATCTGTGCTCATAAAGTTTTGTCTATGATGTGTAATGTACCACTCTCCTTGATTCAGTGTGATCTGAAGCTAGGTTGGTAGGCATGTAGGAGATGGTTAGCAATGATGTGATCTTGAAGTTGAGCATAGACTGCTTTTTTGATCATCTTGGTGATCTAGGTGAGTGATGGGCCTGTAGTTGGTGAGATCCTCAGCATCTTGTAAAGTTTTATTTAGGAGTGGAAGGATCTGGCCTGTCTTGAGAGCATCTGGGAAGATGCCCTGATTGAGGAAGGTATTCAGAGTGCTCAGTAGCTTCCCTGGAACTTCCCTGGAGAGAGCTTTGATGAAGGTCTAGGGCAATACATCCTTTAAAAAAAAGCGCTTTGAGAGAGTGGAGTGTGTTAGTGATATCTGTGATAGATAGGGCTTTAAAGGATCACCATTGCAGGATTCCTTAAGAAGAGGTGGGTTTAAGTGGAGAAGCAGGATTAGTGTGCTGTTGCACCTTCTGTATTTTTTCACTGGAGAAGAGGTTGATGTCCTTGCACTTGTCTTTGGAGTGTGGGATGGTGGTAGGGTTAGGCAGAGGGTTGATGCAGGGCTTGATTGTTCTGCTTCTGTTGCTAGTTTCATTGATGCTGTTGGTATATTAGATTTATTTAGCTGATAAGATGAACCATTTATATGAGGCAGAGGGACTTCAACATCACAAGGTAATCAGGAGCTCAGTTTTACTTCCATTGTCTATTCTGTCTGCAGACGGAGCATGTATTGTCAGCGAAGTCTTTACAGTACCAGGTGCTGAAGGTTTTGCCTTGCACTTGTGTATTTTAGTTGGAGCATTCATATCGACATTGTTTTCCAAAAAAGTGTTCAAGCCATTTACAATGGAGGTGGTGTCTGATACGAAGTCGGTAGGGGTAGAGGTGAGTTCAAACATTAGGTTTCTCATGGAAAAGTCTTTCAAGAATGTGAGGGTTAGGTCTTCTCTTTTAGGATTGACCTCGGTTTGTTGGTGCAACACTGAGCAGGGAATCGGATGGTGAAGTGGTCAGTCCTGTCCAGTGGTATTGGAGCTTTCAATTGGATTGTTGGGGATGTGAAGACAAGGTTAAGGATGTGGCCTTTAGAGTGTTGTTTGGGAGATGCGCTGTTTCACATTGAATTTGTCAGTAACTTCTTGGGTTTGTGAGCTTATGTTGTCTGTCAGGTTGAAGTCACTCAAGAGGGTGGTGTGGGTGTGTTGGATGGATAAGGTGGCGCAGAGACGTATTCTCCTTCTTGACTGCCAATCTAGCATTGCTACGTGCTCCTAAGTGGAACAGTAGATACAGTGGGATAATATGTACCTAGAGGGAGATTGTGATACTGGCAATAAAATCTGTACTGAACTGGGGTTCTGTAAGTTTTACATGCAATTAATATGCAGTCAAGGGAAAATGGCATGGCAGCATGTATCTGAGAGGAGCATTGTGAAGCAAACATGGCAATAGTAAAACCCCACACAACCACACAAGTGCTCAATTAGATCATTTAACTGTTACTCTCACTCACACACAAACGTACCATACAATCACACCAATGCATTATTACACACTCCACCAACAGTCAGAAACTCATATCACATACTATTACACCCTAAAACAGTCCAAACACATATTCACAGAACATCATACAGACCCCATCACTCAAACACACACTCAGGTAAGCCAGCACTGCTGCTGCATATGCTGTACTTAGCGTGTGTGCTTGGCACATAGATTTTCGGATAATGCACACATGATTGCTCTAGGGGACATTTTCACTGTCTAGAGGATTTAAAATGAGTTGCCACTAGGACTGGCAACATGAGGTGACACATTCTCAACAGCAGATGCGGCAACAGCAATCTTGACATACTGAGCTAATGATTCAGTAAGTGGTTGCTAGGGAAGAAGAGGCAACAGCAACCACACAAAAACAAACTTCCCCCATATTGTGCTCGTCCGTCTACAGTTTGAATATTTGTGTAAAGCATGAGGATGAGGAGAGCAGACGCCGTTTCCGAAACCATATCAATTGTGAAAAACCCCTCAATTTGCATTTGGAGGGCTCGTGACCACATAGGGAAAACAAGATGCGTCTGAAGAATGCAAATAGTGGGGAGAATATGTGCGTGCCAGAGGCAGCCGAAGCTTCAGTCATGACGACATTAACCATTCTTTGGCACACATCACTCTGGTGGCACGGCTTGGAAAGTCAAGGCCCAGCTTTGTAAGAATATGCACTCCAGAGGGCAGTAAGTCTAAGAGATATTGCAAGGCTTGGGCCTAGTCTTTCTTTTAATTCAATACAGGTTCTTACTAACACGTTGCTTTCTCTCCCTCTCTTGTAGAGACCTTCAGAGCAAGGGTGCTGTTGTTTGCTTTTCTTCTGGGCTTAAAAAACACACAGTTAAGTGATGGTCTTTATTGATCATTGGCAGCTGCCGCCTCCAATCCCCTCACAAATATCCTCTGTTTTACTTTGAAGGGGTTCCTATCAAATATGTTCTTCTGAGATGTTAGTATTTGATTTGCAGTAAAAATTCTTGTAGGATGTAGAGACAACTTTATAGGGAGTTTGATTGTTTTGACCTATACTGCCAAATTCCAATTTCCTCGTGTGTTGACAGGTAATGTAGTCAGTCTCCATATAAGCTGCAGTATGTAATGCCCATCTCTACGTGCTTAGCAACTGGTATGGACAGTTCCCAGTAAGGTGTGTACCCACTTTCCACCTCATCTTGCCCTATCCCCTCCTGCATCCCTTCATAGGCCCTCAAGCATTTTTATGGGATGAGGAGGAGTGGGAGGACAGATTGTGGTCGTCGTATGGGGTGCTGGGGCAGCCTGCAGGCTTTGCATAAAGAGGCTTTGTGAAACTACCACCGTGGCAGTATCCTTAACATGCAATTACTGCACGGGTCCTGTCCCTGTAAGTTCAGTAACCTGCACCAATCTAAGCACCTTGAGTAACAGCATAGGCCCCTCTGAGCATTAGCCTAGCACACTGAATACCCCAAGGCACAGTGAAACATCACCGGCACATGGGGCTCTGTTAATATCGTTCAACATATTTAACGGCTGGCATACAGAGCAGTAGCACTCTAGCCCACACTCTAGTACAGTAGTTCTTAACCTGTGGCCCGGATACCCCTTGGGGTCCGTTGCGCCTATTTAGGGGGTCCATGACTGTATAGAAAACGAAATATTATTAATAGATTATTAAAGTGTATATAAATAAAGAAACAAAATGTAAAAATAAATATTTTCAAAAGGTTTTGTAGATGCAAAGGATTTTAAAACTGAAGGCTAAAAATGATGTTGGTATCCTCAGATTGATTTGTGGGAGCAGTGCAAGTGCATCAAACAGAATGTAGCACGGACGATGGTTGGCCTCAATTGAATTTAGAAAAACTTCAATCTTCCTATTAATTTTTTTTTTTACATTTGTTCGTGAATTAAATCAGATATTTCACAATTTGTGTATTTGTTGGATGAATGCTATTTAGGCCAGATTAAGAGTGGGAGCCCCTCAGACATCATCCCGGCCAGAATTGTACCGATAGTAGGTAAGATTCTTAGCCCACAGATTCAATGTCTCGTGAATCTCTCATTGATGGAGGGTCAAGTTCCTAGGGAATGGAAGAAAGCATTAGTAAGGCCTATCAGGAAAAACCCCTCCATTCCCTGGACTGATATGTCTAATCTTAGGCCTATCTCCTTACTTCCTTTTTTGGGGAAACTTATAGAGAAACATGTCAATAAACATGTATCAAACTATATTGAACAGACTGGTAGGCTAGACAGCTCTCAGTTTGGCTTTAGACCAAAACATAGTACCGAATCTGCCCTGTTATCGGTGACAGATGATCTTCACATGTACCAGGACAGAGGATATTCTGTTATCCTGGTACTATTAGATTTGTCGGCAGCGTTCGATACGATATCCCATAAAATCTTAATCGAACGCTTGACTATGATCGGCATTGAGAGTACAGCACTAGCCTGGTTAAAGAGTTTTTTATCTAACCGTACCCAAGCTGTCAACATGGGCTCATTTCGGTCGATTGAGACTTGCATCACGAAGGGGGTGCCACAGGGCTCCTGTCTGAGCCCGACTCTTTTTAACATCTATGTGGCACCCCTGGCCAGAATTCTGAGAGACTTTGGGTTCATCCCCGTCTCCTACGCGAATGATACCCAGCTCTTATTCCCTTTCAAAAAGCTCACACATGAAGTGAAGACAGCCTTTTCCGAAGGCATGAAGGCTGTGGCAAATTGGATGACATTGAACTATCTCCAATGCAATGTAAATAAGACCGAAGTTGTGCTTTTTGGGGAGGTAAGAACGTTGTGGACACCGGACTGGTGGCCGTGTGAGCTTGGCCAAGTGCCAGAACCTAAACAGGTAGTAAAAAACCTAGGGGTTCGTCTCGATCGAGAGCTCACTTTCAAACAACATGGCAACTGGGTGGTTGGCCAATGTTTCCATGTTATTGGACTCCTACGAAAAGTCTTTCCAATTTTACCGGACTCCATCAGAAAAACCCTGGTACAGGCACTAGTGTTGAGTCGCCTGGATTACTGCAATGGACTTTTGCTGTCAGCCAATGAGAGTGTCCTAGCAAAACTCCAGGTGATACAAAATACTGCAGCGAGGCTTGTGCTGAACGCCCCTCCAAGAACGCCATCAAAGCCCCTCCTGGATAAATTACACTGGCTTTCAGTCCGCAAGAGAATACATTTTAAGACTTGTTGTCTGATCCATAAGAGCCTACATGGATGTGGACCTTCCCATTGGATGGATAAATTTATCCCATACAATCCCACACGTTCTCTCAGGTCAAGTAGCCAACTTTTATTGAAAATACCAATCACAAAGAAGGTCAGACAAGGTGGCAAAGCTCTTTCGGTTGTCGGACCAACTTTGTGGAATAAACTTCCTCTTGAGCTCAGGCAATGTCCAGAACATCTTAATTTTAGAAAAAAACTCAAAACATTTTTATTTTAATTGAATTGAACTGTATGCTAATCTGTTGCTGCTGGTTTCTCTTTCTTTCTATTTTTCTTTTCTGAGCGCAGAGATACTCTGTATAGAGTCGATTCTAGCACGTTACAAACTATAAATAATAATAATAATAAATAATAATGCTTCTTTCTGTATTTTTGTGCATTGTTTTGCAGTTCAGATCATCGAAATTGCTTGAGCTGGGATCTCCGGATTCCAAAAGTGACT
The DNA here is from genome assembly GCF_964204655.1 of Triturus cristatus. NCBI lineage: Eukaryota > Metazoa > Chordata > Amphibia > Caudata > Salamandridae > Triturus > Triturus cristatus. The sequence continues at coordinate 686,273,903 of NC_140581.1, read as the reverse complement.
CAGTGGGAGGTCCCCGGACTCCCAGTAATAATTAAGTGGGGGTCCACAGAAGTCAAAAGGTTAAGAACCACTGCTCTAGAATACTAGAGCCACGCTCCATATGTGTATTGAATTTACATTGGCATCTTAGTACCTCGACAAATAATACTAGCATTTCCAGTGGTGTTCCTGGGGTACTGATTGGCACAGCAACAATAATGGGCATTATGTCCTGGATAGCATTTAAAAATAGGGACATTTTATATGATCACACTCACACTGTATCAAATAAACTGTGCCCCTGCTGTGGTACAAATATCTGACTGCTGTGCATCTAGCATCTGGTATCGAACACACAGTTTCCAGGAGCTGTAGAAATGAATTACTTCCAGGAGAAGTAAAGATTCTGAGTATTCGAGCAGGTCATGAAATATTGGAATATTTTATTGCTTACCTCTGAGAACTCCCTGCAAAACCATGAACTTTAAGCAAACCTGGGTGAAAAAGTGGCTTTCAAGCTTGCAAGTAGCAGTTGGGCTAGCTAGAGTGAAAAATGAGCACGTTCACTCTCAGGCTGGTATCAAAAGTGCTGATCTGATTTTTGAAGGTTTATTGAACGTTCAGAAAGTAGACTCCTGGTTGGTAACCCATTTGGAAAACAACGCATTTCCCTAGAACCTGTGGATCCTGCCAGTAGAGTTACTACACATCATACTGATTCACCTCCACTTCCCTGCCTACTCCAAACGGATCCGTACCTGTGCTTCACTGCACGGCTGCTGATTCTGTTGTCAGTACATGCTGTACAATATCAAATAGGGTAAGAAACTGATCAGATGAGGCTCAACTAGTCCTGTTGTTGTGTCAATACTTTCTACTTTTGCCTTGAAATCTTTCCTGACTTATCTCTTCCTGTTTGCCTTGTGTCTTACCCTTCTGTCTCTATAGCAAGCTTCATGTATGACCTGCATGTGTTTTGCCTCTAGTTCGTTTTTACTGTATGGCGAGAGCGGCATCCATATTGTTGCCATTATCTCAACTTTGTGACATCCCTATTTTGTGTTCATTCTGACTCTTTTCTCATTCATGCCAAATAAATCCTAACATGTCAATACACTCTCACTGACAAGTGACTTTTGCATATCCTGTTGTTGACTGTATTTTTCTAATTCACCTTTATCTAGTCTTGAAATCTCCAATATTGAAACTTCAAGAGGTAACCAAGTATCATACTCTATAGTACAGCTGCCTACAACTAAACACTAACAAAACGGAAGTACTCATCATGGGCCCAAACCCAGACGCCTGGAACGACACCTGGTGGCCCCCCGCCCTGGGAAGCCCGCCTACCCCCACGGACCACGCATGCAACCAGGGAAGCATACTGGACTCAGAGCTCAAAATGGACCGCCAGATCAACTCCGTCTCGTCCTCCTGTTTCCACACCCTCCGCCTCCTACGTAAGACCTTCAAATGGATCTCCCTCGAACACAGATAAACCGTCACTCATGCCCTGGTCACCAGCAGGCTCGACTACGGCACACAATCTATGCCGGAATAAACAAAAACCTGACCCGCAAGCTACAGAACATCCAAAACGCCGCCGCAAGACTGGTCCTCAACCTGCCAAGGGACTGCCACATCTCTCAGCACTTTGCTCACACTCCACTGGCTCCCCATCGAAGCTAGAGTCACCTTCACAATGCTAACCCACGCTCACAAGGCCCTCCATGACACCAGACCAGCATACCTGAATAGCCGACTCAAATTCCACGCACCCCAAAAGACCCTATGATCAGCCCAGCTCTCGTATGCCGTGGTCCCCCGCACCAGAAAGACCAGATCGGGAGGACGCTCCTTCTCCTTCCGTGCGGCCAGAGCGTGGAACAACCTTCCGCTCCACCTCAGACAGATAACATCGCTACCCATCTTCGCAAGAAACCTCAAAACCTGGCTCTTCGACAGACCTCCTCCTTGATGGACTGGAACCTGCGAACCCCCCTCCCCACATCCCCCACCTTGAGACCCTTACGTGTGAGTAGTCGCGCTTAACAAACAACTGATTTGATTTGATTTGATTTGAAACAACTAGTACAGGTTTATCTCATTCTCAGCCTCTCACCTTTCACCTTGTATGTTACCTTGCCTGCGTACTTGCACAAAAAGATATGCCACTTAGCTTTCTGATGCTACAGTATAGAAGCATCTGGTTCCTTGGTACGTTGTTCCAAAGACGCTGAGAGACAAGTAAAGATATTGAGAAGACCAAGGTTTGTCAGTATGATGCATTAATTCCTATAAAGATCAATAAAATGTCAGCCTTGTGTACCTTGGTACACATTCTCTCCAGTCTGTGTCTGTTTGTGGAGCACCCAGCACGTTTTTGGACATCTCTTAGCTACTGCTCTGCAAAAAATAGCTGCTTAGGTCTCACTGTAGTGCAAGCTCGCACATGAACTTGAACGCATGTGTATCACGAGCTCCTGCATATAGGCACTCAAGAGAGGAAAGAACAAAGCCTGGATGCCCTCCCCCCTGACTTCTACCAACCATTTCAAGGAGAACTGATGCCAAAACTGTCTTCTCTGTTGATACACTGCATGAATGTCAAATCGTCCAGGCCTCTTACACTGAGACATTATCACCCTTATCCAGAAGCACGGCAAGGATCCTTGGCTAACTAAAGAGATGACTCCCATCTCTTTGATAAACAATGCTTGTAATTCTGAAGCAAAACATTCTAGCCACCCATTTAGTCTGTTCAAACATACCTGCTACATCCAGACCAATACAGCTTTTCCAAGGCAGAGATCCTCTACACCAGGAGATTCATGGTCAATACCATATGCCCAACAGAGGATTCTTTATACAGAATAAGGTGCGACATCGACCTTGATGTGGTGCAAGCCTTTGATAGAGTGGAATGGGCTTACCTTTTCAAAGAGCTTGAGGGGTATGGACCATGGAAGCCTTATTTTTGACTCAAAATTCTTTATGCCAATCTAATTGTATTAGTACACACTACCTGCAACTTGTCTTCAAGATTCAGGCTTTATAGATGAATGAGACAAACATGTTCAAGAATGCCTTCTTTATTTGCATATTCACTCTTGAACTACTACTAAAGAGAACAAGAAACAACCAAACTATTGAAAGCATCACAATACACACAAGTCTAAGCACGAAGCCTATGTTGATAATGTCCTCTTGTTCATTGATGACCTTGAACACCCTGTTTCATATCCCCTACTAGAAGTGGACTTTTTTGCTTCATGCCTGATACCAGCTCACCCAAGAGAATACCTTCCTATGTCTGACTGATCATTGGCTAAGACTCAGTTTCCCAGGCTGAAAATTTAAATGAAGCCCATAAGCACAATTGTCTTGAAGCACCTTGACTTCAGATTCACCCTAAATCAAGAACGTTTTTTCTGAAATAAAAGAGAACATGCCTTGGCCTCCATTCAGCTTCTCCTGGTGAGCTCTACGTGACACCAGCAAGATAATAATCTCAGCAATAATACTGCATACTATGTCCATGTTTTTATTCATGTGTCCTTCATTATTTTTTCTGGATGCTAACTTTCGATGGAAATGGAGACATTTATACATTTCACTCAAAAAGTCCAGCTTCCAGATTTCAGCCTCTATCAAGACGCAGATAGGCCTGCCCCAGCATTCCAATACTAAAAGCACCCTCTGACGGTGCATTGGCGCCTACAACGGATAAACTTGAAGCCTCTCTAACAAACCATCTATCTCCGATAAGTATATTCTATGGGCAGCAACTAGAAAGCCATCTGCAGCCTCACTCTTCCTGGATCTACCAAAACAGTAACCAACAAGTACATCATACAGCTTTATTTACTAAAGTAGATCAGATGAATGATCGCATTCTGCCCATACTGGAACATAGGGATGAAAAAGAATTCAATAAGAGTTTTTTTTTTAACACAAACTTTATTGAGTTTTTCAGTTGTACATTCAAACAATTGCACCCCCGCCAGTACATACGTATACCCATGCGGCACACCTTCAGAACCCCACAAATCACGTATTGGCTCATGAGTGCCATTCCTCCGTAAGAGTGCACATAGTTATTTAACATCAACATGGTAGGTCATGTGTACCCACTTTTGGTGTGTACCACATTCTGGAATGTAAGCTCACAGTTTAAAGTTTTAAGTAAACACTAATTAACCACCCTGGATCCCTCCCACCACCCCTCCCCCCTCCCGCAGTTAGCTAACTGGGAAACACCATAGATAGCTGCTCAATCAAACAGAGTAGCACGTTTACAATTTCGCCAGAACAGATAGCCCACTACAGTATACCACAGCATACACCAGTGTATCATAGGAACAGTATCCGCCTCCCTCACACAGTTGTTCACCCCATCAGGGAGGTCTACCCAACAGCATAACTCGCAGGTGTTATGGACCAAAGACCGCGTCTAAAAAAACATAAATAAATAAAAAATTTAAAAAGGAAAGGAAAAAGCCCCCCCTTGCAATTATCATACCTCCACTACCTGCGTTGGTGCTTTCCAGCTTTTGAACGCTTCACATAGCATATCCCATGCCATTGCTATCGGTATTTTTCTCTGCCCTCTTTGCTTCTCCCTACGTATCGCAGCGCTTTCGGCAAGGTTCCACTTAATCACTTCGTCCCTCCAAGACTCTAGGTTTGGTGACCTTGCTGCCTTCCACATGCTGGTGATGTGCCTCTTCGCTAGTATTAACGCTAGATTGGCAAAGCATGCCTGCACCTTATATCCCTTGGGTTGAGGGTATAACCCTAATGGAGAGCTCTTTGCTGTGTTCTAAGTGTTTCCACCTACGACATCCGTTAACACTTGCGCTATCTGCGCCCAGTAGTGTGCCAGTGCAGGACATGCCCACAGCATATGTACTAACCCTGCATCAGCCTCTAAACATTTCGGGCAGTTCAAGGGCGAAGCAGAGAACATCTTGTGGAGTCTGTGTGGCGTTAGATATGCCCTCTGTATGATCAGATATTGTATCCATTTAAATCGCGCTTTACGGGACACTGTCTTCGGGTATGCTAGCAGTCTTGTCCATTCTTTGTCCGGCAGGCCATTGGTATTTGCGAAGTTGGTATGGCACATCAGAATGCCCTCCTGAAACAGAGTCCCCACTGTCGTTATCCCCCCTTCCTCCCATTCTGTCATCTGTCCCTGCGTGACTACACCTGATGGTATGGGAAGTCATACGAAAGGGGTATTCAGTGCATAGAGCATGCATGGCCGTGTGTATTTTATAGCATATTTCCAGTACTTCAGTGCTATTTGCAATAGTAGAGAATCAGCGCTATTAATTGGGTGCGTGCTATATAACTTTGCGTGTAATCTACCTTGCGACATCTTTCTGCGAGTGTAGCCTATTTCCTGCAAATTACGGCCCGCAGGCCAGTATGAGAGCTATTGTAGCTGACTCAGCATGCAATAGGCCCTGAAATTCGGGGCTCCCACTCCCCCGGCTGCGGTCCGCATTGTAATTTCTTTAGTGCCACCCTGCGTCGACCCGTGCCCCACACTAATTCTAACAGCAAGGAATCGAGGGCCTGGAACATTTTCGTGGGGATAAATATCGGGATCATTGTAAAATAGTACAGTACTCTAGGCAGCATTATCATCTTTGCAATGGCTAGGCGTATTGTGGTAGACAGTGGCAACATAATCCAGAACGTTACAAGAACTAAATAACATTTAACAATTATTCCAAGTACATATTCCTTTATTATTTCGAGAATTCAAAGATTAATATGTGCTTAACAACTGAGAGGGCATTCGTTTCCCAAAACAAATCCAGAATTAAAGAATTTAAATTCACAGTTATTCAAAGAAAATCGCTCCTGTAATCTTCATCAACAAATAATCCCATGTCTGAATGGGAAGGAACTAGCAGCTGTCCCAGATTTGTCTAGATCACTCTCTCACCCTCTTTTATCCATAAAGAGGACTCTTTCGTTGCTTAGCAAACTTCAAAAAGTCAACCTTTTATCGAGCAACTACTGCTAGTGAATACCACTGTGGAACCCATGCTTTTTTCTGCCCCAAGCTAAACCATTACTGGAGCTCGGTTTAAGTTGTTGGCACCATCAACACACAACTCAACATCTCCCTGAAGAAACTGTATGATTTAACTTTTTAGCCTAACCTAGAAGTCACTGAAATATAATTGTATGTCAGACTATGAACTACAAAGTTATCAATCCACAAAAATATTACCAGAATGTCAATTACCATAATATTGCGAAGGTAAGTATAGATTTACTCTTCTTAACTACCTACCTTGCAAATATTTATTGCATATACTCACCTATATGTACACTTACTGTGGTACATTTATGGTAGTCAACATTTAGGTCACTATATTTTGTTGGATGCCTATTTAAAACGTCATAGTCTGCTGTACCAGTAAGACACGTGCCCATATATTTTCTTACATAACGTCATCGCCCACCTTGACGCTCTTGTTCTCAGTAACATATTTGCAATACCTAGGCCATATGTACATGTATGGATTTGTGCCCCATATACAATCCATTGTTCCTATCTGCGTGCAGTCCCTTACTCATCCCTCTTCAGTAAACGTTGCCTCTATTCTGTTGACTTATTTTCTATTATATTTGTTACTTCAAAATTAAAATAAAGGATTGACATAACAAGGCCCAGTTTAACATTCTTTTCTTTGCAAAATAACCCTTGCCCTCAAACCTTCTTTGAGAGGGCTGTGTTAGTTTACTGTCATGGCTCGCATATTATTTGTAAGATTTATATAGGGATTATAGACATCCATGTATTAATTTCTTATGCTTTGTCTTGCACAGAAACCCAACCCAGACCCCTAACAACACGAAACATGTAGTACTCTATTTTGTTACTGTAGGGCATGCTCCTTCAGTACCATGAAGACTTCCTACCCCAGGAAAGAGAATGTATAATTTCAACAACCAAGAAAATATGGCAGGGAACTAACTAAATTGGGTAATGCCTACAAAGACAAAACTATTCAGACAGTGCAAACGAATTCTATGTCAGGACAGGTTGCTCCGATTATGCTTTCTCATTTCTTAATTAGAAATGCTCAGCAGCCAAAAAAAACACAGTAGATAAAGAGGAAAACTACAGTACCCATAAACACCAGGGTATCACGTGACCAACCATAGAGACCATAGTATAAAAGGTCATGTAGAAAGTATCACGTCCTCTTTCTTTGCTGCTCCGCAGCCAGTTAAGTGTATTTTCTTTATTTGTTAATGCGTATATTGCTTTGTTCTAAGATTGCATTTTATGCCTGTTAAATGCCCCTCGGGCACTTTATGTAGGCGCGTTGCCGCGTTGTTGTTACTTCTGTTTCCATGGTTCTGCGAGCACTCCGTTTTGCCCCGTAGCGTATTTTCTCCGCTCACCGCTTTTCCTTTGTTGCGGGGAGCGTGAGGTTTCCACCTTCCCTAAGCCGGGCGCATCGCGCCCGCGTCTTTCATTTCTTGTGGAGAGGGAGACAAGGGGCTTGGAGGCTCGCGCTTTGCCTGCGAACACTCCGTTTTGTTTGCATACCGGGCGGCCGTTTCCGCGCATGTGCGGCGGCCATATTGTTTCAAAAACGGACGATTTTTCGTCAGAGGAAGGTCGCATTAAGCGCCCATTGCCCACAGCCTGTGTATTTTGCCCCACATACGCCCATTTGTTATTTAAAGCTTTTGGGCTGTACAATTTATCATAGGCTTTGCCTAGAGTGACAGTTTTTTCTGTGACAGCAAGCCCTCCCTCCACGTTTAATACTTGTACTGTGTTCAGGCTTCTGCCTGCACTTTTGGCTTGCTGTGGTTTTTTTTTCACTTCCCCTGCATTGTGCCTTTGGCCATTATTGATTTGTGTCATCTCTGTGGGCATTAAACTTTACTGCACTTCGGTGTCATAATGGAGGATTATTATGAAGATGACTATTATTATGACGATGATGCCTCTGGCTCTCTGGAGCACGATTTGGTTGAGGCTTTGGATCAGGGAGTACAACAGTCAGTTAATAAGGCGCTTGTTCGTGCAATTAACCCCTTAAAACGTAATTTGTCTCTCTATGCTCAACAACAAGGCTGGTTGCCACCTGGTCGTGCATCCTCTAAATCTCCTAAGAATCCACACAAATCTGACTTTCAAAAGTTGGCTAAAAGTTTGTCTTCAGACAGGTCGTCTCCTAAAGCGACGGCTGGGACTTCGTTTTCCGCCTACCCTGATACTGATGCTGATGACACTCATTCCTCCACTTCCTCTGAACTGGATCCTCCTCCACGGAAAAAGGCTCGTAAGGACCACTTCGTGGACGCTCCCTCACATCCCCCTATACTTACTTTTGAACCCTCGGATTTTGTTCATCCAAACTCCTCTTCTTGGTTGCCATCTCCTGCAGTGGCAGAATATGTTCAAGCTCATATTCGCCAACCTTTTGAAAAGGATGTCAGGGCTCGCCTGAGATCCGAGTGTCCACGCCCCGATTTGGCTGACCATTTGGCCGAAACCCCAGAAGTGGATCCTACGATGGTCACATATCTCAAAAAGTACGCCAAAGACCCCAAGAAAGGTCTTGACAGGTCCTGGTATTCCTGCCAAGACAAAGTGTTGGACTTATTGGGCCCGCTTACTAAAATCCTGGATCTTGGTGTTCTCGCCAAGGAATCTTCAGCCCTTGTTGATCCTGATGAGCTCATTGAATGGTCCCAGAGGGCTATTTGCCAGTTGGGAAATGCCAACTGCGCAATTTCTAGCGAGCGACGCCGTTCCATTCTCCTTAAACTCGATCCAAAGCTGGCGGAGCTCTCATCTTCTGAGTCCGGCCCCTTGGCTCAAGGACTGTTATTTGGTCAGCCGTTCCTGAAGGAGCTTACACACTTTGTGGCCACCTTCAGTGGCCTTGACAAGGCTCAAGCCTTGCTGCGGCGAGTGTTTCGGCCGGTTTTTGCAAAGGCCGGACAACATAGGGGGCGCTCGTTCGGCCGTGGCTCTCAACAGAATTCCCAGAGAGGATTCCAGTCCCACAGAGGGGGTGGTCAGGACTCCGGTTTCACTACCCGTTCCAACTTCTATCCCTCTCGCAAAGGGAAAGGACAGTTTAGGAAAGGTCGATTCGGAGGACACCAAGGAAGTCACCAGGACTCCAAGACTTCAGGTGAGGTTAATTCCAGCTTCCAAGGTGGTTTTGGGGGGCAGGATCCAATTTTTTCTCCACAATTGGCATCTAATCTCCAACGATGCTTGGGTGCTGGAAACGGTTCAGGGTTACAAGATAGAGTTTTACCAGCCCCAGCCTCAAATCCTCCCTCCAACCCCGTTGTTTTTCTCCCTTCAGGATCAGGAGTTAATTTCAGCAGAAATAGATTCCCTTCTCGCAAAAGAGGCAATCCTTCGAACGACCCGTCATCCAAGAGGTTTTGTGAGCACGGTGTTTCTGGTTCAGAAACGAGGGGGCGGATCCCGTTTGGTTCTCATTCTAAAGGAATTCAACGGAGGGGTAGTTTACCGCCATTTCAAAATGGAGGGGATCCATCTGTTGCGAGATCTTCTTCGGGAAGGGGATTGGATGGTTCGCCTAGATCTCAAAGATGCGTATTTGTCGATTCCAATCTTCAGCCCCCATCGTCGGTTTCTTCAGTTCCAATGGCAGGGGGACTGGTTTGAATACAAGGTTCTCCCGTTCGGCCTCTCGTCAGCTCCTTGTGCTTCACGAAGCTTCTGAAGCCCGTCGTGGAATGCTTGCGTGCTCGAGGTGTCCGCATGATTGTTTACTTGGACGACATTCTGATCATGGCAGATTGTCCACGCAAGTTGATTTCTCATCTGGAATGGTCGATCGACCTGTTACAATCTCTAGGATTTCTGGTGAATCCTCAGAAATCTGTTTTTCATCCCATCTCAAGTGATAGACTTTCTAGGTTTCCAGGTCAATTCTCTGACCCGTCAACTTCTCTTACCCAATCAGAAGATTCACTACATCAAGAGGGAGTTGGCTTCGATTATCTCCAAACAGACTGTATCGTTGAGATCTATAGCACTTGTCGTCGGACTATTGGCGTCTTCGATTCAGGCGATTTTCCCGGGCCCTCTGCATTACAGGGCGCTTCAACGGTTGAAGATCCGTCATCTCCAGAACGGCCTTCGCTATTCCGATCAAATTCCTCTCTCAGAGGAAGCAAGGTGGGAGATGCAATGGTGGTTAGACCACATGGAAGCCTGGAATGGGCGAGCCCTGTTCGGCTCTTCTCCGGAGATAGTGATAGAGTCCGATGCCAGCCTGTGGGGCTGGGGAGCCCGGTGCGGTCCAATATCGACGGGGTGTCGGGGGGAACAACCTTTACAACGCAACTTTTACAACGCACTACCATTACAACGCATTTTTTACAACGCATAATCCATTACAACGCATGACATTACAACGCATGACACTACAACGCATTTTTAAAAACTACCTTTACAACGCATTCCATTACAACGCATACTACCATTACAACGCATACCATTACAACGCATAATATTACACTATACTATCCAACACTTACCCTACTGATGCACCCCCTGGAGTTAGAATAGTAATTTTTACCCCTATACTATCCAACACTTACCCTACTGATGCACCCCCTGGAGTTAGAATAGTAATTTTTACCCCTATACTATCCAACACTTACCCTACTGATGCACCCCCTGGAGTTAGAATAGTAATTTTTACCCCTATACTATCCAACACTTACCCTACTGATGCACCCCCTGGAGTTAGAATAGTAATTTTTACCCCTATACTATCCAACACTTACCCTACTGATGCACCCCCTGGAGTTAGAATAGTAATTTTTACCCCTATACTATCCAACACTTACCCTACTGATGCACCCCCTGGAGTTAGAATAGTAATTTTTACCCCTATACTATCCAACACTTACCCTACTGTTGCACCCCCTGGAGTTAGAATAGTAATTTTTACCCCTATACTATCCAACACTTACCCTACTGATGCACCCCCTGGAGTTAGAATAGTAATTTTTACCCCTATACTATCCAACACTTACCCTACTGTTGCACCCCCTGGAGTTAGAATAGTAATTTTTACCCCTATACTATCCAACACTTACCCTACTGTTGCACCCCCTGGAGTTAGAATAGTAATTTTTACCCCTATACTATCCAACACTTACCCTACTGTTGCACCCCCTGGAGTTAGATTAGTAATTTTTACCCCTACACTATCCAACACTTACCCTACTGTTGCACCCCCTGGAGTTAGAATAGTAATTTTTACCCCTACACTATCCAACACTTACCCTACTGTTGCACCCCCTGGAGTTAGAATAGTAATTTTTACCCCTATACTATCTAATACTTACCTTAAATGTAATTTAATATTATGCGTTGTAATGGTATGCGTTGTAAAGGTAGTATGCGTTGTAATGTTAATGCGTTGTAAAGGTATTTTTTAAAAATGCGTTGTAGTGTCATGCGTTGTAATGTCATGCATTGTAATGGATTATGCGTTGTAAAAAATGCGTTGTAAGTGCATGCGTTGTAAAAGTGTGCGTTGTAACGTCATACATCCGGGTGTCGGTGGTCTCTTCACGAGTTGACTCTCCACATAAATTGCCTGGAACTCCTGGCGGGGTCCTTTGCGATCCGTTGTTTCACTCCCCTTCGATCCAACTGTTGCATTCTTCTCCGCATGGACAATGTGTCCGCGGTTCGTTATGTCAACAAGTTGGGCGGCACGAAATCCAAGATATTAGCGGAGATCGCCAAAGACTTTTGGCATTTTTGTCTACTAAAGAAGATCACTGTTATTGCTGAATACATTCCTGGTTGCAACAATCAGATTGCGGACTGGAATTCGCGTCACCTTCGGGATTTCAGCGATTGGAGGCTTCATCCTCGCATTTTCCGTTCTCTTCGTCTGGTTTGGGGCCAGGGTCACATCTACCTGTTTGCTTCTCGCCTCAACACTCAGCTTCCCCGGTTCTTCAGCTGGAGGCCGGATCCGGAAGCCCTGGCCACGGACGCATTTCTTCAGACCTGGCCTCCCCTTCTGTGCTACGCCTTTCCCCCGTTCATGATGATTCCCAGAGTCCTGGCTTGCACAAAGCGTTATCAGTCGGAACTGATTCTGATTGCTCCTCTGTGGAGGGCTCAAGCTTGGTTCCCAGTTCTCCTGGAAATGTGTTGTGCAGTGCCGCTCCTTCTTCCCCAGAAGTGGAATCTCTTGCTGGACCCTCTCGGCAATCCGCACCCCCTGATTCAGTCAGGCTCTCTCCGTCTTCTGGCATGGCGACTTTCGGGGACCGTTGGACGGTCCCAGGCCTTTCACGAGACGCTTTCAAGTTTATAAGTGGATCTTGGGCACCCAACACTCATAAACGCCACTCAAGCTCCTGGAAGCGATGGTGTCCTTGGTGTGTTCAATGGGAAACTGATCCCGCTGCGGCGGATGTATCTCTGATCATTAACTTTTTAGCGTCTCTTGCTTCCTCCGGTTTGGCTTATCGGACGGTTAATAATTTCCGTTCCGCCATTTCGGCAGGCCACGTTCCCATTGATGGTAAACCCGCGGGTGAACATCCTTTGATTACTAAATTGCTTAAGGGTATCTGTCTGGCAACTCCCCCAGGGTCCTAAGTACGTGTCTTTATGGGATGTATCCATTGTTTTGAGGTTCTTGGAAGCCTGGCCTTCCAATTCTTTGCTTTCCCGTAAACAACTATCAGCCAAACTGACCATGTTGTTATGCCTGGTTTCTTGCAAACGGGTGTCTGATGTTCGGGCTTTGGACTTGGCAGGTCGCAGTTTTACACCTGAGGGTGTCACTTTTGGTCTTTCCAAATGTACCAAAACAAATACTTCCTCGATTACCTATCCTTCTTTTCCTAATCATCCCAACCTTTGCGTTGTCCAATGCGTCAAGGATTATGAGGTATGTACTGCTCCTTTACGTTCAGATATGCATGGTCAACTGTTGATTGCTTTACAGAAGCCTTTTCGGCCTGTTACCCCAGCTACATTGGCTCGCTGGGTTAGATGGCTCATGTCTGAAGCCGGCATTGATGTCTCTATTTTTGGTGCTCATTCGGCACGTGGGGCTATAGCTTCTAAGGCATTCTCGATGGGTGTTACTTTGTTTGATATCATGAAGGCCGCAGATTGGTCTTCTGATTCTGTGTTTAAAACTTTTTATTACAAACCAATTGATCATATTGCTTCTGTGGTGGTGGATAAGCTTTGAACAAGCATAATCGGAGCCTCCTGTCCTGACATAGAATTCAAAATTTGCGATCATACGTGACAAGAATTTTCAATTCTATTAAGGACAAGGAGGCGAGGATTATCCCACCCGTTTCTATTGTTTTCTGCACATATTATGCATTTATACTGTTGCTTTTTACATATGCATTATGTTTAGTGTGCTTAATTATTTCTCTAACCCCCCCCCTATTGTGATTTCATACTACCTATATTGGATGTGTATTACGGCAGTCTGTATCTTTTTAGGTTCTGACCCGAAGTAACGGTGTTGCTGCTCCTCTGGTTTATCCTGCTTTCGATGCTCTTCTGTTTCCGAGGTTCTACTGCCGTCGAGTCCTGGGTTCTTCAAGGTGGACTTTCTGCTGCTGCTGATGGTTTTTTCTATTCCTGATGTTCAACGTTGTTCTTGGACTTCCTGTTTTAATTGAACTGTTTTCCTCAACAAAGAAAGAGGACGTGATACTTTCTACATGACCTTTTATACTATGGTCTCTATGGTTGGTCACGTGATACCCTGGTGTTTATGGGTACTGTAGTATTTCTTTTTACCTACTGAGTTTTTATTGGCTGCTAAGCATTTCTAATAAAGAAATGAGAAAGCATAATCCTCGCCTCCCTGTCCTTAATAGAATTGAAAATTCTTGTCACGTATGTTCGCAAATTTTGAATTACCTGCATATTTTCAGAGAAGCATCAGAGGCTGAGTGCAGGAAGCCAGTCACATCCTAGACAATGATTTGCAACTGCCGAAGATGCGCTTGTGCCCAACCTGGGCGCGTGCTAAGGGGAAGGAGGAATCTGCGTCACTGAATGGGTGAGTGCGGCTGACCTCCCGGAACAAATTACAGATGTGGCAGGATAGGTACTCCCGACTGGTAAACAGATACGGTATAACACCACCATCACGTGGTATTGTGAAAATTAATACACGAATAATCTTGAGTCAACAGTCACATTTAAACAAACATATCTGAAACTAATAAAATGGCTGCTATACACTGAGGAGCAACCTGCTAAACCAGCTACAGGACCCGCTTTTGTCAGGCCTCGCTACATAATCACAAACGCACATCAAAGCCCACATCAGACGCGCAAGTAGAAATGAGCAAAACTGATAATAAACAAACATGTTTGACCTCTGAAACAAGACACACGACTAAAGCATCAGGACAGGTCTAACAAGAGCATGACATGCATGCAACAAAACTCCAATCAGATAATGACACAAGCTCTGAAGACCTGCTGCACACTATGCAACAAAGCGAACCCTCTATAGACACTAAAATAGATACCCTAACCACCAGGATAGACCTTATGTTCACCAAATCAGACAAACAGGATCAGAGACTTACCATGGCTGAGCAATGCATATCAGATGTTAAAAATAAAATGCAGGAGAAATCTAGTAAATAGCTCGACATGGAAAATGTCTTGTCCCTTATCAAGGCAAAGTCATGGGATTTTGAGGCAAATTATGAGGCAAACTATAAGACTACATTAAAACCTGTTGAAGTCACTATTCGCAGCTGAAAATCTCCCCAGGCTGTTCTCCTTGGAGCAGGTGCACCACCACCTTGCCCTGTACCTGCCCCCTGGGGCCCTAGCCCATCGGATTATAGCCCGCCTCATGAATTTCAGAGACAAGGACACGGTTCTTCAACTAGCTAGATGAAAAAACAGATCTCAACCGTGATGGAACATCACTTAAATTTCCCCTGACTTTATGATTGCAGTACAAGAGGTGCAACAAGAGTTTCTACTGTTAAAAACAGAAGAAAACTGCAACAAGCAGGGATCGAATATGCAATGTTATATCCTGCTTGACTTAAATTTACACTGGAAGGGAAACAAACTGTTGGACCTGGCCCTTTTTGCAGGGTTATCCCCAAAAGTGTTGCCTTCTTCCTCCTATTCTGACCTGTTTTTGTTGGGTTTAGGACTCTGGGCACTTTGCCACTGCTAAAGTGCATATGCTGTCTGTGTAAATTGCATTGGTGATTAGTTTAGCCATGATTGACATACTTGATTTAGTAATAAGTCCCTAGTAAAGTCCACCAGGTGTGCTCAAATGCTACTAGTGGGGCTGCAGCACTGATCGTGCCACCCAAGTAGCCCTGCAAACCTATCTCAACCGTGCCATTGCAGTATCTGTGTGTGCAGTTTTAAACCAATAAGGAACAGGGTAAAGACTGATTTTCATATGGCTGGTTCTGAACTGGGGTGACGAAGTGAGCTAAAGAATGATGATGGATTCAACCCAGATCTGTGATTGGGGGTGTGTGTCTGAAAAGTTTCAGCGCTCCGGTCATCATCTCATTGTGTTTGCTTTGCAGTTTTAAACTGCCATTTAAACCTGGCAAGTGCACCAACGTGCCAGGCCCAAACCTTCCTTTCTACTACATGTAAGTTACCCCTAAGGTAGGCCCAAGGTAGCCCCATGCAGTGTATTTAAAAGGTAGGGCACGTACTGGTGTGTTTTACATGTCCTAATAGTGAAATACTGCTAATTTCATTTTTCACTATTGCAAGGACTATCTCTCTCATAGGGTAACATGGAGATTGACTTGAAATATCTTTTAAGTGTAATTTCCCATTGGGAGCTGTTAGAGATTTGGCATTTGGGGTCGTTGAACTTTTTAAATTGTGTGTTTGAAAAAGCCACTTTTAGCAAGTGGGCATTTTCTTGCTTAACCATTCTGTGCCTCTGCCGGGCTGTAGAATCCACATCTGGGTGAGGATGACAGTTAGGCTCTTGTGCATTCACTCTATCCAGCCACACAAAGGGAGCTGATGGGCCTTCCTGAGCTAGAGTGGTGAAAGTAGTGCTTAATTTGATTTGTGAAAAGATAAGTGCCAGGGCCCTCATCAGGAGGCCCCTGCAGCCTGCACCAGCCATTGCCCTTGCTAGTGCTACCAGTGAAAGTGCCAAACCAGCTACTAACCATCACACTCCTACAAGTTTGACAATTCAGACTATTCCAGGCCCCCAAGCTATAAGACTCGCATGAGCGGCAGGTATTAGTCATTTTTAACGAATATTGAATTATTAAACAACTGTTGTTGTGCTCACTCTAAATGAGACAAACAGCCCACCATGTGGCAGACTGTCATAAGTGCCCGTGCTGCCAATATAGTGCCGGGTACCGGAAACCACCGGCTCAAATTAAGTACTGGGTGGGAGGAGTTGTCACTGACACCTGACCAGGGCTGTGCCTGTCCTCACACAAAGCTGTCTCTAACCACCTGCAGTGTGTCTGGAGCCAGGTCAGGGAAAGGCTGGGTCTTGTGCACTACAAATACTTACCTACTTCAAAAGAAGAAAGGGGTATAAGTATTGGACCTCTGACACTCTTAAATCATAACACTTCTGGACTGAGGACATTCTGCCAGGAAGAAGTGCTGAATGCGTAGGAGGGACTGTCCCTTTGCCTGTTACTTTGTTGTGCTGGCCGGTTGCTTCTGTCCCAGGAGTAAAAGGACTGGGCTTTGCTTTCTGTATCTTGCTTCCAAGGTTCTCTCAGGGTTCGTGTGTGCTTGCCTCCTTTTAAGAAGACTCAGAGCCATCAAAGACTTCACCTGCATCCAGCTAACAGCACCTGGACTTCTCTGTTGGGAGTCCTGATTGCCAAGTGGGGCCAAGTCCAGTTCCTGGGTCATTGGAACCAGCATGGCTGCTGCTGCAAATCAAGAAACTCAACATTGATGCCATCAGCTACACCGTGGCCTGCACCAGAGCTAAAGGCACCACTCGTGATGAGCATGACACACTGCTCTGACTTACACCACAGCTGTGGTGTTGCTGATGACAGCAACTTATTGACGTCAAATTCATCATAGAGGCTGCTGACTACACCAAGGTCACTGCCCGTAAAGCGCATGACACACCGCTCCAAATTGCACCACAGCCTCGACCTGATGACAGTGCTTTGCACCGCCGCTGTGCCGCTGCCTGCACCGAAACCGAGGGCACCGCTCGTGAAGAACACAACGCACCGCCCAACTTACACTGCAGCCCTGATACCTGTCGACGCCATCACCTCAACTATATCATCGCGGAGTCGATAACTGACATTGGTGACCTCAAAAGCCCATCGACACAGCACCGTTGTAAGGATCCGCCGCTTCGCTGCCAATGCCGTATCATCTCCCCTGCGCAGCAGTGAGTAACCAATGCGGCACCAGCGATGCCTCACTCCCCTGACGCTGTGCAACGGCTTTGTTTTCATCATTTTCAAGGTACTGTTACTGAAGGTCCGTGTGACTCTGTAGCTGTCACACACTTCTTGCGGTCAGCACTGAACTGTGGATTAGTACCTGTCACAACGTTTTGATTGCCCCGGTTGGAGCTATTGTTTTATAGGAGCTATATTTTCACAGTAAACTTTCTAAAGTGATATCTTGATTTGTGTATGTTGGATTTGTCTTTTGGTTTTGTTTTCTTCAGATAAATATTGGCTATTTTTCTAAACTGGTGTGGACTCCTTTTGTAGTGTTTTCACTGTGTTACTGTGTGTGTATGTAGAAATACTTTACACATTGCCTCTGAGATAAGCTTGACTGCTCATGCCAAGCTACCAAGGGTGTGAGCAGGGTTTATCTTAGCTGTGTTATTCCCTTACCCTGACTAGAGTGAGGGTCCCTACTTGGACAGGGTGCAAACTACTGCCAACCACAGACCCTATTCTACCATAACCTCTTTCAGAATCTACAAACTGCTGCGTTTTCTAAAAAGAGAAAAATACATTGGAAAGCTTTCGGTGCATTACTCCCCACGGCATCAACACAGTGACTCAGATGAAAGGAAATTGATAAAGGTAATGAACATCACCCTCCCAGATCACGGTAGGAAATAGCCTATGATGATATTGACTTGTTATGAAAACCAGTTCTTCAACAATGTGAGTGCATAATCTACATGAACAGGACAACATATTAACACTGCCATTAATGTATTCTAACATTGTCATCTCCAATATATAGCGGATAAATTAAGAATATGCAGCTAAAACCTACCAATCTTCCTTACAGTATTGTGATGAAATGTGCCCCTCCCAATGTGTTTGCAGACAGAGTCGCCACCAGCTGCGGCCGGCACTGATGGGGGTGTGGCAGGCAGGGTGGTGGGGTAAGGGGCTGTAAAAAAAGAAGGAAAAAATGTACCTTCTCGCTGCGTCTCTTATTTGTCATCCCTCCGTCTTCTCTCCCGGCCAGAACGGGAACAGGAATCACCCAGGCTCCCCTAAGCCAATTACAACACTGCAATGCAGCGTTGTGATTGCTCTAAGTGCCGTAGTTTCGCACTTAGCTAGGAAATGGGAGCCTGGGCATGTTCTCCACCCAGGCTGTAATGCAGCCTGTGTAGAGCACATGCAAAGTGCACATGACTGTTTGGCCGGCCTGAGAGTTCCCACCACTTCTCTCCCTGAGAGCAGAGCCGCCCTGCTTGCATAGCAGCTGCAGAAGGAAAAAATAAAATGATAATAACTGTCCTAACGCTGTTTTCCGTACAAATCCAAGCATGACTAATACAAATAAAGGTTGGATGTTACTAGTAACTTGGATATAAAAGAAAAAAATCACACAGTAAATGAAAAGGCAGATAATAAAATTAAACATATGTCCTTACAGGCTAAAGGCACCATAGACTAACGTCAATGTTACTAAAATAATCTCTGCAAATAATACTGTGAACAGTGACACTAATAATATCCTCACCGCTTTCCTGAATTCTACGAAGATTTATATAATCCTAGAGTCAATACTCCCACTATGCAAATATTAGGTCAAAGTGGCCCTGGCCAGAAGTCTGCCAAACAAGTTACACTCATGCGGCCATAATTCACTGTACCATTACAATATATTGCAACCTAAAATCTATCACGTGTTCTTGTAAAGTTATCACTGCATGCCAAAGATAAAAGTTAGTAATAGGGACTGCAGATCCTGCCTTTTTGCTCGTCTTATTTACTGTGAGAATAAGTATTGGCAAGGACTATGGGCCTGGGATTAATGCAGCATTAGCACATTAGCCTGGGACGCTCAAGAGGGAGTCAGTCAGTCAAGAATAACTTTATTCGGTTCGCAAAGTACCATAAAAGCATGACAAATGTACTAAATAAATAAAGTTTAAATAATCAATTTTACAATGATATGTCACTTGATTCAAATACTCAACAGTTTAAAAGCAAGTTAAATACAAATTTCTGAAAAAATTTACATATCATACCGTTTCCTTATTACAAGTGCAGTTCTGATAAAATGTAATGCTGCAGTGCAAATAGCTTCGGTGGCCAAGGAACGTAAGAAATTAAAACCATCCTGGTAATTACAGGGGCGAATTTCTCTTAAGAGTGGTAAGAGGAACCGTGACCTTGGCTCTTTGTAAAGTGCACAGAAGAGAGTACAGTGCAGCGTGCTTTGACGTGATGAACTATCACAAGGGCATTGAATGAGGGTATTGCACCATCCAGCTTGTTTAGGAAAGGCTGCTAAAAAGTGCAATGTGCAAAGCCGAAACCTAGTCATTAAAAATCTATGCTGCACGTTCGTACTGAAAGACTGATAAAATTGTTGTTGTAAAAAGGGCCGATCTAAGTGAGAATGCAGTCCTGGTTGCCGCTGTCGGTTATCAAGCTCAACAAGATAAGCCTTTTTTATGATCAATTTCATGTTTGTGTCTATGCTGGCAGGATTGTCATAATAATGCCCTAGGCCTATTTCATAAACTTTTCTTTTCACATGGAATGGCCTCGGCATTATCCAGCATCATACAGTCCTTGATAATTTCTCTTGTGAGCAATAAGTCTTCTGACAGTCAGACTTTGGCCCAGAGAATCAGTGGTGCAGTTTTAATCCGATCTGTGATAAGCTCTATCCCTACCTCAGAATGACAGAATGCTGTGGAGGTGCTTTTAGGGATCATCAATAATCTTTTTAAAAACGTATTTTCTAATATTTGCAATTGTGAACTTTTGTGATCTCCCCATACTCCAGCCCCGTCGGTAGCGATGGATAAACATTTTGATTTATATAGAGGGATCAATTCCGCTACTGGCTTGTGCCCTAACTTACATGCGAAGCGGAAAACGCCTTCCACTGCCCTATTAGTGTTCAGCACCCTAGATGTAATAAGGGGGGTCCCAGTTCAATTTATTTTTTAAAACATTCCCCAGTTAGGTACAATTAGAAACTTTGTCTTGCCCTTTACCATAAATTTCCTAGATCTAGTTTGACTTGGGCCACAGACCATAATGTAAAATTTAGAGAAATTTACTTTTAGATCCAAAGCTAGCATAAAATCATTAAAAACATTCAGGGACTTCTGTAGGCTATTTGCAGTTAATGCCATTAAAACCGTGTCGTCCGCATATGACAACAACGGTATCGCCTTGCCTCCAACTTTCGGAAAATCTAATTCCTGACCTATTAAGGCTGCTTCTAGAATATTTGTGTACACAAGAAAGAGGAAGGGGGCCAATATGCACCCCTGTCGAACTCCCTCTGTTGAAACAATGGGTTCGGTCCTTTCTCCCCCGGGGCCAAATCGTATGGTTACGCGTGGTAGATGCGTGTATGCGCAGGAGTGTGATGAGAGGTTCCTCAAAACCCATGTCTCCCATCATGGACCACAATTTTCCCCTATTGACCGTATCGAAAGCACTGGACAAGTCCATGAAGGCAAGGTGGATTGACACCTTCCTTGCCTTCATGTGCTTGCCCGTGTTCAAGGCCAAATTGAGGCACTGTTCATTTGTCCCCCTGCCTCTTCTAAATCCATATTGGGTTTGGGATATTAGCCCAATAGAATCAGCCCAGGTCTCAAGTCTCGCTAAAATGACCCTCCCCGACACCTTCACCGTAGCGTCAATTATGGAAATAGGCCTATAACAGGCCGGATCTTCCTTGTTTCCCTTTTTGTACACAGGTACCACAATGGCCTCTTTCCATGATGTTGGGATGGGACTGGTTATTGCTGCTCTAAAAATATTAGTCAGGAGGGGTGCCCAGAGTTGGATATTACTTTTAAATAAATCAAGGGGTACCCCATCAGGTCCTGCAGCTTTAAGTTGTATACCTTTCCTGAGGGCATCCTCAACCTCGCTGAATGATAGGGAAGCTCTCAAATGAAGTGCAGTAACTGGATTTAATAAGACGTCTTGACTTGCTTCCTGGCTAGTGATACCCTTCGGGTTAAATATGTTTGTGTAGTGCGATTCCCACACTTTCTCTGGGATTAGTGAGTCCATACCCCTAGCGTCATTTGAAAATAATGGGCGGTTTATTACCTCCCAAAAACTCCTAGGGCCCGATTCACAGAACTAACTTAAGACAAAATCCTAAACTTACTACCATTTTGGTATTCACAGAAGGCACTTACTCATTTTGGTATTCACAGAAGGCACTTACTCATTTAGGTATTCACAGAAGTTAGGAGTTCTCATTTTACTAGTCCTAAGGTTAGGACTCCTAACTTTACAACTACTAAACTGAGAAAAATCCTAATTTTAAGGCTTTCGGTATTCACAGAAGGCATTTAGGAGTCCTAAAGTTAGGAGTCCTAAATTTAGGACTACTAAATTGAGAAAAATCCTAATTTTAAGACTTTCGGTATTCACAGAAGGCATTTAGGAGTCCTAAAGTTAGGAGTCCTAACTATACTACTACTAAACTGAGAAAAATCCTAATTTTAAGACTTTCGGTATTCACAGAAGGCATTTAGGAGTCCTAAAGTTAGGACTCCTAACTTCTGTGAATACCGAAATGAGTAAGTGCCTTCTGTGAATACCAAAATGAGTAAGTGCCTTCTGTGAATACCAAAATGGTAGTAAGTTTAGGATTTTGTCTTACGTTAGTTCTGTGAATCGGGCCCACAGAGTCTTTTACGCTGCTTGCCCTCTCTAAATCCGCCCAGGCCTGCTTTCGCAGTTCTTTCTTCCTCTGCGCGACTACAATCTTGTAGGTCTGTCTTGCGAGCTTGATTAAGGTATTATCTCTAGGGCTTGTGTGTAATGCCTTTTTAAAATCCGTTTGGGCCCTTGTGCACTCGGTATTAAACCATTTGGTCCCCCTGGTTTCTCTTATTATTATTGGGTTCCTCAAATTTCGGGACACTTCCCTGCAAGTTCCCTGGAATCCCTGTATGACCGCTCCGGGTGGAGTCATGGTCTAGGCATTTTAAAATGGCGCTTAGGTTTGCTTTGATAATACTCTCCTCAAATTGGGGGGGGCTTTATCTTGTTCCATTTTGTCCTTACCCCTTGATTTGGGTTATACTGGAGGAGGCGACCATCCCCTTCCTCCTCCTGGGCAATTACGTGTAGGGAGGCGGTAGGAGGATTATGATTGCTTGCATTGTTGGGCTCTACTTCAAAACTATCCACCAGGGTGGCATATTATCTGGATATTAACATATAGTCAACAACACTTTCCCTTCCTCTGCCCATAAAGGTGGGGTATTGAATTGCCGTGTTACTGACCAAGGGGTCAACAAAAAGCAAGTCATTCACAATAATAATATAATTTAAAGCATCTCCCTGTGGCGTGTGTATAAAATGTGTTAGTGGTTGACCCTTAGTGCCCATTAACCCACACACTCCATTTGAGCTATGCCGGCATAGGGAACAATTAAAATCCCCCACCCAATAGATAGACAAGGGTTGCCACTTTTCCGCGATCTGATCGATTTCCTCCTTTAGATTTACAATAATATCCCATCTATTTGAATCAAAAACATTGTAATACCAATTAATTAAAAGTGTCTTGACCTGAAACAAGTTAAAAATCAAAATCAGTTGCCACCAGGTTGAATTTATAACGGCCTTTGCTTTGATGGACCCATATTTAAGGGAGATCGATGTCGCCAGACCTCCTTTCGCTCTCCCTGCAGGTGAGTGAATTGCATGAACATTAAAGGAGCAATAGCCATCTAGTTCAATGTTCTCCCTAGACCATGTTTCCCGAGTACAGATGATATCAAAAGTATTTGCATAGTTTAACCACATTTCATCCTCTAATTTCGAGCGGATGCCTGCGATGTTCCAAGAGAGAATTCTAAAAGGATAGGTTTTGTTCGACCTTATACCTGGATTCTCCCTATGGCTAACAGTGGTGGAATTCAAGCCAGGCTCATGTATTCCTAAATTATGTAGAATTGGGGGGCTAGTTAAAACATCCCCAGACTCCAGCTCCTTGTTACTGATAAAAGTATCTAGTGGTTTGTGTATATGATGATCCAAGTGTTTAGGCTCCAGGCTGTTCCCTTCTATTCTAACCACTGGATGATGGATTTCCCGGGATACCCCTCCTGTCATTAACATCTTACTTGTGATATATGGATCCGAGGGTAGTCAATCAATTTCTGTTAGACCAGATAATGCCTCAAAACAATTGGGATGAAACCATGAGGTGGGCTGGGGCGGGGCGTTTCTATTCACAGGGCACTGACGAGACATGATACCCCCTTGATGTGGAGGGTAAAAATAACCCAGAGGACGGGCTTGTAAATGCTCTAAAGGGGAGTCTCTAAGATGACATATGGCAAAATCCACCCACCTCTCATCATTAAAATTCAGGACCACACAGTCACCTCCTTTTTCTTTTTGTGTTTTCCCCAACCAGCTTACCCTCCTTGCCATTATGATGTGCTTGCGCCAGTTTACCTGGGGCTGTATTTTACTGGTGCACCAGTGAACAGATTTATTGATGGGACTCTGGCAGCTTTCATGGTGACATAGTGGGACATGTAGGACCACTGTCAGGATCAGCGTCTAAGGGGCGCACTCAGGGGGAGGTTTAATTTGATATTTTCATCCTGCCTAGCTGGCTCAAATGCCCATATTCGGCCTTTCCTTATTCTCTATGCTCCCTCTGCAATGTCTTTCAGAGCTCAGGGGGTTAGGTTCCCTTTGTTCCCTTTGTTCATTGACGACCCTCCTCTCATGCCTTCTTGCCTGAATTAGCAGCATTATTTCAGGATCCTTTTGATTTACCCTAGCCCTGTGGGGATCTGATGTATTGGCCTCTACGCCACTGGCCACAAGACCCTCTAGTGATGACCTCCCACCCTTAGGAACACCAAGGGTGACATTTTCACCCCTCTCTATCAGGCCTTTATCCAGGGAGTATCTTTCATTAAAACCACTTTGCTTCTCCATGCTCCTCGATGTCAACAATAGCTGGCCGAGCTGCTTCTCTATACGGGCCAGCCGGGATAAAATGGGTTCCAGGGATTCTGTTACTATTTTACCAAATCTGACTGACATCATGTCCATGTCACACAAAGTCTTTGTCTTAGCAGGCCCTCCTCCCACTCGGGGTCTTCCCACAGAACAAGGGGGGTTTTGCTTTGTTCTCTTGATCCTTGGCAAGTGACCCAAAGTCCGTTGATCAGTCCCAGTTACAATTGGGTCAATACGCTTTCTTTTTCCCCCGCCACATTTTGGTCCCTCGTGATCATTGATATTTCTACTCCTCCGACTGTTGACCCTCCACCCATGGGGTTCTGATTCAGGATAACGATAGTGGGTGAAAGAGCAATTAAGGGTTCTTACTGAGAAATGGGGGGGTTACAGGTGTTGTTCGGTTTAGGTCCTC
Source organism: Triturus cristatus (assembly GCF_964204655.1). NCBI lineage: Eukaryota > Metazoa > Chordata > Amphibia > Caudata > Salamandridae > Triturus > Triturus cristatus. The sequence goes on along the minus strand of NC_140581.1, from coordinate 686,249,038 downwards.
TACAGTTATCGGAGGGATGGACTGTGCAGAGCGCGTGTTCATTGTTGGTAATGGTGATGTTGGGCCTAACGAAAGCCTACGTTCTGCCAATTCAATTTCTTTATTAAGAGCCCCCACTGCCTTTTGTAGGAAGCCGTCTAGTGTGGTGTCTTTACGTTTAGGCACGGGTGTAGGTTTCTTTCACCCCATCTCAGTGAAAGTCTTAGGGTCTCAATATACACAAGACAGGTTAAGTGGGTGTAAGGGTTATGTCCCTGCCCATCCAGTCCCTTCTCCTTACTTTTGCTTTTGGCAGATGTCCCCAATCATGGATCCAAGAGATGTGGCCCAGCCCGGCTTCCTCCGGACAGTGACGGGCACAGACGTGCCTGCCCTTGGCCCGGGCATGCCAGTGCGCGTCCCGGGCGCGGAAGGCAGCATCAGGCAGGTGCCGCTGGGGACTGCTGGGAGATGTAGTCTCCCCGATGGCCGTTACCCTCACGGCAGGAAAATGGTGTAGCTGGTGGCCGTTCCCCTCACGGCAGGTAAGTGGCGCAGCTGATGGCCGTTCCCCTCACGGCGGTGAAATGCGCTGTTTACCAGTTTACAGAGGGAGTCAGTAGTAGCTATAGTTCTAAAGTAGTCCCCCGTGAAGTTTAATACAAACACTGAAGTGGAGAGGAAGTATAAACCACCAATAGCATTAGGTTACAGAGGAATACTCCACTGAGACAAGATGTAATTGGCAAAGTTTCCAGTTATTAGCTGAAGGAGGTTGGTCAAAGGAAAGACAGTGGTTCAAAGAGGCAGAATGAAAGTCCATTCTATGTATAGTGATAGCAATAGGCTTGTTGACTGCATGCTATCAGAACCTAAAAAGAAGTCTTCACAGAGAACATGTCTGTATTGACAATGATATCTGAGGCACCCTTATTAAACTTTCCTGATCTTTTTCCTGTTATAAGGTTTTAGAAGGGCTTTGGTATTGCATCACTTCAGGGCTGGCTTCTGGAAGGGGCCACAGAAAATAATCAACCAGGCTTTTTATGGCCCACTAGCTGTACAATGAGTGTCACTATTTTAGAGTGTCATGCAGTAGGCTAAATGGACAATGTTGTTGGCAGTAGTGTCTTGCTACTTCATATAATCTACCCCATTTTAATGCATAATGTGACGCCTAGTCATAGTTCATTTTGTGCTAATTGAAATTTGCTCTGCACCTGAGGGATTATTATTATTATTAGTATCTTTGGATGTAGGGAAGTACAGGTACGTATAGCACAAATCAAGATACTAAACAACGAAGCGTTGTTGTTAAATAAGTATTGGTTGTGCCAGAGGAAGCCAAAAAAGCAAAGGTATCCATACTGCTAGATGCTGTAGAACAGACTTACTTAATGATGTTTTAAGCATTTTATAGAACACTCTGCTTTGTCTTCTGGTTACTCCAGAGTGGCTGGAAAAGAACATGTTGCTGAGTGGCAAGTTAGATGTCAATCGATGTCTCAGTCTTGTACTTTGCAGTTGTATGCTGAGTATGGTTTGAGAGCAATTATGGGAAAGCAGGACTTTCATGATCTAGGTTTAGTTTGGTTCCACCCTCAGATTTGGATTCATGGCATTCCACGGTCTGTGGCCCTGGATTCCCAGAGTCTTTTCTCAATCTTTCATCAGTTTACTGAATCTTTGGGTGATCAGCCATGCGTTCTTGAGCCTTGTGCTCTCTTTGGCTCTTAGTGGAGCAGCTGAATTACTTGTTGCCAGGTGTCTGCTCCATCTTTGAAGGGCCTTAAATACTGACTTCCCAAATAATATCCCAGAAGTGTTCAAGTTAATCCGGAGCGGAGGAGGCCAAGTGAAACTGTGTTGTGCCTTCTAGTGTTTTCGCAAGCCCAAGCTCCACTGTGATGTCTTCATACTTTCGATGGCTTTTCTGACCCTGATGTCTGAAAGGTTTCGGAATCCCGGCAAGGCTACATCTCAACCAAACTCTGCTTTCCTCAGTCTCCCTGAGTTCCCTGAGTACCCAACCATTGCCAATTCAGATCCAGCCTCGCCAGTACAACATGATTTTATGCCATTGTAGATATGCTCTACTGTTGCCTTGGTTCACCCTGAAAACTAATTTGGTGAAGGAAATAGTTTTCAATTTTCAAGACTCACTGCCAACTGCATTTTATCTGCAGAGCAATGGCTTTCTCAGAAAAACAGTTGAAAGTGGCTTATCGCCTATCTCATTTAGGATGTCATTTATCCACTTATATCCCTTCTTTAGAGGAGGATCATCCACTTCTATAAAATATCAACAACTCCAAGGATGAGGTGAAGAGTCTCATTGATCCTAAGGCTCCCATTTCATATTTGAATAGTGATCTGATGACCTTAACCCACAGAAATAGGGACCTATTGATTTAGTAGACCACATTGAGGCACATTGGTGTGGATTACAAATGGCTCGGAAAAAGTCCTGTTATTTCCTGACCCGTAATCACTATTACTTTGGGGAATAATTCCAGGTGTGAAGAAAATAACGGGTATTACAAGTTTTTGAAGAATAACATGCAAATCTGCATTTCTGTATCTTTTTCCCCTGTGTTCACACTCAGATTTGGGCTGCTTTGAAAAGCTAAAATATCTTTACGAAAAAAAAGTGGAATTCCTGATTTGGGGCTCATTGGAATTTACAGGCCACTTGTAATTCGGCCCCTAGTGAGAGAAACAGCTGACAATAAGAGCTTCCATGGTTCACTAGGGACTTCAGAGAAATCTGAAGTCTATAGTAGCACAGGTGATGACTGTTACGACTACTTTGTGGAGTTTATTTCATTAGGAGCAGTCTGACCATATTAATATATGGTCACCAGCCCGATAAAATAAAGGTAGCTTTTATTCAAATAAACAAATCAAAATAATCAAACATGTGAAAATTAATGATAATAATACCTCAGAATCAATGCAAATAGGAGAGAAGATAGGACCTAATCTTGAAATGAGAAAAGGGGGAGAAGAAAACAATGGTTTTACTGTGAAAAAGCTACACACTTTGTCCATGAATATGCAATCATTCATTAGTTTGAATTGAGGGTACACCTACAATGGCACCTGGCAGTGAGTTAGACTGATGCGTCAGATGATCAGACAGGAATAACCTACAGAATGTGACAGATATTATTGAAATCAACAAGGTTGTTTACCTTTCCATACCTCAACTGCAGCCAATGTATGAACTTAAATATAGAAGGCACCCAAAACAAACAGAGAAGAGTATCAATTTGAAGGACTATTATACTTGTGATACACATTTCTACATTTGTTTGATGAAATGTGTGCGTGGCCTGACCTCTGAGTGGTAAACAATGTACAAAGGGAAAATCAGATGGATATAAGGTAAGTCTATTATACAGATGCATAATTCCAGTTCACCAGTGGGAGCTCACTTTTTTTATATATAGAAAAAATATAAAGAAAGTTCAAACATTGGCAAAAGTAGAAGAATTGTCACGAAATGGGGAAAGTGATTTACAATACCGCATAGAGAAATCTATTGATTGAATTGTTGCATACTATGGACTTTGATGGGGTAAATGATAAATCAAAATAAAATGATTTCTGTGAAATTTGATGAACATCAGTTTTCTGATATACTACAAAATAAATTTTTTAGGTCGGAGACGGTGTGGCATAACGGCCACCAGTGCAGACCATGGAGAGGGGGATCCAGGTTGGAGTCTCGGCGTTCGCTCAACATCCTGTGATTCTGGGCAAATCTCCTAATCTCACCTTGCCTAGGAACATCGCCTGGAGACCCTCACTGGTGATTAGTGGCCCTATATAAATCTTATTATTATTATTACTAGGCGATCATGGTGGGAGGGATGGATTTATGTGAGGAGAATTGGTAATGGCTGTCTCTAGATACATAGAAAATGCATGCACACAACTCTGGGGAATACCAGCTCGTGCCACATTGGGTTTTGCAGACTGTTCGTGTGGAACAGCTATAGTGTAGCACTGAGAATAGTTGAATTCTTAAAAACATTAAATGAATGCCCTCTATACAATCAGGTTCTTAAGAGAGATCAGTAACCCACGCAGACATGTTGATCTCACCAAGGACCCCCTGTGGGTTTTTTCAGGAGAATTGATGATTTAGAGATCAGTGAGGAGGGAAAAACCTTGTGCTCTATTTTATTATATTATTCTGATTTCGAAAATATACATCCATATTTAATTTTTTTAGGAGATGTAAGGTACATTTTGGATTTAATTCTTTTTACTCATGTGTGGCAATCCCTTGGTCTGCCCTTCCCTTAACTTAACCCTCAATCTTGTCTGTTTAACTTCTTCTTGTCCGCATACCATAGCATATCTTCACAATAGCAGTAATCCTCTTCTCTTATAACCTAATGTGCAACTCTTCCCCCTTTTTTGAATTCATTATATTTGTTCCTCTAGGCTTTTTGCACCTGGAAATTTGTATCCTATATAAAATGAGACATGGCATCTCACGCTTTGCAAACAACTTGCACTCATCCATTTCAAAATAGTTGTGACAGTTCACTTCATTGTTTCAGATTATAAATATTAAGAGATGTTAATACTTATGAAATTATTGATTATTATTATTGATATGCCCAAAAGTCGCAGATTTTATTGATTCATAAAAAAGGCTAGAATTTGTTGTGGCTGTCGAAATGACACCAAGAACTTGTGATATTCCACTAATATGGGCGGATGGTCGCTCTGTGACTTAACACATGCACCTGATTAATGCTTCTCACAGTTTAAGGTTGTTTTAAGAGTGTAATGGCTGACATGGAGCGTCCAGGTATTAAATGTGAAACGTGTGTAACAATTCTGTTATCAAAATATTATACAGCTGAGCTAATTGCTACCACAAACAACATCAAAAAGAGTCATGTTCTGCTAGCTGGGTACTACATCTTATCCCCACTAGTCAGAGAACTCTACTACATTGGTTGTGTAGTCACATTGCTATATAACTAGGGGTGGGCGGAATTTGCGAAATTCACTTTCGCAAACTATTGTGAAAATTTAAAAAATCTCCGCAAACACGCGGAAATATCGCGAAGATGGAGACGTTTTTTTTCCGCCCATTCGCGGTATTTCCTGCGTGGACGCGGCTCGCAAACTTACCCATGTGGTTGCTCGCGGGCGCGGCCATCTTGTTTTCACTTGTCTCGCGGTGCATGATCGCGGGAAGAAAGACGTGATCGCGCGACGAATGACGTCACTGCGGGCGCGAACTGTCGCGAGACAGCGCAAATGGCACCAACAATCCAACATCTCATGGAGAACGCGACCGGATCAGGAAAACTTGTCGGCGAACGCGGGGATTCAGGTAAGGCGATCACGCGCACGCGAGAATGTATTTTTTTACAGCGCGAGCAAGCAAAAAATTTGCGGTAAGATGCGGATTGCAGAAATTTTGACATTTTCGCGCTCTCCGCGGAACGTAAAAATGTCAAATTATTGCAATTTCCGCGAGCGGAACGGAATTTTCGCCCAGGCCTATATATAACTACACAAATTACGAAATGTGTTTAACAAGTGAAGACAAATACATTATAACCATATCCAGATTATGACTGGTGTGTACATTTGAAGATAGAAATGGAACCACTTCAATTGAATACGTTGATGAACCTGGGGCAAGTGAGTTATCTGTAACAGTAGCAGTTGGGATATAGAGCTGGGGTTACATCATAACATAAAGGTAACAGAAGGATGGGTTCAAATGTTTAGGGATTACTATTATGCCACGAGCAGATCTTTTCCTGGAAGAGAACTTTGAGACACTACTGAGAGTTTCAAGGGTGCTTATGTGCGTGGCAAACCCTTCCATTAATAATTTGAAGGGCGGTAATTTTTTTGAAAGAATCACTCTACCCAGTATTTTACTTAATGTAGAATACCCCATTCCTGATACCAGAAAAAAACTTCCTACGACTTGATATACTCACCCTGCTTTGGGATGGGATAACCAGAGGATGGCGCTATTTCTGTGCAGAACCACTGTGGTGGATTACCAATACCACACTTAAAAGCTTATTATTGGGGATCCCAGCTTCAACTAATAAATGACTGTATTTATACCCCAAGGAACATCCCAGCAGTAAGACTGCAGAGGCATTCAATGGCAGCACTGACCTGTCTGCACTACACCTATGGTGGCAAGGGGAGAAAGAAACTTTTTTTTTGTAAGTTTAAAAAGCTTTATTAATGCAAATAAAAACAAGGTACAGTAATATATCAATAATCAATAAAGGAAGTGCCAAAGATCCAATAAGTTTGTAAGAGAAGAGAGGTAAAAACATAATACAGCGCCCTTTTAGTAAAAATTAACCCAGCGTTAAGAGCAATTTAAGAACTAAGTACCATAACAATAAGCATTTTATATTTTATGAGTTTTTTAAAGAAAGAAAGAAAAGAGAGAGAAAAAAAGGGAATGTAATAAAAAGCCAAAAATAAACAGCCTGAATATAATACATAAAAATATCCAATATTAAACAGTATGCAAGGTCAAATAACAATGTAATAGCAATCAAATAAGAACATTGTGAACAGGCAACTGACATTATACTCATGGTGGTTGAAAAACAAAGGTATTGTCCTTATTACGTAATGCAGAAGTAGATACATAATTAATTAGTTAGTGGAGACCAGAAGTCTTCTTTTCGGAGAAGTTGCTCAGAGGTGGTAACAGAAGCTCTATCAAGCCTATGATGTGAACAGAGAAGATTCCACCAAGCAGAAAAAGTAACTTTAGATGCATCTTTCCAATTAGAAGTGATGACCTTAAATGCGATGGCCAATAACAGATCTACAAAAGTGCCCATCTTACGATTACCAGACCAGTGTGCAGAATTACTTCCTAAAAATATGGAGTATATGTCAAACGAAAAATTAACAGAGCAAATAGAGGTGATTAAACCACATATCTTTGTCCAAAAAAGAGAAATGTTAGGGCAAAGGAAAAAAGAGTGTAAATATGTGCCCGGGGTATTCTTACTAGTCCAGCAGTTAGGGGAAAGGTCAGAACTAAACTTGGAGATAGACAATGGGGCTAAAAACAACCTTTGATAAAAGTAATAAAGTGTTTGAGAAGTACTGGCATTACAGGAAGTGTGGTGTATTTGTGTCCAAATCAAATTCCAAATGGGTATAGGAATAATATGTTGCAAGTCAGATTCCCACAAAGTTTCATTTTTACTCGTGGGGCGGGAGGGTAGAGAGAAATGGAGATATTTATATATGTGAGAAGCCCGAATAGAGGGAGAAATAGGTAAGGGTTCAAATATATGATCAGAGGATGGGGAGAGTGTCCCTGAAAGGGTAGAGAGCTGTTGATTTAATAGCAATCTTAAAGAATGATAATGGCGAAGGGAAGTGGTAGGTAAACAGAATTTAGCTTGAACTTCCTGATATGAAAGAAAGATCTTATCTTGTAACAAGTGTTTAATTTGGGTAATCTCTTTATTAACCCAGAGCCTCCAAAACAAGGTACGATTGGAAAGTTTAATGGATTTGTTATGCCATAAGGAAGAATTTAAGAATATTTGCAAAGGAGAAAGATTTTTTAAGGACCGGGTTGAAGGTTTATATAAATTGTGAAATAGTAGGGGACTTAAAGGGACGGGGAGTATGGGTAAAATTAGCCAAGAAGGTAAAGGGAAACGGGTGAACCAAGGATTCTTCCAATCAAAACAAATCTGGTACAGAGCGTTCATCAGACGAAGATAGGATGAGGTAAAACCTGTCGGATTAAGAAAGAAGAGTGATATTGATGAAAGTTAGGAAAATTAACCCCTCCCCTATCCTTGGGAGCAGATAAACAAGAGAGGGATATACAAGCCTTCCGGCCATTCCAGAGAAATCTGCTTAAAACACCATTAAGATTTTGAAATTTTTTGAAGGGGAGCTTCACTGGCAACATGGACAAATAAAAGTTGATAACAGGGAGCATCATCATTTTAGAGGTGTCCAACCTGCCCCACCAGGACAAAAATAAGGGGGACCATTTCTCTGCCATACTGGATACTCTTAGTATAACATCATTCAAATTAAGCTGGACCGTTCGAGCGACAGAGGGGGCGTATTTTATACCTAAACATGTGATATAGTTAGAATTCCATTTAAAATCGGTCCCTTCAAACGTACTTTTTAAACAATATTTATTTAAAGGGAGCACTTCTGATTTAGAAAAGTTTAATTTATAACCGGAAAAAGCAGCATAAGAAGATAAAAGGTCTGTGAAAGCAGGCAAAGAGACAGAAGGGTCAGAGAGATATAATAAAATATCATCCGCGTATGCAGTAAATTTAATTTCAAAGGACTTATGTGTAAAAACACGAAAAACAGAAGAATGCCTTAGAGAGTGAAGAAAGGTTTCGAGAGATAAAATAAAAAGCAAAGGTAAAAGAGGGCAACCCTGACGAGTGCCACGCTGAAGGGCAAAGTAAGAAGATTGAGACCCATTAACAAAAACAGAGGTGGTAGGAGAAGAGTAAAGCAAATTGATAAACGATAAAATAACGGGGCCAAAACCATGCCATTTCAATGCACGCATCATAAAAAGCCAATGAATGCGATCAAAAGCTTTCTCATCGTCCAAGGCGATGGCCGCCACAGGGGAAGAGTTCTTAAAAGCAAGATGTATGATATTTAAAAAATGTTGAGAATTGTCTGCTAACATTCTACCCTTGACAAAGTCGGTTTGTTCTTTTCCAATCAAATTTGGAATAATGTGGTTGATACGAAGGGCTAGTACCTTAGCAAAAATCTTGCAATCCAAGTTGATTAAAGAAATGGGACGATAATTAGCACAGGGGGAGGGATCTTTATCTTTCTTTGGAATTAAACATATAGCTTCAAGAAATGAACCACGGGCCTCTTTATGTGAGATAAAATGCTGAAAAAGAGACAAAAGATGAGGATGAAGAGTCTGTGAGAAGCAGGAATTAAACTCAGCAGTAAACCCGTCTGGGCCAGGGGACTTATCTTTTGGTAACAGGGCTAGGGCGGAGTTCAATTCGGAAATGGACAGATCTTTCTCTATTAAAGAGCAATCAGGAGAAGAAGGGGGGCGAGGTGGTAGGGACCCAAAGAAAGCCTCCAATTCAATATTGGTGGGGAAAGATTCTGGGATGTCGAAGGTCTTATAAAAATCTGTGAAACAATTTAATATCTCCTCATCTTTAAAGTGATTAACTCCCTTATCGTCAATAATATTAATTATTTTAGATCTTTGAACTTTAACCTTCAAATAGTTAGCAAGCAGTTTACCTGCTCTGGTACGGCCACCATAGAATTTAGAAGTAATTTTAAGTAGCACCCCAGAGGCCTCTTCCGTCGATTTTCTGTTAAAATTCAATTTAGCTTGGACTCATTTCTTCAGAGTATCCTCGTTTTTAGAGGAAAAGTAGGAGTGCTCAAGCTGCTTAATGGATGATAGTAATGAGGCTGATTCCTTAAGAAGTTGCTTACTTTTTATAGCAACATAATCAATGATGAAGCCAATGGCCGTCACCTTGAAAGCGTCCCAGATAGTATGAAAGGCAATATCGGAATTGGCATTGAGGAGGAAAAATTCAGACAAGAAGTCTTTAAAGCGCCCAATAAAAGAAGGGTCTTTGAGTAGATAGTTATTAAAGCGCCATCTGCGGGATTTGGAGGGCACCGACGGGAGATCCAAATTGATGAAAAAAGGGGATGGTCAGAAATGAGTATGGATCCAATTTCAGCATGAATTAAATTAGGAATAAGATTAGGACTCAAGAAAATATAATCGATTCTGGAAGTAGAGTTGTGAGAGGGAGAATAAAAAGTAAATTCTAAACTATCTGGGTTATATATTCGCCATGCATCTACCAATCCCCTGGATTGATTAGTATTAGTGAAAGTCTTTTGCATTTTATTGGGAATGTACTTTGCAGTGGATTTCCTGTCAATGAAGGGATCCATGACCAGATTACAATCACCGCCCACCAGGAGGTTAGAACCATGACAGGATTGCAGTGTGCGCGACATGGACAGCCAAAACTGTGAATCTACACCAGTGGGACCATATACGTTAAGAAGAGAAATGGGGGAACCATTAATAGTAAGATGTAAAAGAAGCCATCTGCCATCGGAGTCCCTCTCCTCCTTTTCTATAACCAGAGAGAGAGATTTATGAAAAAGTGTCACCACACCATTCTTTCGGTCTTTAGCTGGAGAGCAATAAACATGCCCAACCCATTGTTTTTTAAGAGAGCTAATATCCTTATTTGTAAGATGGGACTCTTGAAGCATCGCAATTTTGCAGTGTAGTCTGGATAAATGAGTAAGAACCCTCTGTTTCTTGACAGGATTACGCAGGCCATTGACATTCCAGGATATAATACAAATATTATCAATCATGATAATGAAGAAGAAACATTAAATAACACCATGAGCAATATAAAATTGATAAAATTGTAAAGAAAACAAGTGGAGATTTTGTAACCAACAAATAGGATATACTGCAAGAGATCCAAACATAAAAAAGGAACAGTGAAAAAGTAAAGAACAGGAGAAAAGACAAAAAATGTATGAAAAAATCAGAAATGCATAATTTATTTATTTATTTGAAGGTTTTATATAGCGCGAACAAGATCCTTGCGGGTATCAGAGCGCTTTACATGTCATATATTGGAAACAAGTATAAACATAGAAACATACAATTATAGGTGATTCAGATATAAGGTGCTCAATAATGCAAACTAGTAATTACAATACGGTGCTCAATAATACAGACTAGTAATTAGAATACAGTAATAAGTAAGTAATTCGCATGAGTTTAGCCATGAGAATCGCTTTCACTTCTTTTTTGAAGGAGGCAGTGGAGGGGTTCATTCTTATTTCTGTGGGCAAAGCATTCCAAATCCTGGGAGCCATTCCAGAGATGGAACGGTTGTAAGTTTTTTTCGTGGCAAATCGTGGTGGTTTCAGTAGAAGATTCTTGGAGCTTCTGGAAGCTCTATTACCAGCAGAAAGTACCAGTTTCTGAGCTAGATAGCTCGGGGAATTGTAGTGTAAGGCCTTGTGCGTTATACATGCGATTTTTAGATGACTTCTAGCTTCAAACAGGAGCTAGTTGAGGGCTCTAAGGTCTGGAGAGATGTGAGAGGTTCTTTTTGAGCCTGTGATGAGTCTCACAGCTGAATTGATAGCGGCTCTTAGCGGGGCTATCGTCGACCTGGGGAGGCCGCCTAGGGTTACAGCCCCATATTCTACTCTTGGGATTACTAGGGCTTGAACTGCATGTTTGAAGTCGTTTGCTGGCAGGAAGGGTTTTAGTTTTCGCAGGGGGTACATGTGGAAATTTGCTCCTTTTGTGGTGGCGCTGATATGCTTCTGCATCTTTAGGTTACTGTCCCGTGTCACACCTAGCGATTTCGCTGATTCAATAATGAGAGGTTGCCCTTTGAGTGCTGTTAGGTGGTGGATGATTTGTTGGGTGGGCGATTAGGAGGAACTCCATTTTGAGGGAGTTTAGTTTCAAATGGTTTTCGGCCAACCCTGTTTGAGTTTTTTGTAGCGTTGTGTTGAGAGATTTGATATCCTCAAGTGAATAGATCTTGATGTAGAGATGGGAGTCATCTGCATACATATGGAAATGGATCTCGGAGAGACTGAGAAGTTCAGTGAGTGGTTCCATGGAAAGGTTGAAAATTGTGGGTGAAAGGGAAGAGCCTTGTGGTACTCCTTTTTTTTTTCTTTTGTTTATTGTCTACGAGAGGTTAATGCTCACATACAAAATAATATACACAGTATTAAGAATATACAGATAACATAACCTAACTCAGTAATTATACATTAGACAACAGAGCATTTATTCCGCCAAAAACAAAGACCCCCAGATTGCCGTGAATTTAGCTATTGAGCGGATACCTCTTGCCTTAGCCAGCGCCTGTTCCATATCGTGTATTTGCCTTACTAACAGCCACAAATCCCTAACAGATGGGGGTTTTGATGATATCCACTCTCTAGCTATGGTTAATCTTGCAGAGACTAGTAAGATAAGAAGCAAACTATTGCTTTTAAGGCGCTCAGAACTATTTCCCATCATGATTTCATTAATTGACAAAGGTGCTCCTATCCCCAACTTCTGAAGGAGAACAATCCAACATTCTGCCAGAATATAGCCAGTACCGGACATGTTACAAACATATGTTTTATGTCAGCCGCATATAATTTACATCTAGGGCATTTTGTCCGATCACTAGTCGTCGTATTGTCAGATGACCACTAAGGTAGGGTGCATTTTATGCAAAAGGTAGGACATGCCCTGATGTGTGTGGCATGTCCTGATAGTGAAATACTGCCAATTTTGTTTTTCACTATTGCAAGGCTATCTGTTCCCATAAGCCAGAATGGGCAGTTTGTTTAAAACATCTTATAAACATAACTGACCCTAGGAACAAGATAGGAACATAAAGTTTAGTATGCCTGAACTCAGAATGTTAAGATGCATCGTTTTAGTAAGGGTGATTTTTACATTCTGTGTCTGAAAATACCACTTTTAGAAAGTAGGTATTTTCTTGCCTAACCATCCAGTGTGCCTCTGCTAGGTTTGTGTATTGCATGTCTGGGTTTTGGATGACAGGGGGGAGCTGGAGAGGGCTGTGACTCAAGAAGTCTGATGAGTCAAAGCTGGGCTGAATAGGCCTGGGTTGCCTTTGGAGTAGGGGGAAGAGATTTACGTTTCATCTGAATGGGCCTAGTCTGCCTTCAACAGTGCCAACTCCACCTCCTGCCAGGAAGCTTCACCAGTGAAGACAGAACTGGTTTTGGCTGGGTACAGACACTATCTGCCTTCAGAGAACAAAGGATTTTGTGGTATAACTATTGGGGCCCAGACCCCAGAACTTTAAATCACTTCTGGGAAATCAAGAGGAAATCTTTGCAGAGGAGAAGAGCCAGAGAAGCTGAGGAGGAATACTGCCCCTGTGCTGTTTGCTGTCTGGGTTGGCCGGCAGTGGCTGCATGCTGCCAAAGAAAGAAGAAAAAGGACTTTGCAGTTTTGCTTTGTCACCTGCTTGAAGAGAAGATCTCCAAGGGCTTGAAACTGAGCTTGCCTCTTGTTCTGAAGTCTCAGGAACACAAAGACTTCACCCCTTCTGTCTGCCTGCATCTAGGTCTGCTGTTTTAGCTGCTACAGGAGGAAATTGCAACACCAACGCCGGTGAGCGACGCCCTAATCTGCACCGAAGCCGCGAGAGCTGCTCCGACTTGTGGAGTAGACCCAATACCGGCTGCTGTGCCACATCGAGGCCAGCGAGCAATGCCGTAACCTGCCCAAAGCTGTGAGCGCGGCTTCGACTTGCAACATGGACCCGACGCCTGCTGCTGTGCTGCATCAACTCCGAAGCCAACATCATGATCGCGGACCCGATCCTCTACGTGAGTGACCGTGAATCCATCGACATCGCAACATCGTAAGGAACAGTGGTTTCAGCGCCATTGTGAAGTCACCTCCCCGATGCAGTAATTGTGTCTTGTCGCTCTGTGTGTGTTGATAGGGATAGACTGGATTAAGGAATCTAGAAGTAAAGTATCTGGATGCACAGAGTTATGTGGGAAGTAAGGTAGCTCGTAAGAGCGGAGTAAGGCACCTAATTCTTTAGATGATAAGGAATTTTTCATCCTGATTGGGCGGGATAAGGCATTGGGGTAAGGCACTGTATTCCATCTTGGGGGCTCATGATTTTGGGGGCTTACGTGTAGAAGTTGGGTGCGATTAGAATTTTTGATGTGTGTGTATGTTCTGGGATCATGTTTAGGGCGCGCTAGCTTGGGTTGCTGTAGAATCAGATCGTGTAGAGTTTGGATGACAGTTTTGACATGTTGCAGAGATAATAATATCTCGTCTAGTCTGGGGTCTGTATTGAGAGTTGCCATATTTGATGGATGGATTGTGGGTGGTGAAGGAGGAGTAGTTGTGCCTTGTGTGAAGTTTGAGGGGGAGTCGCATTCGGGATCCTTGTGTTGAGATATTTCTGTGGGTATGTCGATAGAGAGGGAGGGTGTAGAGCTTGGGTGTGGAGGGGTCTTGGTGAGGGTTATGTTAGGGATTGTGGTGGTATAAGTTTAGAGGGGACAGTTGGGACATCGGGCAGACGGGAGGAAGGTGTTATATGTGTGATTGGGACCGTGTGACTCGTATTGTTGTTGGGGGAGGCATGAGAATAGGAGAGATGAGTGGCGTTATGAGGCTGAATGATGGGTTGGGAAAGAGGTGTGAGATGGTCTCTGGGAGTATTGGAGCGGGGAGATGGAATTGGAAAATAAAGAATAGAAAGAAAGACAGAAAACAGAAAAGGATGAGGAATAAAAGAAGAAAGAAAACGAACAAAAGAAAAAGAAGTGATAGAGAAAAAGAGATTGACAAGAAGTCGGAAGACTCCAGTCAAACTGACCAGAACATATTGCCAGACTAAGAAGATTAAAGGAATTAACATGAGCAGGCGGGGAACCGCAAGGACAAGACAGACGAAGACCCACAAAATGAGAAATAATCAACAAAAACCAGTGAATAGGTAGAGGAAAAGATCAAATTAAATATGGAGCGGCAGCCAGAAATATAAGGTAAGTAGCATAAACCAGAGAGAGAAATACATTGAGAAAAGATATACTTAACATATAAAGGATGAGGAAGGAGGAACACTTACCAATACATGAAGTACTATACACGATAGGAGTAGGAAGGGAAGGACAATAAGGAGGAAACAGCAAGGAGGGGAATCCGCACTACACAAGACGTATCTGTGAAAAAGAAAAAAACACGTAAAGGTTAGGAGATAAAATCACATGAGAACTGTCATATAGCACTCAAGCGTAACCAAACAAGGAAATACACAAAAAATCAACAGAACCTGTAAATTGAAAATAGTTCAACGAAGTTAGGAACAGAAACATATTACAAGAGTCAGTGTTCAGGCTTTCCCAAGATCCATTTCTTCTCCCTTGTGACGAGAAATGAACTGTCTTAAATCTTCAGGGCGGTCAAAAGAATGTGTCCGTTCCTTATAAGTAACCTTAAAAGACACAGGAATAAACAAGGCCATATCTGGCATTCATGGAGTGGAGAACAGGGCGAAAGGAAAGAAATTCCTTATGACGAGTGGCGGTGGCTCGAGCCACATCTTGCGAGAGAAAAATTCTATGACCAGCCCATAAAATCTGCTTTCTCTGTTTTGCTGCAGACAAGACCATCAACAATTCTGTATATTCGAGGAAAATAACAATAATGCCTCTGGGACGACTAGTTGAAGAGGAGGAGGAGGACCCCCCAATTCTAGGACCAATACGATGCGCACGCTGTAAGTTGAGAGTAACACCATCCTTCAGGCCAACCAACTTGGGAATATGGAGTTTTAGAAAAGCAATCATATCCGAGCCTTCCTCTCAGGAATGCCATAAAGTCTAAGGTTGTTGCTCCTATTGCGGTTTTTCAAGTCCTCAGTTTGCTGTTGAAGAAGAGCTATTTCTTTGGACATAGCTTCCACCTTAGGGATCACATCCTGGGTATCACTAACCCTCTGCTCCACCACAGTTACTCTTGACCATTTCTCCTCTAGTCTCTGGAGGGTGGCATTCGTCTCCACCACAAATGCTTTAAGTTCTTCAGCTCTTCCATAAGATCTTCCATGGTTATAGGTTGTGGAGATTTTGAGGGAGAACCAGGCTCTTTCTTTTGGCGCTTAAAGGCAGCAGTATTAGAGTCCTTACGAGTTGAAGACATATTTGCAGAGGCAACTCTTTGGTTAGAGGAAAAAGGAGGCTCCATGAACATAAATAAATTAAAAATAAAACAATTAAAAAAAATGACTCGAATGGTATCTGGTTAGCAGGTACCGTGAAAAACAGCAAAAAAGATCCCAGAGTAAAGAACACAAAAGACGTTAATTATCCACTATATCCCTCTCCTATAATGATATTGAGGATATAATACCTAAGAGAGTACACAGTCCACATGTATCTCCACAATATACCACATGATTTTTCCAGAACAGAGAGATGACATTAACAAGATGAGGTGCCACTTCCATCAGGCGGGCAACTAGAGCCAAATTTCGGGGGGGGCTGAAAAAGATTTCGGGGGGGCTAAGTCTTCCAGCCATAGGCAGAGTGGCTGTAAGAAGGTGTGAAAACACAACAAAAGCCTCATTAACGAATACATGGTCTTTTAAAGACCTGTGAAGTACTCTGGTGCGGCTGCAATTAAACGGACGCCAGCCCGCGAGGCTGTCTCAGCCGGGATGACACACATGACGGGGGGGCCTGAAGCCCGGTGGGCCCAATGGGTGTTGCGCGCCCCACTTCCATGGAGTGTATAGTAACTACTCCATTGTATTTCTACAGAAAAAACAGCCAAGAGGAAGCAAAAATGCCCGGGAACCACAAAACCCCCTGACATATCTCTGACTACAGCCGCCAGTGAGAACCGCGAATGGCGGCAAACAAAATGGCGGCCGCAACGATGTTTGCTGAGGCAACTCCAAACGCGGGAGAAGCAGGGCAAAAACGATCCCAGAGAAAAGAAAACAGAAGCTGTTAAATATCCTCTATATCCCACTCCTATAATGATATTGAGGATATAATACTTAAGAGAATACACAGTCCACATGTATCTCCACAATATACCTCATGCTTATTCAGAATAGAGAGATGACATTAACAGGAAGAGGTGCCACTTCCAGGGATTGTATAGTAACTGCTCCGGTGGCTTATTGCAGAAAAAATAGCCAGGATTAAACAAAAATGCCGAGGAACCACAAAACCCCCGGACAAATCTCAGAAAACGTCCGCCAGTAAGAACTGCAAATCGCGGCAAACAAAATGGCGGCCACAACGATGCCTATTGAGGCAAAACCGAAACGCGGAGAAAGCAGGGCAAAAACGGCCAAAAAAATAGAGAAAAAGACAGCTACCTGCTCTCCCGCGTCGGTACAGCAAAGGGCTTCAATCCATGCAGTGAAAGGAATGCTGCTGCCGCTCCATATCGAAACGAGTCTCAGCCGAGACACGGAGCTTCAGGGACTTGCGGCCATCTTGATCGGCGCTCAAGCCATGCCCCCGCGAGAAAGAAACTTTTCATCCTAACACAAACGACCTTGATGGCCTGGTATCAAATTACAGCCTGTCTAGGGTGGCAGGGCAAAATCACAGTGGAAACACGTCTATGGGAAGGGACCATGCTGAAAGAGGCACACACATTACAGGGTTTATGCATTGGAACCTTATTAGAATCACTAAAATAATGCCATGGTGGAAGAGGGAAATATTAAAGCCTTCTCATGCAACTGTCATATCAACATGCCAAGGCTTACAAATACAATCAGCTCTAAAAGCTGAGGATGTTGATTGGTTTGAATTACCTGACTATATCCCATTTTTTTTTTTTTGTTAAACCATTTTATTGGGTTTTCAATATTCAGAAATCATTACATATATTTACCATACATGAATACAGGCGAAATATGAAGGGTACATTAATGGTACTGAGGCATCATTTCATGCAATAATTACAAATCAGGCTCCAGAGGATATCAATGAAGCGCCTTGGAGGAAGGGATCTCTCCTGAAGAAAGTGTGGCCTCCTGTGTTTGTACCAAAGAGAGAAGTGGAGAGATAACCAGCTGCTAACTTGGGGTACTAAACCGGGGTGAGGGACGAGAGGGGAGGGGGGGTTCGGTGTGTGTGTGTTGATATATTTTAAGTGACGGGGCTACGGGCACAGCCGAGGGAAAGCGAGTTGTGGCCCCGCAAGGGATTACCAGTGGCCAATGTGTGTGCATGCAGCAGGAGGCCTCAGGAGAGCAGGTCTACCTTGGCCCCTAGAGAGGGCGTTCAGCGAGGCACCCCGGGTGGACTTTGCGACTGCGGGGGTGTAGTATCATTGTCGATTGTTTGTCGAAAGCGTAGGAGCAGCATGGCCTATTCAGGGAACTTATACACCACCCGCGCCGCACCATGCAGCCTGATTCCTCACTTGGCTGGAAGAAAGGCATGGGCTACATACGTGACTGAACTTTGTGATGCTTCCTGCGTCGGAATATGCCTAGTGAGCAGACTTCCCAGGAAGAGATGTCAGGAAGCTCCTTCACCTTATGCAAGTAGCATGGATGGCACCCCAATAATGCTGTAAGGCTGGGCAAGCCCAAAACATGTGTAGGAACGTTGCACTAGGGGAGTGACATTGAGGGCAAGCGAACTGTGACTCTGGGAATTAGCGCTGATGATGCGCCTGCGTCAGGTAGTTCCGGTGCAGGATGAAGAATTGTATAAATATATATATATTTTAATCTTTTTATCAACAATGATCATGAGACCATACAGTACAAAGTAGTGCCCATATACCACATATGGAGATATCACAAAAATGAACAGGAAAATAATCGTTGGGGAACAACAAGGACAATCAGCAATTTCCATCCCCCCTATCCCTCCATGACTGCCCCAGATTCTCTGTACTTCTGCCAGGGCGCCCACACTTTCTTCCATTTTTTAGCACAACCCCTACTTTTGTACACAGTTTCTTCGGCCCTTTGGCACCAGTCGAGGTCACGCTTCCATTCCTTCAACTGTGGATGTGTCTGCGCCCCAAGCCCCTAGCAATATTTTGTTTTGCCACTCCCGCGGCCAGGACCAACCATATTTCCACATACCTAGACCATTCAGTGTCACCTTTAATCATCAATAAGAGCCACTTCGGCTCCATCTGAAACGTCTCCCCACCACACTAGACATGGTATCAGTGACCTTCATCCAGAAGGGGATGATCTCTGGGTACTCTCACAAGATATGAAAGAAGGTGCCCTCTTGTTGGCGGCCCCTTACGTATAACGCCGACTGACTCCTGCCCCGTGTATAGAGGTGCATGCTGGGATAGTAGGTACAGTGGAGGATTTTTAGTTGCACCAGTCTGAACCTAGAATGGATTGCAATCTCTCTAGGACTCTGCAACGCATCCTGCCAGTCCTCATCGTCTATACTACCAAGATCATTGGCCCAAGCTGCTCTAAGAGTGATTAGGGGGGCAGGAATGTTGTTTATCAGTTTGCGATAAATCGTGGATGTGGGTTTCTCTGTTATGGGGTCAAGTAACAACCAATCCTCCATCGGGGAGTATTCCGGAATAGACGTACCACTCTGTACATACGATCGTAGGGCATGCAATAGTCAAATATGATGGTATCTCTTCGACTGGTGTAGGTTGTATTCCCTTCGGAGGTATTCAAAGGAGCGGGGGGAATCCCCTTTCCAGACATCACCTACACTTTCGATCGCTATCAACTTCCACCCCTTGAAGCCTGTTAGAGCAGCCACCTCCCGCAATTGCTCACCCAACCACAGCGGGGTTCTCCCGGTCAGTTTGCCCGCCCACCCTTGGAGTTCATTAGCCTCTCTCCAGCACTGCAGTACTACCATGGTGTGTTCAGGCCACCCCGTCTGCGACCTCCGGGCATAGAGGAGAGGTTCACAATTGTCCCTCGGCGTAACCATCCTATCCACCCTGTAGGCAGGTTCACTACTGTCCATATATACTCAGTCATTTATCACCTGAAGCTGCGAGGCCCAGTAATATAACTTGACATCTGGGAGCGCCAGACCTCTGTCGTACACTCCCCTGTGGAGCTTGTGCAGCACAATTCTCAGGGACCCTCCGTCCCACAACAAGGTTCACACCGCCTGTGATATTCGTTTGAAAGCGCATGGGGGAACAGGGTATGGTGTAAGAATTGTATATTTTTGAAGCAGAAGTTCCTGGGAACCTTCGGGAATTCTAGAGTGCGCTCCCACTCTTTATTGTGGAGTGGTCTTCTATACTCCTCCTCCCATTTGTAGCGTAGCTGAGTAAGTGGGGCAGGTGCCAATTGTCGGATGGCTTTATATATCCAAGTGATGAGGTGATGGCCGAGGCCCATAGTTAGCACTGTGTGGAGCACTGGATGAGCCAAGGGTTCACCCCCAGATGGGTCCCAGAGATGTCGGCAATCGAGTACAAGCTGCCGGTGAAGAAGTAACTGCCCCAGGGGGAGTCGGCTCTCTTCTGACAACTGATCGAAAGGGTGAAGTTGGCCCTCAAGAAAAAGGGACTCCACCTCAAGGAGCGAGAGGTCGGTCCAGGCTTGTAGTTCCCGGGCAGTGTAGTAGACCCTGCCGCGAGGCAGGCCAATGAGCGGCAGCAGTGGGGTATAGAGCAGGGCCCCTCAGGACAGGCAACGGATTCGGAGCATACAGGCCTTCGCTTTAGTCACCTGTATCGAAAGTGTTGAGGCAGGCCGGTAAGAGCAGGCAATGGATAGCTGGTAACGATAAAGGTCCAGCCTCAGAACAGGCCACCCCCAGATAAAGCCCCGCTGTCCAGCGAGATAGCCACTGGAGCTGTGCTGCCAGGAAATACTCCTCAAATGACGGGCCCCCAGGCCTCCCCGATCCTCCGGCAGCTGCAGCTTAGCTGGGGCGACTTGCCGATGGGCGCTTCCCCAAAAAAGGGAGCAAAGCAGGGGGTCCAATTCCCTGAAGAAGGAACTGGGAGGGATGACCAGAAGGTTTGGTAAATAGTAGAGGAGGTGAGGCAAAAGGACCATCTTTGCCAGGGTGATTTTCCCTATGGGAGCCATGGAAGAGTCCTCCAAAAACCGAACAAGGAGCGTATGCCAACTGGTGCTCTTCGGTGATTGCCCTCATGGGGGTATGATACAGATTGACGCCCAGGTAGCAAGTTGCCTGCACGTGCCAAGCGAGGCAAGAGTCGTAAATGCACACTTCCAGCGGGGAGAGGCCAGGGCTGGGAGGGTAGTCAGAAGATTTCGTCCAGCTGACCCTCAGTCCGGCCAGGGCGGCAAAGTCAGGCAGCGTAGCCCGAAGAGGTTCGAGATCAGCCGAGACGTCCCTCAGATAGAGGAGCAATTCATCTGCATACAGGGACACACTGTGGGCCTTGCCCACCAGAGGGATGAACCAAACCCTCCCCCCCCACAGAGGTGCATAGCTAAGGGCTCCATTGCCAGGGCAAAGAGTAGAGGGGAGAGTGGGCACTCCTGACGCATGGCCGGGGTCACTGAGAAACGAGCCGATATGTAGCGTCCTAGACGAACCCGAGAAGTGGGATTCGAGTGCAGTAACTTTGTGTAGGCCAAGAGTTTGGGCCCCACTCCCAGGGGGCGAAGCACCGTGAATAGATAGGGCCAGGACAGGGTGTCGAAAACCTTCTCCGGGTACAGGAACAGACAAGCAGCACGGGGAGTAAAGTCCCCCACCTAATCCTAGACATGAAAAAGCCGGCAAATGTTTTCGAAGGTGCTTCTGCCAGGGATAGACCCATTCTGGTCTGGGTGCATGAGCGCAGGGAGGACTTGAGCATAGCGGTCAGCTAATATTTTACTAAGGATTTTGTAATCTGCTGCCAGGACGGCAATTGGCCTATAGGAAGCCAACAGGGTTGGGTCCCTATCTGGCTTTAGGATTGAAACCAAGAGAGACTCACGAAGGGAGTGAGGGAGCTCACCACTCCTCAGTGCTGCCTCATACATTTCCGCCACCCGGGTGCCAGAAGAGCTGAAAGGGTACTATAGTATTTTGGGGCAAGCCATCCAGACCCGGAGTTTTATAATGGGCCAAGTTCAGGATTGCCTGTTTTATATCAGCCGGCGTGATCTCTGAGTCTAGGGAAATCTTTGCTTGGAGAGGGATCTGGGGCAAGGGGAGGGTGGCGAGGAACTGGTCTATTGACTCCGAGGAATCGCTCAACGTAGCCCTATACACTTCAGCATAATAGTAATAGTCATAGAAGGTCTGAGAATGGACCGTATCGCCAGAAGGGGTGGCCACCTCAGTGATAGGACGAGTTTCGGAATCCTGGCGTATAAACCATGCCAGGAGTGCGCCTGGCCTATCACCCTCTCGGTGTACTCTGGCAGCGTGCGCCTTGAAATTGTACCGTCTGAGGTCTGCAAGAAGAGCTGAGTAGGTGGTCTTCGCCTCCGCCAGCCGGGCTGCAGACGCCGGGTTGGTATCCACAACCTTACTGAGGGCAACAAGCTTGCACTCTCCGCTTGTAAGTCCCTTTCAAGCTTTCTAGAGACATCCACTATCTGTCAATGCATGCCCCCTAGTGACTACCTTAAAGGCATCCCATTCCAGCTTTCTGGTGGATGCCGTGTTTGAGTTTTCAGAGAAGTAGCAGCAGATGTTGGATTCCTGTTCATGGCGAAACACCGAGTCCTCAAGACAGTCACACGGCAGCCACCAGATGGGAGCAGGGGGAGGGGCAGACCGCCACTTAAGGGTTATGAGGTGTGCGTCGTGGTCAGACAGAACCCGGCTTAGGTAGTCCTCGCGCTGGACCAAACGGACAACCTCGGGCGAGCATAAGAAGCGGTTAAGGCACATGTAGAGGCTATGTGAGATAGAATGAAATGAATATAGTTTAGTTGTGGGGTGCGGCATCTCAAAAATATCAGCAAGTGACCAATGGCTTACCCAGGCGCGGAAGCGCTCCTACTGTGCATAAGGTGGGGAACGAGGAAGGGGAGGGTGGGACCCGTCCATGGAGAGGTCAAGCACACAGTAGTAATCCCCCCCTAGTATCCATGGTGATGCTGTAAATTGGGCCTAGGAGCTCGAGAGGGAATCCCAAAATCTCCCCTGTTCAGTGTTGGGTGCATAAATACTACATAGGAGTACAGGTTGACCATCTAGGTTCCCCTCAAGAAGGGCATACCACCCCTCCATTTTTTTTTTAAACAAACTTTATTAGGTTTATAAACCAAGACATTAACATTTCCCAAAATGTAAGTCTAGTCCCCCTCCCCTCTTTATGAAGTACAATTGTATGAGAATAGGATCTTTGGTGCATTCCTATGGGATTTCCCTGCTGTGTCCTCGAAGTATAAGAACCATGTGACAAGGGGAGCAACCTCCAATACTCAATGGGGCCCATATAAAGAAACATCACTATCCCTAATAAGTCTAACCTAAATCTAAGTTCCCCCCACTTCCTCCAGGCATGTCACATCCCCGTTACTCTGTACTTATCAATAACCATTAGCAGTGCGTAATTGGTGGTCTCCAAAATTCAAACAATACAGGCTTGTACATACCATCCCTCAATGTCGACTTCCCTTACGGGCTTCCTGAAAGGGGACGGCAGGCCGAAGCCTACTGAGTGAGTAGTGGCACAAAAAGTACCACGCCATCGCTTGTGCAGGTGGTCTAGCTCTTCAGTACTAAGATGTGCCTCTTGTAAGAAGACTATTTGCGCCTGCTGATGCTTGGTGTAAGAGATACCGCGGAATGCTTGTGGGCAGTGTGCATGTCTTGTGTATTCAGAGTGAGGAGACCGGTGTCAGCTGTAGGGGTCATGGTGAGGCAAAAGTAGTGCAAAGAAAAAGGGGGGGAGCGTGGCAAAGGACCCACCCCCAGCTAGGAAATGCTAGCTCCCAGAACTTAGTGGCACTTACCCACCACAGTTTTGGAGAGGGGGAGGGACCAGAAGGTTAGGTGATAACTGTGTCGGGACATGTTCCCAATACTGGAGACCTACCGCAATCGACAGTGCAGCCAAACAAAACATGAACTGCCCATGAAGAGCCAGGGAGATGGAGGGGCCGGGAGCACCAGAGGGAGGTAATGTTAATGCTGTAATTATACTCGAGCTGCAGTTCAGCCAAAAGATCAAAGAACATTTAGATGGGAGTGTCGGCCGTCTGAGGAGTCACGATTGGCGGCATCGGTGACTCAGCCTGGGGAGTGCCCGAGCCACTGGGGTCCTCCTGGGCGGTGAAAATGTGGGGGCCCCTCTCGTCATCTGGGGCCACAGAAGTAGGTCCCAAATCCGCTGCAGCCTGCAGGGCCTTTCTGCGTTCAACAATGATTTGCTGCAGGTTGAGAAAGCTGGAAAGGGAGCCCCAGGGCAGGGATCTTGTGAGTGACTGATTCCCCCTTCTTGCAGAGTCGCTTGTTCTGGGGTCCTCACGCTCACAGGGTACGACCAACATTCAACAGCCTAAGTTCATTTGAGTGCTGATCAATGCAGTCCGATGCCTCGGCCAGGTCAGTGAGGAAAGAGGTGGTGCCATCAAAGATTATCTTGAGGCACGCTGAAAACAGCACTGAGTATTGTATCCCCTGCTGGCAAAGACAGCGTTTTACTTCCAAGAAGGACAATCCCTGGCGCTGCACGGCATGTGTGTAGTCGGGGAACATCAAAACGTGCGTGTTCACCACTTGGAGAGGTCCGCTCTGTCTGGCAGCGTGCAGCACCGCGTCCCTATCTTTGAAATGAATAAATTTCACCAGCAGTGGTCGATAAGGAGAGCCTGGAGGTGGGTGATGGGCCAGGACATGGTGCGCCTTCTCAAGGGAGAAAAAAACGTGAGGTCCGAGGCTGGGGTGAAGGATTTGAATCAGCCCTCCAGATAAGTGATGTGGTCCGGACCCTCAGCCTCCTACGAAAGTCCCAAAATCCATACGTTGACATCGCCCGCCCTGCATTCCAGCTGTGTAGCACGGCTCTGGAGATCGCGCAGCACCGTCTGATGGTCATTTGTGAGGTGTTGTAGAGCAGAGAAGGTTTTCTCCCCATCTGTAACCCTGTCCGCAAGCTTATTGTGGTTGTCTCGTAGAAGGTTAATGTCAGTGGCCAAGGCTCCAAACCTGTCCTCCATGGTGACCCTGGAGTGCTCAATAGCAGCCAGCACGTTGTCCAGCTTGTCAGATATGGTAAGGGGCCATCGTGGCTTCTCCCTTTCCCTGTGGGGTACCGAGGACCGGAAATAGTCGCCGGGCAGGAGCCGGCGCCTGGGGCCCGGTGTTCGAACTGAGCCACCCCATAGCTTAGGGGAATGACCACACAATGCCAGCTAGGGACTCCTCGCCAAGTCCCCTGCAGCGCGGCAGTCAATGTTGTGCCCCTGCCTCTCAGTGCACGCCAAGGAGTCAGTCAAGATAGGAAGTGCTATACAAGCAAGTTGAGGATCTGTCCCGGTCTCGGACAGTTTGCAGGACTGAGGATCAGGAGTGGTGAAGGGATGCCCTCGCAAATCCACGTGGGTCCTACAGGAGAGCAGGGCCAACTAGGCAGGCCAGGAGGCAGCGGTAGAGCTGGGAAATGCCAACATCCAGCCCCAAGGTGGAGGCACTCCCCAGCGCCTCGAATATGGTGCCGATTTAGGGACCAAGTACCTCTGGGGGCCACCGTCTGAGGGGGGCCAGCAGGGAGCTCCCCCTCGCTATGGATGGGAAGAGGCAGATAGACGTCAAGAGGCAGCGAGGCCAGGCCCTCCTGTATAAGTAACTCACTTGGGGGCATATTAACAAGCCAGGCGATAAAATTATCGCCGCCTTAGCGGCAGAAAACTGCCGCTAAAACGGCGATAATGGGCTTGATAATATGCTCTATGGAATTCCAATTGAAGCTCAGGTTAGGCGTCCTTCACATCTAACATGGGCTTCAATTGGAATTTCATAGAGCATATTATCAAGACCATTATCGCCGTTTTAGCGGCAGTTTTCTGCCGCTAGGGCGGCGATAATTTTATCGCCTGGCTTGTTAATATGCCCCTTGATGCCTCAATTGTGGCACCGATGTAGAGCTTATGAGGAAGCAAGAAGTCTCACCCCACACCTCGATTGTAGTGCCGATGTGGGGTTCAGAGGGGGCCCCAGATCGCGAGTCCCCCTCCCAGAGATGCTATCTCCGCCCCCTCCAGGGAGGCGTCATGCCCTGGATTTTTGCCTCCTTGTGCCTCGATTATGGCCCGAACCGGCGGCCTGGGTATAGGCTCCGCCTGACAGATATCCACCGAGTACGGCAAAGCGCTGCACGCCCAGCTGGAAACGGAACCAGGTGCCCCACTGGAGCTCACCCCAGAAGTTGCCTCGTGGAAGTCACAGGCCGCACCACCCGGCGAGGGGGGCCCAGTTTACCGCAACGCTGCAGAGATTCCCAGGCCCCACCGCGGACACAACTTCGTCCATCTGCCGGCCTCTCAGGCAAGTGGAGTGCGGGGGAGGCCGGGATCAGCAGCACTCACACTCCTTCTGCAACTCCTCAGCTGACTCCTCGCCGCACCCCGATGCAGGTGCCATAGCAAGAGGGCCCACAATGAGGCCCCATGTAGACCCTTCTCTTAGTCCAGTTGCTGTGCAGGAAAGCGGCTCAGCTCCGCCCACACGTGTGCTCCTCCTGTGCCAGGTCCGGCCAGTGCATGGTGATGCATGACCCCGGGGGCCAATAGATCCAAGATGCGGCGAGGGTCCCCCGCTGTCCTGTATATGCCACACAGGGGGCCAATGTCCACAGGCAGAGATCCTGCACTCCACAGCAGTCGCAGCCGTGCAGGCAAATGAAGGCTGGGCGCCACCATGTTGTGAGCTGCTCGGCGTGTTCAGACCAGCGTTCCTTTCAGCCGCGCTGCCACCGGCCTCCAGGCTTCAGCAAGGGAGAGGCACGACCTGGCAAACTCCGCAGGTCTGCAGTGTCTCCGTGTCGCCCCACCAGCCTAGATTAACACCCGTGGTCGGGCCTGCTCACAGAGCTCTTGGCAGGCACGTCTGCCATCTTGGCTGGCTTGGCCACACTCCCTACCTGACTATACCCCATTAGCGATAACATCCTATTTGGAGAATCACCCATGTCTAAAACTCTAATCAACAACATGCCAGCCAGTTTGCTGACTCTAAGACAAAAGTGGGAAGGGGTGCAATTGAAGATATTGACTTGGATGCCTCCTTGATGCATCCTACAGAGGTGACTATTGAAACAAAACTGTTTCTGATTCAGCTAAAATTCCTGCATCCTCTATTTAAATTAGACTTTACAAAGTGGAGTAAGCCCAAACATCCAATTGTGTGAAGTGTGGCAGGCAAAAGGGAACTTTCCCTTATACCACCGGTGGATCTGGCAAACTCAAAGAATACTGGAGAGGCATATTGGGCAAGTTCAAAGTGATTCTAGAATGTAAAATTCTCTTCATGCCTCAATTTGTGATCTTGGGTTTTCCAAGAGATATAGGTCTCTCAAGGAAGAAACTTCTGTTTTGTATGTTGGGTCTTGTGTTTGCCACGAGAGACACTGCAAGACAGTGGGGATCTCCACAAATGCTAAAAGGGTCATGGAAGTCATGGATGGATTGGTGCCTGGGGGGTGTAAAAGTGGTGTATGAGAGTGGAGGTTTGCAAAAAAGTTTTAAAAGATTTGGGGGAGGAGGAGAGATTACTACCATCTGAGAGAGGAAGAAACAAATACTGCAAACCAAGGGCCAGCTTGTATAGGGGTAAATGAGAGACTTAAGGAGGAGGAGTGGACAGGGTACTTTAGACATATCAATAAAAACATAAAACACATGTAAGGTTTGTCACGGTATTATGTCTAGCTGTCACATTAGATAAGTATTATGAATGTAATAGGACTCACTGCCTGCTTGATTATGCATTTTTCTATTGTATATCCATGGTTTTCTGCACTACGGATGATAAATACAATTAAAACATTTAAAAAACACAGTTGCTGTGTAAAAAAATACCAAGTTTCATTCAAAAAAAGAGACATGAGTCAGTAAAATGTTGTGGGAGAAGGAAGACCGAGGGAATGGACAAAGGGGAAAAATACCAAAAGTGTGGGCATGGAATAATTGGTGCAAACTATAACGTCAAGCGAGGAAGTTGAAACAACCGATGTCGCAGACATGGTTTCCTGCATCCACTAAACCTTTAAAGGGCTCTGCCCTCTTTGACCCATAGGTCAACTACCAGTTCTGTGGTGGCTGGGACAGCATGTTCCAGATCCTACCCTAGGTGTTGTCCTCCATAACTGTAATCTTCATTGGCTCATTCTCCATCTTCTCCACGTGGTATGTTTCCTAAGTGTTGTGTGGTGTCTTACCCTGAAATCTGATAGTACCCATCTGCTAATGACCCCCTCCTCTTGGTCCTAGGTTTATTGAGGAGCTTTTTATGAAATAGTTTTACTAATCTTGGGCGATATAGACAAAGATATTGATGTGTCCATCAATAATATCTTGAATCTAGAACATCCTCCCTCTATTTTGTACTCCATCCACTGTCTTTGGGAGCAGCATCCAAAGTAGAGGAAGTAGCCCTTTTTACTCTGGATATCTGGACTGCAGCGTGTATCCAGTGATCAGGTAGCTTTAATTATAGTGCAGGTTTCCTATTATTCTGACAATGGAAAAGCATCCTACAAATCTTGGTGAAAACGTGTGATCTTGGAATAGACAGGTAATTGGTAGATAGCCAGGGCTTCTTAAACATGGGCCTGCACTATGTTTCATGTCTGCAAACCAGTCACCCCAAGGTTTTTCTTTTTTAAATGGATTAAGACTGAATCTTGGATTTTAAGTATGTCTTTGAGTAGAGTTTGTACAGAAGGAGCTATGGAGGGGCAAAAGGTAGGTGGACAAATGTGGCAATGAAGGAACCCTGGGGAACAGAAACACAGGGAGCGACCCAAAGAGGTGTGTACGGTCTTACTGTAGGAAAATTCCATAGTTGGATTCTTTGCATCCACTGTTCCAAATGATCCATTAAAAACATCTTAAATACCGTTCAAGTGTCTTTAGTCTTTCTGTCCGCCCATCTGTCTGGGAACGGAAGCTAGTGGATGTCAAATGTACTACTTTAAGTTGTTCAGGCAATGTTCTCCAAAATCTAGCTATTAATTGAGACCCTCTATTTTAACGATGAAATGTGGACCTCCATGTAATCTCTTTGGTGAATACTGATGCACGTATGGGGGCTGTGGGAACCTTTTCTTATGGAATAACATGTCTTCCTTAGTGAGATATTTAATTACCACTAACAAAACACAGCCTTTCCTTCTGAAGGGGGTACATTGGTTTTAAACTCTCATCGAGATCTATGCCCAGGGTTGCTGAGGTGCAGGCAAGGCCGGCAAAAAACCCACTGGTTTTCTTTGGGAGACCTTGTCTTGCGCAAAGATGACACATTGCTTTACCAAATGCTCAATCTCTCCTTTACATTTAGGCCATCAGAATTCACAGGTAATCAACTCCTGTGTTGTATGGATCCCGGATGCCATGCCACAGGGGATTAATTTATACATTTTAGGATTCGTCTGTGCAATATAGGATCTGAATTTAAAACGTATCCCTTGTGTAAAAGAAGTTCTTTATCTGGTTCATTGGGTTGGACTTGAGACAATCCACTCTGCTATGTTGAGGGTTTGATATTTTTATTTTAGGGATTGCAAAAAGGTTTCTGCATCTTCACTCGTTTTATCTGTTAGCAACGAGATTGAACGAGGAGAGATGGTCAGTTGTTGTTCTTCACCTAGACATGACATCTGCTTATGCTTGCCTATTAGCTGGTCTACAGGTCATTTTATAGTTAAATCTGGAAAAAATAAAGATCACCTAGCATGCCTTAGATTCATGAAACCCATTAATTTTAAATAGCCTACATATTTAAGATCACACCAGATTGTAATCAGATGCTGAGCCCCCTCTGCCAATGGGCCAAAGCATCTTTGATTGGCAATAGTTCTGTAACTTAGATGGTGTAATTAAAGCTCTGCAGCATTGATAGTTTGAGAATAGTATGCTATAGGATGTAACGCCCAAGTCTCCGGATCGTGTTGTGATAGATCCGCTCTGACAGCCTACGATGAGACATCAGTCTCCTTGATAAAGGGCAGTTCATTAGCTGGATGTTTCAAAACAGGGGAAGTAGTAAATGTCTCTTTAATTCTCTGAAATGCCTTTTCTTGTTCACTCTTGTGAAAATTGCTATATAGGACCACACAAGAGCAACAGCAAGAGCATCAGCACAGCAAACTTCGCAGTGGCCCCCTCTGGCATATAGGGCTGCCAAACTACACACCGCACATGGATGACTCCTGATTGGCACGCCAAAGTTCACAACCCCCTTCTCAGGCACGGAGGGTCGCCAACTTGATCCTGCACAAGGGCAGCAACCCAATTGTTGCAGCAGACTTCATGGCTAAGTTGATGGCGGCCCATTCTTGCATACAGGGCCGCTGACTTGATCCTGCACATGGACATGTTGGGATGGAAAAGTCCTCGCCATGGTAAAAGACGCGAACCCCTGTCCTGAGTGCTTAACTGTACTTTTGCCTGGATCCCTAATGCTGATTTTTTGTTATAGGCAAACACAGAACACGCAGGTGCGCCATGACATAGGCCAGTCTTAAGGATTGCGGTCGTGTTGGACCGGGAGGGGCACACGAGGCTATTTGCTCATAGTAGTGGAAGGCTACCACCTTAACTAGGAGTTAAGCAGCACAAGCACAGTGGTGGCAGCATACCATGTAGTGATCAATAGTACCAAACATTACCTTTTTACCCTGTGTCACTGTAGTGAGGTCTACAGGCTCACTCACCTTTTTAAAAGTTCCGCTGCTGTGAGCTTCACTCTCCCCTGCTCTACATCAGATAGATGTGGAGAGCTGGATAGCTCAAGAGTGGTGACTTGGTGACTCTGCATTGGCTGTATGTATGCCTTGGAAGGGTACAGTACAAGGATTGTGCAATACTGTGGAGAACATGTGTGGTTAGTACATGTGCGGGGTTTATGTATGCCTGAGAGGAATGAATTGTATGGGAGATGTAGTGCTGTGCAGTGCGTGCGCAGGGACCGCATTTGCTGGGTGTATGTGTGCTTACGTGAAGTTCAATTCATGAAGGGTGACAAGTTGTGTACCATGTACATAGTGAGTGTATGCACTGGCAGTGTGTGTGTGTTAAAAAAGTCACACTCTGGTTGAAAAAGGAAATCAGTAGTACTGAACAATGCGCTCAGACTGAGTGTATATACTGAATGCATGTGCACAGGTAAATGTACAATGCATAAAGGTGTTAGTCCAGGACTGAAAGTGTGCTGTGAAAGTACACTGAGTGAGTATGCTTGCAAAAGTACATTGTATGGAGGACACTGGGTTCCATTCTGGGAAGCCCGGGCCTGCCTGGTGAAGATATGAGGATAGGAATCTTCCCAGACAGATTTTTATATTGCTGCATTCATGTGAGCTGGTTGGGTTCACACTGAAGGGAAAAGGATGAGACAACCTTTACATTTCAAAAGACTGGTTTTTGATTTAGTGATAGATCACAAGGAATGGGCCTGGACACATCTCAGGAAGGGAGATGGGTATGATAAGATAATATCTTAAAGGATGGGTTGGGGGTTTGGGATTAACCTTTTGATGCACATATAATTGTACCTGACATCTTTAGGTGTGAACTCTTTTCACTCCCATGAATTGCATTGTGGGCAATCATCTTAGGAGTTCTGCCTGCTGTGGCAGACCTCTTCCGCGTAGGAAGATGAAAAGGAGACATGTCCACTTCAAAAGAAGCAGAACCCCAACATAAAAATTCAAAGACCCAGACCCTAAATCACATTTGGGGTCTGGAAAAGGACTATAAGAAGGGGAGAATGAGTCCCCTGAAATTTGTCATATGCTGTAGGAAGATGAATTATTATGAAGCAAGGTTTATTGGGCTTCACTATGCAATAATCTCACAATACCGCATATTGGGTCTTTTGATTAACACTAATAAATCCCTAGTTCAGTCCTGGTAGTGTGGCACAGAGCAGTCCGATTTTACTAGAGGAACATGTGTTACGCATTTCAGAGTACCACCATGGAGAATAAGTAATTGACTTGGCTCCCAAAAAATCCGACACTAATTTATAAAAAAAAACAGATTTTTCTATATTATTAGACATCAAATCTAAGACAAACAAATGAGTTTAACTAGAGTTATGGATTTTTAAAGAAAAAATAAATCAGTGCATTTCAATCTTGCAAAACGATAACATTGCGGTCAATGGGGAAATACATTACTGACAATCGGTCACTTCCAGGTAGAGTTTAGTGGAAACCACTGAGTTGTAAGGTGAGTCCCAGGACCAAACTCTGACAGTCATTTGATTTTTACCTGGCTCATAGGGCCCAGGTGCAGAGTTGTCCTGGCTGTCCCTGGTGCTGAAGTGAGAGCCATGGGATAGCTTAGACTGTGCTGGTGAGGAAGGGGGTGGGGTGCAAAATCTCAACAATGGGGCCACAGAGGCGTCGCGTTGAAGATGCTGCTGGATTCCCTCAAAGCAAACACAAGGAGATGTTGGACGGAGTGCTGAACCTTTTCAGACACTCACCCCCAGTCACAGATCTGGGTTGAATCCATCATCATTCTTTAGCTCACTTCGCCACCCCATTTCAGACCCAGCCATATGCAAATCAGGCTTGACTCAAACTGCCAAGCCAGGTCTTCCCTGGACCGAAAAATAAATTTCATTGTAGGTTATTATCAGTCCCCACGAGCACCTTGAAACTCATTACGCTAGTTGAGGTAAATTTTCTTTGACCTATAAACGTTGGTGGCGCAATGTTATACGGTTTCCACTAAAAAAGGTAGGACTGCGTATTAGGATGACAGAACTTCAGAATGTTGGGGCTGAGGCCATCTACATCATCAGAGAATGTCGGCCTAATTCCTAGCTACATGACACTGATCCCCTAGGGAATAGTGGAAACAGATATTACCCCATGTATTGTTTACTTATGCATGCCCATGGTAAACACAAGAAAGATACAACTAAAGTTTTCAATACATTTATTGACACAATTGTAGTCTTGCATCAAAAGAATGAGCTGCGATTTATTAGTCAGATAAAACAAAGCAATGTAGCCAGGATGATGAACATGGTGAAAATAATAAATAGTCCAACCATGGCAGTTTTAGTTCTAGATATTTCTACATATCGCTACCTCTACTCTGAGAGCATAATGGGTGTACCCTCTGACCGATCTCTTAGGTTAGCCTGAGCCCCCATAGCAGGATAACTCGGCCATGGAGTCGGCCTGAAGCGGCATTGCCAATCCTTCTCTGTGGGATGAAAGATCGGTGTCGGCAGAGCTGCATGTCGAACACAGGATTCGTTATACGACAGTCATGACCCAAGTGCTCCCCTGACCCGTATAAAGGGCAGTGCACTGTTTATGTAATAAAACCCATACTGTGTTAGAGGTATAGTTCTGATGCAATGATATATCTAGATGTTAAAAGCTGTCTCCGAACAGGCAACGCAAGTACTAGGATATTTTGTTCTGTCTTCCTAGCCTTCAACAAAGTGTACAGATTATGTCGTAAAAAAGGCTTTCTGAAAACAAGCAGCATGTGCGATAATTTTCTCAGAATAATATTGTGCAGGCCTAAACTTATAAAATAAAATAGCTAAACCAATGTCAACCTAAAATGAGTGAAATGCAAATCTAAAATGGAAAACAAAGTGGACTCAAGAAGGCCTCATGACAGTACCACTTACCAAGGACTTATAAGGGGGTTAAAGTCCTTGCCAACTGGGGTTAACAATTCACATGTATCATATTTTAGAGACAGAGCACTGGCATTGGGACCTAGTTAGCAGGCTACAGTGCATGTTCAGAGTCAAAACCATCAACATTGGAGAACAAAGTGTGGGGGTGAAAATACAAAAAGGGCACTTTCCTAAGTGACCCCCCCACACACTTTCCTACATCTGCCAAGCAGCCAGACAGGCTGTGTGAGAAGGGGAAGGCTTCTGTTGATGACCAAGACTGGGGGCCAAGGTCTGCTAGTCTACCTGCTGGGTGAGGGGAGATCTCCCAGGGAAACCAAGACCACCTACCCTAGAGCCTGGAGCACCAGCACTTGCCTGCTTGCCAATACCAATGTGCCCTGTGAGGAAGAGGAGAGTGTTGGAGGGAGTGAGGTCCAGGGAAGAGCCCTACTGTGAAGACTCTCTGTGCGAGGTGTGAGGATTTAGCTGTGCACCGATCAGACCGTGGCCGTGTGCAGGACTGTTTTTGAGTGACCCCCGAATGCCAGTGTAGGACCGCCGTAGACTGTGCACTTAATTGAACCTCAGCATGAGACTTTTGTCAACTGTGTTTGAGGCAATCGTACCGAAGAGTCTGTTCCCAATAGTGAGCAATGCAGCAACGATGTATGCCAGAAGGGGCTGCAGGTATCACTTTGGAATACTGTTCGTGGCGTGGCCCAGACTAAAGAATTACTGCCCTGACCAGCGGGTCTAGCCCACCAACTGCACCAAATGTTTTTCCGCCGATCGCAGGATGCCACTGAGAACATCACGCCCATCCCTGGAGCTCCATTTGGGAGCCAGAGCACTCCCCCACCTTTGCAAGGGGAAGCACAACTTACCTTTTGTGTCTGCTGTGCGGGAGCAAATCCGATCGCAGGAAACCGACCGGTAGCGCTCCTCAACAAGAAAAGACTGCGCCGCTGCATGCTGCCACATCCATCACGAGTGGTTCGACTTCGCCATACAGGCTCTGGACTTGGGAGCACCCAAGGAGAGGGCACTTGCTGTACCGCTGAACATTGCCATACAGCTGGAATTGGTAAGACTGGGACCGGGCCTTTGGGGCTTCGGGGATACACCGCTGAAGATGTTGAAGTACCATAAACACTTTTGACTGAAATCCTGAAGAGTCAAAAGGGAACTCTTGAGTGCGGTCTTACAGTTTGAATTCACTGATGTGGCCACCAGTGAATGGGGAATAACCCTAAACATGTTACACGAAGGACGGTGGGACAGGGATTTGCCTGACAACTCTAGAGCCTCAACCTCAAGGGAGATTGTGCTCTTGCTTTTGAATGGCATATACCTTTGCATGTGTCGAGTTAGAAATAAAATTACTACTTTTTCTTATAAAAGCAAGTATTTGACTGGACATTGATTTATTGTTCGTACTGTCTGCACTTTGAGTTCTGAGTCGTGTTCACTGACCTGTATTTACATCCTTCCACAGAAGCCTTGACTGCTCGACCACAGCTACCCCTGAGTGAAGTGCAGAAGGGATACTTGGACCAGTTGAGTGTGATCCATAGTAGGTCAGGGCCCAGGACATCAGAGGTAAAAGGCCTCAACCACCACTGTTTAGCCCAGTAGCCCCTGCGTGCCCCATGCCCTCTGAAAGGGGTTCGAACAGGGCAACAACCCAATCGGCCATCATCTCCTCACACCTCGCTACAGGTGTCCACTCACCAGGATCCCTACAGGACTCCCCTCCCTTTCTCATCTTCCTCACAGGGCTCACTGGTTTTGGCAAGAAGGCAGACACTGGTGTTCTATGCTCCATGGGTAGGTGGCATTGGATGTCCCTGGGTAATGTCCCCTCACCCATTTAGAAGACTGACAGGTCTTAGCCCCCACCCCTGGTCACAGGCAGAAGTCTTGTAGAGCTTCTCCTCCTCGCACAGCCTGTCTGGCTGCTTGCCAGTTGACAGTTTGGGGAACCTCATGCTTCTCTTCTTGTAGTCCTTTTACCGACACCAAATGTGACTTAGGGTCTGAGTCTTTGAAGTTTGTATTCAGGGTCTGCTTCCTTTTGAAGTACCCTCTCCTCAACCCTACCCTTCCTCCAGAAAGAACTCTATCACAGCAAGTGCGACTTTAAATCTGAAAGCCCCCACAACACAGGCCATGGGAGTGACAAAAGATGGGCCAATTTCCAGTAAAGTCTCTTTGAACCAAAGAGCATCATTTCAAGTGTCCTGGAGAGGCTGGCTCTCCTTCCTCCAAAGTGTCCTACCCAGCTCACAGGAATGGAGCAGTCCACAAATCTGTCTGGGGCATTCCTCTCCTTCCTCTTGCTACTCCAGTCAGTCCTGTGCCTCCCAAAATGGAACCAAGAATCATCCATGTATTGTACCATTCACAGGCATACATACACCCAGCACATGCCTATAATACACATGCAATGCACAGTTCTACACACTAACTTGATGTAGGCCAAAGGTAAGTTAAGCACACAGCAGTGGAACTTGGCATGAGTGAGCCTGTATGTATCACTCGAGTGACACAGGTAACAAGCATTGGCATAGCCAATAGGTCTCGCCTTTGGGACCTTAATAGTGTTTAGCCATGCAACAGTTCCATAACTGTGATCGCGATCAAGCATCAAAGCGGTAAAAGCGGCGCGCGTTCCCGCGCACATGCACTGTAGCTCTAGGCTGGCCTGGTAGTACTTTTTGGAGCCCTCTCAATAAGTCTCGCCAGACCAGCGCATGCGCTGGGTCAGGCGAGACCTAAAAAGGCCTGTTCAACTCTACTGATCACTACACTGTATGCTGCCACCACCACACTTGTGCTGCTTAACTCCTGGTAAAGGCAGTAGCCTTTCACCACTATGAGGGTAGCACTGTGGGCACCACTCCCAGTCCAAAGAGACCGCAATATGTGACACAAACGTATGTAATGGTGCACCTGCATGACCAGTGTTCGTACCCATAACAAAAATCAGCACCAGGGATTCAGACATCATTGCAGCTGTGGCACTCAGGGACGTGGGTACATGTCCATCACCATGCAAGAGACTTTTCCATCCCAACAAAGCATATTTTCTCAAATAAAAGGCTATATGATCCTCAATAAATCAATTTTTTGTAATCGCTTTGACATAGATGTTCATGCTCAACTGTATTCTCACAAGAAACCCAGCAACTTCACCAGTCCAGACAGTGCAGGTAAAGACCACACAATGCAAGATCCTGTAGCCATGTATGCATGGGGAGTCTATATTAGGGACAGCAGATGTGTGGCGAATCATATACCAATCCCTTTGAGTTGTCAGTAGCTGATCAATGGTTTGCGACCGCAGTTACAGTCACAAACTATTGAAACATTCCTCTCTGACTCCTAAATATTTGGAGTGGGTAGCCCCTTTCACTCCTTCACCTATTTGTAATTTAAACAGAGTTGCTAAACCCCAGGTAAAAAGCTTTTGTAAGTAGTAAAAGGGTATTTTTGCAATCATAAACCCTATGACTTGTGATTTGTATGTTCCACCCACTGATTTTATTCAGGTGACCTTGATCCTCTTACAGCCCCTGCCATTCCTCTCATCATTGCAAGGGGCCCTCGATTGTGTGCACTTTTTCCTTGGTTGTGGAATGCTCTCCTGCTGGGACCTTTCTCTCCATCTCTGTCCAGCACTCGTTTTTCCAAGGCAGCCCTACAGCTCGCTCACCTGCAGTTCTACAGGGTCCATTCCTTTAGAAGGTCTGACCATCTTGGAGGATAGGTGGACAAATCTAGGTGGAGTTTCTACTTGGATCACTTCGTAATCCCAGAACAGGCAACTAAACTAATTTTAAAAAGATATCCGTATTTTTTTAGCAATACTACGCCACCGCCTAACCTGCCACACCTGATTCTCTGCTTCCTACTTAGGGCCGCAAAGGAAACATGAGCATCTTGGTATTCTTCACCTTGTAATACCAGTAGTATCGCTTCACCGTCACCTTGTAATACCAGTAGTATCGGTTAATCGTCCCATGTAATAACAGTAGTATCGGTTTATCGTTTAATACCGAGATCTGATTTTGAAAGCAGGATCGAGATAACATGACAGGCTCTGTTGAAGGGTTCATGCAGGTTACTACATGGCTGCCCTATATTTGCCCTTTGTGCAGGGTTTGAATGGATTTCTGCTGTTGTTATGAAGCCTCTAGGGCAGGATGGGCCCTGCGTCCTGGCTGATAATGAAGGCGGAAGTAACATTATCCGGGATGGTTGAAGAGATCCGTCTCACAGGTTGCTCGGTGACACAATACCCCTTTCTTTCTCTGGAAATGGAGCACCTGGACAGATATCTCTTGATTGTTTACCACCAGATACTGAATAAAGGTATCGGGTGTTCTTTGTTAATGATTTATCCAGCCAGGTTCACTTACATTTTCATTGTT
The DNA here is from genome assembly GCF_964204655.1 of Triturus cristatus. Lineage (NCBI taxonomy): Eukaryota > Metazoa > Chordata > Amphibia > Caudata > Salamandridae > Triturus > Triturus cristatus. The sequence continues at coordinate 686,211,251 of NC_140581.1, read as the reverse complement.
TGGTGCACTGCGCTCGCGACTGACAGTTTTGTGCTCACATGAATTGGGAGGAAGGAAGGAAGGAACCATCAACGAGGGGTACAAGGGAAGCAACACTGCCCTACATTCGGGGTGCATTTACTGCGGATGTTCCTGAAGCTTCGTATAATGGAGATGGTAGAGGTCCATGGACGTCATTTAGATGTGCCAGGGGTCGCCGTTACGACCTCTAGCTTGCCCTTTGCGATCCCTGGCACTGACCTTGCGACCCCTGATCTCAGTGGTGTCAAAATCAGTGCCTAGAACAACAGGGCTGCTCGTCCTAATGGGCGTCAGTAGGGGCTCCACTTTCCTGGTTTTCTGGCATTTTTTTTTACTACACACTATAATATTATTGTCAATTTTTGTAATACAAATGGAGTACAATTAGCTAGAATATGTCCCTATCTGGCACCTGAGGTAAGTAAAAAAAAATGTAAGTATGTTTGTAAGCATGATTACGATTGAGAGTGTGAGTGTGTGTATGTGAGAGAGAGTGTGTGTGTGTGTGTGTGTGCGCGCGTGCATGTGTGCGTGAGTGAAAGGTAAAGGTCAAATGGCATGTGATGTCACTTCTGCTACCCCAGTCTGTTTGGTTAATTAACGTCCAAGTAGAGGCCAGGGGCATTTTATTCCAATGGGGTCCAATTCATAATCAAACATACCACTTTTCAAGTTAAAAATCACAACCATTATTGATAGAACCAGGATAGGAGTCATTTTATCCTCGTAATGGGGCTTTGAGAATATCGGCATTCTGGCAGCATGGTGGAGTTCAGTATATAAATATTTAGGGCGTGGACCTACTTTGTGCGCATTCAGTGGAGAAAGTAGGTGAACACCGACTAATCTACATCTTTGTGGATATTCGCTTGTCCTGGGGTTTGTTTTCCATCCTGTCAATGGCATAAATAGGAGCGTTTTCAGGATGAGAATGATTATTGAGGGCAAAGTTTTTTTATGCAGGGCAAATTATTTTTCCAGTGGGGAAACATAAGTAAATGTGCTAAATCCACATTTGCGCAAAGTTTCCACACGCAGAAACTTCACATATTTCATAAGGTTCAAAACTACGACTTCTTTCCTCTGTTGTTAATCCAGAGGCAGTTTGGGATTTCAAGCCACGCCTTCCTTCCTTGAGTGAATGTAGGGCAGATAGATACACAGAGTCAAAACAGAAAGCAATGTGCTTGTTTAATAATGGGTGAGAGTGCATGTTTTCATGGATAGGTGGAAGTTTAGGGTAGATATATGCAGGCGTGAGATGGTGGATGGATGAGAGAAGGCGAGCCAGCATAGATAAATGACAATGTGAGATTGGTTGAATGAGTAAAGATGGATGATTGGATGAATGGATGAGCTTGTGAGGACTGCTGGAAGAATTAATGATTGTATGAGGAGGATTGGGTGCAAGAATGACAATGAAATAGTGGGTAGAATAAGTGGTCAAATGGAAACAAGATTGAATTTGAAAATAGATGCATGGATGAATGGATAGATTGATTGATGGATAAGAGTGTGGGGTTCAGTATTTTCTCAAGGTTTTTTGAAGTCCTAGGCAACTATGCAATTTTGACACCCACTTTATCCCTTTCCAGTGCCCAGGTACTTACTTTTACATTCAACAGGTAAGTGATTGACACTTCCCAGCATAGGTGACCTTCTGTGTGATATATTCATACACTCCTACCTAGTGAGTCTCGCTTTAGATATGCATTGATGAAGAACCGAATCAATGAGAGGGTAAGGACAGTAACATGAATTACTACATGTTTCTTGCATCAATTGCACTGTATTACACACAGATGAGCATGTTTCCCACACATCTAATCTAAATTCAATCCCCTCTCTTTTTTTCTTGAGTCGTCAAATTTGATCCTCTTCCCTCAAATGCTATCCATCTTGTCCTTTTCCTAGTCTTTCTGTCCAGCCTTACTTCTCTTCCGTCCCAGTGAGACAATCCTTCCACCACAAACCCCACATATTCCTGTTTTATGCCGGGTTGACAGACCAGGGTAAGCTGGGTATGGTGTTGAGACGAGGCACAAAACACGCCTGGGGCATATTCACAATGATCTATCGCTCAGTTAACGGCACTTTATCACAGCCAAAGTTGCGATAAACTTATCGTCCCAATCACAAGCTCGTGTTACCAGACCACAGCACCAGTTTACCCACGATAGCAGCCACAAAAAACATCGCCACAGATGACCCCTGCAACTATCGCAAATGAGATGCAGAGTAGGCGTTACCGTGCGAAGCCGCAACAACACCACACCTCAACATTCTCAACGACCAGCCAGATCGGAGATAAGAACACAAAACAGGCGATAAGGCTCGTTAGCACCCGGAAACTAACACCTGCTCAGACCTGGTGCAAAGTCGGACGACAGCCTGCACCACAAAAGGGAGCCCAGCCCAGAGCTACATCGGAAGGGCAACAGATGCCATGGAGCCACTGGTCATGCGGCCCGGACACCCAAGAGGGCCACAATACCCACTGCCACCACCTCAGGACCCCAACCCCCCACCCGGAACCCCCCCCCCGGACCACCACAGAGGCAGCGCAGACAAAGACAACGGACACCCAGGAAGCGCACCAGCCTCACAGACCCAACACCTGACAATGTCATTGCCCACTTCAGGCTCAAAAGGACAACCATCCTACGCATCCTCACCATCATCGCCCAACAGGCCGACGGCACCAACACAGCGGACAACCAACATCCCACCCCACACAAAGCTGCTGACTGTGCTGCACCTGTTGGCCCCTGGTAACCCCCAACCAACACCTGCCAGAGTCGGAGGAGTCTCACAGCCAGCCACATTCAAGTCCCTCACACCTGTCCTGGACATCACCATCAGCCTGGTACCCCAGTCCCTATACATCCAACACAGTGCGCAGGATCCGCTGGAAACCAAGCAAGGATCATATGCCATAGCTGGATGCACACACGTGTTGGAGGCAATCCACAGCACACATGTCCTACCTGTGCCCCCTGGTGACACAGCACACAATCACCGCAATAGAAAGCACACGTCTCACATCAGTGTGCAGGCAACATCCGAACACTGTGGAACCTCCACCAATGTTGCCTCCAAATACCCAGCCAGTGTGCATGATTCCTTGATCCTCCGACAGTCCATCATCAACCAGCGTTCTCAGGATGGCACCAAGGGAAATGCACAGCCCCTTGGCAAGTTCCAAATGAACACCCCACTCACCTCAACTCCACAACCATGCAACTCACAACTCTGGCAATGCACACGTCACAAAATCACAACCAACATGCAAAACAACATGCCCACCCACCAGACACGACACAACAACTTACAATGGTAACCTGTGCAAGCCGTGAACATGAGCCATCAATGGCATGGCACCTCAGCCACACACTAGACGAATGTGGGGAGAGGTGGCAACCAGGCATGTGTGAAGGATGCAGGAGAACCATGATTGGGAAAGTACACAATGCCAAGAGTGGCGAAGATGTGCTGGACAGACCGCAGTATGCAGAACACACCCATATCCTTGGCGACATACACATCTGGTGTATGGAGTGTAGTGGACAGTGGACGCAACCATGTCACCCCAGCCAGTGGGGGAGTTCACGGAAATGTTGCCTGTTACGTCTCCCCTGTAAGCGTGAGCGGAGTGGGATGGCCCGGCGTATGCCAGGCCAGCGTAGGGGTGTGAATAAAAACCATGTAGCCCTGGGCGTGGTCCTCTTTCGGAAAGCCAAAAGTCTCTGCCAGGGCGGCGCCTCTCACCCCGCCACGAGGCCGATGCCGTCCTCGTGAGCGGAGCTGCCTGCGATCCTGTGCGCCTGCCGTACCCCGAACTCGTCAGGCCCGCCCCTGCGCAGCCAGGCCACACTGATCACCTGCCGACACCGGCATGTGTCAAGGAGGGCCCACCACGTGCCGGCGCAAGCTCCAAGCCGGAGGCCCGCGACCTTGGCAGCCTCCTCAGACCATTACGGCCTCCATGACACAGGCCTGCTTTAGTCCTTTCTCGTTGACGTACTCTACTCTCCGCCTCCGGCCTACACCACGATCAAGTAGGTCACACATTTGGAACTGACTCTTGATTACACAATGGCAGAGTACATATGTACATTGCAGATCTTATATCAGTGTACTCCCTTCGATGTGATGCCACCAACTCTGTGCATGGCATTCTTACGACACATGTCCATTGTCCCCTGCTGACCACTGCCTTCGGCCTACACTACGGACAAGTAGATCACACATTTGGAACTAAGTCTTGATCACACATTGTCCGTGTACACACAATAATGAAGATTCTACTTCACTGTACTCCCGTCGATCAGGTGGCAGCAACCATGTGCATAGCATCCCAACGAAACGTGGCTGTGGGCCCACAGGGACTACTGCTCCTGGCCTACGCTGCACTCGAGTAAGCCACAGAATTGGAACTGAACATCGATCATTCAAAGGCAGAGTAAGAATCATTGCACGCAAGGAGAGGTGTAAGAGGAAGACGTGGTTCAGGCAGGAGGAAAAAAAGGATCATCGTTACCGAGATGATCGAACACTACCGACAACTGCCCTGGTGTCACTAACTCTGTGCATCGCAAGACAACGACACGTGGTTGTGGGCCCTTGCTGACCGCTGCACCCGGCCTACACTGCAGTCGAATAGGTCACACACAGTTTTGAATTCAGCCTTGATTTATTTATGGCTGACTTGATGTCATTGTACACGACTCAACGCAGACTGCATCCCCTTTCAACCCCGGTGCCACTATGTCTATTCCCCGAGATCCATGGACACTTTCTGGTTGGACTTTGGTGGCGACTGAGTCCATGGACTTGGGGTTGTTGTCGCCATCATGGCGGTGACACTGACTTTGTGGCGAAAACGAGGCCGTGGCATTCCACTCCTCCATTTGCTGCTTCCGGACAACTTCCACCCTCTGCAATATGCCATGGAGGACAACTTCCACTGTCCCCCGCAACCCTCCGCAACATACACCTCGGACATTGATGAGGACCCGCTCAGGTCACATGGCCCATCTGACTGCACAGCAAGTCACCGTCCCATGGCTGGGTGCCTGTGCCGGCCGCAGTGCATCCGGGGCCACTAACTCTGTGCTGGTCAAGTCCGGGACCCCTTCTTCTGAGATATTGGATGGCCTCTGAAGCGATGGCCTTGGGGTCATCAATGCCATGTGTCTGTGGACCTGCGCTGTCTGCAGCCTCCGGCCTCAAATGCGGCCCACCCGGGCTCACACCACAAATCGACTCCTGACCGGCTTGGATGTCGCATGACCGCAGGAGGCTCACGCCACCACCGCCAGGACTCACTCCAAACGTAAAATGCCTGTGTCGAAATGGTTGTGCTGGCAGGCTGACGGAGTTGCTTCCACATGTCGTGGATGCCATCTTCTGCCTGATCCCCTGCTCAGCACTCCAGGTGCCACTGACTCAGTGCACCACGAATCATCATCCATTACTGTCTTGGTTATGTACTGTGGTGAGTTCACGCAGCAATGTCACCTCAGGCAGTCTGGGAGACCTGGGACGATGATGAGGAAGATGATGCAGGTGAGACACCCCCCACTGCAGCTGCATCATGTAGGTCCCGAAGGGACAGAATCCTAGACATTCTCTTCACATGAGTGCGCTCAGCTCTGGAGCCCCAGACTCAGCGCACTGTAACTCACGGACACTTCTGTCTGCTCATTGTGTGCCCTCTGTACTTGCTCAGGCTACCTCCATGATGCTCCCCAGTTGTCCCTGTAATGCGGGTGTTGTCTGTTTCTGTATTCATTGTGTTCACTGTTGTATTTGTTGCCGGCACCAACAACTCCCTGAGGGCTGGCTTGCACCCATCCACACCCATCCAGCACAGGCGTCACTGTACATGTGGCAGTGCCAAAAAAGGGTCCGGGCGCACGTGCCCGTAGCCAGTTCGACATAATATCTTCATGTGTCCCTGTGGTCTTGTTGTATGCATGAGGGCCCTGGGCCCTACGACATTACATTGTGCTGTGAACAGCGGACGCAGACATGTCACCGCAGGCAGCGGGTTAGAGTTTGGACATATAGCTTTGTTGTCACCCACTCAGTTTGTAAGGGAAGTGGACTGTGCCATCGTACACAGAGCCAAAGTGGGTGTGTGACTGATATGTGCGTGCCCCTGGGCGTGGTTCTGTACTGGGAATGTGCATCTGCATGTGTCTCTATGGCAGTGTGGGTCTCCTTTGTGGGGTGTAGATGGTCCCTGAAGGGTAATGGACACCCACATATGTGTTCTGTTTTGCCTTCCATGGGTTCGGACCACACCCGCACCTGTTGGGCAGCCTCCTTTTGGCGTTCTGACACCTGGCATTGGTGTGCCATCTGTGGGTCGGTGAAGTGTTGTGTGCCAGCCGTGCTGCAGATGATTCATGCTGTGTGGTCTGTTGCTGGGGCTGGGTTCTCCTCTAAGTAGCTTGTCTGCCCTGATCCTGGTGGTGGGTTGCGTGGGATGTCCATGGGCTGTTGTAGGGCATCAGTGTCGAAGGTGTGGTGGTCGTCTCCGGCATCACTGATGGGTTTTCTGGTGTGACCTGCTGGAGGTGTTGTTTGTCCCTCTGCAATGTGAAGGGGAGTTGCATTTTGACATTTATGTTGGCGCATTGTTCTTGTAGACATGCAGACTGTGTGACAAAGTACATCATGACTGTTTGGGCGTTACTGGCAATTTCAGTTGGGACAGTGGACATTTGGACTACATGACTGATGTGAGGTTGTACCCGTACATATGCATCTCACAGTTCCCTGCTCTGTCCAATGTGATTGGCCTGTTTCTGCGCATGGGCGGACCCAGTTGTGTCCCCTGTTCTGCAGTGTTGGTGTTGCACTTTGTGCCACATTGTCATGGGATGTGCTGTGATTGCTATGTGTGTGTGCTGCAGTGTGGTACGGGGATGGGGGACATGTCCCTGGGTATTTGTGGTTGTGCAGTGTGCTACAAATCGTTGCGCATGTGTGCCATTGTGCCCATCTCCCCCCGTCCCCCCAGTCCCTTTTTGATCCTCACCCTGTTGTTGTTATGCCAGGTCCTATCGAGCTGTGTCCGGACTCCCAACTACATGCACCGTCTCCACACTGATGACTGGCCTCCATTTCCTCCAGCTCCTCCTGTGGCGCAGGACTCCCACCTCCTGTCGCCGTTGCTGCCTTCCTGTTGGCAGCGGCATTGGGCCTGGTTTAGGTTTCCACATCATGCCAGCGCCTCTTGGCCTCCTCCATTGGCCTCCTCGACACTCCGTCTGCATTCAAGATAGTCTGATTGTAGGTCAGTTGCTGGTAGTGTCCTGTCAGCTCTGTGAAGCTGGTCTTGTTTTCCTGCGGTCTGCACCCCGTCTTCCTCTCCCTCTTCTTCTTGGCCTTCACCGACCCCGTTGTTCCTTGCTGGTGGTCTGTGGGGTTCGCGTTGGCCTCTGCGCTGGGTCAGGGTGCATCCATGTTGCTACACACTTTGGATTCTTTCTGGTGTGTTGTTTTTGTAGCTTTTATAGTGCATTTTCCCTCCAGACGCGTGGGATTTGCTGGCCTTCCGCTGGTTTTCGTGGTTTTTTGTATCACGATTGGTCTCATCGCAGCTTTTTTGGCATTCATGTTTCACATTTTTGCAGTGTGGCGTTAATTTTTGCGTGGCCATTTGACGCGTTATCTGGTGACTATCGCATGGTACCACCGTGTTGTGAACACTTGGTTAACATGGCGTAATTTTCCCGCGATAGGCTGCGATCTTGAGAGTTGCGTTAAGCTACTCTTGCGGTAGTTATCACACGTTCTTGAGAATATACCCCTCTCTCCATTAATAACCCCAGAGAAAGAGTCTTTGAACAATATTTTAGATTCATAAGAGGAAGTATTTAGTGGTAGGTAGGGGTGTGCTCAGGAGTATAAGCATAGGACTGTTTTTAAGGGAAATGCTGTTGCTTCTGCGATAAATGAGAAGTGTTCCACCGAGCATGAGGAAAGAATTAAAGACACGCTCTAAACAGTTGTGTGACGATAAAGTGATTGAATATTGAGGCTCCTCTGAGTGAGTAACTCATATGGTCACAGCCAAGAAAAAAATCTGTTCGAGCTTCATCTTTGCTCAGATCCACAGTTATTAATAAGAATATTTTGATAGATTGGCAATTACTTTCCATAATCCTTGAAATGTTTCTCCAGTTCGGTGGGGCTAACGTTTTTTGGCTATTGATACAAGGGCCGTGTATCCACAAATTGAAATACCAGAAGAGTGCAGGTCTTTAACCACCTTGGTCACCCTGCTTGTGGCTTACTGTTTTTTTAATGCGTCATTTGGGTTAGCAAAAGCGGCATCAGTATTTCAAAAACACATTATTCAAAAGTTTCAGGGCATGCAAGGTGAGCAGGAGTTTCAGAGTGGTATTTTAATTCATGCAAAGTTGGTGCATGGACTAGGTCTGGGCGGTGAGCTTCGCTCCATTCGTGGAGTTTGCAGAGCCCGCGGAGTGCAGAAAACTCCGCTTCGCTTTGTGCAGCGGAGTTTTTTCCCCGCTTACGATCGCGAAGAGTAAGTTCGGAATCGCGAGCTGCTGTTCGGGTAGAATTTTTACCCGAGCAACAGGAATACCAGCACAAACTGTAGTTCGCACTGAACTCCGCCACTCGCGGAACTTTGCAGAGTTTTTGGGAATATTTTTCTTCTGAGTACTAACTAGAACACGCCCTTGAGTGATTGATGTGCCCCCTCCCACAAGAGTAGAATTTTCTTGCCTAGAGGTTTTTTGGACAATTTCATACACGATTATTGCCCTGAAGAAGTCCCGTGGTGTTTGGGATGAAACACGTAGGCTGTGCTTTTTGGACATTTCATGTTTCTTTGTATAATGAATCAAGAACATATGAATAAAAATAAGAATAAATAAGGACATCAATTGTTTAAGTCTTTATAAAAAGAAATAATTGTTTAGTCTCATATGATAACAAGATATTTCTATTTAGAATTTTGGGATATATACCTTATTATCTAAGTGTATGGGACTCTTGTAATGATACTATTGGTTCCTGTGCTCCTTTACCTCTGGAAATGTGTAATTTTGTTAATATCTGGCTGTGGTAGTGGCTGGCCCGAAGGGTGTGCACTTTTTGAAGAATTGGACAAACAGAGTGTGGCGAGTACAGGCCATAACCGTTCTTTCTATTGCCTTGCAATACGCATGCAGAGTCAGGCGTTCTCAGCCCGCGGAGCCGCTTACCTCTCCGTCGGTTCCCCGGGCTTTCTCTGAGCTGGAACCGGAGGTACCCGGCGGTCCCAGCTGTGGTGTTTAGATCTTGTGCTCAGTTCACCGTGATGCGATAACGTCAGAAGTCACGCGGCCGCTCGGCATGCTGGGAAAAGTGAGGCATGCTGGAAAGGGTAGGTCGAATGCACCGCGATGGATGCAAATGATGTGAGCTATCACATCATTTCTTAAAGCTACTCATGAGATATGAATATTCCATTTGTTTAATACGTAAGTGAAGGGCAGCTTTATGTAGTGAGCCTAAATATAGTATGAGGTGCACCCCAGTAGGCGTTGCATGTACACAGGGGGCACCAAGATGCCTGCTAGGTGTACACCGTTGGTCTACCAAGTAATGCAATATATGTATATTTATATATAAATTAATATTTGTTGAGGCAGATCTCATTCACGCCTGGTCAGTAGTGTCCCTATAGCGTAGTACTTTGTATATAGGAAACGGCCAGGCAAGAACTCAATTACTGGGTTTCTCACATGTGACCCTCTTACTTGGTAACGTCATGATGTAGCTTGGAACTTGTAACCTAAAGCTCATCGTGTGTGGCTATCAAGGCTACCAACTGTGGTGCTACACATCTGTCTAGAGACTAGGTGGTGTTGGCGGTGGTGCTTTGTTTCTGCGGAACAGTGACAGTGTAGATTTGCCCTGGGAAGGTCCAGTGGTATGTAGCAAGGGTCTGGAAAAAAGGGCATCTGAAAAAAGCGTTAACCTACTCTAGGAAAACGCACTAATTTAAAATAGTCGAAAAGAAATGTTGCAGTTGCACTTGTACTTTCTTTTCCTCTTGTCCAGTTGGCTTTTGATTCTTCTTAAGAACAGAATATTCTTATCCTTTCCCACGTTCACATACAAAAGGTTTACTAAGGCTTATCACAAATTATGAAACATTTACTAAACGATGTCTACATATGGGGCTTTTCTATTCTTAGAACCTTTTCCCATGGGACATTCTTAACCTTCCAATGAAATAACTACATTAGGCTAAACTATAGGCTGTGTAAATTAGAAACATCTGCTGAGAAGAATATTATTCAGCACCTCATTTCTTTATTATATAATGAGGAAATTAAGATTAAAGATCAACATTTTCTAGTCATGCGCTGTATTTATTTTGTAAAATAATATGAAGTCATTCTATTCAATGATAAAGTGTTTCTAGCAAAGCATTTCAAAATATTATAATATTCAAAATAATTCTTGCTATGTGATGCTTTAAAATTAATGTCAGGGTAAGGTTAATGTTAAGCATTTTGTGCACGTCTCAGCATATTTAACTTTGCTACTGGAAAAATGAAGCTTGCTCTAAACATTTTGATGCCTAGTGCTAATAGATATGGTTATATACTGCAGGTTTGCACATTAAAATATCATGTTAGTTCAATATCATTAGCAAGTTAACATTGCACATATCTCTTTTACTATATTATTTTGCGTTTTAATAAAAACTTTCTCTCACAAAGGGTTGCAAAACCAAAACTTACTACATTTAATATGAAACCTTTCTGTGTCTAAATGAAAGAAATTACAAAAATGAAGACAAATGCATTTCCAACACATTTATATCATTACATGTAGATTGATTGGAAAGCTATTAGGATCAATCCAAACATGGACAATGAATAAATAGTTACCTGGGATACGACAAGCAAGTGCAAGTGGGCAAATTAACCCTCTGAAAGTTCATTCTCAACAGTTAGTTAAGAATGCAATAAAATTCATCAATTTGAGAAAATCTTACATCAGTCTTGACCCAGTTATTTGTGTTAAGACAAAAATTGATAACAGCCCTTCCCAAGAAGCCTGGTTTGAGATTTAAAATCAAACAGTACTGTCAGCAGCAGTAGTGAACCTTGCAATCCCAACTTTATAATGCTGCCAATATACGCATATGGGTCCAGGAACCCACTCAGGTACCTGCGTGTTTTTAGGTTTTTGTTAACCTACCACACTGTCAATTTTAACATACATTTGGTTGAAACAGCTGCTGGATGCCTTTTGATTTTCAAGTCTGCAATCAAACGGGGCTCCCTCCAAGTTGTATTCTGAATAATAAAAAGACAGAGCAAGTTCTGAAGAAGACATCTATGTATGTATGTACATGCATGGCATTTTTGTACCGTGAACATAGCCAAAAGGCAGCAGAGTGCTGTGCCGGGTCAAAGACAAGCAGAAAGTCAGTGATTGATTGAAGTAGCTGGTCTGTGGTCTGTTAATGCATTATGGTGTAATGTTCTTTAAGGAGGTGTGTCTTCAACTGTTTCCGTGCAGTTTTAGGTGATGCTGATGGGTATGGGAATGTTGATCGAGATCCTGGGTGCATAGATGGAAAAGGCCTGCTGCCTTGCTTTTTTATATTTCATATTAATATAAAAGATTTGTTAAGCACAACTGCAACCTCATGGGTATCCTGGGGCTGCAGGACATAAGCCTGATGATCCCGGGGAAACTGCTGCCTGTAGGTCCACGTTTTCAGGAGTTTCCTGAATGATAAATGGTCCTGACTCAGTCAAATGTGTGTTGGTATACTATTCCACAATTTGGGTCCCTGAACTTAGGTTCTGCTCTGACTTCTTGTACCTAGGAATCTGGACTTTAGGCACAGAGGCTGAGTGTAGTAATCTGCCTGGTGTACACTTCTTAGACTACAGTCTGATGGTGCCCTGGATGCGGGTGTGCCAAGAATCACCTTAGATTGTGAGTTTCCCTGCAATATAAGTAGGTGTGCTGGTTGTGATGGCTTTGAAAATGATTCAGCTGGTTTTGAAGATGGTGCAGACCGGCAAGAGGAGTCAATGGAGTTCCATCAGGATGGGGGTGATGGGATCATAGTTCTTGTGGCCATGGATGAGATGTGCTATGGCATATAGGATACCCTGAAGGAGGTAGAGTGGCGTATGGTAGAGCATGGAGCTGGGTGCTACTTCTAACTAGATGCAAGAGTTCTGGAACTTGAACAGCCGTTCTCAAGTTGCTTTCTGAAAGAAATGATTTCACTTTCTTTAGAAGAGAGAGCTTATACCAGGCAATCTTTGTGTGTTTTCGAAATGTGTTCCTTGAGTGTGAGGTTGGTGTCCAGGCTAAATCCAAGCAAATTAGAATTCAGTGAAAGTTGGGGTCCAAAGCCACCAAGGTTCCTGTCATTGAACCATGTTTGTACTGTTTCTTGATTGTTGTTCTTGGAACTAACAGGAATTATATCTTGGTTGTGTTGAGTTTCAGGTACACGCTGGACATCTAGGTCTGGATAATGTCCAAGCAGTGTTAGAGGCGCAGGGTGTCTGAAACGAAGGAGACTTTCAAGTAGAGTTGTGTATCTTTAGCATATTGGTTAATCTTGATGATGTTTTCTTTGTCTATAGCACCAAGAGGCTCCATCTAGAGGTTAAAGATGACAAGGCACAGTAGATAAGCCAGGGGAACTCCACAGGTGATAGTGATCATTTGGTACATTGATGTGCCCATGTGAACAAACTGGTGTTGGTTGGAAAGGTGGAAGAAGAATGTTTTAAGGACATTGCTGGTGGATTCCATTCAAGACTCCAGGATGCAAATAAAGGTATGATGGTTGACTGTGTCAAAGACAGCTGAGAGGACCAGCAATATTAGGAGGCAGGGGTAATTTTCATCTGTGATCAGAAACTGAACATCTACGATGTATAATGTAGTGGTCGCAGTGCTGCAGCATGATCTGGAGTGGTAGTCATGCAGGAAATGGTTTGCATTAATATGATTGTGGAGTTGAACATAAACTGTTTTTTCAATGATTTTGCCGATTAATGGTAGGTGAATGATGGGCCAGTAGTTGGCGAGGTCATCTGTCTAGTGAGGGTCACTTTCACGCTCCTCACCCACGCCTTCCAATCCCTCAACAACATTGGACCCAAATACCTCAACGACCGAGTATGTTTTCACGTACCCAAGAGAAACCTCTGCTCCTCCAACCTCGCCCTGGCAGAGATCCCCCACATCCGCAAAAGCAGAGCCGGCGGAAGAGCTTTCTCCTACATCACAGCGAAAACCTGGAACGAGCTCCCGATCAGCATCAGACGCTCCCCAACCCTCCACGTGTTCAGGAAGGACATCAAGACCTGGCTATTCGACTGACCCGGAGCTGTCTCAAGTCGTTGGAAAGCTAAAGAACAGACAAACATGCCTGCCAGTTGCCCAACACTTTCTTGGTATACACTTCAGCATTCAAAAAAAGATTAGAGTACAAATGGAGAACCTTTTCAAATAGGTCATCATAGAGTCAGTGGAGAGCTTGACTGCTTAGTTCACACTGACAGTTCCAGCTCCAAACCATCAGGCTGGAGGAAAGATCCACATCTGCGTAGACATATGCCAACCAAATCTAGCAATCCAACATCTTTTTTTGGTTCATGGCACCTAGAATTCAAGACACAATCCATCAGCTAAATGAAGCTAAATTCTTTTTAAATATGGATCTCAATAAAGGGTATAACCACCTTGAATTATAAGAAACATCTCTCTACATCACAGATTTTGCTACTCATTATGGCCTTTCAGATGTTAGTTTTACCATTTCTTCTCCAGCTGAAGTCTTTTAGGCCCAGAGTGGAGTAATCTGCCTGGTGGACACTTCTTAGTCTGCAGTCTGATGGTGCCCTGGATACGGGTGTGCCAAGAATCACCTAAGATTGTGAGTTTCTCTGCAATATAAGTAGTTGTGCTGGTTGATTTCTCTGGCCACCAGCCAACATCGTCTAGCAGTGATTGATCAGTGCTCTCATTTCGCAGAAGTTATGGTAGTCGCTAGTGCTGTGACTGACATACTCCTACCAGTCCTTAACAAAATCATCTCTATATTTGACATCCTATTAGTAGTGAAGACAGACATTGTCCCTCTTCTCGCCAGAACAGAATTAAGAGATTTTGGTGAGAAACTGGGCCTCAAGTCTGCAGCATTTCAGAAGGATTTATGAGCACTTTAAATAAATCACTTCAAGTTGCCAAAACCACATGTAGTTCCATCTCAGACACTTTTCCACACACTGCATAATTGCCACGACACGCAGCACAACATGATTGCTCTATTGTCTCTTGAACTCATGTTGGAAGGGTAACACCAAAATTCCACATGTTGCGGAAGAGCCACATCTAGAGGTACAGCATAACCTCAGTAAGGAGTAAATGAGGTCTGGCGTTAACATGAGATGCAGAGCTCGATCCTCTAATTTGTGCCAATGGACTCTGCCACTTGCAAAACATCAAAGTGCTTGCAAGCATTGTTTAAATGGTGATCTACAGTCTTGTGGGGTTACTGGAATTAAAAGATTCATTCTCACAGTCTGGAGTGATGGTCAGACTTGCAACCTGTCCTATTTTCTCATGCTAAAAGGAAATTCATATGAGCTAACATCAACCAAAGTGTCTGATCTTGGTGAAGTCTTGAAGGGAAAATCCACAGTTACCTATCTACTCAAGAAGATAATGGAGCCTGAGCATTGTTACCAGGTGCCAAGATGTGACTTCCGCCGTCCTGGCCCTTCTACTTCTGGAAACTCCTCTAGTGCTGGCCAATCATCTTCCTCTCTCTATTGTTGATTTTCCTTCCACTGTTTCTTTTCCATTGTCTGGTTACCTCCATCTACCTATCCATCCCCGAGGAAATATTGAGCCTTCTAAGCATCTCATTAATGCCAGAGGAAGAGTATGTTTTTTGTGAGTTGTGGGAGGTAGGAGATCTACTGTCACAATTCTCTGCGTGACCTCGTGTGACATCCAGCGTGCAGTGAGGCATTTCTACTGTGCCCTGGAGTGGACGTGCAGGGTGGGGGAGAACAATGCAGAGGAATCGTGTGCACCGCTTCAATGAAGATGCGTGCTGCTCAACTCCTGCACCTTTGTAGCTCCTGTTATTTTCTATTTGATTTGTGCGGCAGCAAAGGTTGTTTGTGACGCTTCCTCCTTACCCTACCTATATTTATTCAAAGGAAATAACAAGTTCTTCGAGTGCTGACCTTACCTGATTGTTTGTGGACTTCACTGTGTGCTTGAAACCATTACAGTCTCTTGTTCTTGTGCATTTTACAAGATGACATTACATTTACTTCAGGATCCAATCATAAATCCATTAAAAATTTGAGCACAGGTTTGATGTGGTTGTGTTTATTGAAAATGAGGGCCAGTCTGGGAGCCTGCTTTTGCAATTGTCACGGCCTGTCAATCGCTCCTTTGGGCAGGCAGTACAAATCATATCAGATTTATACCAATGTATTATGAATACCTAGGATCTTGTCAGTTCCAAATAATGATTTGTTCAAATAAGACAGATGATCTTTCCATATAATGATTTGATTAAATGAGATAGATGTTCTCTCCTTAAGACCAGATGCCTCATTTAAACAAATCATGTTTTGGAACTGACAAGATCCTAGGCCCTCCTAATACATTGGTATTAATCTAATATGAATAGTGGATAGTAAGAAGCCACCTACGATGGCCACTTTCCTAGCTTTTTGGGTGGAGAGCTCTGAGCAAAAGATAATGGCTAGGTGGGTTATTTTCTGTGAGGGGCTGGCGCTCTACTCAAGAACTGGACCATCTGGGTGGAATATATTTTCTTTGGTGCTATTCTTGGACCTCCACAGTGGAACGGTTAAGGCTTAGAAAGTTCTCCCACATCCAGTGGTATATGCGGCATATGACAGTTTGTGATTTTTCCTGGTTCCCCACTTGCATCTCCATCCAGACATTATCCTGTGGATCTTCTATATAAAGCTGAACTCGTGGTCGCATCTTTCTCATGATTAGGAAGGGTAACAGGAAATAACTTTGGGATACGTAAGCATGCACATCATATAGAGTTATTGATGGAGCCGATTGTGATCATGTCTCCGGAGGCGATTGATTCATCCCATAGCGGTTATTAAGATTCACTCTCTCACCCTTTCTGGTAGAATGCTGTGATCTACTGTGTCTTTGTGGAGAATCTCAGTGTCTTTCATCCACAGTAAATGGAAGGTCCTTATTTATATTTGCTTTTACAGTTTCAGCCCCTCTCATGAGCATAAAGCAGGGCCTAATTTCACCCACAAATAAACCCATGTGTTACCTCACTGCATAGACTTAACCCCTTCTGTTCACGTTTTACGTTTAATGGCCACTGAGTATCAGTGTATATGGCAGTAGGGTTCAGTTGGAATATTTTCTTACAGTAGGCCTTGGTCTGAAGCTTGGCTGGCATCCACAGAGCAACTTGTGCTGGTCCACATGTTTCTGAACTTCCCTTGTGACCTCGCTCTTGAGAATATTGCTTTAATGGAGAAGGTTTTAAATTGGTCTTAATTGACTGGAATCTCTGCGTCGGCTGGGCTTTATTTTTTTGAGTAGGGTAATAATAGAAATTCCATGTTTAAAATGCTGAAGAACACATCCAGAAGCTTTAGGATTAAAGGGCAAGCATTAAGAGGTAGATTTTGATTCTGAGCATGTCTTTATTGGCTGAACTGAGATCACAACTAATATTCTTTTCAACAACATTCTCTAAAATGGTCTTCATGTGAGTTGTCACTAGAGGATTTTATACATTATAAGCACCTTTCTGCAATGATTATTGTTCTGAATCTATAACGTGCATGTATTTCACTTGTTTTCTGTTATGGTTTGTAACCAATTTGAAAAGTTTCGTTCTGGGGTTTGATTCTATTTCTTTGCTGTACTCTAGTTGTGGTGTGCTTTCAATGTGTTTAATAGAAGAGCGAATTTGATCAACATCTGGACTTTAATGAAACTGAATGAAAGGGTGCAAATTCATCAGAAAAACAGAAGCCAAACGGTAGATGAGGCTTTTCTGTGATTATCTTCAGATATTACTAGTATGACACAAATCAAAAAGCACTATAGACAGTGGTTTTAAATCGTCCATTAAAAAGAAAATTCAGCTCACCATTCAAGCAGTACTTCCAACTCCAAATAGCCAACTCAATACAATGAGCACGCCGCAACTCCCTGTCGGAGACCTTAGTGGCAGACAGCTATAGAGGTGAGCGGCAATTGCACACAGGGTCTCTGTACCACTACTCACCTGCTCCTTTACTGAATGTTGGTGCTCCAGCACTATGCGCCCACAAGCCTAGCGAACTCTGTCCCTTGTAATAATTTGGCAGGCAGCAGTCAATCTTTTTGCAATATTCTTGCAAACTCCTTTTTAGACAAAGTAGAACAGATCTATAACAAGTTTGCTTCAAATAAAGAAATTATCCCTGAAGGAAATAAGGACTCCTCTTCTGGTTTCGAACAGGTTACCTCCATGGAATTTTTCACAATTACTACTAACCCGGTATGATGAAAATCCAATCTTCTAAGTCAGGTTCCCCACTGGATCCATGCCCCCCTTCAGTGACCAAATTAGCACCAGAGATCATTGCCATCACTCTTTAATATCTTTAATGCAATGTTCAAGACAGGCTATTTTCCCAAACAATGGAAGGTAGCATCTATACTTCCACTAATAAAAAAAACAGTATGAATCTGACGAATCCCAATAGCTACGGCCAAATTTCTCATCTTCCATTACTGGCAAAGATTGTGGAGAAGCCTGTGAATGGCACATTTTATTCAGAACAGCCATCTTCTAGATCCCACCCATTTCGGATTCAGAAGTGGCCACAGCACCAAACTTGCCCTGATTAAAGCAACAGAAGAACCAAGGGCTGCCCTTGATCAGGGAGGGAGTGCAGCCCTTGTTTAATTGATTTATCAGCAGTTTTTGACACTGTCTCCATGACATCGGGATCAAGGCGGCCGCACTTGCCCTTCTAAGATCCTTTTCTCTCTGGGCGAGAGCAACCAGTGGCTTTAAAACAATTTGTTTCTGAATCTTTTTCATTGTCCTCCAGGGTCCCTCAGGGGTCCTCGCTGAGCCCAACTTTGTTCAACGTTTATGCATCTTCGCTGGCAATTTTGATCAGACCTTTTGGCTTCGCTTTAACATCGTATGCCAATGACATGCAAAAAGTAGTTTTTCTTGTCCACCATTGATAACAACACAGGTGCAAAGATTCCACTGTTGCATGTTCGCAGTCAGTAAATGGATGAATAATAACTGCCTGAAATTAAATTCCTGGAAGATGGAGGTCATCCTTTTCGGTGATCAGATTTGTTTTGGTCCCCAAGTTGGCTGCATACTCCCTTCACTGCCGTGACACAGTTGGCTCTAGAAACTGGGGCCAATAAGAATATGGCCTGACCTGCTGTGAGGCAGCCAGATAAGGGTATATACCCCGCAATCTTGATCTTTAATAATGACTTGGTGGGGGTGAGCTGCCTAGGCCCTAAGTTAAAAGCGGATCAACGATGTAGTGGGGGCAGCCTTCAGCCTGATCTTGCCTTCACTCTCTGGCCCAAAAAGGGGACTAGCTGCACCTGCCCTAGCTCGCATGTACCTTGTGAGCGGGCCTGATGACTGTGGACTAGGTCTCTGTTGACTGCCATGCCTTCTCTGCCTGGGCTACACACTGTTACACCCCACAACACTTAGAGACTGGAGATACATACAGGCCCACCTGCCCCTCTTTCTATTTGGTCCCGATCACACTCCCAGCCTCTGTGGCTCACCGAGGCAGCAGGCGGAGACCTCTGGACCCCGAGGTGGTTCTGGGACCAATTCTGGATGTTATGAGGCCCTGCAGCCAATGCACCTGATGCCTTATCATCGGCTGGAGGCCCGTTGACTTTTGACACCCTGGGGATGTGGGAGGATTGACGGTTGTTCCTGGGTATCATTGAAGCCTTCACTATCTGCTCCTACTTCTTGCCGAGACATACTAAGTGGCCTTCACCAAGTACTTACTGCTTTTCAGCCGGGGATTGACAGCGGCTACTCCAGAGAGCCTTTCGGTCTGTGCGGGCCTTCGTTCCACCTGCTGCTGAGACCTCTCCTGAACTTTGGACTGTAGTGGGGTGTGCTGCCAGACTCCATCCTAAACAGACTCCATCACTGTCCCCCACAGCTTCCATAGGTAACTGATATGCCTCGCTACAAATCAGCAAAAGCCCCACCAATTGGGCTTACTAAAGACAATCCAGTCACCTCACTCGGGAATAAAGCTACCCTCGTGGACACGGAATCACCAGACCCCCCCAACCACGAACCCTGATGGAGGGGAGGCACTGTGTCTTTGCCCATATCTCAAGCCTACATGGACCATTTCCTGCAAGAAATCTGCTCTGAAATAAGCTCCCTCAAAGCTGACTTTAAGTCCTACATACAAGATTTCCGGCGCAATGTCAATGAGATGGTGGGCCTGGTGCATAACTTTGGAACGCACAGTCAATGTCCAAACAGAGGATCAGGAAATGCTCTGGTGCAAGGTGACAGCATCAGAGGAATAGAAAAATGATCTACAACTGAAACAAGAGAATTTAGAGAACAGAAGCCATCAAAACAACACCCATATCAGGGGGATACCTAGAGGAGCAGAGGGAGACAACATTATGACCTTCACAGATTGACCTCCTCCAGGCGATTCGCGGCAATGGTGATACCCCCCTCCCTTCCTTATATAGAACTCACCGAGTGGCGTCTACACCAGGTCGAGCCGACTCTGCCATGGACATCCTGACCTGGGTCCACTTCCTAACACACAAAAAAGCTATCCTATGGGCAGTGCGAGGCAAAGCTGATCTGGTCTTCCGGGGTCATACGATTCAAACTTTTTCAAGATCGCTCCTTTGTTACTCTGCGCCACCACAAGGATTTCCAGCTGATCACTGATAAACTACGAGAACTCAACATCTGCTACCAGCGGGGACACTCATTCGCCATCATATTCCTGTGGGAAGTCAAGCGCCGAACTCTCTGATCCCTAACGGAAGCAAGATGACTCCCGGGTCTCCCGGCTGACCTGCAAGAAACAAATAAGACACCGTTTCGCTCACCTTCTTGGAAGGCGCTGCACCCCATCTAGACTACAGTGCAGCCTCAGAGCTCAAACACTGAAAAGCACAGGCTTTTCAAGAAACTAAAAGGGCTCCACGTCCCCATCTGCTCCTGGGAAGGGACGGGGGTCTCCCCTAAGAAAGCATCTGGCCTAAAGGAAAAAAGAAACAAAAAAGGACCCCAAACTTTAACAGGCCAACAGGGCCTAACAACTCCATTCCTGATATCCTACCTATCAGGTACTCCAATACTCCTCGCCAGCAAGACCCTACATATATCAAACGCAATGGCAGAGTGACACTACGGAGGGCATTTCCCAAAAGCAATGCAATACACTCTTGGGAGACATCCCTAGAACCTATAAAAGCATACTACAACGCAAGACAGCATACAAGCTGATGACCCGATGGAACTATACGTCTCCACACCATATATCTGGCTACCTCCGATAAATGTTGGAGATGCGGTGTCACCCCTGGGACCTTTCACCCCATATGGTGATCTTGCTCCCCCATCACGATGTACTGGAAAGAAAGTCTGGGCCACATCGAGGGCACGGTAGGTTTTCCCCTTTCTGCTTCCTATAATGTGGCAATTCTTGGCGTTCGCCCCAGGGAATGGAAGCGATTACTCACGGCGATTGGTGCCTCATCAGTCAGATGCTGGGTGCTTCTGCCAAACAGTTCATAGCACTACACTGGAAGAAATCCACTGCCCCTCCCCCCCATTGCACAGTGGTTCACGAGCCTCTGGCACATGATGGCAATGGAGCTCCTCTCCCATAGGATAGCTCACACAGATTCTAAATTCACCAGTGTCTGGCAACCATTGGTAGATTATTTCACCCGTTTGGAACATACCTGCTTCACACCACCACAACTCAAAATACTCAAACTCTTTGATTGAACTCTCCTGGCGCGGCATAGCAGACAAAGGCTACTATCAACTTGAACTGCAAGAAAACTGTAGCTACATTAAGTCTTTTTCAACTTATGTTGGTTTGTTCATATATAAATTACTTATTTACAAGCCCCTTTCATCACCGGTACGTCACTTTTTCCCATGTTAAAAGGCACTTGTAAATAAGCCCCTCGGTTTTTATGTGTTGTCAACTCCAGAACTATTTCAAGATGTCCTTCTTCGAATAATTCAGCCTGTCACACATTCTTTTAACTACAGTGATGATATATTGGTGTTTGGGACTACACAAAAGGATTATGATAAAGCACTCACACAAGTATGCTGTCTGCTTGTTGATGCAGGTCTCAAACTGAATGCAGAAAAGTGGGAGTTTCACAAAAACAGACTTGAATTCTTTGGGCATATTGTCTCTGAAAAGATAGACTCCTGATCCCAGAAAGGTACACGCATTGTTGTCTACTTGCCCGACAGAAGATCTAAGCATGATGCGATCCTTCTTAGGCATGGCCTGCTACTACTCCAGGCTCAGTCATGATTTTGCCACTGTGAGTGCCCCTCTAAGCGAACTAATAAAGGGAGATGTTCCATTTGCATGGTCATCTGAATGTGACTAAAGCTCCAAGAAAATAAAACACCAATTGAAAATGCAACTGAAATGGCTTACTTTGATCCGAAATTGCATACGGGGATTGTGGTAGATGCAAGCCCAGTGGGGTTGGGCGCAATCCTGGCCCACCACAATGAACAGCCCGATGCTCAGAGACACATTGTGGCCTTTGCTAGGCAGAGCCTATCTCAGACCGAACGTGATTATTCTCAACCTGAGAAAGAAAGCTTGACTGTAGTATGGACGTGTGAAACTTTGTCATGGATGCTCAACATTTTCGGAAATCCGAAAGCCAAGATGCCCCCTAACATCGAGACGTGGGGGTTGCATCTGCAGGAGTATGACTACACTATTGTACACAAACCGGGGAAGGATCAAAACCTCGCAGACTACTTTTCATGAGTGCCGCTAAATCATCAAAGTACAACATCCAAAGCGGCAGAGGCCTACATCAATTTCATAGTAAAGACAAATGCGCCTGTAGCTCTTTGTATTAAACAGATTCTGGCAGCTACAAGTACTGGCAAAGACATGCTCAAGCTTAAAGAAATCATTGCAACGCAGTAGTAGAGGAACATACCCAACCCCTTACAGATGATGTTGAGTACCAGAAATTCAAGAATGTTCAGGTAGAACTTTCTGTTACACATAATGGCTTAATTCTAAGAGGGGCAAGAATAGTTATTACTGAAAGCCTGAGGCAACAAGTTATTAAACTGGTACAAACAAAATGAGGGTAGAGGCTGATAGAAACCGCACCTGACAAAAGAAAAGTATCTTGGGGTATGGTGTAGTGCAAAGAACCAAGGAACACTCCCCTCTATGCTCCTTAACTAGGAAAATCCTATACCAACATTATACACAAAGGGTTCAGCACTGTTCAACAAATTGTAACAATCCAACATCAGTGTTCAATAGGCAGTGAACACACAGAAAGATGTTCAAGTCCAAGATATAAATGTCTTAAAAGGATTTCTCTTTATTTCATGTTTTCATAAAAGCAGAAGATCATAGACTCGTATTCAAATCGTAATACGAGGAGTACAGGAGCGACGGGCTACCAGGCCACTGTTGATGATGTTTACTACATAGAAGTTTTCCAAACACTGGATTCTCAGTTATTTGGTTGAATTGTACAAACGTCCATGTGAATATACTTTTTGTTACTCTGTGAAGCCCTGAAGAAGTCTACTTGAGAGACGAAATGCGTCGGCTACGAAGCTAGAATTCAACTAAAGATTGCCTGCCTATCGCACAAAGTCCTCCACTTCAAAACCCCCAACTACCTTGCGCTAGAACTATCCGGAGGGGGTAGACCGTCAAGGAGTGCTAATTCCCTCCTCTTGAAACCTCAGATCTTCCGCAAAAAGAGAACATGCCAACGAGCCTTCTCTGGCTCTGCACCAAAAATTTGGAACTCTCTTCCACCGGATATTCGAAGAATCTCTTCCAAGGTTGCTTTCAAACTGGAAGCAAAAAGATTCTTCATGAACAAGTTCTTACCTTAACATGAGGGGCGACTGTCAGCTCTAATCGCATCGGACATACTACAGTATTGTTTGTTAATCCTGTATATTATTATTGTGTTTGCTCCCCTTATGTCATTATGTTTCACCGACTAGCCCATTCTTCGTTTACCCCAGGTTTATAAATGATCTGTTATGTGAGCACTATTTGATTCAATGCCTAGGTAGATTCCCCATTTGACTCATGTTCTGAACTGTTACCTTCCTTTCCCTCAAATTGTAAACCGCTCTGATATCCTTCGGGATCAAGTTTGCACTATATAAAACTTTATAAATAAATAAAATAAATAAATAAACACAAACTGTAAATGTGTAATGCAAGAAGCATGGCCTATCGGCCATCCTGACAAGCATATTTATTTTGTCCCCATCCCTACAGGGGCCTGGAGCTGTGCAGTATCTGTAAAGCACAACTTAAGCCCCACAAGAGCAAGCCAACGGAATTTACTGTCAAACAATATTATGAAAATATACTGAATGACAGGCATAACCATTAGAAAAAAAGGAAATCTTACAGAAATTAACAGAAAGTTGTAATTTTACTGACAGGTTGTCCATGGCTGGGTTGTCATACTATCTCCATCATATACTTAGCAAGTGCAGGAAGCGTGCCTGATACTCTTAAAGGGTCTTCGATTGGGAGCTCTCTCTCCCAAGAATGTTTGGGAAAATTGTTTGCTAAATAGTGCCTCTTACAGTGTAATGTTTCACATATAATTGCTAAAAGGTCATAGATTTTATTGATAGTTCTCAAAGAGCAAAATTGAAATATTAAAACTTTGAAGTCATGCCCTGTAGCCTGGAGCTGTATTGTTCCATCAGCTAATCATGTATGTGTCCAAAAAAAATTGTGTGTCCAGTCCAAAAACTGAATTCACAGGTGGCATATATTTGTACTAAAGCAAAGCCCCTGGACTGGTCCTCAGACCAGTCTAAGGCCCTTCCGGACCTGGTCTTGCTGCCTCGATGCCACGCCTTGTTCTTGCATTTCTTCTTCTGTCTCGCTTTCTTCTCCTGCCTCTCGCCCTTTTCTCTGTCCTTTTTGCTCTCTTTGTGCTCATTTTCCACTCTCCAACCTTTTTCTTTGTGCCTCTTTGAGCCTGTTTTACCACTCTCCACTCTCTATGTGCCCATTTTTCAACTCAACACTTTCTCTCTTTGTGCCCTACTTTTCCTTCCTTGTGCTCTTGTGCCCATTTTTCCACTCTCCACTTTCTCTCTCTTTGTGCGATCTTTTCCTTCTTTGTGCCTCTTTGTGACCTGCTTTTCCTTTGTGCCTGTTACTCCTGCGCTTTCCCACCTCCCCCTTCTCGCAAATTCCTGCCTCCTGCCTCCCCCACTCCTTACCTGCATTCTCTATCACATGCCTTCTCCCTCCTCCTGTGCCACGCCCTTTCAAAGCCCCTCCCTCTGCCCCATACCCCACTCTCAGGATCTACTAAATCGCAGCTGCTGAGTCACCCCTTTGAGCAGGTGCCCAGGCCCCATTTTCCACTTACTTGGACTGGTCCTCGTACCAGTCTAAGGCCCTTTCAGATCGTGCCTCACTGCTTCAAGGCCCTGCCTCATTCTTGCGCTCCTTCTATCTTACGCTCTGCTCCTTCCTCTCACTCTTCTCTATGTTATTTTCTCCCTCTTTGTGCCCATTTTCCACTTTTCATTCTCTCTCTTGGGCCTCTTTGTTCCCATTTTCCATTCTCCACTTTTTTTTCTTTGTGCCTGTTTTTTCTACTTTCGCCTCTCTCTCTTTGTGCCTCATTGTGCCCGCTATTCCTTCCTTGTGCCCATTTTTCTACTCTGAAATCTCTCTCTTTGTGCCTGCTTTTCCATCTTTGTGCCTCTTTGTGCCCTGCTTTTTCTTCACGCCTGTTACTCCCACGCTTTCCCCTCTCCCCCTCCTGCGTTTTCCCACCTTCCGCCCTCTTGCACTTTACACCCTCCCCCGCTCCTTACCTGCATCTCTGTCATGTGCCTTCTCCCACCTCCTGTGTCCTGCCATTCCCTGGCCCTTCCCTCCACCCCCACATTCCCCCTTTACTCCAAGGACCTGTTTAATGGCAGCCACTGAGTGACTACACAGTGGGTGCACCACTGGTGGCCAAAGGTGCACCAAAGCCAAGCCTGTCTGCGTCCTTCTACATATGGACCGCGCCCAGCTCCACAGACCCTGGTCCAACTGAATGTCACTGCTACACAGCCTCTAGCCTGCATGCATTCAACACCAGTCGCCACCACATCAGTTACTTCTGGGACTCACCTTGTTCTACTGTAGGTCGTTTCTCATGCACAAACTGCCATTTCACCTGCACCAAAACTCACCCTCTTGCGCCACCGACACCTCACCCCATCTGGCATGAATGCTCCTCAGCACCCGATCTCGCAGCAAACACGCCACCAAGATTTGGGACACCATTGAGATGCACTCTCCAGGCATCTTCTCCCTGAGAGAGACCTGGCTAAACCCCACAACGGCACCCACTATTGCCACAGCCATTCCACAGGGCTACAAGACCTCCCGATCTTGAACAAACCAAGAGGAAGACTCGCCGTCACCCACAAGGATTCCACCACCTCCACTGTCAATGACACAACCATCATGGAACACAGGCACTTTTTACTTCAGACCAGCAACCACACCTCCCTCTCAGACTGGGAAACTGTTCCAACAACTGCCAAGAGCTCTTCAACATCGTCAAAGAATTCTCCACCCCCTCAGCTGCCACCAACTCCACTACACCTTTGCAAGACTTCTGTGACATCCGTTCCAATTTCTTCCACAACAAAATCCTCATATTCTACAGCAACTTCGACCCCAAATGTAAGACACAAGAACCCATCAATCAGCTACCAACCACTACCAAATCGGACCACCATATCCCCTCACCCCAGGAGACACGGCTGGAATCATAAGAATAATCCACTCCGGGGCCTCAGACTGCTATCCCCACCCCATCTTCAACTTAGGAGGGAATCTGATCAGCTCCCACCTCACCACTATCATCAACACCTCCATCCAAAGTGGAACTGTCCCAGACAACCGGAAGCACGCAGAAATCACAGCTCTCCTGAAAAAACATCTCCCTCCTGTCTTTCCCATCCAAAATCTTTGAGAAATCTATCAACAAAAAACTCTAAAATAGGGGACGTGGCTTCGCTAGCCATGATGGCAGTTGCTCGCCGTTAGAGCTCCGCTACACTGCCATAATCCGTCAGCTGGGTTAGACCACCATCACGATCCAGCCTCGCACCTTTCGCTGGCCTGGGGGGGGGACTCTCTGGTGCTGCCCCAAGACGTGGCCCAGGCGACATATTGGGCCTGACGCAAGTCGGCTGCAGCTGCGACCGGCTGCCGGGATCTCATGCCGTGGTGTTGACTGCCAGACCTCTCAGCCCCCGACGAGTCCATGAGCCTCCGGCGCAACGGAGGAGACTCGCCCCGCACAGAAGACAACTGTGGTACACCTGATTGCCAACCACACCCAGGCCGACATTCGACACCTAAGGTGGACCCCCAGAGCTTGCAAACTCGTTGGTGAGCAGTGCTACTCTCCTCCATTTTCCGCCTAACCATCTGAGAATGTTTGAACATCCCAGGTGCATCCGGAAGCACCTCACAGGGAGGGCCAACAGTGAGGAGGAGGGTCCCATGCACCACAACTACTGGACATTGAGCCCGTGTTGCTACCCGGGGCCAAGTAAGGTGCTCCATGGCTGAAGACACCTTGACAGAGGATCCCTGGAAGCGATCAGTGTATGTTGGTCTCCCTCCACAGACTGCAACTACGCTAAAGATTTTGCACCCCATGTCGCGGAGGAGTAGCTGACTCCCCACCCGCAGGACGCTCACATCACAGATCAATTCCCATACACTGCAGAATGCCCTGCTGGGGGCATCACCTGACAGCTGTAGGTCCTCTCACAATAACTGAGGGGGCAATGACCACAACGACTATCGTGGAAAGCCTGACCCAGCCCGAGGGGCCATGAGGACCAGCTACACAACTTTACCCAGCACTAGGCCACACAATGGCCATCCAAACTCCCAGAGTGGGGTATTTCTAACTCCCAGAGTGTGGTATTTATGGCTCCAGCCTAACCTGAAGGTGGACGCTGACCAGCCAGCCTCCTATACAGCAGGCACCTTTCGTGCTTCCTGGGGCCGCAGTCCTGGGCAGGTTGTGATCAACTGCACCTACACAAGCGTCTCTAACCGCCCTTCCGACGACAGCGGTGCCCAACACCCTAGCATCCAGGGCCCCATGATGCCCCCTGTCCCGCAGCAAACTGGATACAGTTCTAGTGGCCATAGAGAGCTCCCGGGTCTCTATGGAGTCCAAGCTGGGCTCCCTCATGGCTGAGCTGGGATTCCTCTGCCTAATTGCGCCTTCCTTTCCTTACTGCGTGTGCCGGCCTGTCCCTATCTTAGCTTACCTAACCCCATCCTTCAGAACCTCTCTCTATCTGTACCTGCCTATTAGTCTGTCTGCACCTACCTAACTACTTGAATGAGCATAAAATTGACTATCACCATCTGCTCTGTGTCTCTGCTGTGTATCTGGACCTGTTTATGTCTGTACATCAGCACCTGTTTTCATTTGTACCTTCCTATCAGCAGTGTCTGTGTACACCATATGCCCGTGCCTTCCTTGCGACACCTTTAAATGTCTGCAACCTCTAATGTATGTGCGCCGCTGCTCCCTGTGCCTGTGACGGTTCTGTACCTATCCGTACCAGCCTGACAGTACCACTCTGTAACTGTCTGTACATATTTACGCGTATTAGAATCTGTCTGCATAAACCTGTACCTGCCTGTACCTCGCTGTACCTACTTGTACGTACATGCAAGTACCTGCCTTTTGCTGCTCGCCCAGCATCCACGGCCCTGTCTTTATCTATATATTGGGTCTGTCTGTAAATTGTACCCAC
Source organism: Triturus cristatus (assembly GCF_964204655.1). Classification (NCBI taxonomy): domain Eukaryota; kingdom Metazoa; phylum Chordata; class Amphibia; order Caudata; family Salamandridae; genus Triturus; species Triturus cristatus. The sequence goes on along the minus strand of NC_140581.1, from coordinate 686,183,050 downwards.
CTGTCAGCACCTGTTTGCACCTACCCTCACAAGGAACTGTCGAGTATTGACGCAGCTTTGCCTAGAACCTCTCAGTTTTCAAAGCAATGACGTAGAAAAGCTTCCATTCTTAGAGGCGGACATTACATGTTACTCTCGGCACCGGGCATTGCATTCTTCTTCCATGCTGTAATGTGCTGCAGCATATCGGGTTGCTTTTTTTGGACCCTCTGTGAACGTGGGAACATTCTAAAAGTCGGCTTTTTCTCTTTTTCTTTTTTTCTTTCCTCCCAATAAGGTCCCTCGTCCTGGACTGTGCGGCAGATGGTTTATTTGCCACGTTGTCACTTACAAGTCATCACAGCCTGGGGCTGTGTTTGGAGCAGCTGTCTACACAACCGAACATGTCATCCAGACGCGTACAAACCTGCTACCTCGGGATTGCAGTGCTTTCAGTGGATGCTTCTCCTCCATCCCAAGTGACCAAGCGAGCCGAAAGAGGCAACGCTCGGGTACCGCGTGCCAGTCATTCATCTTCTGCTGTGTTCAGCCATTAGTGTTTCCTTGTTGCCACTTGCAGGGTGACTTCGCCTTAATAGAATACAAAGGGGCAGATTTACAATAACTGGCGCATCCCTGCATATCAGCAGGAATGCGCCGGTTATTGTGCGTCACGGCTCGCCACCATGGATGCGCCGCATTGTAAATGCGGCGCACCATGGGGCAAAAATAGACAGATGCGTCACGCAACTGCTGCCGTAAAGGAGGCGCATTGCTGGAGTTGCGTCACAAGCGCGACGCAGCTCCAGCAAGGCTCGGGGGTGCCCTATCTTTAAAATGCTGCGTCAATCCTTACGTCTGCTTCAAGCAGGCGCAGGGTTTTGACGCAGCATGGCCTTAAAAGTGGCTGAGTAAAATCTTCTAGTTTTCACTCAGACACTTTTAGGTGGCGTTCCTGCACCGGAACGCCCCCCCCCTCCTGCGCCGGAACGCATACATGTGGCGCAGGGCTTTACAACGTCACGTTGTAAGTACCCCGCACCATGGCGCTGGCTTTGCGCCGCCGCTGCGTCACAAAAGTGACACAACGGCGGCGTAAAAGAGGCGCAAGGGGCTTGTAAATCTGCCCCATAGGATTCCACACAAGGCTACACTGGGTTCGTTCAGCGACTCCTCTCGTTCCTTGAGCTGGAGGGAGATGGGCAAATTGTATACTGGACAAACGTCAATCACTTGAACGCACCCCCACAATGTTCCCACAGCCCGCAGACCACCACACCTGCTGACATCCACTGCTCTGAATTCACTCTCATCTTAAAATTACTCTTCATCATAAAACTGTCATCTTAAAATCCAAAATGGCGTGCGATACTCTACCGCAATAATAAAATCTGATTATGATCACTTGAGCATCACAATCTCATTGTCCCTCTAAAATCGATAGTTTATTGTTTGTAAAAGTTCTCAATTCTACCTCGCAACAGGTTAAATTTGGAACCTGGCCTTCTTAAGACATGCTAAACTTCCTTTACACAGATATTCTCATCTGGTCAAAAGTGGATGATCTCTCTAATCTTTTTAAAGTCTAATAATTGTTCAATAAAGCACCTCCTCAAAAATGGAAACCATAAGAACAACGAAGACTTCATCATAGTATTCACAAGAGGACATTGAAAGATGATGGTTAATTCAGTGGATGGAGAAGTGGCATTACTGACTTTCACAACTTCATTTGACTGCCTAAAGATCCTAGATGTAGCTCCATATAGAGTAGATCCTTTCCCCAAAAGCAAACGTCTTCAAATCAAAAAGTAAACTCCTCTATTATGCACCCCAAACACTTATTTATTTGCTACAGTGAGCCCCTGTGCTATCCCCATCACTCTCCATCCAGTTCCATACTCCCCAGAAATAGTTGAATGACGAAATTCTTCTCCACAAATATTTTCTCCATTGAAATTGAAATTGCTGCACCAGCAAATCAGCCATGCATTTTTCTGCCCCCACCTGAAAAACTGTTCATTGGGACCCCTTTGAGAAACTAGACCCACCAGCCAATGCTAATTTTGCGGTGGGACCAGAGATGCTCATGATCTGGATGGTACAGTTGATGCAGTTACCCCATGAATAAGACATGGAATGGTCTCATGTAAGAAAGTAGTACTTTGGGTACCAAGATCTTTTGTTGAACTCTGGTGTGGCAGTAACATAGTCAGTTCTACAACTGGTAGGGTGCATCACATACAAATTATGGAAATAGCAGTATGATACACTCATATTTAATGCCACTGTGTGTACCATAGTTGCCTTTAATCTCTAAATGAAGGCGGTCTCCACGTTATTCTAAGTGAACATCAGCAGCCTTACGGCTAGAGCGGTCAACCTCGGACCTGGGGAACGCTACACATCCTGTGATTCTGGGCAAATCACTTAATCTCCCCGTGCCTAACAAAACAAAAAAATAAAAATGAATGTGTTAATCTGTAACGAAACTGGTGCTCATGTAAAGCACTCTGATACTCGATGCCTCAAGTCTAGTTCGCGCTATATAAAACAAAAAAACAAAATATACTGTTAATTGAGTAATGTAGCTCTGAGAAGGTCTATGTAGAGCAGAGTTCAGAATTTGCACAAACATTATTATGTCAACTGCTTTTACCATTACATTAGCAGGGTCCTCCCTAGCATGCTTCCACCACATGCTCTTCAATGACTGTGATCTATTGTGGCAGTAGCCTACCCGTTCTCTGATAGGATCTGCATGTCAATAAGCAATGGCATGAGGGTATCTGCATGAACACGGGTAGTCAAATGGTCATACTCTTCCTGATATTAAAACAAATACTTTCTGTTAGACTTGTCATCTTTGGTGTGGTTTCCCCTGACTTTTTGCCTCTACCCCCTGTTTTTTTGATGCTGTGCTGGATTTCGTTTTTGCTGGCTTAGAGGCTTTGGACACTTTGCCACTGCTGATCAGTGTCAAAGTGCCAGTGCTTCCTGTGTGAATTGTTATTACAATTGGTTCTCCCAGATTGGCATATTTGATTTACTGGTAAGTCCCTAGTAAAGTGCACTGAGTGTGCCCTGGGCCTGTAAATCAAATGCTACTAGTAGGCCCGCAGCACTGATTGTGCCACACACATGAGTACCCTGTAAAGGTATCTCAAACCTCAAATCAAATCAAATCAAATCAAGGGATATTTATTGAGAGCACATATCACCCGAAGATCTCATGGCGCTTAACAGACAACTCTGACCTGACCAGCTAAAGGATGGAAAACCTGTTTAGTTTTCAAACAGCCACATTTTCAACTCTCTACAGAAGCTATTATGGTCAATGACAGTGCGTAGATGAAATGGCAATTCATTCCAGAGGGTAGGCGCCAAGAAGGAAAACGATCTTCCACCATTCTTGACAGTGCGATCTCTCAGAGGGGTGAGAATAAATCTATGACTGGACCTCAATGTTCTACAGGGCCGGTAACAGTTAATTTTTTTTTGCTAGGTAGCTGGGGCCGCTGCCATACATACTCTTGTGTGCTAGGCAGGGGATTTTGAAGTATGTTCGCTTCCTCACAGGAAGCCAATGAAGATATTTTAGGCTTGGTGCTGAGGGACATCTAGATGGAAGATTCAGTACCAGCCTAACTGCTGTGTTTTGCAGAACCTGAAGCCTGGAAAGAAGTTCTTCATTTATTGATGTCAACAGGGCATTTCCGTAATCCATAGGGCTGATTATTAGTCTCTGGACAAGTGGTTTCCTGGCTTCTATTGGAAGCCATTTGAAGACTTTGCGCAAATTGCGCATAATACCAAAACAGGTACCGATTGTATGGTTTACCTGTTTCTTCATTGATAGTTTGTCGTCAATAAGAATTCCGCGGTTCCACACCACCTGTCTAGAAACTAGGAAAGGACCGAGTTTAGGAGGCCACCGGTCGCTTGACCAGTGCTCACATGCCTTACCAAAGAGTATTACCTCGGACTTGCCACTGTTGAGTTGCAGGTGGTTAGTGCTTATCCACCTGTCGACATGAGACATGCAGTTTATAAAACACATTTTTGTGCCCTTAGGACCTGGACCTAGGGTGATCAGAATCTTATTGTCATCTGCATATGGCACTACATCAAATCCATAAGATCTGATCACCCTGGCCAGTGGAGTTACATTAAGATTAAAGAGTGTAGGGTTCAAAATAGAGCCCTGAGGCACTCTCATCTTTACTGGCCGACTACATGAAACACTGTCACCGATCTGTACTGTGGTGGCTCTATTGGCTAAATAACTCTTTAGCCACTTCAGAGCCTTCCCTCTGACACCAATCTCCCTGAGCCATTGTTCTAGAATGTCATGGGAGATGGTGTCGAAAGCGGCAGACAGATCTAACGAACCAAGAATAGAGGATTGTCCTTTGTCCAGTGCCAATCTAATATTATCCATTACTTCCACCAGCGCTGTTTCGGTGATGGTGGCAGCTCTAAAACTAGATTGCGATGGATCCAATAATCCATGACTTTCTAGGTGAGTCACAAGTTGACGGTTGATCAAAGACTCGAGTACTTTCCCAAAATAGGGGAGCAACGAGATCGGACGATAGTTCGTCAAGAGTTTCGGGTCCGCGTAGGCTTTTTTAAAATTGGCCTCACTCTGGCAGCCTTCCATATCACTGAAAACACTGATTGTGACAGTCACCTATTAAATAGGTCGGTGAGATTGTCAAGGAGCAGAGGGATGATGGTGGCAAGAAATCGAGGTGGCATAGGGTCAACAGGTGAACCAGATTTGATTTTTGACATAGCAATTGCCACTTCCTCAGATTTACATCGAGAAAATTCTTCTAGCAAGGGAAAAGGACCAGTAGAATCAATGGGGTTCTTTCCCTGAATGTTTATAGATTCATGAGGCAGAAAGGAGCTATGAATTGCCAAAATCTTATTTTCAAAGAAATGAGAGAGAGTCAGTCCAGTCCTGTGAGGCGGAGGCACATGTCTGGCTGGGAGGAGTCGAAAAATCTTTTAGAATTTTAAAAAGCTCTTTATTAGAATTTGCCGCCTTTTCAATCTTTTTTAAGGGAAACAGTTTTTTTGTTTGTCTGATATTCATCATGTAGCTGCGGTGCATACATTTATATTCTTCATGATCTTGGACTATTACTTTTCCGCCATTTTCGTTCCGGAGTCCTACATGAGAATGTATCCGTTTTTAATTTCTTAGTAAACCAAGAGGCTGTTCTGGGTTTAAATTGAACCCTAGTGAAGGGGGCAACCTTGTTTAAGGTTGCTGTGATTGCAAATCCTCAAAAGAAGTTGCTACTTGATCTATACTGGCCTTGTGACATATGGGAGGGAAACCTGCCACTGCAGTGTCTGTGCGCAGTTTTCAACTGCCATGTCAACCTGGCAAGTGCACTCAGTTGCCAGGCCCTAACCTTTCCTTTTCTTACATGTAAGGCACCCCTATGGTAGGCCCAAGGTACCCCCCTGGGCAGGGTGCAGTGTATGTGAAAGGTAGGACAAAACACTTCTGCATCAAAAGATCATATATACCTTTCAATTTGAAAAGATCTATGTTTCATCTTCTTCCCATGGTTTAATACCCATAGTCATGAGTGCCGCAGCCAATCTAGAGTACGGGAATTCACTGATGGGGCTTCGTAGATGTGATCATGTCGCCACTGCCAGGAGTGCTGTCCGCTGGCTCAAACTCAAATATAGGGTTGACTAAAATGTAATTTATGTCTGATCCCCAGATATCTGTTCAATTCATGGTTCTTGTAGCTGAAAGAGGGAATAATGAGACCCTCCAAATCATAAAGGACTACTACCCATTGTACCGTAGCAGCATACATGGGGGAGGCCTCTTCACTAGAAGCCCGTTGTGAACGGATTTACGGTGCGACTTCTCTCTAGTGAAGTCAAATCAGACTGAGAGCTTTCCTGTTCATCTCTAGCCAGGCCGGTGGTTGCAGGCAGCAGGCAGCAGGCAGCTGGCACCTCAGCACCTTACATGTCACATGAAAATGTGCATTATTATTGTCACCCTTCCCCCTTACTCTGCAAATGCTATTTCTTCTTGACGATGCGATAATGCACCTTGGCCCTCATTAGGGTGGTCATGTCATTCTGATGGGGCAGGTACCAAAAGTTACTATCCCTTCAAAATTATAATATCCTCTTGACCAGATCTATGTAATTTATTTTCATCTAGAGATTTCAGCTGCCGAAAGTCACCAAAATGCTTGGTGAAAGTCCAGGCCTAAATGAGGAATTACCAGGGAATCGCATCCAGAATGATGGGGAAACACCAGCCAATTGCCCAGGCTATTGGTAATGTGGGCTCCAGTGTTAAGCATGGTTTATACACAGTCAACATTGAATGACCATGGACTTGTCTGGTATGTACTTTAAGGTAACTGAATGTCTCCTATCTTAGACATAAAAGCTGCATCCTGCATCCTGTGATGTAGTTTGGAATGTTTACTTTCGAATTGACCATATAATGTTGTGAACTGTATGGGCCTCTTGACACTGGCAGTAGAGGGATGTTTCTCGATAATAAAGCCTTTCATGATCTCTTGGTACTCCCTACCTCTGGTAATTGTCACACCTGGGTCTGACCTTATTTACGTGTAGTTCTTTGGAGCAGCCTGGGTAGCAGCCATAAAATGTGAAACAATCTTTAAGAAGTCTATTTTGTCCTGTGTTGCACACATTTGTGCTAAAAGTAATCATTTCATGTGTAAAGACTGACAATGATAGGAGCGGATGGGTTGATTTTTTTCGGCTTGTCTTCCAGGCTAATAAACCATCGAGCTGTTTGTCTTAAGCAATCGTGGGTTGTTATTGCTCATGTGCACCTGACAGACTATGACGCTGAAGAAGTACCAGAAGGTTGAGTAAACACCGACGGCTATAAATGCTCCGGGCGACCGGTTGACGCGGGTGTTGAAGGAATGACGCCGTTCTGTACTTTGAGTCCTAAGCACCGAATGTTATTGGTATCTTTGTGAACGCAAGGAGGTCACGTGACTGCCCACGTGAATGGTATTCCACTGCTCCCCTTGCAAACTAAGGGGCATATTTACAATAACTGGCGCATCCCTGCATATCAGCAGGGATGCGCCAGTTATTGTGCGCCACAGCTCCGCCACCATGGATGCGCCGCATTTATAATGCGGCGCACCATGGGGCAAAAACGGCACAGATGCGTCACGCATCTGTGCCGTAAAAGTGGCGCATTGCTGGAGTTGCATCGCAAGCGCGACGCAGCTCCAGCAATGCTCTGGGGTCCCCTCTCTTGTTAATGCTGCGTCAATTCTTACACCTGCTTCAGGCAGGCGCAGGGTTTTGACGCAGCATGGGCCTAAAAGTGACTGAGTGAAATCTTGTAGATTTCACTCAGCCACTTTTAGGAGGCGTTCCTGCGCCGGAACGCCCCCCCCCTGCGCAGGAACGCCTACATATGGCGCAGGGCTTTACAACGTGACGCATCTCCCAGATGCGTCACGTTGTAAGTACCCCGCACCATGGCGCAGGATTTGCGCCGCCGCTGCGTCACAAAAGTGACGCAACGGCGGCGTAAATGAGGCGCAAGGGGCTTGTAAATCTGCCCCTAAGTGTTTAGCCGTGCAGCACATTATCATGAGTGCTACAACATCTACTGTTGCTTCACGTGCTACTGGTGAGGTGACGAGGCTATGTACAGCAAGGATACACGTTTACTGAATGAAAGGTGCTAACAACGAAGGGTACAATTAATAACAAACAGTCTTACATTAAATAAAGCTGCCCAGAATGTTAAAGCCTATTATCAGCTACCACAAAGGTTATGCCGCCCTCTCCAGCTCCTGAGAAACCTTTGAACACCAAAGCCCAATATTGAGGCCAGCCACACCCACCACGACTCAGGTCTTACAGTCACACCACATAGACAACATAAGTCAGAGTCATGCATGCACCTTTCAGGACGAAATAACCCTGGGTGCTCAGCAAGCACATATATTTGTGATGCAGGAGAAGGAGAAGAGAAGTTACTATGCACAATTGAAAGGACTGGGTCTCAGTGATCTATTGTGAGGAGAAATAGCATGAGATTGTTCTGCACTCAGGATCCCAGGGCTGTTACGGTGCTGGGGTCAGGGTCGGACTGGGAACCAAACCCGGTCCTGGCAAACTTGGCCGGTTCCCCCTGAAGGGAGGAAGGGTGCAGCCGAGCAGGTTTGCGAGGGCCGGTTTCGGCCGATTTTGTTGCAGGGGGCCGATATTGCCGACCCCCGGTAACAAAAACGGCCCCACAGGGACTCAAAACCGGCCCCCACCCTGATGGCCCACCAGGGAAACACCCGGTGCCCACTACGGCCAGTTCGGCCCTTGCTGGGGTAGGTGCACATTACTTTGCACCCTTAGATTACTTGTTTTGCAAGCACAGTGATGAGCTTTTCAAACCATCTCCAGCATTGCCTCTGTTGCTTGGGTCACACATATGTTCTAAGCAGTAGTAGCAAACTACAGATTGCAGGGATGTTGTGGGTTAAGGCCCTAGAACAGTTATTCAGGTTATAGTGTTTGTAGGGTCTCAGACTTAAGATAATAATGTCACATGTTATATTGATCTCACAGAGTCAGTTTCAGACAGCCAAGCCATCACTTAGATTACATAGATTTTACAGTCTCGTGCATTGGACATAGATTGCTGATGACTCAGATCTCACAGTAACAGGACTGTACCTGCTGAGCAGTTCTTCATGTTGGAGCGTCTCACATCAAACTATGTCTCTGGTTACACAAATATTGCATACCGACTGGACAGAAGAGCTATCAGCCCAGTCATATTGATCTCACAGGATCTGGGCTCTGACTGCAGAGCAATCCTTCACGCTCAAGCATCTCAAATTAACGCTCTCTGTTGCGTTACATAAATATTACACATCCATAGGACAGACGAGTTATCATCTAGGTTAAATAGGTTTTTCAGGATAAGAGCTGTAAGTGCAGAGCAATCCTTCACTCGATCATTTCACACCAATGCTCTGTCTCGGGTATACAAATATTGCATACCCATAGTACTGAACAGTTATCATCCAGTTTATATAAATCTCACAGGATCAGGGCTCTGACTGCAGAGCAATCCTTCATGGTCGCGCGATTCACATCAGCGCTCTATACATATTGTTTGTGCTGCAAACATGCAATCACCCCAGGCAGAACTGCCAATGGCAAGTGGGCAGTGCATGCTTCTGACTCACACAACACAGACAGCAGTACCACAGTGTTGTGACTCATGTGTACTTTGCCCTCTGAGACTAGCTACCAAATGCAGCAATTTAAAAAATGAAACTTGCCTAACCTCTCTTAAAGTAATAATGTAAGTACCTTGTGCCTGCTACAGCTAATATGAAATCCCTGTTAGTACCTCATTTATTAAATAACATATACGACAAATCAAACCAAGTTCTGTGAGGTGGCCACAATAAACTGAACTGGACCACTTGGCATGGAGACAGGTCGCTTTCTAGTGTGCACTATTGCATATGGAAGTTTTCAGTCATGAGCCATCGCACCTGCTCTTATTGCTCCTGGAGGAGCAGTGGGATAAAGACTGGAATATCAATCACAGCAGCTGAGCAGGTAGCCCAACTGGAACAAGGGAAGAGGATGCGGCGTAACTGCCAGAGGTGCCAACTTTGTAACGGGGTGACAAGGCTCGAGTTTCAGCGTAGGGTCAACATCTGGTGATCTGGGCAAATTGCTTAATCTCCCGTCCCTAAAAATAAAAAATGAATGTGTACTTGTATAATGTAACTGGTGTTCATGTCATCAGTGGAGCGTGTTTGGAAGAAGTGTTAATTACTGCACAGCTAGCATACCTTAATTAAGTCACTTAGATTAGACGTTCAGACCCTGAAATCAGCAAATACATTCTTGACCGGAAGGCAGCAAGTCCCAAGCAAAGCACCTCTACGATGTGGACCGCCTTTACCCAGACACCACTGCATTTGTTACCAGGCCATGAATTACACAATGCCCAGACTTTGTGACCTTAATTAAGTTTGGATGTCACAAAACTGCAATTTAGTTCACCCCCAAAAGGGCCCCAACCCAAGTGTGTTCACAATCATGCTATACATCGAGAGGTAAAATGTGGAGTACAGAGACGTCAAGCCGCCCCCACAAATGTGTCCTTCTACACATCTCGCAGCTGCCAGCTTGCCCTTTCTCTCACCAATGGGCGGGATCTCTGCATCGGCTCTCCCCATGTATTGATTGAAAATATTTAAAAAACATGAAAGCCATGTGTATTTGACCAAATATCATGCCATCAGTGAAGGTCTCGACATCAACTACCCCTTATATTTATTGTTAAAAAAATAAATTACAACGGGAATCAAGGTAAAAACAAAACACAAATACTTATCAACATTTTGCCCAAAATAAACAAGAAATCTTGGCATCTGTGAAGAAAGTTGAAACAAGGCAAATGAAGCGGTTGTGAACATTTCTTTTATCAACCCGGCACAAGAAGTAAACAAAACACGAACACTTATCACTACAATCCAATAAAACAAGCAGAGGCAAATAAAAAAAATAGTTCACACAAAGTACCATAAATAACAAAAACATCAAGAACACATGTAACAGTGATAGTCTCCATGGGAAGTTCCAAAACGCCAAAAGGAGAGACTAATTAAGCAATTCACCAAAAAAAAGCAGGCGTGGTCACTACCAGGAAACAATCAAAAAGATGAGAGGTGTTCAAAGCCCACATTGTAGATACAGCATGTCTCGAAGAGACAGCGCATGCGCTGCCTAGGCAAGACCTAAAAAGAACAGACACAGAGAATGAACCCACACCAGAAAATCTCTCTAATACTTCCTCACAGATTCTCTATTTGTTACTTGACCTGTGACATGTAAATGACAGCTCTAAATATGGTGTGTCAAACGATTTCATGCCCTAATCTCACATGGGATGCATGAATCACCGAAGGCCAACATCTAGAGTCTCAAATGACAATATACCTCATGTCTTTTTTAACACTGGTTTAGAGGCAGCTTCAGTTTTCTCCCCAATGTCATGTAATCAAAAAGAAATCATAAATAAAAAATACATACATATCCATACCCAGAGAGGTTACTGGTCATTGATTGAAATGGGACAGAGACCATTGGTGGCACTTAGCCTAGATGGGATGGCATTTTGGGCTGCATGGTCACTGACAGGGAATGGGACAGGATGCTAGCCTACCCAAGAAAATCTCCCGCAACACAAGACTGAAATATATATAATTCAATTTCCTACACATGAACTACCTCACCCCGCACAGGCAACAGATTATTTATGGTGGAGAATTCCGGGAGTACCCCTGATGCCACTTAGTCGACTCAGATTTTAGTCACATGACGTGGGGGTGCCTATGCTTTAGAATTATTTGACTGCAGTATCGCTTCACCTCCATTCGGCTCTGCTGCACTCCCTTCCCTGCACAATGGAAACCTGCCTCGTGGGGGGATTTCCCAGACCCAAAGTGTGCAAAGTTAGCACTAATATTTGGGTCTGGCTATCGTGTTAGCCAGGCGAAAGATTGTACTTGCGTGGAAGTCAAAGACAGGACCAGCAGTGGAAGCATGGGCAAGAGACGTCACCACATGGCTAGGGCTAAAGAAAGTATACTTCGAAAGGAGGATACCTTCGGTGTTCAGAGATGTCGTATGGCAGGACTGTGGGCGGAGGTCCAGGAGAACTGGGAACACCCAGAAGGGGACACCGATTCTGAACGGTGTGAATTAGAGGACGGAGAGGAAGAAGGCAAAGGGCGAGGAGGTGAGATGGGCGAAGTGACAGATGGGACTCCACTCGACCAGGGCTAAATATCTGAGGGGCTAATCAACCCTACCCTGCGTGCACTGTAAATATTTCACTGGCATGATACAGATTACCGTACTTAAGGCGCCACCATTCCCCCACACGCACTTGAAACACGTACACCTGAGCTAACCTGTCACGTTCCCGATGCTAACGTCCACCACCCGAGCAGCCCCCACAGCACTACGATCACCTCCTACTAGCACCTCCTGCAGTGTGGAAAATATATTAGTGCATTAGGAGGCTACTATTTGGATATTAGCAAATGCAGAATCTTAGTGAGTGAGTCTATGGCTTATGAAGAACAAAACTGGATGAATGAATATGGGTGTGTGTTTTGGGAGCAAATTCTAGTTCCAGCAAGAGTTTAAAGTATGTGTCTTTTAAGTAATGCTCAAGAGCTTAATTAGTCTGGCTATAATGAGCAGCACAGCTTTTAGGGAGCTTAGGTTTTTAGAACAAAGCATTTAGTAATTCTGGGTATCAGGAGAACAGGTCTGATTGACTTGGTGTGCCGCTCGTAGCGGTGTTTGTTGCTTCACAGGACCTTTTGCTACTTCCCTGAATTGACTCCGGACTTGGGACTGCGAGGACCAGCAGCCCGAGGGGCGCGCACAGCTGCGGACTCTTCCCGAGGCCCTCCCATCCCTGCCAGGTGTATATCACTGCTCGCGGCCCCCGCTTCGCGGGAGCCGCTCGTAGTGGTGTTTGTTGCTTCACAGGACCTTTTGCTACTTCCCTGAATTGACTCCGGACTCGGGACTGCGAGGACCGGCAGCCCGAGGGGCGCGCACAGCTGCGGACTCTTCCCGAGGCCCTCCCATCGCTGCCAGGTGTATATCACTGCTCGCAGCCCCCGCTTCGCGGGAGCCGCTCGTAGCGGTGTTTGTTGCTTCACAGGACCTTTTGCTACTTCCCTGAATTGACTCCGGACTCAGGACCGCGAGGACCAGCAGCCCGGGGGCCCGCACAACTGCGGACTCTTCCCGAGGCCCTCCCTTTCTCTGTATATAACCCAGCCTAGAACGCGTATCGCGGGACGCGCGCGGGCGGACGCCGGGGGAAGCCCGGGCCAAGGGCGGGCCCGTTTGAGCCCGTTCGAGTACGGTAGAGGACGGGACGGGCCCATTCCCTTTCAACACCCATTAGGGATAGATACAAGTATTATTATTTGTTTAGATTTGTAAATATACTGGAATTGGGTTATATGTTTTTACCTGTTTAATTATGATTTCATTGTCGGGGAAAACTGGCCATAGGCCCTCTTTTGAGGGATCAGTGGCTGGGACTCAAGATAATTTTATTATTAGAGCATCAACATTATTAGCCCATGAAATTGAGCTTACTGAAAAGAGATTGTCTCTGGATATAGCGGCTGAAAAGCGATCTTCCTTGGGAGCATTTATCCTTGCTAAGTCTCCTAGCCCTGCGCATGCAACGTCACCTTGTATATCCGAAGGTCCTATGATGGGTAGCAGGAGTTTATGAGCCCCGCTAGAGAAAAGGCTTGAAACTAGGCAAAGGTGCCATCCAATCTCTGAGGAAGAAGGCTTGTCTAACCGAAAGACCTTATGCCAACCTAACAGTATTAATTCACTAGTCCCATCTATTTTTTTTGTCTCCAGTTAGAACTAGATCTTCTTCTGTTACTAAACCATCATCTGCCCCCGCATTGAAGAGCACATGTCCTAAAAGGAAACGGGGGTGAAAAAAGGAAAAGGAAAGTTGCCTAAACACCGTAAACTTGGCCCTCCTAATAACAATCTAGCTGTGCCCGTAGCCTCAGTCGACCGAGACCAGGGAGGGGATCCATATGAAGATCTGACCTCCTCCTTGGGCCCGGGAGAGGAATTTTGGCATAGACTGGAAACGGTATTAAAAAATCTGTTTCACCGATCCAGGACAGACTTGATTGTATTGACAATAGGCTTTCTTGCCTGGAATTAGCCTTTGCCTCATCCCAAACTAGAGTTGATTCGCGGGTTAATGCCACCAATGGAAATGACCCCATTAAGAATGTTTCTAGACAAACATCAATCAACCAAGATGGACTGCAAGTAACCACAGGGGTAGTTTCTCTACCCCAAGTAATTCCAGCTCCTCTGGTTGTCCCTCCTAGTTCAACAGACACTGGGGCACAACCTGCTATACTTAGAGATGTTAAATGTTAAATGTTGTATACTTGTAAAGCGCACAGCTGCCCAAGCAAAGGGGCGTCCCGGCGCTGTATACCGCTGGGGAACCCATCCTGGCTTTCCCTGTGAGATGGTCCCTACTGGGCATCTCCAAGGTGAAGACCAAGCATCCCCAGCGCTGATGGGGCCGTTAGTGGAGATTAAGCAAGCTATTGCCCAGAGTTGCTGAGTGGGATCCATGGTTAGAGTAGGCTCCGATGCAAGAATTATCGAGTCCGCTGACCTTGGCCCAAGACCCTGCCGCGTCGGGAATCGAACCCTGGTCCCTGACCGACCTCTGTTTCCGGGTCTGCCGCCTCTAACCAGTGAGCCACACCACTCCATGGGTTGTGTTACAATCAGTTTTTAAAAGAGACTGCCATGCTGGGAGCTGTGAAACAAAGAGATTACAACGTGATTCCTAAGTCTGTATGCCTGAGTTCAATTTGAAGTGGTTTCTTTAGATTTCCCAGCATCAAGAAGCCATTTAAAGAGAGAATACACTCTCTACAAGTTCCATAATACATTATGATAGAGCGTCATGATTCTGAAAATTGTAGGGGTGCATCATAATCATGGATAGTCCACACCCGCATATATTCTTGTGTTGTATTAAAAGGTTGTTGTTAGAAACGTGGGGTAATAACGAAATGTGTAAGTGTAATGATAGAAAACTTTTCGTGCCATTCTAGAAAGTAAAGTGGCATTTAATTAGAATTATGTAATCCTCGATGTTTATTGCAAATGCTTAATAAGGTAGCTCATGTGTAATGTAATGCATTAGATTTAAACGTGCACCGTAGTAAAGTCTGCACATGTATAAATGATTAATTGTGCTTTAAATGTGATGAAATATTGTGCTTGCAAATTCAACGTTTATTAATGTGTAATTTGTGATGTGTAAAGGCCTAAGAGGAATGTTCACGTTTTGCTATGAAAGGCCTATTCGTTTCTTATGTTAGCTGAATTATGTAGGCCCGAAATCTATTTTCCCTGGTAAAGCTCTCATTTGGATGTAGTCAGCAAAATTCATGTGCGTGCAAGGTTGTTCTGTTCTCATGCTTCTGTTGCAGGTGCAAGGACACCGTCTTCGTTAGTAAGACTAATGCTTTTGTTTTAGGAGTTAGGTATGGAGGAGAGCTGCAACAGTGTATCCTGGAATGCCGATAATTGGGAGCTGATACTTTCTGTGCTGAAGGAGCCTGAGACCCAAGGACACTTCAACCGTTTCTGGACGAAGTACAAGTTTTGGTGGAAAATTACCTACGAGAGGTGCCTGGCCAGAGGAGGTGTTCAGAGGCGTGTCATATCAACTGTGGATTTTGTATTAGGGACAGTGTCCCGAGGGAGGAGTGAGCAGATGCTAGCAGAGAGCCGTTAGAGGGTAGAAGGAAATGATTGATACTGAGGAGGGAGACTTAGAACGAACTCTGTGGTTTTGGCTACTGACCCTTACAACGTGAGTCTTAGGAAGTCTTAGGAAGTCTTCACAACCTGACACCTTTTCTTGATCTTGCCTGGGAAATGCTAAGTAGGGATGTCACCTTAGTGATAGTGTAGGGACAGATTAATGGATTTCTTTTGCAGCAACTAATGAAGACTAATTTAGATGTTGGAGCAGTTATTGCTTGTTTAATATTTCTGGAGTTGCTTATTCTTTTTATTCTTCACCGGATCAGGTTGGTGCGTAGGATGAACTTTGTTATTAGTGTCCATGTATTTCTTTAACCTCGTCATGAGGTGCTTGTATTTTCAGTTATTTTTGGCTTTGTAATAAAACCCCTAAAATTTGAAGATGGAGTCAGTGATCCTTTTCGAGTCTAAGTTGATTGATCCTTACTGTTTAGTTTTGAATGTATTGGTTTTCTCCCCTTTACACTTTTCAGCAGGTAATAAAGGTCCAGTCGGCCGAGGATTCTTAGTGAGATTTTATGATACAATCCGGCGCAATCAAATATATATATATATATAGGTTTAAATCTACCACTGCACTCCATTCTTTAAAGATTTTGAGGTGAGTAGCAATAAGAGCGGAGCTGGAGAGGTGATCGCTCTTCCACTGAAAGGTTATGGCTTTCTGTAGACTTTTCTTTCAGTGATACTCTGAATACCTAAAACCCTAAGCCACTGGCCAGTGAAGAGACTGGCTAACCTCGGGACATGTTTGCAGCACCACTGCCACACCTTATTGTCGATTTTTGGCTCCTTCTGCGACCAGCACTTCTGGCCTTCTTTTCGCAGCTGAAATGTTCATGGTTGAAAATATCAGCAATGTTTTAATCCCTTATTGTTCCTAATCCCTATTCAGTCGCTAACGCCTGATACTGATTGAATCCAAATGAAGGATTCGCTCGTAATATGGGCTCAAGTGATATCATGAAATCCTGACATGGCTGCAGCTCTCATGTTCAAAGGTTTTTAGCTGGCTGCAGTCACATGCCAGATCTACTGGTTCAATAAAAAATATCGCGATCAGTGATGAGAATCTTTGTTTTCAAGGGTTTCGTCTAAGCACATTGGCACTGACCACGTCACAGATAAAGCTGCATCTGCAGAAGGTGAGAGTCAGATGGGAAATATATAGAATTATCAAAAGAACAAAGGAGGGCAGCCATATGGTGTGAGTAGATAGCAAACAAACTAGGTGACAATGCAGAGCCTCAAAGGGATGACACAGATTAGCCAGGATGACAGACATGTAAAAGAGGCCATGTATGAGAAGTAAACTGAATTGAAGCCAGAGATATTTAGCAAGAAAAGACTGAAATCAATCAAAAACTGTGGATCTGATAAAAACGCAACACAAGCATTGACAAAGACAATAGGCCTGGTTTACATTTTGAGTCCGGACTAAAACATTTAAAAAAATCCTGCTACACTGAAGAAATAAAACAAACACTTGCTTTCTGTTAACAATGCATCCATGAGAAAGGAAATGTAATGTGTGATGATTTGGTTTACTTTGGAGGTGCACTGCTGAAAGCACTAAAAATGAGGTGGACTGATACACCAAACTAGCAATAGCAAGAGGTGAAAGAGAAATATCCCTTTGGATGGGGTCAAAGCCCACTTTGTGTATATTTTAAAGGATTATTTATAATAGGTATGCAGACAGCTGCACTTTCAAGCCGGGCCTAAAAAATCGTGGATAAGGATTGAGTGGTTGATTTGGTGACAACCTTGGAGAGGACTGGGACAACTAGGTATCCTCTTGTAATATGTCCATTGGCACATCATCCATAAGAGACATTCTCAGATTTCGGGTGCCTGTACGTGGCCTGTGTCACACCTTGAGACGGGCCAGAACAATATTATCATAAATGAATTGCTTAATTGCCCAGTAACTACCCTCACAGGTATTTTGTCAAGACATGAAAGTTCGAAAGGCATATTGAGAGCCTATTTCTTCAATAGAAAAATAGCAAGTGATCTTTTAGTATAATTGAGGGCTTACCCTTTAGTTATGTCTTTGTAAAGGACTGTATAAAGAAAATCTTCTTTATTGCACATTTTACCATGAAACCAATATCTGGCACTGACAATCATTGTGAAAACGTGTCAACTAAAGGCTTCACTTGCACTAACAGGGGCCACAATGCGGAAGATTGTACAGTCGTATTGATGGCAGACAAGAGCTTTTTGAAGCAGAATTGCCATACATCAGATCAATTTTTAAATAACAAGTAAGGCTAGATTGCCACTCAGATCATGGGTTGCTACCATCTTTGAACAGAGACTAGAAGGTGCAGTAACAGCTTAAAAGATGTTGTAGAGCTCCATTTGCGAAAGACATGCTTACCTAATATGTTTAGCATAGTAGGCTTTTTTCTGTATTGAATCATAACACACTAACATCAAAGGTATCTTCAATGTACTAATTTTGCTGCAGACACCTACAATATCCTGCCTGAAAGATAGCTGATAAAGTGGCATCAAAGGGTGGCACAAAATATTTCTAAAATAGTTTTGACATAATCTTTTGCCACTGGCTTACTTCAAGTTTATTTCCAAGCTAAGTTAAATTGGTGCAATCGCTACTAATAGAGTGATGCAGTGTGATGGGATTTAGAAAGTGGTTTGCCGCCAAAGAGGACTATTGGTCTGAGGTGTGACCCTTTGTATCAGAGATGTCAGTGTCTATCTGGTCACAATAAATGGATGGCTTTCACAAGATTCAGTATTAATTCCATTTCTAGAACATTTGGTTGGGCTCTCAAGATATTACATTTCTTAAGATTGAGATAGTTTTGTGTGACTGCTAACCCAACTCAGCAGGTCAGAAATGCAATCAATGAAAATGATTAGAGATGTGGGAGGGAGGTACATCAAAGGAACAAGCAGACATTAATGGTTTTAGATACGGAAAGGGGTTTATGAATAACATGAGTCAAAGGGAAATGAGAAAGATCTCTGCCCTGAATACTCTGTCACCTGTGTTTATTAACCGTGACACCCTTATGAGTCATATCAGTGATTGCCTGTAACCAGGTGTAAGAAATCCCTTCTGACCTGGCTTCAGCTACTTTGTACTCTGGTACTTCCCTTCCCTCCAGGATATCCCTTGTCAATTTGTGACATTGTGTTATGTCACCAGACTGACACTGGAAGATGTCAAACATTGTTATTATAAGATGCTTGTAGGAGTACAGAGCCTGCAGCCAGGTTGATCTCTCCAGTTTTATTGATGGCTAAGTAATTTATCCGCCATAGTAGACGGCACTGACAAACTTGTGAAAGGTCTGTACATTTTCAGTCAAACGCCTCTAGTCAAAAACAGATTTAAATTTTCTCAACCCATTACAATGTTACGTGAAGTGTATCGTTTACCACCCTATACAACTAGGAGTGATGAAAGGGATTAGACTCACCTCAGGGGAGAACATTTCAATAACATGTGTAGATTGACCTCCCAGGAACCCACCTACCGTCTGAGTATTTAAATGCTTCTTGGACGAGAGAAAAAAAATAAGGTGAACATTTTCCAGCCTGTGCCTTTGCCAGGCCATGTGCGAATTTCTGTTCATATTTCACATGTAAGGTACCTTGCCTCTTATTCTCAAGGAAGTAAGAATTACTTTGTAGTGCAATTGGGTTGAACCAGTAACCAAGTATGAGTTCACTAGCCTGGCAGTACTGTAGTTCTGTAAGAGAGGGAGTTGCCATTTGGATTTAGCAGACTGTTCTTTGTGTGAACTCCACAGCCACTTGACAAGATTTACAGTTTGGGTGACACGGCACTGTAAGAAAAGAAGGCCTGGGACACAAAGGACAGCTAAGGATTGGTTAAAGGGTACCTAGTAATGGTACCAAAGTCTGTTGATTGTAAAACCCATCCTGGTCAGTTCATGGCTTGAAAGGAGAAAAGAACAACAAGGAATATTCCCTACTTTCAGTGAAGAAAGAATAATCTATCGGCCCGCTTGAGTAAATATCACAAGGGTTTCTCAAAGGAGCACAACCACCAAATGCCTGAACCTGCAAATCAGCTCATACTAAACTGGATTACTATCGCAACAACACATCATCAGTAGGGTAAAACTAACCTGTCTCAAGACAGAGGAACCCAGCTCACAATCCATATTGACATAACATAACGTGTATTTGTAAAGATCATGTATACCCAGAAGGGCATCTTGGTGCTGAATAACAGATGGTCATTGATATCCCAACTCAATGATACTCATTTTATCAACCTCAGAGGGATGAAATGCTGAGTTGACCCACCTGGATTAAAACCTGTGACCATGAAGTCAAACACAGGCCCCTACAGTGGAAGCATTAGCCTACTAAGCCACCAGACCCGGCAATATGTTAGTGGACAAACAATTGAACACTTAGTGAATTCTGCTTCACAATCATAGTGGATCGAAAAGTTAGGTCGGTCTGGATACCTTGCCCACACAAGCCAGTTACCCCTGCAGTAACTTATCTGACACCTTGTGCTTGAAAAAAGGTTAGAAGGATCATGAGACCCCCACTTTCACTCTCTGTATTCATATTTTTTTTTGTTTTTCCTTATATGACCTCCCTAGCTATAGCAACCTCTCGACCTAATCCGCCTCTGTTGCTAATAGCTTGGTGGATTACAGTCTCAGCTGGTATTTTTCCTTTTCGGGTACCACCCGAAATACTCAACCTGAGCTGACCCAGAGGTTTTAATCATTGGAGCCAAACCATATCCTTAATGTATTCTATCTAATCAGTATGTACAATATCTAACAAGTTCCAAAATTACCCAATATCCGGTCTCTCTCTGTGTGTATTTACTCTCTGGTCTAGAGCTCTAAAATATCTAACAGAGTTCCACCAAGCACTCCATGAAGGAGGAATCTCCTGACGCCACAGCTTACATATCTCTCTGCTGGCCAGGAGTATCAAGGAAAATAGTAACTTCTGTTGTACCCCATTTAAGATATGTACACCCCCAACTTTAGTTACTACACTGAAAAATATTAATGTTGGGCTTACCTCCACAGCAAAACCCAGCACTCTTTCGATGGTCTTACCCACTCTTCCCCAAAATTCATGGAGCTTGGGACAGGAAGCAAATATATGGATGTCATCTGCGTTCGAAGTGCCACACCTGAGACATCTCGCTTCTCCACCGCCTTTTATTCTTGACATTTTAAGAGGGGACCAATATAGCCTGTGGATTGTAAAAAAGTGGTTCTTCCTGAGTGCAGCAGATTTTATTAACGGGTAAAGAGTATCTATAGATACTTGCCATATCTCATCCAGCTCCTCGCTCGGCAAGTATTTTTCCCAAACTTGGGGCCATGGTTTTCCAGCGATGTTCCGTTGAAAACAGCGATAACATTGCTGATAGGACCCTGTGGTCCTATCAGCATAATCCATATCCCATTAAAAGTATGCCTTAGTCAGGAATTTAACAGGTGTTAAATTCCTGAGTTAAGGCTGGGGTAGCGCGATTTTTTTTATCGCTGCACCTCCTTGTTAATATCGCGAAGCTTCCTTCACGATATTAACATGTGTTGTTTTCACAGCCACGCCTCTTTTGCATCTCATTAGCGATGCGAGGCGGTGAAAAAACGGGTTCTACATCGAGGAAACATGCGCTAGCGTGTCCTTGATGATATTGCGATATAATTATCGCCGCTTTTCGCCCAAAAACGGACGCTAAAGCGGCGATAATTATATCGCCGGCCCTTGCTAATATGCCCCTTGATTTGGCTTCTTCATCTTACTATCTGCTGCAGAGAGAAGATAATTGTACCATGGAGCCACTTCTTTTTTCCTCAGTGTGGGGTTTTGTAAGTCACTTTCCATTGAGAGCTCAACGGGAGATGGCCAGCTTTGTGCCTTACACCACGAGGAGATCTGGTAGAATTTAAACCTAGAAAGGGTTTCTCCAGTGATGTTGTTCCAGTATTCCCAAGGGTGACATTCACTACCCAATACGATATCTGTACAATGCATAACTCCGACCTCAATCAAAGGGCGAGCTAAAGCATCTGATAGACATTCTGGGGTTCCAGGAGAATCCCACACCGGGGCTCAGTCGCTATAGTAAGGAAGTCCCAAACAGCCTCGACAAACCGACCATAACTTAGCCGCCGCATGCAAAGTCTTCAAGCGTATTTTCTTAAAAAATTTAGAAGACCCACATTTATACATAAACCCGGATTCCGCTATGTCTGCTAGCATAGCTTTAAACATGTTCCCGATTAATGAGTCGTCCGGAGTTTGCAATAACATCCTGCATTTTTTCAGTTGATAGGCCCATGAGTATAACTGTAAATCCGGCAAACCCATACCTCCATTCTGTAGTTTGCGCCTCAGTTTTTTCCAAGAGAGCCAGATTCCTTTACTTGCCCAAATAAAGGAGGAGATCTTACCCTGGATATTAAGCAGGTCTGCCCTTGCAAATTCTAGCGGGATATTGTTAAATAAGTAGGTGTATTTTGGGAGTGTGCACATTTTTATGAGGTTAACTTTTCCAAAATGAGAAAGTGAGATACTCTGCCACCTTTTTAATAGGACATCCACCTCTTTAGAGACCCTATCTAGATTCACTTTTGGAATGTTATCGGGATTTTGAGTGATTATGACTCCAAGATATCTAAGCTGTTTTGGGAAAGTGTTCCTATGGTCAGGGATATTCCAGGCCATGATCTCGGTTTTATCTTCATTAATCTCATATCCTGAGAGTTTCCCAAAGAGCTGAGCTTCAACCAGGAGCTCTGAAAGGGTAACCTCAACATTTGAGGAGAATAAAACCAGGTCGTCTGCATAAAGGGCTACTTTCCTTTCAAACCCATTCACTACAAAGGGCAGTATCTTCATATTCTGCCGTAGGCTCTGGGCGAAAGGTTCAATATATATTTCAAAAAGAATAGGAGATAGTGGGCAGCCCTGCCTAGTTCCACGACCACTGCCATTCACTAGGATCTGAGCTGTGGACGACTGATATCTTTTTTTAAGCACTTCTCTGAACCCTTCACCAAACCCAAAAACCTTCAAGGCCCTATCCAGAAAGACCCAACTCACACGATCAAAGGCTTTGGCAGCGTCAACAGTAATAATAGAAAGAGGCTGACCATGTGAGACTGCCAGGTCTGTTGCTCCTATTAGGGTGTATACTAATTCCGACATCTGTCTACCTGGGAGAAAATCTTTCTGATCTTCATGTATAATTGAACCTACTATCTTAGACAGCCGAGTATTCAGTATCCATGCAAAAATCTTATAATCAACGTTTGATAACGAGATTGGCCGATATGATTGACACTGCATTGGGTCTTTCCCAGGTTTTAGTATCAGTGATATGACAGCCCCACTCCAGGAAGCTGGCATAGGAGATCTTCCAGCCAGGATATCATTAAATAACACCAACCAGACAGGGACAACCTCTTCCTTCAGTAGAGAGTAAACCTCCGTCGGAATTGAGTCTGGACCGGGAGCTTTACCATTCTTAGTTTTTATCCAGTACTGTCAATATCTCACTCACTGCCATTTCTGATTTGAGAGAATCTTGATTATCCTCGGATAGTTTCGGCAGATGTTTAGCTATAAGCCATCTATCGATGTCTAGCTTGGCAGCAACTTCTTCCTCTTGATATAGCTCTTGGAAGAACTGTGCAAAAGCCTGCTCTATTTTATCTTTGGCCTCAATTACTTGTGTATTTATTCTAATATTTTTATGTAGTTATGAGACCTATCGATTCTAGTCTTCATGGCTAATATTTTTCCACAGTTCTCCCCCTGCTTAAATTCTCTCATCTTGCTGACTCCCCATTTTTGAAGCAGAATCTCTTCCGACTTGAGTCTAAAATGTAACTGCAGCTCTTCCAGCCTTTTCACTAAGTTTTCATAGTCTTTGCCAAGAGGGGTCCTAAACTTTAAATCACCTTCAGCTATTTTTATTTGAGCTTCTAAGTCCGCCAGATCTTTCCTCTCTGCCTTATTCCAACCCGATATTGCCCCCTTTAGTGTTCCCCTCAACCAGGCCTTAAAGGTGTCCCAGACATTATTCAAAGATGTTGACCCCACATTCTCTTTTAAAAAGCAGACTGTTGTAAGCTTCAAAAAAACCTGGAGTAGATGACTGCAATAAAAAATCTCCTATTTAGAGTCCATCTCCTCAAGGGGAATTCTTGGGGGAGATCTAAGATAAGGGCTACAGCGCCATGGTCAGAAATAAGGATAGGCAAATATTCGATTAGGTTGACTTTATCGATTTCAGAGTGATCCAAAAATATGTATTCAAGCCTGGAGTAGTGTGAGTTCTTTTTGCTATAAAAAGAATATTCCCTGTTCTGGCCCTTTATTTCCCGCCACACATCGCTCAAGTTTAAATAAAGAGTGGACATAAGATGGACTTTAACATGTGGTGCAGAAATCTGTACCTGGGGGAAGATCTATCTAAATTATTATCCAAAAGTACATTAAAATCTCCTCCCATTATCAGAGGCGACTCGAAGTCTGCCAGCGAAAGGCAGAGATTATTTAGAGGCCCCATGTCATCCTCATTAGGACCATAAAAGGAAACTAAGGTGTATTTACAGCCCTGTATTTTAATCTCAGCAATAGCCCAACGTCCTCTGTCATCCACTCGGGATTTAATAAGGTCTATCCCTGAGTTAGATTTAAGTATAATAGCAACCCCTTTCGAACAACATAGCTGATCTGAGGCTAAAATCTTGTCCACCCATCCTAGTCTTCCAAACAGCGTTTTACACTCTGATAACATAAGATGATTTTCCTGTATCAAAATAATACTGGCTGACCTGTTTTTTAAATACTGAAGAACTAAACGCTGTCTTCTTCTAACTCTCAAGCCATTAACGTTCCAGGTTAAAAGCCCCAAAGTCTGTTTTGTTCCATACTGAAGACTACCCACTATTTTTAGCCTGATCCCACTCACTACTCTGACTACTGGAGGTTATTATGTCACATGAGTATATTATTACACCATTTGTTTTCCCAATGCTCCCCACCAACAACCGTGCAGAACCCCACCACCCCACCCCTCCCCCCCGTGCCCCCCCACCCCTCCCCTGGGAACCCTCCCTGTCTAACCATTGGCAATATTTATTGCCTTGTGAGTCAGAGTTTTCCCGTCCTAAAAGTGAGAGAAAGAAAAAAAAACGTCACCATTGAAGCCAAGTTTTCTCAATCATAAGTCAACACCTATAAACTACAAACTGGTTTTAATTTGTGCCAGGAAACCGTCTACTTCCTCTGGAAACCTAAAATGATGCATTTTATTAGCCCAGAGAACCTTCAAGAAGGCAGGGAACCTCAGCTGCACCTGCGCACCATGCTCTCTTAAGACATCCATCCGTTTTTCTAGCTCCCATCTCCTGTCCTCTGTTACCTTTGATATATCAGACCGAATTCTGAAAGAGGCGTCCCCAACCTGTATGGATTTAAGTTTAAGAGCAGCCCCTAAAAGTTGTTCTTTCAAAAGGTAGGACTGAATAAAGACAAGGATCTTCCTTGGTTTCTTTCGTGTAGGGTTCAGCTTGAAGGGATCTCTGTGAACCCGCTGGATTTCAGTTTCCCAGACTGGTACTGAGGCGAACTGGGGGAATGCTTTAGTCAAAATATCTATTATGTAGGCTTTCAAATTATCACCTTCCAGTCCTTCTTTTAGGTCTAAAATCCTTATATTGTTCCTTCTCGAGGTGTTTTCAAGTCTCTCCAGCCTGTCAGCAAGATCCCGCTCCATCTCCTTAAGCCTCATCACTTCCTGTGTATTGTCCTTAACCTCCAGGTCCATTTCTCCCACTTTGTTTTCCAACACCTCCATCCGATGTGTTAATGCCATCAAATTTTCCTCTAGGCTAGAGCAGGTCTCTTGTTTCTTCCTCTGATTGGCCTCTGAGGTGGAAAAGCAAGCGCCAATCTCTGCTGATAACTGTTTTAACATTCCTTGTAGCGTAACAGGGCTCTGCTCTGCAGCCTCAGGGCTAGATACTCCTCCGTCTGGAGAAGCACCCCTTATCTCTTCTACCTCAATTTGGTTAACCCCCTCCATCCCACAAGTCTCAGAATCCTTTTTGCTTAATATGGAAAATCTGTTTGAGAGTGGGACAACAGATCTTGAAGCCGACAGATTACCTCCCTCTGTCATAGCCTGTTTAACGTGGTCCATTTTAATCTGTGATTTAGATGTAAAATAAGACCTTAGTGAAGGCGTTATCTTTGGGAGGCTTTGATTTTTGTCTTTTTTTCTACCTTTCACGGGGGTTATTTTTCCTGATTTTTTAAAAAAAAATTAATAATTGTTTATTAGGGTCTCAGCGATCTGGGGGGGCTGTACCGGTTGTGTTGATTGTGATGGATGTGTAGGAGGTTGTAGAAGAAGCTCTTTCCCCAGAAAGTTTCTTGATCTCAATTTATACCTCCTACCCTGTGCGGACTCGATGGTAGATCCTCCGGACCCTCCAGGTAGCAGATCAGTAGTATTTAACCCTGGCAGTGACCCCTTATACAGGTTTTTCCTTAACTGCCCTTTTACTCCTCCAGGCTGATCGAATTGCAGTCCTAAGTGCGGACTTTCGACCTCCATGTGGTGATGGGAAGAATAAGTCCCTAAACTAGCTGCAGTGTCTGACTGACCCATATATGTGGCCGAGTTCCCCCCAAGTCTAATTAGCCCCGGGATTGTTATTGCTTTAAGCTCAGAACTATATTCAGGGGTGTAAGCAGGACTGAAGGTTAGAAGGGGGCTACAATCTTTCGTGGCAGGGCTGGTTGTTTTCAGGGGGGACCCACTAAGACTTGCCAGCATATGACCAAGGCACTGAAAATACTGAAATCTCTGCACACGCCGACCTTCAGCTAGTGCCCCTGCTGCCCTTGAAAAGGATGCTACAGTCCCCCCGCACATTCAGGCTGGTGACGTTGCAGGCACACCGGGGAGAGAAAAAGGTTTATGCTGGAATTAAAAGGCTGCAATCAGCCATCCCCCAAACAATTCACCAATGCCCCACTCAGCCCCTTAACTGGCAAACTCAGCCGGCAATCTCACCCCGGCACCGGCACGCCTTGCCTTCAGTCAAACCCGACTTCGGTGTAACCGCCGGCCGCCCCGCCTCGCCGGATCGACGCTAGCGGGAACTCCAAGACCAGGCCAGCTCTCGCGAGGCTCCGAAAGGTGGAATCGGATCCCGGTGAGCTGGCAACAACAGAAAAGATCCGAGCCCAAGGAATCAGCTCATCCGAGCGGGGAAGCGCAGACACTGAGCCCCCGGCAATCACCGCCGAAGGTAGGGGAAACGGGGGAATAATCGGGCCAAAAACTCAGCAAAAGTTAAGTAAAGAAGAGGTGCTTGTGTTCCGACATTAATCCCAGGTTAAGCTGCAGGCAGGCATCGATTCCGATGTAATAACTGACGGACGGACAGACGGGCGGACGGGAGAACAGCCGACTCGAGACCTGCCGCTAACTGGCCGCCATGTTCCCTTCTCTCTGTATTCATATTGAAAATTAAGATCAAGTAAGATTTTGACCTTCTGTTCTGTGGGAGATTCCTGTCGTCCCTGAGCTCACATTAGGGCACCTCAGTTATCATTTGCAAGTTGTACCACCCCAGTCGAGCACCCCACCTGCCACTCCATGGAACGGGCCAGCCCAAGATGGTGCTGGACACTTCAAGCCTCGCCTCACCAGGTAAGTGAAAAAAGGATGAGTAGTGGTATTTCACCAGTGGCCCAAAGGCCACCCTTTGATTCCATTCCTCTGATATCTCTTTACAGTGCCAGGCTGTAGTCAAACTCAACAAGTGATTCTTTCCATGCTGATTTTGCCAAACGTATCCCCTTGCTTGTGGTTTTGCTAGATAATAAGTAGGGATTGTGAGCATTTCAATTATCAATTCATGCACATCACTAATTGAATGACGAGGCATTTCGCTATTTGTATGACCACGCGGGGGCTCAATCTGGGTAATTATCGCTGTCCATCAATATCAAATTGGTCTTTCTTCCAAGAACACTGTGATTGTTGCGCAGTGCAACTGCATATTAAGTTGAACATTAATCACATAATATATAGGTAAAGGATATCCTCCAGTACTCCCGTAGCAATTTAACATTGCCTAACACTTACCACATTTCGGGATTTTCTAATATTAATTGTCCTTTGCAGAGTAAGCTTTAATTAGCATTTCAAAAATGAGAACCACACTAAGATTTTTATATAATTCTAAACGTGCACCAATAGATATTAACACAAATCATAATTAGCTTGGAATTTTTAAAAGCTAAAAGCAAAATTCTAAAATCAATTCTAGCTTTCAGTGAGTTTTAACTATTTTTGAAGTACAATAAGGTGTTTTTAATAATAGCTATTCTGCCCGAATACTCATATGCTATATTCCTACTGCATGCATTACATATTCATAATAAATCCAAAAATGTGCACTTTACTTTTCTGATTATAAACTAATATTCCTAAAATAAAATGTTGATAGCTTTAATAAACATATTAATTAGCGCTCGTTGAGTTACTTTTGATAGGCAAGTAGTTATCCAAGAAAACACAGCACATTTTTAAAGTGTGCATCACTGTAGTGAGGCAGACATTCTTGTTGGAAGGGAATGGCAATTGGAGGTCTAAATCCTATATGGCAACATCATTACAGTGTGTCTGCATTCCCATTCAGTCTATTATGAAACAATAAAATGTGATAGTGGAACAGTAAGTGAGATTCAATTTCCTGCATTAGTTAACTATAGTAATTAACTTTCCTTTCCTATGCCTGAAAGTTTTCATATTGGATTGACACATCAGTCTCTACAGTGGTATCATTTTTGCTTAACACAATATTCAGTTTTCTTAGCTCACCTTAACTACTTTTTAAATAAGATACTCTATACATGTTAGCTATCCTCATTATTTTGCTCTACCTATAAGAAGCTCCAGGATCTTTGTAATACCAGCAGTTAGCAAATGATCAATCTCTCCTTCTGGACATTGTCTTCTTGTATTTTTGACATTTGCTCTCAACATAAGTGATACAATCTATTGCATTCCTTTAATTTCATGCAGGTAGGTATGTGAGCTTGGATTGTTCTCAAGGTAATTTGGGCCACCTCCTTGCACAAGGACAGGTTTCCATTTTTCAAACTCATCTTCCCTCCAGTCATACGATGCCAATAAGAACAAAGAGTAATTCAGGAATCTCTTGTCCTCCAGTTTTAAACTGTGTGTTTTGATAATGTGGTCTTTTTTATCCCATTTATTAAATCTCCTAATTACAGTCTCTCATAAGATTATTCTTGACAGGCTGCCGGAAATTGGGATTGGAGGCAGGGCCCTTGATTGGTGCAAATCCTATCTAGATAATAGGGCATGGTCAGTTTATCTGCCTCCTTATGTGTCAGAATATAAGGCCTTACCCCCAGAAGTGCCTCAAGGGTCAGCACTGAGCCAGACACTCTTTAACATCTACATACGACCACAGGTGAAACTTAGAAACTCTTTTGGCCTTAGGTGTACGAATTACGTTGATGGTACTCAGCTTGTTATTATGCTGGAGAAGTCAGGTGCTAACCCTTTTGAGCCTTTCCACCAGTGTATGACAACTGTATCAGCTTGTTTACTCTTTGAAGATTAATGTCGACAAAACTGAGGTATTCTGGATAAAACGTTGTATCCTCAGCCCACTGCCATTAGATTTCTGGCTAAGGTGATAACAAATTTGGGGGTGTATCTGGAACCTGAGCTCTCCTTAGTAGTGCAGGTAAATCATGTTGTCTCAATGTGTTTTTTTTCTTTTGAAGGTGCTTAGGAAGATTCTGCCTTTTCTTCCTTAAACTGTCCACTAAGTAGTGATATAGGCGACTGTACTTAGCGCCTGATTTGAGTTAGGCAGATGGGTTAATCCATCTCAATCGTGACGAATATCCCGTCCGCCATATTACAAGTGCCATAGGAAATAATGGACTGGTAATACGGCGGACAGGATATCTTTCGTGTTTATGACGGAGTACCCCGATCCACCAAACTCTAATTCAGGCCCTTAATCTCCTGGACTGCTGCAATGCCCTTTATTTCGTGATGTACAAGGGTACATGAAAAGTTATGGAGAATCCAGAAAGCCGCTACAAGAATGGCACTTGACCTCCTGCAGTTCTCATCCACTTTAAATGCTCTCAAAATTCTCCACTGGTATCTGGTAGAAAAAAGAGTAGCTTTTAAATCTCTCTGCCGGTAAACATTGTTTACCACAAAAAGGTTTCACCTCAAGGAATTACAACGCGGTCGTTACAACGACCACGTTGTAACCACACATACCATTACTCCGCAAGTCGGAACAACGACTTGAGGAGGGGGCAGAAGGTGTTGGATTTAAAATCCAATACCTTCCCTACTGTCCGCACAGACTCGAGTTGCAATAGTAAATTATACTATTCCAACATCCAGCGACCCCCCTCCGCAAGTCGTTGTTACGACTTGCGGGGTAATGGTATGCGTGGTTACCACGCGGTCATTGTAACGACTGTGTTGTAATTCCCTGCGGGGAAAAATAATGCGTTAAAAAGAGGTCTATTGCTCTCTGCAATGTCTTTAAAGGAGTCCAGGGTATCTATAAAACCAAAATCCAATAATACATCCTTGCATGCTGCCTATGTTCCTCTGAGGCCAATTGCTGATTCTTCCTAGAACCAAACACAGTTGTTCGGAGGCAACACTTTTTTTGTTAGGGTAGTCAAACTTTGGAATGAGCTGCCTGGTACCTTGTAGAAGATTTCTAAGCTACTACAGTTGAGGAAGGCCATAAAGACTTAGCTTTTCTAAAACTTGAGTTGTTCATCATAACCTGGTCTACCTGATTTGGGGATTTTCTTTCCTCTTGTTTCTTTAATTACTTTGTTTATCGCCAGGACACCTTTCGGGGTAATCCTGACCTTTATCAATGGCTTACAATAAAATGAGTGAGAGCAATGAATAAGCCTCTGGAACCTCTTTTAGATATAGTAGTTTCTTCAACTTCTCAATCCCTCTTGTTGTGCATAGATTTGGTATTGTCAAACCACAATTTCATATTTTCAAGTATAAGCAGGTAGGTGCAAATAACTCTTCACATATTTATTGTTTGGGCAGGGTTTGTTTCGGTTTTTGCTTCTGTGCATACCATCTCTAGTTTGTATGACAGCATGGGAATCAAGTATTGACAGAAAATGTCGATATTATGTGTGGGTTTGAGTAGCAGATTGTCTTGCTTTTTAGTCTATTGTTGATACATAATTTACTTTGTTGTTTTTTTTAATGATCTATGTGAGGATCAAAGTTAAATTCAAGGTATCTTTCACTGTCTCTTGGGTGTATATTTGTAATATTTTGCTTGTAAAACTGCCATGGTTTGCAATTGTTGACCAGTATTTTATTTCTGTGAAGACTTATAAAGAACCCATGAGTCTTCTTGACATTCATTGTTGGCTGGCTGTCCTAATTTAGCTTTTTAATGATCTTCAAATTAGTACTCATACCATCTCAAGTGTCACTGAGTACCGCTTTGTCATTGGCCAAGCTAGAGCAGTGAGTTCGTCTATGAGTCAACCAGACCTAAATGTAAAGCGGTTGTTTTTCTTGACCATCACAGAACAGAGCGGATAATGGAGGGGACAGTGTTTAAACCCAGATTTCATTGTTATTTCTGTTATGGATTCATTGTTATTTTCCCTTGAAGTACATTAATTCTGTATGCAGCACTTTTACTATTTCCCAAATACACAATAGAATTCCGAAACTCTGTATGATGTGAAGATGACTATCACAGGCAAATGTTTTTTGTATATCTACGACCACCACTGCAATAGCGTGTCTGTTCTTCCATGCCCCTTTTAAGACATTTTGCAGACCTGTTGGATTCTCAAGACACCCACTTGCTTTCATGAACTCTGTTTGTTCATGTTTGGGAAACGTGATTCTTCTAACCAAAACATTTTGTTAGTAGCTTCATAAATGCCATACTTCATGTAATCGATCTTTTATTGATTTAGTTTAATGGCACATGCTTTGGTATTGACATATATCAGTTCTTTGTAATGCACTCAGAAACAATTCTCATTTCCAACCATATGGATACGAGTTTAGGCAACAGTTTCAGTTCTTTTTTATGTATAATACACACATTATCCAGGCCAACATTGGGACCAACCTATTTGTTTAACATGGGTTCTTCAAATGCATGTATTATTTCAAGACCTGTAACTTCTTTACACAGCTGTTCTTAATCCCATTCTGAGATTCAGGCAATTGGGGAAAATGTGGGATCTTTCTTATTTTCTTTTTCAAGTATTCCTTCTTTGTATGCATAGATGTCAACATCAGTGATCTGGCATGTGGAGTCCTCTAGACCTTCTGCGGTTTTTCTAGCTAACTGCAATATTAACTTGATATTTTGCTTGATCTGATTCATTTTGATTTTCTTTTGAATAGTGTTCATAAAATTATTAACTATTTCACTGGTTGCTTCTATTTGAGTATTGCTATGGGGGTGTGGAGGAATGTTGCTGTTGTGCTGTGACCTGGTGTCTATTAAGTCTATTTCAGCTACACAGATTATTGGAGTATTTTTGGACCGTTCTTATTCTGCCTTCCAGTTAATGAACGTTTGTGACATAGGCATTCATTTTCTGTTTATAAAGTCTCTGTGCTTTTTATTTACTGTTTTGGCTGTTATTTGGTTGCATCATTAGAGTTGTTTTCTTCAATAATAGATGCTTGATGCATATCGATTTCAAGTTTCTTGTTCTTTTCTCTCATATCCAGTCCATTTTCTGGAACCTGTTTGCTGTTCTTGAGATATTTCTTCTTGAGACCATAATTTTGATGGTTTGCTGATAACAAGAGCCTAGATTCTAGCGTCACTTTGTGCTCTTGGATGACCAAGTCTAGCATGTTGAGAGACTCCAATTTCTGTTGCAAACCCAAAGTCACAGAAACTACATAGGTATGTAGTTCGCCGTTTATCTTTCTACTGTTGGATTTGGCATAATGACATTTTGTTTTGGTATCTGGCCTCATTGTCACACTTCAAGCCATGTAGCTGTTTCCAGGAGGTGATCTTTTTGACAAAATTAGCTTTCATCTGGCTGGCAACAGCATAGCTGTATGTCAATTTTTGAAGCTTGAATGTGTTTGTCACATATTTAGCTGATGAGGCTATAAATTCAAGACTTTCACTGAGGTCAAGGTCTTCCTCATTTTCCAATGGCATGGATGGTAAACATGGCTATATATTGTGATTCATTTCATTGCTATTAACTGTGTTTTTGGAGTTTGGTGTAAAATGCACAAACTAGGTGAGGAAGTTATTGACTTGTGAGAAATCTAGCACCTCTTTTTGCCATCTTAATAGGGTTTTTTAAATCCAGAACTACCTCGTCTGGAATTATTTTTGTTAGCTTTGCCACACATCAATGATGGCTACTGTGTTTGGCCTTTTTCTCGGCAAGACATATGCAAGACTGGGCATCCAGAGGTAGATACCAGGCTGACGACTTGAATGTAAAAGCCACTATAACCGAAAAGAGAGTCAAAGTTACTTCTGTTGTTTACCTGTGCTTCATTTAATTTCTTCACTTTGATATTCAGAGAATTGGGCATAAATGACATCACCTCAGCATCCATCTCGGGTCTATGCAATGCTTTCTGTTAATTAAACAGTCAGAATCCCCTGGTTCTTACCAGTTCTATATACGCTGCTAGATGCTGGCCGAGACAGAATGCTGTTTCTGCATCCTGAGGAGAGGCACAGGATAGGTGACCACTGTGGGTGAGCTAATCCACATGAAGGACCTGGCTCACATCAAGAGTTAACACTGTCCTGGAGGGCAATGAATCATCCAGCCATTGTGGGCCCAGCTCCACTTCACACCCAACCCAACTGACCCAGGTCTTAGAGAAAATCCTTATCCCAAAATTATAGATCTGACTTGGTGACTTCCTTTGCCTATGTTGTTCCAACATGCCAGACGCTGTTCACCTTGAAGACCAGCTGCAAATACAGAATTGCCCTCAAATTTTCAAGGACCACTGTGAACTCACCAGGCACCAGGGGCGGCTACTCCGCTATGGCAGAGGAGCGTCACCCCACTGCTCTCAGAGCAGGAAAAGTAAAAATTAAATTATTATAACATCGTTATTATCATTTTATTTTTCATAGCTATGGGGCTGGGTCGGAGCAGATGGGGATGGTGTAACAGCCTGGAAGGAGGAGTGGTTGGGACACTTAAATGAGCATGATGGTTTGGCCTGCCGTCTTGGCCAAACAGTCATGCGCACTTAGCATGTTCTTCACCGAGCTGTAATACACAGCCTGGGTGGAAAACATGCACAGGCTCCCACTGCCTGTCTGAGTGCTGAACTACGGTGCTCAGACCATTGACAATGTTGCATTGCAGCGTTTTGATTGGCTCAGAGGAGCCTATGTGCTTTCTGCTTCAGGGACTTGTGAGGAAGTGAAGCAAACACGGAGGAGAGCCGGTGGCCGTAAGGAGGTAAGTGGCTTTTTAAAAATATATTTGGCTCCCTCTCTCCCCCACAGCCCTGCCACCCCCGTTCCCTGCCAGCCGCCACTGCCAGACACGGAAGGAAAGCTCAGCCCCATCTCTCAGAATGAACCTATTCAAATGAGCTTCTTTTCAGGTTCAGGGATCTGCACCTGACTCCCCTTCAATAGGCCGAGGGCAATGGAGGCCATTGCCCATCACTTTTGAACAGCACACAGACATCTTTTAGGACTGACTAACTCATGCTCAACTGCTGCTCAGACGGAACCCTTCTCCACTTTTGCCTTCAAAGTTCTTGTTTGAATATTTGCCACTACCACCAAGATCTGCACGTGCAGTAGTTTCACCTAGGTCCTCGCCTCCAGGCATCTATGCACACCTCTGTGGCATGTGAGAAAGGCTAAGGACCTTCACAAGAGTTTCCTTTAGCTTGCCTTGCCCATGCCTAGTTCACTACCTATCAGGTCCTACGACACACACTCATGCCTTCCAGAAAGAGTGGGCGAGGTGGGCTTGTTGTGCACCTGCTGCAAGGCCACGGAAAATCCCACCTAAGCCAGTACGTTCCAGTCCTCACCTTCAGGGCACCACAAGGTTTTGATTCGTGCTCCCGCTGGTGTGACACTCCTTGTTTTGAGGTTTCAAGACAATCAGGTGGGTAACCAACATCGCTGCAGACCCCTGGCACCCAGCTTGGTCCTCCCTAAGCAATGGCATACCAAGAGCCGTCCTCTGCAGTCAACAGTAGTGCCAGTAGCAGGTGGTGTGTCCTCTGTCCCCAGGTACCCTCTTGGGTCCAGGGCAGTTGCCCGAAGAGGGCATGAAGGTGCTCAGTCTCCATTGGCCATGTACACACAGTAAAGCTGAGTGGCTGTAACACTCTTCCCCAGAGTGGAGAGCCACCTGCCATTGTGTAGCCTTCCCAGCTGACCCAGAGCCAGTAGTTCATCACATTTGCAGAGATAATGCACTCTGGAGGCCTACGAGAATCATGAATCCCTCTTACATGTGGTCACAATGGTAGGCACAGAAAATACCATTGAAAGTTCATAGGTCACATATCTGAATATATTGTCACCCGCAAAGGAACCCAAGATCATAGCGGCTAGGTAAGCCTGGATTGGTCTTGTTCTGGTATATGCAAGGGAGGTCAGCGCTCGTCAACATGCATTCGTTTTAGAATTATCTTAGTTATCCATTTACCAGAAAGAGCTATCAAATGAACCATAACTGATTTATTGAGCCATTCGCAGTTCCATTGTACTGACTGCATGTACTAATCTTTGAGTGAAGCATATGCAACTGGCAGTTCCTACCAGTTAGCCACACTTACTAGAAGAGAACGACACACGCCTGTCCTGTACCAGCCTGTTCACCCATGGGAGCCCTCAAGCCCTTGCTGCCTGCAAGAGGCGGATAGGTATGATGATTGCATAGGTACTGGTGGCAAGGCCTGCTCCACAATGAAGGACGTGAGCAGCAGGCCAAGGCACAGCCTGTGCGAGATGTAAGAGTTCTGGTCTCACCATCGGCATGGATACCTCATGGAACATTCATTCCAAGCTTCTGAGGAAATGTGCTGGGTGAAGAAGGGGCAACGGCGTGGCATAATGGGCCCAGACCATCATGTTGCATCTCAGGCTAACCCTGCCAGATTCGATCCCCTCTGGACAGATGACTGGGATGAGCTGCTAGTCTGCTTGGCGTTCAGTCTGCTGACTAGGCAGGCCTTTTGCAAGGGCCTCCCTGAAAGATGCATACTAAAGTTCGACATTCCTAGGTGCCGCCAAATCATAATTTCCTTTAGTGGGGCTGCTGCCAGTCTGCTAGGCCTTCAATCTTCTGACTAAGGAGGCCCTCTCCTAGGGCTGTCCCAAAATTCACAATTTCAAGTGTCCTGGGTGGGATGGTGTGGAAGGGTCGGGTGGAAACAGAAGCCAGGAGGTCATATTGGTGTAATATTGGGGTGTAATATTGGGGTGTTTTATTCCAATGGATAATGTAACATAGACAGGTGGGCGTTCTTCCCAAATAATATCGTAATGTACATAAGTAGGAATTCTTTTCCAAAACGTAAAAGAAGAAGGAGTTCCTTCACTTATTCTTCCTCTCTGGTTTCTTCTCTAGGTGCTCCTGTGCTCTGGAGGGGGTCCTGGGAGGCTTGCCAAGGGAGTAGAACAACAAAAAAAAGGAGCGGTAAGTATGACTGTGGTGACTTGATGTAAGTAACTTTCACCACTCCCAAGTGGAGGAGAGTGTGTCAGAGTGAAGAAGAGAAATAAAAAAATAACATTTGTTGTCATGTGCCCAGTTTAAAGACTTTTTCATAACCTAATTAGCAACTTCCTCCATGCTCTTTATGAGCGAAGGGTGAATTGAAGCAGTGGGAAGAGGTAGATTAAAAAGAAAACAAATGAAGCCTGTGAAGTTTAACAGAGAGGTATAAGGGCTCTGTTCCTCGACCCTCCTCTCGACCTCCCAACCTTTACCCTTTCTAGTATTACATACCGCCTCTTGCAGCAACTCTCTAGAGTTGAGGTGGCTCCTGTGCCTCCTCTGGGGACCACCACTTCTCGCTCCACACGTCCAGAGTTCCCTTGGCTTTGGTTTCTTCTGTGATGGTGTCTTCCCCGGTGATGTCTTCCCTGGTGACTTCTTTCCTGGTGACGTCTTCCCCGACAGCGTCTCTCTTGGCGGTCTCTTTCTCAACGGCTGCTTCCCTGATGGCGAGCTCCTTGGCGGAGTCTTCCTCTTTGCTGCCCCTTGTCTGTGTCCTCTTCTCCTTTTCTCATCCTCCACTGCTCCCCAATTGGGCCTCCTGCTGCACACCCCCGCTTCCTGATTGGCCTGACCATTGGGTTGATATGCATCCGTCCTGTGGAAATAAATGACAGTCCGTTCTCACTGTCTGCTTCCTTTCCCAGCCCTCGTCGTCGTCATCAGGACCCGGGTAGAATGGAGACCATGGCCGCGAGGTAAGTCAAGGTTCTGGGTGGGGGTTTGGGGTGCCCTCTCACAGATGGAACCTCTTCAATTGAAACAACAGGCCAATCAGTCTGTCCCTAAGAGTATGGTGCTGGGTAGACCGTCCCCAAGCAGGCTGCCCTCCTTGGGTTGCCTGCTTAGCACACCTACCTGCTCCCTGGGAAGGCTGGTTTGTGAAGCTGCCCCTGAGGCAGGGCTGAAAGGCAGCTCAGGGCTCTCTAGATGTCAGCTGGAACTCTCAGACCATTTGTGGAGAATAACCAGATGAAAAACAATCTACAAGTACCTTCTCGATACTAGTCCAGAGGAAGGTAACTAGGCTTTCTTGCAGTTTGTGTACCTTGGGTGGCATAGGGGGATGTTTTCACAGCAAAAGCACCAGATATATTGATGCCCTGGCTGAAATAGAAGCTTTTAATAAACCCTCATTAGTACTTCCAGTAGAGTTCGGGCATCTGGTTGCACCCTTCATTTTTTTGGACATCTGGTTGTACCATGCATTTTAATGCAAGATGTATGCAACTTTCTGCTTGTACTGTGTAGGGAGGGTAGGCATGTAGGGACACCCAGGCCAGTGGCTAAAGCCTGAGCCTTGAAGACCAGGGCCTGTGGGCAGCAAGGAGTTCTGTATAGGGCCTAGATAGAGATTTGTGCGCCAGAAGTGCATGGGAGTCCATGCCGGGCTTCTAGAAGGATACTAGGGCCAACATGGGATGGAAGGTTGATCCCTAACTCGGGCCCTTGCATTAGGCCTGCAGGCAGGCCCTCATGAAGCTCTGAATGGGGCCTGCTTAGAGCGTTCTACCCTGCCAGGCCTGCAGAATCCTGTACTTGGCACTTTGTGATACCACAAGATGAATGGAGCCATCCAACTACCAATAGTTCTTTCATATATTCTTACAACTTCATTAACACTCGAACCGTTCAAACTCTGAATTTATTTCCACGTGTGCTGCATTTTATCTATTTCTTTACGGTCATGTCTATGAAAGATGGAGTCCTTGTTTTATGTCGGATTAGAGTTACATTAAAAATGGTTACTTGTATTCGCCTCAGTGTGGTTACTATGGCATTTCTCCCTGTCTAAGGTCTTTCACATTTTCGTATCTCATTCCTTTCTTTCTCACTTTCCCGATACTCAGTCCCATTAGGCATTTGTCCTCTTTGTCTCAAAAAGACAATATGGGCGCGAGTTAATGTTTGGCAGACAGGATACTTCATCGCAAACGTGATGAAGTACCCTGTCTAGTAAGCCCTTGTCCCCCCGACTCATTTAGAGATGTGCAGACCTTAAGTATTCCGTCTATGGAGCCCCTGTTGGGTCTGTGACAGCGATTCCTTTCAGTGTGCAGAGATGACGGCAGGGCTGGTGGTGAGCTCTAAATTTGGCAGACTCTGGATTGAAGGTAAAATTCGTCCAAATTTTAAAACAGGCCCTACATCACAGGATTGTTTAGAAACTCCAGTATACTCTGCACAGTCACATCAAATCTTCGACTATTCTCCACTGTATACAGTCAGTCGGGTTTCCCACACCAGGACTCAGTAACCAACACAATGTCAGAGTTGTAAGAGTCAAGAAATGTAAATAGCTTGGGGCTAGGTTATCAAGAGAATACAAAAGAAGGCAATATAATGAGGGGATTTATTCTCACAATTGTCACAATGGCTCTGTTACAGAGTAATATTCTTCAATTTACTCTGTTGAGTGAAAGTACTGATGGCTGAAGCATTCCAAGATGGTTAGAGTAGGGCTATTTAACCTTCCATGTCCTGAAAATTGAATCGGATTTCTAATGAAAGAACAATTGTGGAGGGCAAGAGCTTCCAGCAAGCGCATCTGGATAAACTGTGCATATGAACAGCACAGGTATAATTGTATAATTGTCACACATCTCTTCCTTTTGAGCTAAGTACCGATTAGCCATTTATGGTGCTCATACACTATTGACATATCCGCTGCCACGATGTGCTATAACCAAATCACAGAAAACCATAGACCCGAGCCCAATCTAAACCACACCTGAATAGTGGAGCACACCTCGATACACAGAAACCCAGGACATGTTACAATGGAGCTCAATTTAATTTGTTGAAAGTCTGCAAAACAGGAAAATGAGTCTTTTTTATGTAAACCTATTGAAGTTAAACAGTCAGAACTTCATATAATGTGATCCATATTTTGTGCACTTCTTCTTAGTTGTATCACATACTCGATACCAATGTTCAAAGAGTGATTGGTCAAGATGATTGGCTTCTTCCCAGTTTTATCACACAATCAATATTCAGCTGACACGTGTTTCATCCACCTTTTGGACTTTTTCAAGGCTGACAAAGTCAAGAAGAAATACAACAATCAATATACAAAAACACAGTAGATATACAATTGTTTTGTAATAGTGCATATTCCATCACCCAAATATGCTCAAATGTGGTGCCTACGACTTATAGGGGAAGTTGTGACTAAGAATTTTAAAAAGAGAAATGGTTAGTCACTGTCCTTAAAGAAAACTACCAACCAAAGAGATTGAGATGTATAAAAGTGAAAGGACAATAAACAAAAAAAACTTTGTATAATATTTCAGAGATTTGAGTTGACAGTTTTCTACATCAATATTTATTTTACATTGTTGTGTTTAGGCAGGATAGGAAGAAGAACCGAATGCAGTAGTTCTATCAAGGAAATGGGCTGTATAACAGGAGTGCGCTTCACTTGTCTTTCGTCGGCTAAGGCACGCTTTCATTGGTTGAAATACATGTCTTTCGACTGCTAAGGCGTGCTTCCATTGGTTGAAATACACGTTTCAGCACACATTGGCATTAGCAAGGTGTAGGGACACTACTTTACGATACTGACTCCCCGGGCAGAGGTCTAAATTTGAGGGCCTCGAGATCTACATAAATACAGAGATTGCCTGAGGTACAGTACTAACGCTGTACAAGAACACACGGTGTGTATGCTAAGCTGCCATCAAAGCCCCTGCTTGTCAAGCGTCTGCTCTGTATCACATTACAGGTCTGGCTGGCGGCATGGCTGACACATAATAGGATTGGTGACATCATATGCTGAACTGGGTCCATAAATAGCCTCGAGGCCGCTTCCCAAGCACTCGCCTCTTTCGGGTACTGGGGTTTGTCCATACATTTGATAACAAAGATACAAATACATTCAGCTTGCCGCACCAGTCAAGTGACATTTCTACAGAGATTATGTTTTTCCCACATAGGACATGGCCATTACTCCTGTATAGCTGCTTGCAGAAGGGGGAGGGGGGAATTTCCAGGGTGATGCGTTTCTACAGATGTGACCCAGTCCCACCCTGACATACCAACGCTTGCACCTGAGATGTTTACTCCTCTTCTGCAAATGCATCTTTCCAAGGTATCACCTTTAACCTCTGTGCCAAGCCTTCTTATAGCCAAAGAGTACTTGCACAATATTGGCACGCTTGGTGCAAGTGCATTATTAGTATGAGACTTAATGCTAGCATTGCTGTGGGGAGGCCTTAAAGTCGAGCAGCCTTTTTAGGGTGCAACACGCTCTTAAATTGCAAAATGGGGTTCGCTAAACCCTGCGAACACAGTGCAGGAACTGAAGAAACAATTGTGGAAGAACGTGAAAACAGAGTTTTATGTTGAAGTATAATTTCCCAATTTGCATATGCTGGGATTCTAATTAATGCCCATATTGATTACGGTGAACGTCGGTACTCCACGCCCAGCCTTCCTCATCACAGGCCTTGCAGAGCAAAGGTGAATTCTCACCCATGAGACAAGCATACAACTGCCTCAAGCATTATTTCCTCTTCCTAAGCTTCTACCTTTGAGGAGGAAAGCCTGGGGAACATGAGCGGGGCGAAAGAAACCCAGGAATGAGACTAGAGGAATAAAGATGATGATTACCCATTTCATGTTTGTACTGCCTAGATCTACCAAGCACCTGTAATATCGCCTCAATATTCGAAGAAGGTAAATCTAAAACCCCCAGCGCACCGCACCACCTTGGTTCCATTGACATCAACACAAATTCAGAGAGTGCGCAATATACCCCAGCAAAGCTAATTTTGTAAGAAACATTTTTGTCCATGAAGTCAGCAGTCCTCTAGGTTGTGCAGGTCTACTGTTTGCGCTTACCTTGCCCTCATTTCTGTATTCGCCCTGATCTGTCCCCTGGCTGGCGATTGTAGCGCCGCCTGGGACCCGATTTTGGCCGCCATCTTGGGTGAGGAGCTTGGAGCGGAGACGAGGCGAGCGGACTAGCGCTCGGCCCCTCCCGCCCTCAGCCCTACAAAAACCTTTCCTGTGCCGCAGTCTATTGATAGACGCTCACGTTGTCAGAGGCTCCTCTGGGCCCTGTGATTTAGCTCAGATATCTTAAAATAATTTTAAAAAGCGAACTGCATATCTTAACTTTGAACTGTTGATTTTAAAACCGAATTGCATACTCTATGATTATAATTGTACTCTGTTTGCTAACCCCCCTTATTGTTGTGCAGGTCTACTGTTTGCGCTTACCTTGCCCTCATTTCTGTATTCGCCCTGATCTGTCCCCTGGCTGGCGATTGTAGCGCCGCCTGGGACTCGATTTTGGCCGCCATCTTGGGTGAGGAGCTTGGAGCGGAGACGAGGCGAGCAGACTAGCGCTCGGCCCCTCCCGCCCTCAGCCCTACAAAAACCTTTCCTGTGCCGCAGTCTATTGATAGACGCTCACGTTGTCAGAGGCTCCTCTGGGCCCTGTGATTTAGCTCAGATATCTTAAAATAATTTTAAAAAGCGAACTGCATATCTTAACTTTGAACTGTTGATTTTAAAACCGAATTGCATACTCTGTGATTATAATTGTACTCTGTTTGCTAACCCCCCTTATTGTTGTGCAGGTCTACTGTTTGCGCTTACCTTGCCCTCATTTCTGTATTCGCCCTGATCTGTCCCCTGGCTGGCGATTGTAGCGCCGCCTGGGACCCGATTTTGGCCGCCATCTTGGGTGAGGAGCTTGGAGCGGAGACGAGGCGAGCGGACTAGCGCTCGGCCCCTCCCGCCCTCAGCCCTACAAAAACCTTTCTTGTGCCGCAGTCTATTGATAGACGCTCACGTTGTCAGAGGCTCCTCTGGGCCCTGTGATTTAGCTCAGATATCTTAAAATAATTTTAAAAAGCGAACTGCATATCTTAACTTTGAACTGTTGATTTTATTTTTATTTTTTTTTTTTTTTTTTTTAAAAACCTTTATTTCGGTAGATGCAAAATACACAGCGTCTGCCTACAACCCCTCGGGGCCGGCTGCAATGACATTTGTAAACATAGAACAATAATGTCAGGATAAGAAAAGGTTTAATTTTATGGTGTAGTCGAGTACGATGTAGTGAACATCGAAAGGAGTCGAAGCTAATCACTGACCAGGAGAGACATCACTGTTCAAGGAGCACCCAGAAGGTGGCGTTATATAGGAAGGCATTAGTAAGAAAGCAGGTGGCCACCATCCAGGAACTAAGAGCATACACTATATCACAGAATGATAGAACTCAAGAAACTCCCTACTGACACTGAGCCCCGACTCCGAAGAAACAAAGAAACATAAAAAAGAAAGAAACCAAAGAGGCAGAGAGACCAGAAGAGAAAGAGGGCCATAGAGACAAAGAAGACATAGAACACATCCCGTCCCCCACCCTGCATACCAGCGGAAGGCCACGGCCCACCCCCCCCCAATAGGCATGCCTGTCGCCCCAGATGAACCCCAAGTAGGAAAGGGAGTCTGGAGAGTGGGAAAGAACCTCCCAGCCGCCGACTCCCAGAGAAAGCAGGAGGAGGAATTTTCACATACTCCCGGTCACCACAGCCCCTTAAGCGTCCCCCACCCTGTATATCGTCAGCACTACTGAAATAGCAAGCAAGACGGCAGGTGGGGAGACTCCATTCCAAATGTGCGAGTAAAGCAAACAATTAGCAGTCCCGTCCTAGTCCCCGCCCGCCAACACGTACAGTAAACTAAAGGGAATCGCCCAGACCCGGCCCGATCCTAAGCGGCCCCACAGATCCACCCCCGCAAGAAACAGTAGCAAATTACACACATGCGGCACAACCGATACATAAACAGATATTCTAGTCCGGGTCATGCCAGGCGGTCAGGCAGGATCATCAAGGGTGGCAACTTCAACCCTGGCCTGAACGCGGAGACCCCACCAAACATGGCCGCCGCTGGGAGTGTACCTCAGGCAGAACAAAGGAGCAAGATGGCCGCTCCCGGCAACGATGACACAGAGGGGGAAGAGGCGAGAGTTCCCAGTCAGAGACCATCACCACATCGATAGTGACAAACACAGTTTTCCCCACAGAACGGCTCACACTCCGGCGATGTTGAGGCAGACATGGCAACACTTGCAGAGGCAGAGTCTCGGCTTGGAAAGTGGAAGGGAGCTTTGTATCTGCAACTTTGTCCTTAAAAGAACCCTCGACACTGTTACCAGGGAGAGGACGTTCCACAGTATCCCCCTGTCGCCAATTTGTATCCGCCTCGAAGGGAATGAGAGGCCTTGGGGGGTCAGACAACCGCTGTAGCTCCCTGGGTGGCATAGCGGTATCGAACTTCCGCTCCAGTTCTCGAGTGCGTTGGCACCATGTCGCCCGCAAGTCCCCCAGGGCTAGAAGGATATCACCATAGGTTAAGTCTGCCCCCTGCTTCAGCATGCCGACAGTATGTAGAGGCGCCACCGGGACACCCTCCAGCTCGACAGTAGGCAGGGAAGCTTGCGTCAGGGATATGGCGGCTTCCGCCTATCCGGCGAGGTAGACCGGCACCGGTACCAGTTTTGCCGTTAGCCCACCTCGGAGGGGTGAGGGCGACACCACGGGATGGAGGGACAGTAGTTACGGCAAGAGGGGTTACTGCTTGCTAGACGGGGCTCCCACGATTGGAGAGCCCTAGGCTGTGTTGCAATGCGGGTGGTGGGCGCCCTCGAACGGACACCGCTCTGACCGCTGGCGGGAGGACAAAGGAAAATACACCGGCCAGGACCCAATCGTACCAGAATTCTCTCCGTCGCGAAGAAGGCTCCGCCGGGCCGCCCACTCCACGTCCAGTCACATTTCCCCAGTCGCCGGTCCAGCCCCAGGTCGTCTCACCGTACGTGATAAGCGGTGTCCGGTGGCGGTGGTCGGGCCAGAGTGCGTGGGCAAGGTCCAAAGTCGGCAAACTCTATGATTCCTCGACCAAAAAAGCCGGCGGGAACATCGGAGGACTGCGGAAAGTATCAGCGCATCCGTGGTGACAATTGCGCGCGCCGTAGGCAGGATTAAAGATCAGGATATCATGCAAACAGCAGACGGGCTGCGGAGCCGGGAGCTCAGACGTCCTGTCCGTCCGCCATCTTGGCTCCTCGAACTGTTGATTTTAAAACCGAATTGCATACTCTGTGATTATAATTGTACTCTGTTTGCTAACCCCCCTTATTGTTGTGCAGGTCTACTGTTTGCGCTTACCTTGCCCTCATTTCTGTATTCGCCCTGATCTGTCCCCTGGCTGGCGATTGTAGCGCCGCCTGGGACCCGA
The DNA here is from genome assembly GCF_964204655.1 of Triturus cristatus. Lineage (NCBI taxonomy): Eukaryota > Metazoa > Chordata > Amphibia > Caudata > Salamandridae > Triturus > Triturus cristatus. Next base: position 686,138,515 of record NC_140581.1, on the reverse strand, counting down.
TTTTGGCCGCCATCTTGGGTGAGGAGCTTGGAGCGGAGACGAGGCGAGCGGACTAGCGCTCGGCCCCTCCCGCCCTCAGCCCTACAAAATGGCCTCCCCTCCCCGGAAGCGCAGCGGACGAGCTCAGCGGGCGCGTCGTAGGCGCGCCGGAGTCTCGCCTGAGTTAAGCCCGTCTGCGCCCGTCCGCGGCCTGCCGGGCCCAGGGCCCTGGAACGCTGCTCCTGCCCTCACTTATTCCGCTGCTACACTCAAAGCACTACAGCACTGTCCCTGTGCTCTCCCTTCTGCTGCTTGGGATCGCCTAGTGTCTCTTGGCATCTCGGCTGACACACTTTCACCCCCACTCACATATCAGGCTCTGTCTGCCTCGACCCAGCCTGAGTCTCGGATTCGTATACTCTATCTCAACACACGTTCCCTCCCTCAACACCATTCTGACATATTTCTTCTCCTGACAGCCGAGAACCCTGATGTCCTGCTGCTCACCGAGACTTGGCTATCTGACCTCTCCCTCCCCGATATTCTGGCTGCTCTGCCACCTAGCTATTATATGCTGAATGCCAATCGGCCTTCAGCGCGTCGCGGCGGAGGCGTGGCAGTAAATCATACGCAAAGATCTCAAATTCATTGCGTCCTCTTCGCTCTGCCTTCCAGAGGTTGAGAATCTTGTCATCAGCCTAGCTTCCGAGGCTGGAGCCCTGACTCTCATTGTTTTGTACCATCCTCCTACCCCTATGCCTTTGTTCTCTGCTGCTCTCAGCGAACAGCTTGCCGCCCTGATGATTGCCTCTGCTCGTATCGCCATGTTTGGCGACTTTAATTACTGGTATAATCAGGCTGACGCCGGTCCTCATGCTACCGAACTGTTTGAGGCACTCCTCAGTTTGAATCTGACCCAGCATGTCACTACTCCCACTCACACCGGGGGCCACATCTTGGATCACATCTGGTCGATGGGGGTATCGCTCTCTTGCCCGATCATCTCTCCATGCATCTGGTCAGACCACTCGCTGATCGAGACCTCTATCTCGGTGAATGGCCCGGTCAGACTTCCGCCTTTGGAGGGTGGGGTCGCTAGGAAATGGAATGCTCTTGATCTTCCTGCCTTCCTCTCTTTCCTTGCAGAAACCCTACCCCCTCCTAGTAACAGCTCAGGCGTCAACGCCTTGGATGCTGATATCATCCATTGGCTTACGACATCCAGCGACCAATTCGCCCCCACCTCTCGGTTCCCTCGCTCCCGACATAGCAAGTCCCACAAATGGTTCAACTCAGCTTTGAAATCTCAACATCTTGAGCTACGCCAAGTGGAGCGCAGGTGGAGGCGTAATTACCTCAGCACCGACAGGGAGGCGTACGTGCTTGCACGTAAGGAATATAAAAAAGCCATCATCACCACTAAGGCCGCCTTCGTCTCCAAGAGAATACTAACTGCCCCTAACAAATCCAAGGAGATATTCAAGGTTCTTGCTGAATTAACATCAGACGCCAGGACACTCCCCAATCAGGCGCCTTCCGCTGAGTCTTGTGATGCTCTGAACTCCTTCTTTATTGATAAGATCTTGATAATCAAAAATTCTATTCCTCACTCTCCCTCTCTGGCCACTGTCGTAGCCCCCTCCATTAATGCTTCTACTCTGACTTGTTTCCCCTTCCTCGACCCCGAATCCCTAGCAAAACTGGCCACACGTGTGAAATCTGGCTCCCCCAAAGACTGCTGCCCCCCTTCAGTGCTTCGCCAGATCTGCCACACTTTTCCACATAGTGTTCTACCCCTACTCAATGCCTCTCTCAGCTCTGGAACAGTCCCCAGGTCATTCAAGGAGGCCATCCTGGTTTCTCTGTTGAAAAAGCCTGGCGCGGACCCATCGATCCTCGCAAATTATCGGCCCATCTCCCTCTTGCCCTACTTGTCTAAAATCCTAGAGGCACATGTCACTGCCTGCCTCTCGCAATTCATTGAGGAATCCAACTTTTTAGAATTAAATCAAGCCGGCTTTAGACCAGCCCACTCCACCGAGGCTGTTATTCTCGCCGTGATGGATAACCTCAGAATTAATGCCGACAGAGGTCTCTCCCAGGCCCTGGTCCTATTGGACTTGTCGGCTGCATTCGACACGGTGGACCATGCCATCTTACTCCACCGTGTCGAGTCAGCAGGAATCCATGGGCTCGCTCTGACCTGGGTCAGGTCTTTCCTTGAGGGAAGATCTCAAGCTATTAAACTGGGCCCTTTTACAGCTTCCAGCACCCCGTTGCTCTGTGGCGTCCCCCAAGGATCATCTTTGTCCCCCCTCCTTTTTAATTTGTACCTTCAACCCCTTATTCACTCCCTGGGTAGGTGGGACGTCACCGTGTTCAATTATGCGGATGACTTACAAATTATTTTCCCACTCACCTCTCCTGACGCCATCACTAATTTCCAAATGGTCATGCTACACATCCAGCACTGGATGAACCAAAACCAACTGAAGCTCAATCCAGGAAAAACTGAGCTCCTCCTTCCCGGGAGGAGCGTCGCCCACTGGGGCCCTCAGTTCTGGCCCTCCGAGCTCGGCCCTCCACCTTCACCAGCTGACTGTGTAAAGAGTCTTGGAGTCATCATCGACTCTCAGCTCACTCTCAAGGCCCAGGTGAGCACTGTAACTTCCGCCTGTATGTTCCAGCTTTACCGGATACGGAAAGTCTCCTACCTTTTGACCCCGGAAGCCTTGCTACAGGTGATAATAGCTCTGGTGATGTCCCGTCTGGACTTCTCCAACTCCCTGTACCTCGGCCTCCCAAAATCCTTGCTATCTAGGCTTCAGCTCATTCAAAACCAGGCCGCAAGACTCGCCTTTAGAATCCCTAGATGGCAGTCGGCCAGACCCTTGCTCCATCAACTACACTGGCTGCCTATCAGCGAAAGAATAGCCTTTAAGGTCTGTTGCCTGGCTTTTAAAGCTCGGTCAGGCCTCTGTCCAGCTTTCCTGAAATCTCTGGTCACCCCTTACTGTCCCTCCCGCACTCTGAGGTCCATCAATCTCCAGCTCCTGGTCATCCCTCGTTTCAAACTTTCTAGATTAGGCGGCCGCATCTTTACTTACTTGGCTCCCAAGCTGTGGAACTCTCTCCCACCCCTCCTCAAGGCTGAGCCCTCTCTCCTGCCTTTTAGGAAATCGTTGAAAACTCTGTTCTTCTCACACTCCCGTTAAGCCTCTCTGCACATCCCCGTGGTCTATCAGCGCCAGGAAACTTATGGTGATAGTGCGCTTAATAAATCCCCCTTAACATTAACATTAACATAACATTAACATTCTTAACCTTTTGTCTTCTGTGGATCCCCACTTAATCATTTCTGGGACCCAGCTGAATCATTATCGGAATCTGGGGAATACAGAAACAACCATCCATCAAACAAACAAACAAGTGATTAAATATTTTATTTAATTCATAAATATAAATAAATCTGATTTTTTATTTTAATCGGAATGTTGGAGCTTTTTTTTAAATTCATTTGAGGCCACTCATCGTCCATCCTCTATTCTGTTTGATGCATTTGCTCTGCTCCCACAATTCAGTCTGACGATAGTAACTTAAATTTTAGCCTCTTCTCATTCACAGAACGTTTAAAAATGTGTAATTTTACGGTTTACTTCTTTATTTCTATACACTTTATTAATCTGTTAATAGAATATTAATTTTCTAAGCAGTCACAGGACGCCGCAAAAGGTTTCGCAGACCACGAGGGGTCCCCGGACCACCGGTTATGAACCACTGCTCTAGTGGACCAGCCATGGATCTGACCGTGCAGAGGGATACTGCAACATTGTATCCTGCAAAATAGATAGTTTCAACTGCCTGCTGATGGTTGCTGGTGAGGGTTTTCTTACATTTTCCGTTTTTGCGGCGTCAAAAGTCACAAAAATGGAACATGAAGTTCTAACATTTTCATCTCTGCCTAATTAAACTAACCAAACCATCAGACTTCAAACAAATTCAGTGGTGAAAGATGCAATGAGCGGGAGGACAATATCAACAGTGGATGTGAATGGAGGCGGCTAATCCACCATTATTCTTTTTTCCTCCCTCTCACATTCCGTGATCTTCTTCTGATCGCAAACTTGGCTTCATCCTCAACTTCTCACTCAATGTTGCTGCTCAGATTGCTGCGGTCATTAAATCCAGTTTCAGCTGTTCAACGTCCATAAAATCAAACACTCATGTTGTTTCTCCTCCCTTGTACCTCTTACTATGGTCTTCTCGTGCTCCAACTATTGCTCGTCTTCGTATGTGCAGCTGCCTTAATAGATCTGCTCCTAATCTCATCTCATGTAAAGCTCGGCTGGATGAACATCTCATATACCTGTATCATATCTCCACCAAGAGTCTGGATGGTTAGTGCCTGAGTGTGGTCTGACTGATGTATTCACTTCCTCTGGACTAACACGTTTGTACATCACTTTAGGTAAAAGCTCTATAATAGACAAACTCTGTGAGAAATCACGGCTCACATTCCATAGCTTGGCTCAAGCAGCAGGGGTTACATCATAGAAATGCATGTGGTGCATTGACAACATCTAACAAAAACAGAAAAACCGTTAAAAAAAGCAAAAGCGCTTTAGTTAAGAAGATAAAACAGGTACAAGGCCACAAACATAAATTCTCTGAGAGAAAATGTTGTTTTCTTGAAAGGTATTTAAAAAGCAAACGCTCTGCTGACTTGCTGTAGAACTATGCAAATGCAAAGCACATGTTTTTGCAAAGAGTTTCCTTGATAAAAGTCTGACAATCTTCATGGCTGTTTCCTGAGACATCAAGTCTGTGTTTCAACTTGCAGGAGGCTCCCTTCAAGTTCAGTTCAAAGCCACAGCAACATGTCCATTTCAAATGGATGCTTGGGATTTCTCTGCAGCAACACTGAGTTCCTTTCCTTCTGCACTCCCAAGTATAAGGAAGAAGTGTTATGAGAGTAAGCAGGAAGAGTTTCCAGCTGTAACTGCACTACCAGTTTCTCCTGGACAGCCTCAGCATTCATGGGGCCTGGGGCATTTTCCAGTCACAGGGGCGCCCTACTGCAAGAGTCAAGAATCAAACCATGAACAGAAAGACTAGTCTAGGACTGCGACCCAAAGACTAACAAGATTTCTGAAGAACGTAGTCAAGTAGAGGCGTTCTACGTCACAAGAGACAAAGGTGTGCATTGAGCTAGCATAGGACGTCTGACTCAATGACTCTTTTATCTTCATTGAGGCTGCGAGTGTTCGCATACGCGTGGAACTCAAGAAGTGCTGTTACTTGTGGTTCCCACTCACCCATGCATGTGGGTAAGAAGGAATGGTCTGCGCATTTGCAAGAGACAGATGGACGCTGAAGGAGAACTATGGCTCAGTTTTCCCTTCTATACCACTCCTGTTTTTGTCGTCAGGTTGTGGCTGCTGCAATTACCCGCTTCCTATCACCAACCAGAACACGCCACAGTATGTTCTTCTCGGCGGAAGATTGCAGTCAATCGAGCACTGCCTGTACTTCTTGAGCCTATATGAAAGGTAGGTTTGTGACATTAACTGTTGGAACCAAACCAAAGGAAGCTCGACCTCTGGACCACTAGCGGTATCATTCGAGAATGAAGCTGGAAGTGGATCAGCGAGGAAACCTTCTGTAACTGATTTGCACACTGATTTTGGCTTCTTGTGAGATACACTATTAATAGTGAAAGATGAGCTCGCCCCAGCTGCTAATGGACTGGGCCATATCTGCCCCTCTGAGAAGCGAGTTCCATTTTGCTAATTTAGGTAGCACATTACTGCATGATTGTCAGTGTAAACGAGCACCAGCTTCCATGGAAATAGCTCCCTATTGTGGTAAGCTACATTCTGTTGGAAGGCTGTGCTGACTCTACCACACACCATTCCTCTTGAGTGAATAAGTAAACCATGAAGGACCTCCTAGTTTCCTTCACTAGTGTCCACTGTGTCAATATGCAGCAAAAGAAGTCAGTGGATTGGCTGTTAAAAGGAGAGCAAAGTCCTGCCACCTAAGAAGGGTTATTCATAACTCCCTTGAAGACTAGCATCTTGGCCGAGTAATGCTGTAGGAAGGGATACCAGTAATCTAGAAGTGTAACCTGGCAAAGGAACTATTTCACACCCACTTGCTCTCACTCGACCTGTTGCCAGCAATACTCTTTCCAGGTCTGAAGAAAGTGGTCTTCTGCAAACTGTAGGTCAAGCTGAAAATGGGACTTCTTGTAGCAGATGATAAAACCACTTACAAATCCCCTGTCTGTCTTTATGAGAATTATGGAGAGAATCAGCTTTAGTGAGCCCATCGTAAAAGTAAGCTAATACTCTGACCTCACCCTCAGATAATATACCCATAAACGGTTCTATTCCATTTGTAAATACCTATAGTGCAGAAGAGAGGACACACGATGAAGGAAAATGGATGCCTCCAAGAACTTTTGAAATTGTTGGAGTTGCCTGAACTGAAAAGTAGAAATGTGAATCTTTCAGATCAGCTGCCTAAAGAAAGCCTCGCCTTCTGCATCAGTGGATTGGTGGTCTGCAACAACGCCATATTGGAAAGAAGACGCTGAACATATAATTTCTCTTGCTTTAAGAACAGTACCTGGGAAAGCTCGCCTCGTTTTTTGTACCACTAGCAACTTGGAATAAATGCCTAGAAACCTGTCTGCTGAGGCAGTGAAAGAACTGCCATTTCATGTGCCAGCTTATGGATTCTACCCAGAATGGAGTGTCTCTTTACGAGACCATTTAATAGAGGGGTGTCTTTGAAGCAGGGTGCTAGTGGAACAGTGGAACTTTTTTGCGTATCATTACGCTAAAATATACCTTAGCCAATATTCTTCGAATATCTTTCCCCATTTTTATAGAAATCCACCAGGTATCTTCTGACTGGACAGCTGTGCAGTAATCTACCAATGGTCATAAGCTTCTACAGATGTGGTGTCCATATTGACAGCTTCATTTGCCTATGCGCTGTGGTAGCATTTGTTGCTTTGATACCCTCAGACGTGTGAGAGATGCGCTAATTGCACCATGAAGACCATTCTGGATGAAAATCGGATCTGTGCAACACACTAATAGCATCACCATAATGGAGAATCTCAAATTTGGAGAAAAATTATTTTTGGTAAATATCTTTTCATTGCAAAAAATGTATTCATAAGTCAGAATGGAATCCTGCTGTCAGCAGATGGAGCGTGTCAGCAGCCCCACAGGTGTTCTTTCCAGGTGAGTAAATGCATTTGATAAAACCAGGCCAGGTGTGCCCATACCCAGGCATTTTGGGTGCAGGAACACAGGCCAACTCAGAATCGGTGGGATCAGGATTCTCCCTTAGAGCGAATGTCCCAGAAAAATCTCCGGATCAAGCCAGGTGCAAGTACTGAACCCTGGGGTGCTGGCAGCTCAGCGGAGGAAGTACCAACAGGATTACATGTTTTAGGGAATAACATGCAATGTTCTGATTCATTGTACTGATTCCTGTATGTTTTCCCCTGTCAATCTACCTGGAAACTGGTGAAATATCTGTGTCACATACCACTGAGCAAACGTATTCCCACTCTACTCCTATTCCAGATGGGCCCTGTCACTCCTCTTACTGGGGCCACCGGAATTAATGGGGCACTCATAGCAAGCGCCTAAAGACTGCTGAGGCAAATCTGTATGGGTGAGACTACAGAGTATAAGTGCTTGTTGGTGGGATCCTCATCTTTCAGAAATGTATGTCGCCTTTACCTCAGTTTCATAGGGACCAAGACTAGCTCATGCAGTGTAGGTTGGTACTAGATTGTGCTTCAATGCGCGCACGTTTTATACTGACTTAAAAGGAACTGTAAATGACATGTGCATTATTTATGTATCCGTCACATCACCGTATTTACACCAGCAGCACTACTCTTCACTAGGTCTCACCACACTTCATTTACAATGGCCATGAACAAGCTGCCCGGGCTTGGAAGCAGATGTACTAAGCCCTTTTGTGGTCACAAACTATGCCATTGGCAAAATCACTTGCTTTGGACTGCAAAGTGGCTTTTCTTAATGTACAAAAGCTCTTTTATGAGTCAGAAAATCCCTTCTGACTCCAAACAGGACATTTGCAATCCCTTCCATATCGTAATTATGATGGGGTCAAAGGGGCCTCCTCCTTCTATTGCTGAATCGGAAGAAATGTATGAATGGTTTGAGACCGTAATTGCAAACTTCTGATGAGTTACCAACCCGCGAGTTAGTGTGGAACTCTGGGACACCTTCCCTTTTGTGAATTCTGTGGGTGGCCTCTGGGGAGCAGGAAGTGGTCCTCTACTCAATGTCTCTCTAAAATGGGAAACTTTTTTTAAAGCATCCCCTAGAATGGACACAAGCTGATTTAAAAAATTGTGTTTTCCTTTTTGGTAAGCAAATGCAGGCATGGCGGTCTGTTGTGCCTTGCACTGGCAGTCAATCACAGCAGTGCACACATTTTGACCTGCCTAATTAATGTTCATTAGGCTGTTTGTATTGCAACCTCGTGCGAATGTACAGTTTGCAATGTGATCTATTGGTCATACATAAATCATACAGAAAATTGCATTTTCCTTTCTCAAACCAGTTGGAGTGCAATTTGCACATCCCTGGTTTGGGAACGGGAATGATACATCTGGACCTAGGTTTGGTTAACACATTTTTCAGTTAACTTTCTATGAAGAAGTTGTGGCCAGATGCACGACGCATTTCACTGGCCGTAAACTGCCCATCAGGCAAATTGCGACAAGTAAAATGCTTCCTACAGGGTACGAACCCTATTTTGTGAGTCGTAACCTATGAATGACTTGCAAAATAGGGTTTGAGAGTCACAATTAGGAAGAGGCGTGCCAAGGGCATCCCTTCCTAATAACAAGTCGCAGGGGGCTGTACACTTGTTTTGCGACCGGAATGCGGTCGCAGAAAAATTGCAGTTTACCACCTATTTCAATTAGGTGGTAAGTCAGTCGCAAACGGGAAGGTGTCCCCAGGGGGCCCCTTCCCCTCTGTGAATGGTAGCGAAAACGTTTTTAAAGAGCAGGCAGTGTTCCCACAGACCACTGCCTATCATTAAAAAATGAAACAGAGACGTCTCATTTTTGTTTTTGAAACACGTCTCGTTTTCCCTTAAGGAAAACGATCTGCATTTCAAAAACAAAAAGTTGCTTAATATAAAAGTAAACACAGACATGGTGGCCTGCTGACCCCAGCAGGCGACCATCCCTGTGTTATTGCCCATTCCAAATAGATCACAAATTGCAACCTGCCTCATGAATATTGATAAGGCAGGTCATTTGCGACCACATTGGGAATTGCTAATGTGACACATTAGTACATTTCATTTTGCAAGTTTCTAATTGCGAGTCGTAAAAAATCGCAATTAGAGACTCACAAAATGAAATGGTCGTACATCTGGCCCTTGGTTTCCAAAGGTCATGTGCCGTGGTGTTGGGCCTCAGGCGCTCATTGCATTAACGTGAGACACAGACACCAGGAAATGTAGGGTAGCAACTGGCCACGAGCACGTGCACCCGGGCCCTTTTATTGACGGGGCCACGTCACTTGTGGCACCCGTGATGGATGGGTGTGGGGGTGCAGTGTGTCCAGCCCTTGAGGGAGTGGCTGGGATGACAGCTTCCTGCGGGACACTAGACCGTGTCTCGCAGGACACTACATTCCTCCCCAACTTTATTGAGGGACAAACAAAGTGTCAGTCCAACCTGTGGGGAAGAAACAAAACAGTTAACTAAATACCACAGGGTCCATCAGTCTCTCGAGTCAGGTGGCAGGACGACATCAGACATGGGCTGGTGAACCTGGCTTGCAGCAGGACCTTCTCGGCGGACACCCGTAATTTAACCTGAGGGACTCAGGACACGACCGCTGGCTTGGAGACGTCCGCTGCATACCGTCCGTTCGCTGACAATGTCATGTCTTGCTGTCTTGCATGGCTTCCCCTTGGCTGACATCGGTGATGGTCTGTGGTGAGTTCTAACAGTTCTTTTTAGCGTGCTGCGTTGTGACCATGGATGGAGTCTCAAGTGAGAATTCACAGAGGTGTTGCTAGACCGACTATTCCTGTTGAACTGCTTGGCTGTGACCGGTACCCTGTCGGTGGGGCAATGTCTCTCCTCGCTCTCCCGCCTGGGGAGGCCCGTCGTCGGGGTTGCTGCGGGACTGTGGGAAGGCTCAGCTGGGGCCGCTGCTTGTGTGCCGTCTGGGGGCAGCTGCAGGACCGCCTAAGAGCCGTTACTTGGTCGCACCCACAACCCTCACGGGTGGATGCGTCTTGGTCAAGACTTGCACTCGCTGCCGAGGTTCCGATGTAGACCAGGTTCACAGGTGGCTTCTGGTTTCTTTCAGTCGGCTTGTGTGGCAACGGTTTCGGACTCCCATCCATCGGTACTCGGGGAGTGGTGTTTGATTGTTTGATGCATGTGCTGATGGCTGGCGTGATGACGGTGGCCAGCTGTGTGGTGAGTCGGAATGACAGGTGGTGGTGACTTGCTGGGAAAGTTTGGATGTCAGGATGGACCTTGGCAGCTACGTGCCTCCGCCTTGCTGATGTTGTGTGTCTGTGGCGGCTTAACACGTGGAGTGTGTGGATCCTCTCTTGCCTGGCTTGGGGCCACTGCCGACTCCATCTTGAGGCGGTGTGAGGACGGACACTCAGAGCTGATCTTCACCCGAGGCATCTGCGGACAGGAGCAGGGATGCCACTTGACTTAGACTGCCGACGCTTGGGGATGAACGGGCGCCTGGGGAAGCGTGGGGATGAGACGCGGTTTGCGCTTGCTGCGGCTAATGTTCGGTTCACCTGTGGAGCTTTATCCAGGGACGTCGGTCTGCTTTGGTGGCTGTCTGGTATGTCGGGGTGTGCTCTTGGCTTGCTGTGAGTCCTCGGTCTTCTCCCTTTTCTGGTCTGTTCAGCCCACATGTGTTTATCCGGTTTTCAGGGTGACAGGGCTGTCACTCTTCTTTCTTCGAGGGCGTTGCGCTTGGACCTCGAGGCGGCGCTGTCATGGCGCCGGCTTCTGCCTTTGCTCCTGCGCGCTCCTTGATTGCTGGGCGACGTGACGTCCTGTCGCGGGTCGCTGGCGTTGGAGCGCATGTTGCTGTGGCGGCCTGCCACGTGGAGTGTGCGACTCCTCTCTTGCCTGTCATGGGTCACCGCTGACTCCATCTTGAGGCAGTGTTAAGGAGGACACTGTGTTGCTTTCGGCCCGCTGCGGGGCTTCGCTGGTGCAGTGGAGACGTGGTCGCTCTCTGTGCTGCGTTCAGCTGTGTTTCTTTGTTGAGATGTCTCGTTCTTGGACGCTGTCTTCTGGCACTTGGGGTGCCTGTGGTGTGGTTGGCGATTGTGCCTGTTCACCAGTAGGGGGCGGGTGATGCTACCTCTTCACTGGCAGTGGGTTTGGGCAGCCATGTGTGTGGTGCGTGCTCTGCGCCAGTTTTCCTTGCGCTGTCGGCGGGGACAGTTCCCTTGAGGGGATGCCGTTTATGGCTGGCCTTCCACTTGTGATAATGAGGCGTGTGTTGCAGCCCCCTTTGGTGTCGGTGCTTGAGCCTGGTCAGTGTTGCTAGGGCTGGAGAATTGTCAGGCTTTTCTGGGAGCGCTCAGTGCTATGCAACAGTCTTGTCCCCTAGGAAATCAAAGTGACTTATTGGGGTGGCGTGCAACTCACCCCGCCTTCGTGTGTTCCTCTTGGGGCTTGCTGCTTGGGGCTTGCTGTCCTTTGCTTCTCGACACGTTCCTGTGCTGGAGTGGTCTTGGCTTCCTGGTTTCTCTTTGCTGGGTGTGGGTTTGGTGCTCTTCTTCCTTGACTGGTTGAGGCCATCCTTCTGCTGATCTCCGCAGTGACACTGGGAGCAGTGCTCAGGCTCTTCAGCATGCCTTGCCTTTAACTGAGTGTGTGCTGCTCCCACTTGCAGGGTTAGCAGTTTCTCCTTGGTGCTCCTTGTAGCCACAGGGCTCTTGTGGCTGACGTTATTACGCAGTTTCTGCTGAGGCTCGTGGGAGGCACTGTGGTAGGGGCCACCAGGTGGCGCTGTGGTCGCCAACACTGCAGGCTTCTGTAGATGCCAGTGTGGGGTTGTAGCGTAGGGACTTCTCAGTGTGCTCAACTGTCCCAGTTTGGTTCCCCTACTCGGTGTGAAGTAGCCCCTCACCAGCCAGCAGGTGGCAGTGGTTGTTTTCCATTCAGGCTACTGTACCAGCAGACGGCCTGGAGACAAACAGGACTCTTAGGGACCAGCACAATGAAGAGGAAAGTCCACTTGCCCAGATGGAGGCACGAAGTGCTGTCTGATTCCTCCTTCGCCTGGCAGGGTGTGACCGCAGACAGGAGGTTCCTGCTCACGGCGGTTTTGTCTCTCTGCTGCGAGGCCATGTGCTTTGGCTGCAGGGATGTCTCGTGCACGGGCGGTGCCCAGCATGCACTGTGGGGTGAGGGGCCGGTGCGATATGCTGGTGGGTGGCGGCAGTGTCTTATGGGTGTCCCGTTGTGTGAGACATGGCCTGATGCTAATCCCCGATGCCGTGCTGTGCTAGGGCGCATCCGTCGCACGCGCCGCTTTCTCTGTGCGGTGTTCCACGCTTCCTTTCGTCTGCGGGCAATTGGCTGTGCGATGCGGGGACGGTCTCGGCGTCAGCAGTTCTGGAGATGCAGGGGACAGTGTCACCCGAGCCTTGGTGTGGGGCAGGTTGCGGGAGCGCTGTCACTCCTTTAATGCTATGACTACCTTAGCCTGAAACGCAGTCCTGTGTAGTGCCCTCATGCGCTGACCTGCAGTTCCTACGGCAGTAGTGTTTCTGTGATTGCCGCCTGTAGTCCAGTTCAGCCCACCGTGGGCGACTCAGGCACTGGGCGTTTCTCTACTGGGGGAAGTGTCTCTCTGTTTCGCCGCTTGGTACCCTGGAGCGTTGTTGTAGCCGTGCCTTTACCTTGGAGCGAGCAATACCATTCCGCGGCAGCCGGCCGCTAGGTGGCGCTGTGTGCAGGTTCGTTCTGTTATTAGCTGCAGTGGCCTCCTTCTTGTGTGTAGGCGGTGGAGCGCGCCGCCAGCAACCAGCACCGGGCCTCTCGCCACGTTAATGCCTCTTCTTTCTGTGGCGCTACTGTGCTGGGCAGCTGTCAGTGTGCAGGGGTTTCTTGGTGCCTCGGCTGTGCGGTAAGAAGGAGCGGGCGGGCATCCGAATTATTTCCTATCGCTGCCAGTTGAGGTTGCGGAACCTTGCGCTCGTGGGGGCGGCCCCTGGGTACGGCGGCAGGCACATTGTGGGCATTAAGGGGTGTTGGCGCTCTCCCGGGGCTCAAATGATTGCTGGGAGCGGTGCCCTCCTGTTTCACTTGAACAGCAGCAACGTGAGGTATCGCAGCCCGTGGAGCTCCGTCTAGCTCCAGGGTAGTGGGGTCACTCACGGCCGCTGCATGGTGAGAGTCGCTGGGCTCCCTAGTTGTGGCAGTATGTGCCTGAACGCGGCGGCTATGCCCCACGCATGGCGGGGAAACTCACAGTTCCGATAGTGTGCAGGCCGCAGCTGTTGACGGGGGTGCTTGTCCACTCCTGGAGTCGTCGGACCCGGAGTTGTGGAGGAACAGCCAGTCTCTGTGCCTCTTCTCCAACGGCGGCGGGCTGTGTTGAGAAGTGGAGCTTGACCCTCACTGCAGCCGCAGACCGCGGCTCATATCTCCCCACGAGGGAGGAGGGAGCGCTGAGTGGCGGGCACGCAGGGCTGGCTACCCGCCTCGTCGCCAATGTGGTGTTGGGCCTCAGGCCCTCATTGCATTAACGTCAGACACAGACACCAGGATATGTAGGGTAGTAACTGGCCAGGAGCACGTGCACCCGGGCCCTTTTATTGACGGGGCCACGTCACTCATGGCACCCGTGATGGATGGGTGTGGGGGTGCAGTGTGTCCAGCCCTCGAGGGAGTGGCTGGGATGACAGCTTCCTGCGGGACACTAGACCGTGTCTCGCAGTACACTACATGCCCCAAAAACACAGAGGTCACGATTCTTACAAAAAAAACAACTTGCAGGTAGTTTCCCTCACTGGGTCCGCCTGTTTATGTAATCCTTTAAATGGCAGAAGAAGGTGCACTTTGGGGTGGGGGTGGGAAGGGCCGGCCTATGGGAAGGAGTTCCCCCACATGGGAACATTTTCTCTGTGAGGAAACCAAACATGTTAAATGGGCAAATGTCTACATTTTACACGTTACCACTGGAAATCCATGGGACGAAATATTCAACTTGTTCCCCAGTGCCTTTCAGGAAACAGGCCTTCTGGGTAGTTCAGAGCTTCAAGTACATTATCGGCTACTTTCTGATGCCTTTCACCCCTTTCTGATGATATTGGTTGCATTAAGTGACCCCGACCTTTCGCTTTTCTAATGGGAGAAATATGAACAAGAGAGTCAACTACTTCAGGTGATATAGACTATCCCATACCTAAACCAGGGGATTAGTTCAGTCAGTATAAAGCTACCTGAATGAAATGTTAACCAACATTTACGAGATATGATGGGAACTAAAGAGCTGACTGATTTGAGGTACAAATCTCAGAGGAGTTTTTTTTCCAGGTTTGTTTATTATGTTTATACATAAATTCGGAATTTAATCTCAGGTAAGGAACACTTCGGTAATAACACGATTTTGTTATAAAGCACCCACTGATGCGGATCCAGGTGTTGCCTAGCTCTGCAATCACAGATGGAACCATTACACTATGGTAGTTTGTGTATCGACTTTAGAAGGATGAAATGCTGACTAGGCCCCACGGCAATTTGTTCCGTTTAGACTAAACAATCTATTTGACCCCATCAATCGATCTACCAATGTTGGGGTAACTATCACCCAGCTCTAGGCCAAACAGCATGCGCTCCAAGCACGAATGAGACCTGCACTTGTACGTATGTTATCACATCAATGGATTTAATTTGCATTTCACGGAGTGACTATTTCCACTGATACAGGATGTGTTATTTTTTGAAAGTGGCGTCCTCATTTCAGCACCGCTTTGGACCAGGATGGAACTTCACTCCTCAGTTTATCGTACCCCAGTGATTGGCAGAGCTCATCGTCAAACCTACCTCCGCCATGAACCTTTGACCTTTTCAGCTAAAACACTCCCAGTTCACGTCCAAGCTCATATTACCCAGGCTCTTCCAGAGCTGCATTAGTTGCACGCCACGAGGGACGGTTGAAACAAGTGCCATCTGTGCACGCGCTGCGGCTGGAAGCAAGTGCCGGGCGGTGACATCTCCTCACTCCAGGGATGTCCCCGCGGCCATTGCTGCAGGCGCGGCTGCTCCCTGGACAAGCCGCGCCTCGTGCGGCGCCAGACTGCACCCGTCACACTTCTATACGAAGATCTTATCCGTGTTGTGACATTGGTCAAAATGCCAAAAATGGGATTTTTACGTCAGTGTTGCTGACACTAACAGAGTCCTTTCGCCTCGTTAATAAAACCGCACTCACCTAACAGGGCAGCCCAACTCATTCCAAACAGAAGCCAAAAATACTTTTTGCAGGGTGTGCATGACTGAAGTACCTCTAATTGAGTTCAGGCTCACAGAGAGACTTGGAGAGAGGCCAGTGCTGCGCAGTGCTTTACCAGGGCTGTCAGTCATCGAAAATATTATCTGGGGCTGTCCTCGGCTTCCTTAACCCACTGCCTTCCTTCGAAGAGCATACCAGAGCTGGGAGTTTACTTTAAAACAATCTTAATTCTATTGTATGTTTGGAAATGCTTGGCAATAATATATATTCTACATATTGTAGTACGTTATTTAATATCCATAATAGTTCATCCGATTTATAATTTAAAGATTATTAACATTTCATCATAAAAAAGTGAGAAAACCCTCATGTCCGATTTCAGTTTTCATAACCCCTATTAATATTATAATTAGTGCTCCCGGATTTATGGTATTTATTTTTTTAACATTTCCGTCTGTATTAATCGATATTTATTTTTTGGCCCTCTTACTCGTATTTATCCATATTTATTTTGTTTTAAGAGGATGAATGGAGTCATAAAATGGTATATTTTCACATTTATTTAGCATGTACTTATACTTTGATGCTTGCTGTGTTTTGGCAAATTAAGCAGCCAAATATAGTAAAACACTACACCTACAGGTAAAAATCAACATTATACTGCAAATATATGTTAGCATACACCTGTATTTATGGAAATCTTAAACCTGTTTTTTTAGCTCCCCAAACTGTCTATCTGCTCCGCTGTTGTCTTGGAATTCACGAGAGACAGCAAGGAGAGTCACTCACAAAAAGCACAATTTGCAGTATTTTTCCGCATTTGAAAATACATGCAGACAGGAAATACATTCTATCTGTATTTATCTGTAAAAATGGAAAATTGGGAGCCTTAATTATAATCAGCATTTATCGGAAAACGTGCAGTGCGTGCTAAGAAGTTGCATAAAGTAACACAAGCTTTAATCAAAGAGTGCTTTGGCGTTTACTGGAAATCTTTATTTTCCAGATATTTCCAGGTTGTTACATATATTCCTAGTATGAAGGGTGCGCCCCCATAAAGTCACTCCTTGAATTTATCGTCTGCATTTTCTTATGCCTGTCTAGGAAGGTATGGGTGATCTGGCTACTACCACTACACTAAATAAAAAATTGACAAGATTTTTTACCTTTGTCTTCAATGTTTGAAATACCCTAATATGATAATTTAAGATTCGGATCTATTTTATAACCAATTTACTCAAGTGACCAAGCATAAATACATTATAGACTACAGATTATACTCCAGGCCACTGGAATTATACAAAGGGGTGGACCAAATTGTGGGGCAGCGTTGACTAAATTATGTGGGAAGAAAAGGCAAATTATGTGGCATAACGCAGCACATTACGTCGTAGTTCTACTTGATTAGTTCATGATTTTTAGGTCACAGCCTACCAAACAGAGCAGTTGTCTAGTTTGATAAGACGTTCAGAAAGTTGACCCAGGAATGCATTCCACCCATTGCTTGCTATTGGCTTTGTGGTTTATACCTCACATTTTCTGGGTTTTTCTATTTGCTAGCTTTATTTGCTTTAGGGCTTAGGCTCTCCAGGTTCAGTTCGTCCCTCCCGTTGCCTAAACCATGTTTACTGTATTCTTCCACAAACTCCCTTTCTGTAAACAGTGCTTTAAATCTTGTTCTTATCTTGTCACATTTGCAGTGCATTCAAAGAGGGTGTTTTTTTCACTGACTTCAAAGTGAGAGGATTTGTCTGACAAACTTGCTGGATACTGGGGGGTAGGAAAGAGGTTTTTCTAGCACTCAACAACATTTAAATGAACTATGTAAGTATTTCAGAATTAGGACACAAATACTTTAATATGAACAAACCAAAACATTACAATAGGTGAAGCAATTTCCACTTATTTTCGTTTGTGCACTGTATAGTTTTATTAGTAAAACGGTATGTCTTTGCAAACATAATGGTAATTTCAATAGAAAATGTGTACTCTGTAATGGCAGTGCACCACCGCTCTACACCTCTTTACTCTAGTCTGTACCATTCCACACCACTGCACTCTACGCTGCACCACTCCACTATACACCACTCCGAGCCACTGCACGCTGCACCACTCCACTCTACACCACTGCACTCCATGTCACTATGTCACTTCACGCTATGCCTCACTATTCTACCCTGTACCACTCTACTCTGTGCCAATGCACTCTTCACCACTCTACTCTACACCACTGCACTCTTTGCCTTTGCATTCTATTCCACTACAGTATAGGCCACATCAGTCTACTCTGCACAACTCCACTTGATGGCACTGTACTCTATGCCACTCTGCAACACTGCGCTCTATGCCACTGCACTCTATGCCAATGCACTCTATGCCAATGAACTTTAATCTGTAACACTCAATTCTATGTCCTTGCACTCTATGCCAATCCACTGTACCCCACTCTAATCCACTCTGCATCACTGCACTCTACACCACTTTACTCTAGGCCATTACACCCTATGCCACTCTACGTAACTACACTCTACTTTGTACCACTCCACTCTACCCCACTACACTCTACTCTGAAACAATCTACTCTACGCCAGTACACTCTACGCCACTCAACGCCACTCTGTGTAACTCCACTCTATGCCACTGCATTCTATGCCACTCTACTTTTAACCATCACACTTTGTGCCGAATGCACTCAACACAACTGCACTCTATGCCACTGCACTCTATGCCACTGCACTCTACTCTGCATCACTTTACTCTACACCACTGCTCTCTATGTCACTCTACTCCATTGTACTCTACACCACTGTACTCTGACACTCTACTCTGCAATAGTGCACACTCAGCCACTGGACTAAATGCCAATCTTCTCTGAACTACTCAACTCTGTGCCACTGCACTCTATGCTACTGTACTCTATGGTACTATACTCTACTCTATATTATGATTATTAATGTCTATAATAGAGGCCAACCGGGTGGTCGTGGCTCCAATACCTTTTTGCAACTTGATGGGTTTTTGGAAACTGTCAACCCTGGTACTAATGTGTTCATTGTGGGGGATCTAAATTGTTGCTTTGAGCCTTTGAATTTCGCCTGGGATTTACTCACTATGGAAGTGGATGTCGCTTGGAATATTCCCCAGCTTGATCTTCCTCCCATCAAGAAATGGTCTGAGTCGGCTCTCAAGTGGATGAGCTTATGTATGGAGCGTGGTTTTAGGGCGGCAAATGGTCGGTCCAGCTCCGATAAGATTGGCCATGACACCTTCAATGATGGCCTTCGCCGCAGTAGAATCGAGTATGCTCTTATCAAAGTGGAGTTCTGGTCTGCCCTAAAAGATATGGCGATCATTGATCGCCCCGAGAGCGACCATAATCCCCTAGTATTGAGTATTCGGTCATGCATATCACGACATAGTACCGAACCTACAGTGATTTTGACCGCAGACGCTTTTCTCACTAATAACTTACGGAGAGTGCGTTGGGACAGGGTTGCCACTATTAGTGTTGTTCTAGCCGAAATTAATACCAAGGTCACAAGTGCGTTGGAAGCCTTTCATTCTCTAGAAAACCAAGAAGATGTTACTAGGGAGACTGCGCAGATACATGAATCCCTGTTTTCGGGTCTAAAGGCTCTTTTCTCTAAACCAAGTAAAGTACAGAAACCCAGCCTACCAATGCGTAACCCATGGTATAATAAATTGTGTAGAGATCTTTATGGCAAATTAAAAATTGCCATCAAAACAAAGAACATGGTCAACATTAGAACTGCCAGGGGTAATTATCGTAAGGCCAAAGTTCTGGCCAAAAGAGAATGGGACGATGATCATTGGCACGATCTTTTAGTTGCCAGCAAACATAAAAATCTGACCCGATTCTGGCACATAGTGAAGTGGGGGAATTCTTCGTGTTCGCAGGTCCCCTCCAACCATGTTCCTCCTGAGAACTGGGTGGATTACTTTGAGTCTCAGTTCTCTAATACTAATCTGACCGATGAAATGCCCCAACAAACACCGAGAGACATCCCTTCCCTTCAAAACTTTTCCTTCGATAGTAAGGAAGTGGAAACGGCTTTAAGCAGGATGTCTAGTGGTAAGGCCCCTGGAATTGATTGTGTCCCAGCGGACCTCTTCAAACACGACTACTGTATCTGGGTACCATATATTGCCTTCTTGGCCACCGCCCTTGTTAAAGGGGCGGCTATCCCGGAATCGTGGAAAGGGGCCGAGATACTGCCCATCTTTAAGAAGGGTGATCGCTCGTGCCATGGGAACTATCGGCCGATCAGTTTAATTGACTCAATCCAAAAAATCATCGCTAGGATGATTTTGGCAAGAATTCAGGCATGGATTGAGCAGGAGGACATTGTATCCTCGTTGCAGGCTGGGTTCAGATCCTGCATTAGCACCATTGACCAGGTTTTTAGGTTCCAATTGATTGTTTGGAAAACTGTTTATCTTGGCAGTGGCTCGCTATATGCTGCTTTTGTCGATCTCAGGTCAGCCTTTGACCTAGTCCCCAGGACAAAACTATGGGGGGTTTTGGCGGGGTTGGGGATGCCTGCCGAGCTTTTGAACATTGTCATTAGGCTACATGATGATAACTTTGCCCAGGTTCGTTGGGGGAACCAAGGGCAGGTTACTGATAAATTTAAAGTAACTCGGGGTGTCAGGCAAGGGTGCGTCCTCGCGCCAACTCTTTTTTTGCTATTCATAGACAGAGTTGTGCAGTATTTTACATCTACCTCAACCGACGCTCCCTCCGTGGGTGGTACTAAAATCCCACTGCTCATGTTTGCTGACGACACCCTATTACTGTCACAGACGCAGAGGGGGTTACAGGCGGCCCTAAATAGATTTGCAACCTTTTGTTCGGATCACGATCTCCAAGTGAACGTTTCCAAAACCAAGTATATGGTTTTTAATAAAGGACGAAGCGTGGGAGGCCGCGTCATGATGAATAATGAAATCCTTGAACGTACTAATATCATGACTTATCTGGGGATTGTTCTGGAAAATAAACTGAGCTGGAAGCCACAAATTGAATTACTATCTCTTAAATTTGCTCAGCTCTCGGGTGGTCTGGTAAAAGAACAGAGGCAGTCCCAGACCAAAAGGATAGGTCCAGCAATCAAGATTTTCAACTCTAGGATCAGCTCTGCGATCCTATACGGAGCAGAACTCTGGGGTTTTGCTGACCTATCTCCCCTGGTCAAGGTGCAAAATAAATTTCTAAAGAACCTTACGGGCCTTCCTAGCTCTAGTCCAGGGAAACCTTTACTACTGGACCTTGGATGTCGTTCTATTGATGATATTGCTCGGTTTAAACCTCTGGCCCTCTGGCGCAGACTGTGGTTTACCCCTGAACTAGCCCCCTATGCTAAGATATTTCTGGATGTACGTTCCATTCTAGGCTCTGGTAATATAGCTTGGTTTAAGGAAGTCAGACTGCTTCTGGAATCTATGGGCCTGGGAAACCTTTGGACCGACCCTGCTAACAACCCTTTTCCTGAAAAAAAATTATTTAAAGGCTTGTATTGGTCTCTGGTATATCAGAAACAGCTAACTCACATCTCGGCTGAGTCTCTAACCGGCAGGTTTCTCGAGTGGAAAAATGCTCCCCATTTAGAAGACTACTGGGATATTATTTGGAGGCCCAGCGACAGGAAACTTTACCATCAATTTAGGGTCGGATCTTTACCTATTAGATCGTTTACTAAAAGCTGGAAGGGTGAGGTGTCCGACTCCTGTCGCTGGTGTACAGTCTGTGTTGAATCTGTTGGTCACTTATTTTTTGCTTGCCCAGCCTATGCTGCCCCTCGGGCGAAGTGGCTTAAACCCATTTGTCGCAACATGGGCACCAGGCTGGGGCTTGAGGCTCTAAGTATCCTAAGATTTGACACTAGTGAATCCATTGTAATAGCCGTAGCCAAATATTTGGGTTGGGTTTGGATCATCAGAAATAAGACCTAACAGCACCCAGTGATGTGTCTTATTAATAATCTTTTTTAACTTTGCTTTTAATTCTTGAATTGTCTTTGAATGATTTTTTTAATAATGTATTGTCTTTTATGATGAATTTTAATCGATAATAAAGACTACATGATGATGATGACTATACTCTACTCTCCATCACTCTATGCTACTTTACACTGTACCACTATATGCCACTGGACTCTATGGCACTCAACTGTACTCTACAGCACTGCAATCTACACTTCTCAACTCTACTCTTCGTCACTGACCTCTGCATCATTTAACTCTACGCCACTTCAGTCTGTATCGCTCTACGCCACTCTACCCTACACCACTCTACTCTGCGCTACTCTACTCTGCGCCTCTCCACTCTGGGCAACTCCACTCCTCCACTCTGCACCACTGCACTTTACTATGCACCACTCTAATCTATGCCACTACATTCTATGATGCTGTGATGTATCCCTCTGAATGCAATGTCACTGCACTCTACTCCACTATATTCTGCAAAACTGTACGTAAATGCACTCTACAGCAGTCCATTTTACTCTATCCCACACCAGTGGATGCCAATCACCCTGTGCCTCTCCAATACACGACCCTCTCTGCCATTTCACTCTGCAACACTTTACTCCACTCTTCACCATTCCACTCTACAACACTCCATGCAACTCTCCTGTACGCCACCAACTTTCAGCCATGCTGAGCAGCAACCCACGCTGGTGCACAACATGGCTAAAACACATTGGCAAAGCCAATAGCTCTTGCATAGGAGAGACCTCTAAGCTTTGTCAATGCTTGTTACACACGATAACACTGGGGAAAGCAGTATCGGTTTAACATTCAAATACAGCAGCCAGCAACCTAAAGATGACCAGCCAACCTCTGTGAAAGGCCTTCCCCAGCGTGGCAACACGTTTAGCCACGTTTTTAATACATTTTGATCCATTTGAGCTAGAAGCATAGTTTGTTAAAACCTGCAATTTATGGAACAGATGATAGATTATGTGGCAAGAGTGGCAAATCCATAATTGTATGGAAAACACTGCAGCCGCAGAATCTCATAAGTCCAGTGGCCCTGGTTATACTGATTTATTTATGTCCACTGAAAGAGAAGAAATACAAGAAGAAGAGGCAGCTATCACCTATGATCAGTCCGTGACACAATGATTTTTCAATATTCTCGTCTATAGGAAGCTTATATAAAAGTTGTAATAACCAGGTCCCAGATTCTAAGTACACATGATGGGGATAACTAGTCAGATTGCATCACGTTATTGTTAACCCCATCTCTTTAATGTGTTAAGCCAGAGTCCAGGAATACAAGGTCTATTGTCTGAATGAAGTCAAATTGCTTGGGCCCTAGCAGTGTGGATCAGTAATGCCACCTGTTTCATGTATGAGAGTTGGTGTCAAATGAATCATCTATTTAACGTCGAGCGGATGTTGCGCAGCGGCCAGAGCAGCCAACCCGGGAGCGGGGGATCCGGGTTCGCGTCTCTGCAGTGGCTCAACTTCCCGTGATTCTGGACAAATCACGTAATCTCCCCGTGCCCATGACCAGCGCCTGGATACCCTCACATGTGATTAGCCGTGTTCTATAAATCTACTAATTAATTTTTCTTTAAGACAATTCTTCTGAGGTTAGCCCCTTTGAATGTTGAAAAATGCCTTTCAGATTTCTTTTTGAAGTAGGATGCATGTTTCAAGTAACCATTGAATTATTGTAGGTGGAACCAAGGGGTGCTATCTTCATACAGTAGGAACAGCAGTCTCTAATGCCCCTTTGATCTCTGACACACACAGGGAGGTATGGGTCAACTGGGAGGTCTGCTACATTTTTAGTAATTTCTATTTTGGAAAATGTAGCAGTAATTTGGAGATCGGAGAACCGGAATGAGATGTAATCAGATGAGCATAACTTTCCTAAGGTTTCTAGTGCAGTCCAATAAATAAATCATTGACAAAACCAATGAAAATACTGTCGCACCTTGGCTGCTGCTTCAGGTTATTGGAGTGAAATAATGGATGCAATCATCAAGTTTGGTTTGGAATATAGTTAATAGCTAAAAAAAAAAGTGCTCATTCCTTTTGAGGAATGCGAGCATTATCTCACATCTGTTTTTTGGAGTTTATGAAGATTTTGAGCACACAGGTTTTTCTAGATGTCTTAGTATTGTATTGTAGCATACATATAGTGCCTACTACCCATATGTGGGGCACCAAATCGCTTCCCTGTATGTGTATTGTTTGCTGAAGTGCGGGTACCGTGTCATAGGACAGTGCTTAGCAGCAGTTTGATGGATGAGGAAAGGGTAGAGGTTGGTTTGCACTTTATGCTTTTCAGTAAGCTGGAAGCTTTGAGCAGCTCATCAGGTCTGGCTATGTTTTTTTTATGATCATGTTCCAGTTGGTGGGTTACTTCACTGGGTTGTCCATTCTGAGATATTTTGTTTACAGTTTATGGTCTTGAACAGACATACCTTGAAGGGAGAAATGGTGGAGAGATCTGCTAGGAGAGGAGAGACGTTGTTAATACTATCTCATATCTGACTGTCATTGTGTGATGTCAAGAAGTGCTCATAGTATGTAGCTTTCCGGACCTGCAGTGATGGACTAAATTAAAGTCATCCGCTGGCCAGCAACATGTGGCAGAAGCCTGTTCAGTTGGTGATGGGTGGTTTAATGCTGTGGATTAGTTGTCTATTGGGCGAGACACATGACCCATAACGGGTTTGTCTTATGCTAGTGTAATAACGTCCAGCAGTATAAGGGAATTATTATTCATCCTGTATGAAATACAATCGACTGCTCAACTGCTCAGTGTTATGGTAGTAGTATTAGTGGGGGTCAGGAGGTTTATATATTGTATTCTATTTGTATTTATATAGCACTTACAGATGCGGCTCCTCGGCAATGGCGGAGGAGCGTCGCCCGCTGCCTGGCTCAGAGCAAGCAAATGAAAAATAAAATGATGTTCTAGCATTATTTTGTTTTTCATTTGCCGGCTCTGAGCCAACGCTGTATGGAGGGGCGGGACGGATGAATTGGAGGAGGAGTGCTATGTTCACTCCCTAAGTGCGCATAAGTGTTTGGCCGGCTGTTTTAGACCGGCCAAAACACACATGCGCACTTAGGTTTCTCCAGCCCAGCTGCATTGAACAGCCGTGCTGGAGAAAACCCACAGACTCCCTGGTCTGAGCGGAGCATCTTTCCAGCCTGCTCAGGCCAATCCCCATGCTGCTCTGGGAGTCTGTCCCAAGCAGGGGTTGCTGGGACCAGGAAGAGAAGAGGAGGCGCAACGCGACGCGAGAGGTGGCCGGCGGCTTTAGGTAAGTTCTTTAAAAACATATATATATATCATTATCCCCCATGACCCCTCCTGCATTCCCTCCATCCGCCTCACCTCCCGTTGTTTGTGGCGGCCGCCACTGAGCACTTACTACCTTTAACATGGAGTTAAAACACTTTGAGCAACATGCAACTCTGGAACCATAGGGTTGGTGGGGGTTTTCAGTGGTTATTGTTGGTTGTTGAGACTATGTCAACTCTTACCTAAATTTTCCGCAGAAACAACATGGAAGATGGGAAGATCCCACCTTCTCCCATTCACCTATAGTGCTCAATGATGTCAAAGCAACAATGGTAAATCAGGGTAAGAGGGGAAGGGAAAAAAGAGAGAAAAATGTCCCACAATGTCTCCCAGTCGAATGGCAGTCCAAGTAGGCAGGAAAATTCCTATATAGGACAACAAGGACTAGGGGGAGATATGTGCAATCAGGTATAAAAGTGTTAAATGGATGTGACAGTGAGTGTGGTGTAGATACCTAGATAAGTCCCCTCTTCCATTAAATAACCCAACATTTGAGTATGATATGGTGGTGTTTATCTATAAAGAGAAACAAATATCAGTGACATGCCACTCAATATTAACCCCTTCCCCGCTCATGACGGAACCACTCCGTCATGAGCCACGGTTGCCGTGTGCTCATGACGGAGTGGTTCCGTCATGCCGCGACCGTTGGCGGCCGCTCCGCCCACGCGGCGCTGTTTCCCCGCCTGTGCGGGGGGACAATGCAACTGGGCGGAGTCATGACGGAACCACTCCGTCATGAGCACAGCTCAACCGTGGCTCATGACGGAGTGGCTCCGTCATGAGCACAGCGCCACCGCGCTGCCCCCCCACACCCCCCAGCGCTGCAGCGGAATTCCCGCCGCAGCGAAGGGGTTAACATATGAGCTCAGTAAAAAAAAAACAGGAAGAGGGAATAACATCCACCTGTCTCATGTAAGTATGGGCTTTAAAAAAAAGTCAACTAAAAAAGAACCAACTGCACTAGCCTTCTGCTAGTATGCTCCTTGAACTTGCCTTGTATTGCTCAGGTACGTATATATCATTTCTTATTGATACAGGTGCAACCCGATCTACTGTTAGAACGGTGGAAGTCCCAGACCTACTGCGCTCTGGGAAAAATTTCCAAGTTGTAGGAGTGACTAATAAACAGTTTTCCAATCCACTTTCAGAGAAGGTCCCAGATAAAATAGGTTCATTTGAGGAAAAACACCAGCTAGGGAAAGAGTTGCTGTGCAAGTTAAACTGCACTATTTACTATACACCGGAAGGTGTAGCTTTCCAAATACAGGATGAGGATGTGGAATTTAAAATAATTCGACAACAGACAGCTATACGTACATTGCCCCTATTGACAGTTGAAGATTTACCTGCTGATTTGAGAGACACTGTGCACACAGATGTTTGGGATCTCACAGAAAATATAATGGAATAATTGAAGGTGTAGAACCAGTCTGTATTATTGTAAAAGCAAATGCAATATATACCAGAACACCACCATACCATTTGACTCCAGTAACAATTGCAGGAATAATACCTTTGATAGAGGATTTTGGTTCACAAAAGGGAATTTTCGGGGAACTGATTGGGAGACCATGTAACTCTCTGATCATGGGTTTGCAGAAGCCCAATGGAAAATACAGGATAGTGCAGGACTGTGGGAGACGGGGTCGGAAATACAGACGCGGAGGCTTTATATAGTGTCTGACAGGAGTGGCTTTATTTTCAGGTGGCACAAACGGGATGCACAAAGTATCAGGGATTGCTTCCTCTGTCCTGTTGGGGTCCTCGACGGGAGAAGGCGGGGTGGTGGTCTGGGTCTCTTCGCCTCTATGGCCGGTGGCCTGATAGAGTTCCTACGCTCCGTCCGTCGTGGTGTTGTGACCGGAGGCTCAGAGGAAAGAAAAAAAACAATAGTGGCCGTTTGTGAGTTCTTGTGTGAAAAAAATGGCTTTAGGCGCTGCCGTCACCAACACCCGGTGTTTCGGTAGTTTTCTGTGCACAATCGGGGATAGTGAGGGGTCGCGGGAATAGTGAGGGGGTTGGAGAATGTGTTAACGGTGAGTTAGACACTAGGGAAGTGTGCTTTCCAGGATTGCTACGCTGCCAGGTACAGTTTCACTATGGTCTGGAAAACGGGGTGTTAATAACTTGGGTCTGGACTCTACATACTAGATGTCACCCTGGCTTCTATAACTACGAATGCCTCTCTCCTCCGGTGACTTCGGTACACGCCCCCCTCCCGCCTCCCGGAGTGACAGCTTCCCCGACGTTCCCTTGCACAGCGGTACTCACCGGCCCCGCCGCAACTCTCCCCCGGAGTTGCGGCCGCTCCTCAGCATCCTCCGGAGGACTCCACCACTCCTCCGTCCAGCGGTCGTCTGCTTCGTTGTCCTCGCTTCCGCTCTGGTCGCCGTCAGCGTGCTCCTTCTCCTCTCGGCTACTTCGCAACTCCTCCGCGCACGTCTTCTCTATTCGGGCTCCGCTTTCTCTCAACGACGACGACCCTTCCTGGGCATGCCGTGTTTTCACCTCCCCGGGCGCTTCACTTCCGGGGTCAGCTCCTCCCCTCTTCTCCGCTGTTTGGTGTTGCCGTACGAGATCTCCAGGACGGGGGCTGGTCTGTGAGGAAACAGGAAAAGTAGGTGCTTTTCTGTCCGAGTTGCTGGATCGCGTATGTTGACCTCTGTAAAACGTCATCCCTGCCCTGAGGGATTCTGGCCCTTGCAGTGGGAAGGGAAGAGTAGTCGCTCTCTCTGGGCTCTCTCTCTCACATCTCCTTTCCCTTGCTGTCCTACTACTAGGGCTATTGTCTTGGGGGTACCTCGATAGGAAGTCCACATTTACTTGCTCAGACCCTTTTCTGTGACGGGTATGGAATCGATACGGCTGCAGGGCCAGAAACCACCTTAATACTCGCTCATTATTTCCCTTGTTTCTGGCCATCCATTCTAGAGGAGCGTGATCAGTATAAAGAGTGAATTCCCTACCTTCTAGATAATATCTCAAGGTTTCTATGGCCCATTTGATTGCTAATGCTTCCTTCTCGATTACTGCATAGTTTTGCTCTCTACGAAATAATTTCCTACTAATATACAAAACCGGTTTCTCCTCTCCTTGTTTGGTTACTTGGGATAATACAGCCCCTAATCTGTGGGCTGAGGCATCGGTTTGGAGTACCAAGGGCAGTGAAAAGTCGGGACTGACTAGTACTGATTCAGATGTTAGGGTCTTTTTGAGGGTATCAAAGGCCTGTGTAATGTCCTGCGTAGGTTGTCTCAATCTTGTTTCCGTGTTTACCGATTTTTGCAATAGATCGGTAAGAGGAGCCGCGGTTTGGGAAAAATTGGGTATGAACCTCCGGTAGTAACCGAGTAACCCTAAAAAAAAGGCTCGAAGGTCTTTTTTTGTTTTTGGAAACGGGATTTGGGAAATGGCGGTTATTTTGGATTGTTGTGGACGAATGACTCCTTCACCTAACAAGTAACCTAGGTAATGTACTGTTTGGGCCGCCAGATGGCTCTTAGCTGGGTTAATTTTAAGTCCGTGGTGTCCTAGGGTTTTTATCACTACGGATAGATGGGATAAGTGTTGGCTCCAATCCTCGCTGTAAATGACAATGTCATCAATGTATGCTCCGGCATAGTTTTCATGGGGTTTTAAGATCTGATTCATGGCCCTTTGAAACGTAGCCGGAGCCCCGTGCAGCCCGAAGGGTAAGACTTTGAAGTGGTACAGCCCATCAGGGGTGGAAAAGGCGGTTTTCTCTTTGTCTTGTTCTCTCAGGGGAATTTGCCAATACCCTTTGCAAAGGTCGAGGGTGCTGATATATTTGGCTTTCCCTATTCTTTCCACCATTTCATCTACTCTCGGAAGAGGGTAGGTATCGAATTCTGATATTTTATTGACTTCACGGAAGTCGATGCAAAATCGTACCGACCCATCCGGCTTCGGCACAAGAACTATCGGTGAATTCCACTCACTATTGGAAGGCTCTATGATATTCATTTGTAGCATCTTTTCTACTTCCTCTCGGATGGTTTTTCGATGGGCTTCAGGTATTCTATAGGGTTTGAGACGAACCCTTTTCCCCGGGATTGTTCTTATGGTATGGTGTGTCAGGGATGTCAGGCCCGGCGTTACAGAGAAGACGTCACCCAGAGGCATAAGGACGTCTGTCAGTTGTTTTTTTAAACCGGGAGAAAGGGTTGGGTCTAAACACTGCGTAAACAGAGGTACCGCAGTTTCCGTCATGGCTACAAGGGCCGGCAAAGGTCCTTCCCATTTTTTAAATACATTTATATGATATATCCGGGACGTACCTCTAGTTGGATCCGTTACGATTCGGTAAGTGACAGGTGTTATCTTTTCCGACACAATGTAAGGGCCTTGCCACTGTCCCAACAATTTGTGTTCCGATGATGTCATCATGAGGAGTACAGGGTCACCCACCTCCAAAGTTCTTTCTTTGGTCTTTTTGTCATATTGCACTTTTTGAGCCGTTTGTGCTTCTTCTAAATTAGCACGTACGATGGCCCTTATTTGTCCTAAGTGGGTTTTCAGGTTGGATACATACTCGACTAAGGGTTTGGTATTATCGGGCTCAGTTTCCCACTTTTCCCGGGCCATCTCTAGGAGTGTCCTTGGCTGACGCCCGAATAACAACTCAAATGGGGAGAAACCTGTACTTTTCTGTACCTTACATCGTATGGCGAACAGCGCCAGAGGTAACATGTCTTCCCATTTTCGGGATTCCAGAGCTAGAAGCTTCTTGAGGGTGCTTTTTAGTGTGCCGTTGTACCGCTCCACCAGCCCATCAGTTTGGGGGTGGTAAGCAGCAGTGCGAATTTGATGAATTCCCAACTGGGCGCACACCTGCTTCATAACCTTCGAGATAAAAGGGGTCCTTTGATCTGTTAAGATCTCTTTTGGGAATCCTACCCTGGAAAATACCGATATCATGGCTTTGGCAATGTTGGTGGTATCCGGACGACGTAAGGCTATGGCATCTGGGAACCTAGTAGCGTAGTCCACTAGGACTAAGACATATCTGCATCCGCTTCGGGAGGGAAGGAGGGGTCCTATAATGTCCATCCCTATTCTACTAAAGGGTTCTTCTATAATGGGAAGAGGACGTAGAGGCACAGGCGGGGGTCTATACCTGCTATGGGTCTGACATACTGGACATTCCTGACAGAATCTTTTTACTTGTTGGTAGATTCCCGGCCAATAGTAATTTTCCGTTATCTGTTTTTCCGTCTTCTCTGTTCCAAAATGACCCCCTAATAGATGGCTGTGAGCTAAGAATAACACCTTTTCTCTAAAGGGAGTAGGGACCAATAACTGGGGTGTCTGGGTGGAGGTACCCTTCCTATACAGTAACCCGTTTCTAATGAAGAAATATGGACCTACACGGACTGGATCTTCTTGATCAAGGGCAACATTCCAGGCTTCTTGTAGAGCTGCATCCTCTCTTTGGGCAGCGCGGAAGCTTCTATCAGTATCCCAAGGGTTTTCGTCTGGTATGACCGGCAGAACTACAGGGGTCCTGTGTTTTTCTGCTCTTCGTTGTCTTCTACTTTTACGCGGCTTAGATTCCGGCCACTCTTTGTGTTCCTCGCCGGAAAAGGGGGCCGTGGTCCACCAATCCTCTTCTTCCTTGGTCGTTTGATTGAGCAATTGTGGCAGGTTCGGGTAGTCGTTTCCCAGAATGACTGGTTCCGGTAAATTGGGGATGAGCCCCACTGTTAAGGAGGTACCGGGGTCATGTGGATGTTGTATTTGGACCTTAGTGGTAGGATATTGTTTGGTATCACCATGGACGCAACAAATTGCTACCACCCCGTCCACCGGACCTATCCATGGTTCTATATCTCGTGGTCTGACGACACTTTGTCGACATCCGGTGTCGGCCAGAGCCATGGTGGGTTGTCCATTTACAGTCACTTTACAATGATATGGGGGCAGTCTTTTCTCACTCGTGGAACAATAATAATTGCGGACCATCCCAATTTCCATGGGTTCTTCTTTCTGGGTACAAAAGCGGGCAATGTGTCCCATGCCCCACACTGATAACATTGAGGTCCCGGGGTTGGAGGTCTGCCCACGGGTATTCCCGGAGGTCCGGGAACGATGGTCACTGGTTCGGTCTTCTTGATCAGGGGGACCCGAGGTCGATGTGATCCAGAACTGGCTCCTTTCCATGACGAGTCGTCTTTTCCTTTCTGTATGTCTTGGGCCCGACTATATGCGCTGGCTATTTCTACAGCGGTTTCCAGGGTCAGGTGGGCTTGTTGTCTCACCCATCTCTGTATGGGAGGGTGTAGGGAAGTTAAATACTGTTCCAGGTAAATCTTTGACATGATACCATCCTTGTCCGATGTGGCCGGTTTCAACCACCTATCGGTCATGTCCTTCACCCTGTAATATAAGGCCCTGGGAGTCTCTTGGGGCCCTTCTTTGATTTGTCGGAGTTTTATCCGGTAGGACTCATCATCTATCCCAAGCCTCTCTAAAATGCAGCGTTTGATCTCTGAGTACGGAACCGCTCCTTGTACAGTAGCCGCTTGATAGGCTGTTTGCAGGTCGCCTGATAACAGGGGTCCCAAATATTGTCCCCATTTATCGGCTGGCCAGGCCGCAGCTGTAGCGATCCGTTCAAAGTTGTTGAAAAAAAAATCCGGGTCTTCTCCACTAACATATTTCTGTAGGACCATGGACGGGAGGGAGGTGGGACCTCGTTGATGGCCTAGGGCTTCGGTGAGTTTGTCCATGGCAGTTCCATGGGCCTGTCCTTGCCCCACCAATACCTTCTGCATCTTGTCCCGATCCTCTTCAACGACGTTAAGAAACCTCTCCATCATTTTACCCAAATGTTCTTGGTTTTCCGCCATGTTCACCAATGCGGCCTCCATGTCTCCGCCGGATCCCACTTCTGACACCACCTGTGGGAGACGGGGTCGGAAATACAGACGCGGAGGCTTTATATAGTGTCTGACAGGAGTGGCTTTATTTTCAGGTGGCACAAACGGGATGCACAAAGTATCAGGGTTTTGCTTCCTCTGTTCTGTTGGGGTCCTCGACGGGAGAAGGCGTGGTGGTGGTCTGGGTCTCTTCGCCTGTATGGCCGGTGGCCTGATAGAGTTCCTTCGCTCCGTCCGTCGTGGAGTTGTGACCGGAGGCTCAGAGGAAAGAAAAAAAACAATAGTGGCCGTTTGTGAGTTCTTGTGTGAAAAAAATGGCTTTAGGCGCTGCCGTCATCAACACCCGGTGTTTCGGTAGTTTTCTGTGCACAATCGGGGATAGTGAGGGGTCGCGGGAATAGTGAGGGGGTTGGAGAATGTGTTAACGGTGAGTTAGACACTAGGGAAGTGTGCTTTCCAGGATTGCTACGCTGCCAGGTACAGTTTCACTATGGTCTGGAAAACGGGGTGTTAATAACTTGGGTCTGGACTCTACATACTAGATGTCACCCTGGCGTCTATAACTACGAATGCCTCTCTCCTCCGGTGATTTCGGTACACGCCCCCCTCCCGCCTCCCGGAGTGACAGCTTCCCCGACGTTCCCTTGCACAGCGGTACTCACCGGCCCCGCCGCAACTCTCCCCCGGAGTTGCGGCCGCTCCTCAGCATCCTCCGGAGGACTCCACCACTCCTCCGTCCAGCGGTCGTCTGCTTCGTTGTCCTCGCTTCCGCTCTGGTCGCCGTCAGCGTGCTCCTTCTCCTCTCGGCTACTTCGCAACTCCTCCGCGCACGTCTTCTCTATTCGGGCTCCGCTTTCTCTCAACGACGACGACCCTTCCTGGGCGGGCCGTGTTTTCACCTCCCCGGGCGCTTCACTTCCGGGGTCAGCTCCTCCCCTCTTCTCCGCTGTTTGGTGTTGCCGTACGAGATCTCCAGGACGGGGGCTGGTCTGTGAGGAAACAGGAAAAGTAGGTGCTTTTCTGTCCGAGTTGCTGGATCGCGTATGTTGACCTCTGTAAAACGTCATCCCTGCCCTGAGGGATTCTGGCCCTTGCAGTGGGAAGGGAACAGTAGTCGCTCTCTCTGGGCTCTCTCTCTCACAAGGACCATAGAAAGATTCATAAAATAGTGGTCCGTTGTTGCCCTGTGGTACCGAATGCAGCTATAGTATTCGTTTAGATACCATATCATGCAGAATGGTTTACAGGTATTGTACCAGACTTTATTTTCAGTGTCCTTGAAAAAACAGAAACCAATTAATTTTTTTCTGTTGTGTTCCAGCAGAGAGTATTAGCATGAAATCTGAAGTCACTGCAAATGCCTTATAGATCGGTACTCGTATAGTACATTGATGATCTGCTTGTAGCCTGAGCAACACAAGAAGCTTGTAAACAAGATACAATTGCCTTATTGAATCACCTGGCTGAGAACAGGCATAAAGAGTCCCCAGGAAAACTGCAGTACTGTCAAAAAGAAGTTCAATATCTGGGACATATAATTGAAAAAGGAGCTAGAAAGGTGTCGCCAGAGAGAGTGGAATCAATTCTTCTAATGAATCTACCTCGAACTCAAAAGAAGTCTGGATGTTTTTTGGGAATGGTTGGCTACTGTAAACAGTAGATCCCAAACATTTCCTTGGTTCCAAAGCTTTTACGGAGGCTGACACACAGGGATATGTCTGATGTGATTCCATAGGACAATGACAGCCTTCCTAGAGCTAAAAGAAAAGTTGTGTTGGGCCCCAGCACTAGGAATGACGGATTATACAAAAGAGTTTACACTATTTTGCAGTGAGACAGAGGACGGCGCTCTCTCAGTGCTGACTGAGATGCATCAAGATGCTCAAAAACCTGTGTCTTATTTTTCTACCACCCTTGACCCTGTTGCCGCAGGTCTGCCCAGCTGCCTTAAAGTGGTTGCCGCGGAGAGCGATAGTCTGGAAAAGAGTGAAAACATAGTGATTGGATATCAGTTAACTGTTATGGTCCCACACTCAGTGGATCTCTTATTGCCAAGAACGAAAATCCAATACATGACACAATCGATTGATGAAGTATGAGCAGACTATACCGTCCTCTAATAATGTAGTCCTAAAGAGGTGCCATATACTGCGTGTAAATGATGTTGTTTGTGATTAAATTGAACATGATTGCTTAGGTGTTACGGACTTATGCGCCAAGCCAAGACCTGATATTAAGGATGAACCCCTGATTGAGCCTGGCCATTTTCTTTTTGTGGATGGCTCATGTTTAAGTTGTAATTAGTAGCATATGTTGTGTGCACTATAAATAATGTTGTGGAAGCTTCCTGACTTCAACGAGTTACCTCCGTACAAGTTGCAGAAGTGATTGCTCATACCAGAGCATGCAGTTTAACTGCTTATATGAGAGTGACTATATTTACATATAGCTAGTATGGCTTTGGTGTTGTTCATGATTTTGGGCAACTATGGTCACAAATACGTTTTTTAAGTTCCTCAGGTACCCCAATTAGGAATGAAATGTACGTAAAAAATGTGTTGGAAGTTTTGCAGTTACCCGAAGAGTCTGCTGTTGTTAAATGTGCAGCTCATCAAAGTGGTACTGGCAACATTGCCATGAGAAACAGATACGCTGATTCAGTAGCACAGTATTGTGATTTGTTGCCCTGTACATTTAATGGAAATTTCACATGTGAGACTGAAGAGGAAACATCATTCACCTTGTTGGCGAAAGTGACCGATACTTGGGATGTAAATAAAGAGGGTGCAGGAAAATGTTTCAAAAGCAGAACAGAACAGCTGGATGAAAGCAGATTGTGAGAAAAATCCAAATGACATCCGGATGTCAGCTGATGGAAGACCTGTGTTGCCAGATAGTTTATTGTTTCCAATGACACAGTACTATCACGGATATACGCATTTAGGCAGGGATGCAATGGTCAGACTTTCTGCAAAACTGGTTTAATTCCAGAATCAGAACACTAGCTGAAGAGGTTTGCCACAGATGTGCCATTTGTGAACCAATGAATGCAGGGAAGAGAACTCCAGTCACACTGAGTCATATACCAAGATAAGGTGGTCCTTTTAACAGAATGCAGATGGAGTCTATCTAAATGCCTTCTTACAACGGGCGAGATATCGTGGTTATAGTATGGTGTCTTCTCGAGATGGGTGGAAGCCTACCCAACCAAAAGAAATGACAGCCTCACTGAAGAAAAACTGTTTTTTTGAGAAGTGATAACGAGGTATGGCATGCTGGTTTCTCTGGAATCAGATAGGGGGACTCATTTTAACAATGAAGTGCTGAAGATGATTTGTAAAGCACTACAGATTGAGCAGAGATTGCATTGCAGGTACAGCCCTGAGGCTTCTGGAATTGTTGAAAAGGTCAACGGAACCATTAAGTCCCGATTAGTAAAGGTTTGTGATTCAACATCACAGAAATGGCCAGATGCATTGCGTTTGGTATTGATGAGTATTCCAAGTATCACAAATATATATCGCCTCATGAGATTCTAATGGACAGGGCAGGGAGACTGCCTGCTGTACCTGCAAATGCACTCTTTTTTTTTTTTTTAAATATATTTATTAGCATTTTTCATAGTTGTAATACAGTAACAGTTCCCAACAGGAATATGAAGACATTTCAACGTCAATACCACAGCATCAAGTTCTTTATACAGTAATAAACAGTAGGACGACAGTAGCATGTCCCGTTGGTCCCACTCTGGTCCGCCCCTCCCAACCCTCTGCCCAGCTCGTCTCAAGACCTCACTGAGATTCAGTAAGCGTAAGTCCATAGTGTTTAAGCCACAGCTTCCATATTCTCCAGAACTTTTTGGGACAGCCCCTTGCCTGATACGTTGTTTTCTCTCCCAGCATATACATGTCCATGCTTCACTTCCATTCGGTCAGTGACGGGCATAGCACCGCCCCCCATGTCCTGGCCAGTTCACGCTTTGCCACCACCAGCCCCAGCTGGAGCAGTAATACTTTTGTCCTAGGACGATCAACCTCGGTTTGAATTCCCAGCAGAACTAACTGCGGGTTCAATGGGACCGTCCCCTCCACAATAGCCCCTAGTTCTTCTAACAGATTCACCCAGTACCTCTGAATCTGGGAGCATTCCTAAATCATGTGGAAGAAGGTGCACTGCGGCGCTCAACAGCACAGGCAGTTGGGTTTCTCTGCTCTCCCTATTCTATGGAGACGTGCCCTATCGTAATATGCCCTGTGTAAATACTTGAATTGGATCAATCTTAGCCGCG
This sequence comes from Triturus cristatus, assembly GCF_964204655.1. NCBI lineage: Eukaryota > Metazoa > Chordata > Amphibia > Caudata > Salamandridae > Triturus > Triturus cristatus. The sequence continues at coordinate 686,102,464 of NC_140581.1, read as the reverse complement.
ATTTAATGGCCACTTCGCGAGGATGCATCAGTGCCATTTCCCAGTCCAGATCCTCTATTTCTCCCACATACCGTTCCCATTTAGTCTTCAACTTCTGCAAGGAGTCCGGCTGATTATTAATGATGGTCCTATATGTCCATGAGAATGCCTTATCTCCTATCTCTCCCATCAGGAGACGACCCTCTAGTGGTGCGTACTCTGGAATTTCTGTCATGTCAATTTGTTGTGCCCGCCACATGTGTACCAGTTGTAAATATTTGTAATATTGGGATTTGGACATATATTATATTCAGTCTGGAGGTATTTATTTATTTATTTATTTCTGACATTTATTGAGCGCGAACGAATACCTGTAGGCGTCTCGGCGCTAGACTATAGCAGCTATCTTTCCCCAAGATATGGATAGCATTGGAGGATCTTGGTCAATGTTACTGGTTAAACAGCCAAGTTTTCAGTTTCTTCCGAAACAGGGAAAGTGAGGGGCTGGTTCTAATATGTTGTGGCAAAGTATTCCACATCTTGGGAGCCGCAACTGAAAAACGGCGGTCACCCCAAGAGACTGTTTTGGAACGTGGAACCACTAATTGGTTGAGAGTTGTGGATCGAAGCTGTCTAGCCGGTCTATAGAGTACAAGCTGGTCCTTAAGAGGGCGTGGTCCTTGATCGTTAAGTGCCTTGTAAACTATACAAAGTGATTTAAACTTGATCCTGTTTTGGATCGTCAACCAATGGTATGTCCTGATAGTATCAGAAATGGGTGCAAACTTAGGTGCTCGAGACAGCAGACGTGCTGCTGCATTCTGTATTGTCTGCAATTTTTTAGTTACTCTAATTTGGGCATTTAAAAAGAGTGCATTGTAGTAGTCTAAGGATGAAAGTACTAAGGAACTGACCAAAGTTTTAGCAGCAGCATCTGGTAGGAAAGGAATGATTTTCCTTATCATTCTAAGTTTATGATGGGCTGTAGCTGCTACTTTGTTTGCGTGTGCAATGAAATTAAGATGATCATCAAAAATTACTCCCAGATTCCTGACCTTAAGGGTCGGGCTAGGAGGGGTACCGAAGGCTGGTGGCCACCAGGATACAGGCCAAATCGGGGAGAGGGATCCAAAGATGACCACCTCCGTTTTATCGGAGTTTAGCTTCAGGCAATTACCTGTCATCCACTCTCCAATCGCCCTCATTCCAATTTGGAAGCGCTCTGCCACTTCCAGCCCGTCACCTTTAATGGCCATCACCAGTTGCGTGTCATCTGCATATGAGGTTAGGCTCATCCCGTATGCTTTGATGACCCGTGCAAGGTCCGACACATAGATGTTAAATAGTGTCGGACTAAGGGAGGAGCCTTGAGGAACCCCACAGGGAAGTGACAACTTGGCCGATTGATATGGCCCCAGTGTGACCACCTGCGTTCTATCGGCCAGGAAGGAAGAGAGCAAGTCTCTCGCAGTGTAGTGGATGCCCATCCTTCCGACACGGTCCATCAGGATCTTGTGATCGACCATGTCGAAAGCTGCCGAGAGATCCAACAATACAAGTAATGCTGTCCCTCCTTGGTCACGAATAATTCTGATGTCGTCTGCTGCCTTGATAAGGGCGGTTTCCGTACCGTGATACTTACGGAAGCCAAACTGTGTGTCGTCCAGTAGCTGATGTTTCTCTATGTGCTCTGATAGCTGCTGGTTCATGGCTTTTTCGGCCACTTTAGCTAGGAAAGGGAGGCTTGCTATGGGCCTATAATTCTTGAGTTCCTCCTTATCTAAACTGGGTTTTTTCAGCAGGGGTTTGACCAGTGTGTTTTTTAGGGAATCTGGATAAGTCCCAGAACTCAATATTGTATTGCAGACATGAGTGATGATCGGAACAGTGGTGTCCATCACCATAGAGAGAACTGAGGAAGGGCAAGGGTCCAGAGCCGATCCCATTTTAATTGACGTAATAATGTTTTTTGTTTGATCAGTAGTAAGAGCCCTAAAACTGGACAGGATGTTTCCTGAGGAAGTGTAAGAGGGAGAGGCTCTGGTGATGTTAATTTTTGAAGTAAAGGCTTGGTATATATCATTAACCTTGGAGAAAAAGAATTCTGACAATGCGTCACAGAATGGTTGTGACGGGGATGGATTTAGATCTGGTGCATTACCAGATAAGGTTTTAGTAATGTCATATAGTTGCCTACTAGAATTTTTGGCATTTTCAATTTGTTCCGAAAAAAATGCTTTTTTGGCTGCAACAATCATAGTTTTGTAAGTGGCCAAAGATTCTTTATATTTGATCTTGCTCTCGGTTCGTAGGTTCTACGCCATTGCCTTTCCCTATTCCTACTTAATTGTTTTTGGGTTCTTTTTTTTTTTTTTATTAAATTTTTTATTCTAAACCGTTAGCACACAATAAAATACAAACAAGGGCCTACAACCACCAGGGCCGGCCGCCATAGAGCCCGAGGGCCCGCAGTGTAACGCCACACAATCCGTCGAACCATAGGCAAGGCGCCCGGCAGTTCGTAAGCAAATATAACAGGCCGGGGCCATAGGCCAGGAGCAATTGAAAACAACAGTTTCATTTTGTATTAAATATAAAACACACTCAAGGCAATGAGAGTCCGAAGTAGCAGCGTGCTCTTCCCGGGACGGGGAATAACATATAGTGTCCAAAGCAGTTCCTGTCCGGAAGCTGTAGAGGGGGGCAATGGGAAAACAAAGCATGGAGCACACCGCAAGCCCTCCCGCGGAACGCGCGGCTAGGGGGTCAGCGCAATATCGACCTCTAATGGCAGAGGCGGGGTGCAGATACGTCCCCGATATAGATTCCACGGACCCCATACCCTAGTCCATTTCCCTGGCTTACCTCTCGCCACATACGCCGTCTTTTCCCTAAACATACACCAGTCCATATTCTCCTTCCATACATCAATCGTGGGCGGCCTCGGGGAGCCCCATAACTGTGCAATGTTACGCTTAGCCACCATATACCCCAAGGTCACCCACTGCGTCTGTGCCGCATTACAATCATTCGGTTCCCAGACATTCAACAAACACCTCCTAGCCTCTGGCAACAGGGCCACATGCGTGACCCCCTCCATTACGGTGTGGATACCGTTCCAGAATCGCACAACCTCCGAACATTCCCACAAGATATGAAGGAACGTGCCCGGCAGGCCACATCCACGCTTACACAATCCATCCATCGAATAACCCATACGCAGCAAACCGGGCCCTGTGACATACACTCTATGGAGGATCTTCAGCTGTACAAACCGTAGGCGGGCCGGGATCGCCACCTCTTTCGGGGAGGCCACCGCCGATACCCAGTCCTCATCATCCAATTCCAAGCCATCGCCCGTCCACGCCTCCCTCAAACGGAGCAGCACGTCCGCACGATCGTTAATGAGTTTCTTATAAATCAGGGAAATAGTGCTGTCGGGCACATAGCCATCCAACACTCTATCCTCCAGTGGGGAATACTCGGGGATAGCAGTAGCATCCGGAAAGACCGAACAAAGTGCATGGTAGACTTGAGCATACCGGAAGTACTCTCTATCGTTTAATTTATATTCAATTTTAAGCATTTCGAACGTTTTGAAAGCTCCCTTCGCCCACAGATCACCCACCTTACATATACCAATCATATCCCATTTCTCAAAGCCTTTCGATCTCCACAAACAGCCCAACCGCCCAGAAGCATACAACGGCGTCGCCCGAGTCAAGCGATCCCTCCACCCCATCGCAGCATTCGCCGCGTGCCACACGTGCACCGCCACCCGCGTGGGTCCCGTCAACCGCGTGTCCTGGGTCACCGAGTACAGCGCCCTATTATAGTCTCCACCCGGAAGCAGGAGTTTATCCATCTCAAAGGCCGGGTTTAAGGCAGGACCATATATCCCGTGGTTCACCGCCGCCAACTGAGACGCCCAATAGTATCGTTAAATATCGGGGAGGGCGACCACCCCATCATACCAAGGGAGCGTCAACTTGGCTAGAGCAATCCGCGGCCGCCCGTCCCAAAACAGTTGGCGCTGAAGACCCTCCACCTCCCGGAAATAACGGGCCGGCACGACATCAAGAGTATTTTGCAAGGCATACAAGAAACGAGGCAGCGACTTCATTTTAAACAATGCCGCCCGTCCGAGCGGCGAGAGCGGAAGTCGTCGCCATCTCGCTACATCGGCCTTCAATCGCTGGAGGGGAGGCAGAAGGTTTCGCTCATAGCGAACCGCGGGGTCCAGTGAGATAAAGATTCCCAAATATTTGAACCCCAGGGTAACAATCTGAGCTGGGCAACCCCGCGGCAGCAGGGGGGCATCCCCCGAGAGGACGTAGACGCACGACTTGGCCCAGTTGATGACCAGGCCGGAGTTGCGGCCAAAAGAATTCAGCACGTCCACCAATACAATTAGCGACTGCCGGGGAGACGTGAGATACAGAAGGATATCATCCGCGTAAAGGGAGACACGGTCTTCGAATTCCGGCGTCCATCTAATGCCTCGCAAGGACGGCTCCCAACGCAACCAGGCGGCGAGAGGCTCCAAAGAAAGTGCAAAGAGAAGGGGTGATAGCGGACACCCCTGCCGCGTACCTCTCCCCAGTGCGAAGGGAGCCGACACCCTACCATTCACTACCACCTGAGCCAGTGGGTCAGCGTATAGTAATTTTACCCAACCAATAAACTCCGGGCCAAACCCAAATTTCGCCAACACGGCCCAAATATATGGCCACTCCAAAGTGTCGAATGCCATAGTAGCATCCAAAGATGCCAAGGTGGCCGGCTCACGTATGAATTCCGCTCTAGCAAGCACGCCGTGTAACCGCCTCAGATTTAGAGCGGTATTCCGATGGGGTATAAAACCAGACTGATCCTGATGAATCAAGTCGCCCACGACCCGAACCAGTCGGTTAGCCAACACTTTAGCCAGAATTTTGGGTTCTGCGTTCAGCAGCGAAATGGGCCTATAGGAGGCGCATCGATCTCGCGGCTTCCCCTCTTTGTGTATCACAACTATGCTGGCGAGGCGTTGGTCAGGGGGGAGGAAGCCCGCCGCACGTGCCGCCAAAAACATGTCTCGAAGATATGGTGCTATCTTATCGGGACGCAACTTGTAGAGTTCGATGGGAAGACCATTGGGACCCACCGGTTTACCCGAAGCAATCGAACGAGTGGCCACAGCGATCTCATCTGACGACAACTTCGCCTCCATCAACATCGCGTCTGCCTCCGATAGGGTTGGCAACGCGATGTCTCTAAGCAGGCTATGGGAATCCTCCTCCGATCGCAACGAGACCGGAGAGTATACTCCGCGGAAATGAGCTGCGAAGCAGTCAACGATCTCAACCGGGTCAGTCACACGCACTCCATCACTCCTCTCCACAACGGGCACCACCCTGCTAGCTCTCTCCTTCCTATCCAACCAAGCGATCAGTTTTCCGGCCTTATCCCCCACATCATACAACCGCCCTTGCTGCTCTCTACTCATCTCTTTAGCCGCTTCCGTGACTAACGCTCTGTAATCTGACTGTTTGAGGCTGAGAACATGCAATTTCTCCTCAGTGACCCCACTCTCCAAGTCCTCCTCCATTACAGCTATCTCCGCTTCCAGGCGGACCACCTCCGCTCTCTCGCACTTCTTAGTATGGGAGATAAGGGACAAGGCCTGCCCCCTGACCACCACCTTATAAGCCTCCCATAGGGAGACGGCCGACGACACCGACCCCACGTTATCAGTAAAGTAGTGATCAGTGGACTTGACCAACTCCGCGCGGATCTTAGGGTTACGGAGATACCAGGTGTTAATGGGTGCCACTCTCCCCTCTGCCCCAGAGACTACCCTCAGCTGCAACCATAGAGGGGAATGGTCAGAGATACCTCGGGCTAAATGACGCACCTCCCCAATCATTCCAGCTTGGGTCGCCGGCATAAGCATATAGTCAAGTCTCGAGAGACTCCCATGGGCCCCCGAGTGAAAGGTGTATTGCGCCTGTCCCGGATGCATCAATCTCCAGCAATCTACAAGTCACAAAGTGTCCAAAAAACCACCCAACCAGGCCTGAGCCCTAGGGAGATCCCTGGGAGGGTGACGGTCCTCCAATCCGGAGACAACGGCATTAAAATCACCACCCAACACCAAAACCCCCCCAGGGAGTCCCAGGACCAAACGCCCCAAATCAGCAAACGTAGCCGTTTGTAACCCCGGAGGTACATACACAGCCACGAGCGACACAGTCCTGCCCTCCCATCTCCCCACCAGCGCCACATATCGCCCCCTATCATCGTGAAGCACTTCGTCCACTTCCAATGGGAGAGAGGCCCTAACCAGAATGCCCACTCCCCTAGAGCCAGAAGTAAAACCAGAGTGAGCGGCAAGGCGATAGCCCCTCCTATTTAGGGCCTGGAAGGAGTTCCCAATCAAATGTGTCTCCTGCAGGAAAACAATGTCGGGCGAGGCTCGTTTCAAGAACTGCAACACCACCCCGCGCTTGATCCTGTCCCCCAGACCGTTCACATTCCATGAAAGGATTCTCAATCCCCTACCCCCCATCCCACTCCCGCACATGATACCCACATCCCGGAGAGCACAACCCGGAGAGTTCAGCAGAAAACTTCACATTGCCTTGCAAACCAAAAAAACAACCATCCCCAACAACCCCCCTCCCCCACAATCCCAGAACAACAACTCCCCCCTCCCTGCACCCTTGCTTGAGCCCAAACAGCCCCCCCAACTTGCAGTGTGCCTGTCGCCCTAACCTATACCACAAAAAGAACCCCAGAAGGAGGAAAGGACCCCAATAAGCTCCCCACAACCCCCAGGCACTTGAAGGGCATGATGTACCAGATTAAAGTACAATTGAGCCAAGGTACAAAACCTCGCCAGTCTAGTCAATCGCCAGGAACCAAGTTCTAGTCCCGCTCCACCACATCCCGTTCGTTTTCCACCGTCCGACTGTCTCGGTCCCGTCCCCGTGGCAGAGCATCCAACCAGTCTCCAACTGCCTCCGGCCGGTCAAAAAAGTGGGAGCGACCCTGGAACTCAACCCGCAACCTCGCCGGGAACAACATTGCGTATTTCAACTCCATGTCTCTCAAGCGCCGTTTCACACCCAAAAATCCCAGCCGCTGTTTCTGGACCGCTTGCGTGAAGTCCGGATAGAAGCTGACATTGGAGTTCTCAAACTTCAGCGGCCCTGCCACCCTCGACGCCTGAAGGATAGCATCTCTATCTCGAAAGTTGAAAAGTCGGGCAATTATAGGCCTCGGGGGAGCACCCACTTTGGGCGCGCCACCCGGAATCCTATGGGCCCGCTCCACCGCAAAGAACTTGCTCAATCCCTTGGGCGCGAGATGATTGATCACCAGATCCTCCACAAATAGATCTGCGGCAGATTCCTCCGATCTTTCCGGCACTCCGATGATACGAACGTTGTTCCGTCTAGCCCTGCTTTCAGAGTCCTCAAGTCGACGATCCGTCTGGTCACTGGCCAGCCGCAGCCGGCGGACCTCCGTCTGTAGGGCTGCGACATCCACAGTTAGGCTCGACGCCGCTTGAGACAAAGAGTCGACCCATTCGTTGGTTTTGGACAGGTCTGCCCTGACCAAATTCACATCAATAAGGACCGCGTCCAATTTATGCGCCAGGGTATCAAACCGCTGACCCACCGCAGCCTTCATCTCCTCAATGGCGCCCATAACGTCCTGCAGGGTCAATTCTGACGATGGGCCCGAAACCTCTTTAGCCCTCTCAGGCGATTTATGCAAGCCACTGGGGGATCCCTTCAGCTGCGCATACCGATCCATATTGTTGGCCTGTGCATAGGATCCCCTCCGGGTTGACTTGGGTTTCGACTTGTCACCGTCTAGTCTAGTCGCCATTGTCCGGAGGCTACCAAAGTTGGCACTCGTCGAAGCCGGGGACAGGAACCAGTTGGCCAAGCCAGCCGAACACTGCCGTCGCGGGCAGGAAATCCGTGTGTAGCCCGAAAGTCAGGCCAGACACTCCGCCGTCCGCTCTCCTCTGAAACACCGAGGTTCCTCAGCCGATCTCAAAAGGACAGACTCGAAAACGAAAGTGAAAGTGCGGGGTACGCGGCAAGTCAGGCTCAGCCTGCCGCTGTTGTTCACTTCGTACCCGGGCACCCCACCAACTCGAGATCGGGACCTAGGCAACAGCAGGCCGCAATCTTCGGAGGGCGACCATTCGGATTCCCGGCGTCCAATCTGAATTTGGAAAACGGGTGGCACCTCAGCGCGGATGCATCAGCAAAAGCCCATCAAGTTTACCAGGATTTAGTCCATACTTTAAAAAAGCCTGGCTTAGTAGATGTAACCTTCTTCCTCAGTGATTCCTTGATAGTCAGTCCGCTAAATATGGCAAAATGATCCGTCCATGGCATGGGTAGAATGTTTAATATATGCAAGCCCTCTACGTTTGAAAAAATGCCATCCAGCGTATGTCCTGTCTGGTGAGTGGAAGAGGTAACCAGTTGTCTGAGGCCCATTATTTCTAAGTCTGATGTAAGGGCGGCGGTATCCCTATCATTGGCTTGTTCTAAGTAGAAATTCATGTCACCCATAATTGTCGTAGACACTTCCGTGGCTATCGATTCGATAATCGCGTTTAAGTTGGTCAAAAAAGCTGCTCTTGTCCCAGGGGGACGGTATAGGAGGACTCCTTTAAAGTTAAAAAGGGCTGTGAACTTTATATTAAAGTGCATGGCTTCACATGATGTAACAGGAATGGATGACGTTCGGACCTCGAACTGATCTCTTGTTATAATGGCCAGACCCCCTCCCTTTTTGCTAACCCTGTCCTGTCGATAGGCTTTGTAGCCGGGAGGGACTGCAATTACTAGATCGGGGGTTGATGCCTCGTCAGTCCATGTTTCAGTGATATAAAGGGCATCTAAGTTGTGATCGGTAATTAGGTCTGCTATTTCTTGGCTGTGTTTGCCCAGTGACCGCGCATTAATGAGGGCCATAAAAATTACCACCTTGTTAACGTCACTTTGCAATTTAGGGAGAGTCTTCGAATTGTTAATAGAAATCTTACTGTTACAGTCGGGGCAGAGCAAGTTGGCCACCATAGGAAGTTGTAATAGGTCGTGTTTGGTGCAATGAGAAGAGGGGGTTGGTTGAAGCTGCATCAAGGCCATACGTGAGTAGGCTGACTTGTGATGTAAGGGAGCCGGAGCAGGGGTCTTGGCCCTGGGCCGGGCCAGGCGCGGACGGGCGCAGACGGGCTTGCCTTTGGCGTGCGCGGACGGGTGTTCATGCCCTTATATCCGGTGTGAGGAGGGTGGGAGGCGGCCAGCAGCTGCAGCGCTACCCGTCCCTCACCCAAGATGGCCGAACCCCTTCTCCCCAAGCGCCAGGAACTGGAAATGCGCGCTGGGAATCGGGCTTGATGGGGCGGAAATACGTGAAGGTAGTTATTACATTCAACTAAACATGCACCAAATGCAGTAATAGTTTTAAAAATAAACTCAATATTTTAAAATGTGAGCAGAGCAAAGCCCCCGGCTTCCGCCTCAGGGGAGAGACAACTGAGAAGTATGAGAAAGTCACCAGCTTCCCTCAATACAACGATATATAACGAGTCAGAAATTCCAGACTCCGCACACAGAAGCGATGTCTGAAATGAGCAAATTCGCTCCCCTCACGGAACCTGAGGTTCTGAAGGCAATGGGCGAAGTTAAGTCAGGATCCCCCCTGGATCCCTGCCCACACTTCATTTTTGCTCCGACAGCCCCTACCCACTGCCCATATGTCACCCAGCTCCTCAATAACTCACTCAACACTGCCACCTTCCCAGATATTTGGAAACAGGCAGTAATAACTCCTTTGTTAAAAAAGGCAGGAGCAGACGTTCTCAATCCCGAAAACTACCGCCCAATCTCCCAACTCCCATACGTATCTAAAGTTCTGGAGAAATTGGTGAACAAACAATTATCTAATTACCGTGAATCTAATGACCTACTGGACCCCTCACAGACGGGCTTCAGGGCTACCAACAGCACTGAGGCAACACTACTGGCAGTATCGGATTACATCAGATCCTGTACTGACCAGGGAGGAGCCATAGCTCTGATACTTTTGGACCTGTCGGCAGCATTCAACACGGTCTCCCATAATAGACTGCTGGAAACCCTTTATAAAAAGGGAATCCACTCCACAGCGCTGAAATGGCTCGGCTCGTTTCTCAACAACCGAACACAAACGGTCCGACTAGGTCAGTTCCAATCCAAACCCAATATCATTGGCTGTGGTGTTCAACAGGGAGCATCGCTAAGCCCCACTTTATTTAACACCTACGTTTCATCCCTGGCGGAAATCAGCAGAAAATGGGGTATTGGCATTTGCTCCTATGCAGACGACACACAGCTAATGGTGGCTCTCGGAGAAAGACCTGAAGCCACCAAAATAAAGCTACATAACTGTCTCTCAGAAATGGCACAGTGGATGCAGAAGCACTGCCTGGAACTAAACGCAGGGAAAACAGAAATTCTGCTTTTTGGAGGGGCCAAGTGGATTTGGGACGCCACATGGTGGCCACAAACTGGGCTGCTCCAATCCCTAAGCACTGTGCAAAAAATTTGGGTATCCTCATAGATGATACCTTATCCATGAAGGACCATGTGCGGGCCCTTTGTGGCAAGGGTTTTGCCACCTTGAAATTGCTACACAGGCTTTTCCCTTGGATCCCACTAGACTGTAGAAGAACAGTCACACAGGGCTTGCTTATGAGTCAGCTTGACTATAGCAACGCTCTAGTTGTGGGCATGAATGAGTCTCTCTTCACGCGGTTACAGGTGCTCCAAAATGCTGCAGCCAAGCTAGTATGCAATAAAAACAGACTAAGCTCAGCATCAAAGTGCATGAAAGACCTGCATTGGCTTCCTATGCGCCAAAGAGCTGTTTTCAAATTGCTCAGCCACGCTCACAGAGCACTATTCCAAAATGGCCCTAAAATACTACAGGGGAGAATCGAGTTCTATGTCCCTACAAGGGACCTGCGGTCTTCATATCTAGCACTAACCAGAACAAAACGTATAAAGAAAGTAAGGTCCGGAGGACGCTCCTTCTCATACCTGGCAGCTAAGAGATGGAACGATCTCCCCACAGACCTACGACTCACATCCAACTATCTGGAGTTCCAGAAAAAATTGAAAACTCATCTGTTCCCTAAAAACTAACACCTTCCTGCCTGTTCCAGCAGCCTAATACCCTCGTTCTTGCTATCAGCGCCTTGATAACCCCTGGGATGAATGTCGCGCTCTATAAATAACTAAATAAATAAAGATACAGTACGTCTTTCAGCTGTGAGATGCCCAGCAGGTCCCATTTCCGGAAACCTTTCAATTTTGCGATTTCCTTAAGTCTGTTGCCCACCCAAAGCGGGGTTTCCCTTGTCACTCGACCTGCCCATTTCATCTGTCGTTCCGCTTTTTTCCAGATTGCTATCACTATCTGTGTGGCCGTTAGGAGATGTGTGGAGCCCTTTCCCCCATAGATGTAATGCATGTATGGGTGTTCAGTGAATTGTGAGTGTTCAAGTGCATAGTTAGGGTGGTTCCGATCTACGTGTTCCCAGTCATTCACCACTATTAGGTGGGTTGCCCAATAATAGGCCCGTAGGTCAGGCAGGGAAATACCGCCATTGTACTGGTTGCGTTGTAGTGTCTCCAGCACTATCCTCGGTGGTTTCACATCCCAGAGGAACGTCCTCAGTGTGCGCCCAATCCTGGTGAACACCTCATCCGGGATCCATTGATACGTGTTTTACAGGACATATAGCAACTTCGGGAGCACTATCATTTTGTAAAGTGCAGCCCAGCCCAACAAGGTTAACGGCAGAGTCTGCCATCTATCAACATCCCTCCGGAATTCCTTGTGTATTCTGTAAAGGTTTCGTTCCAGTGCCATCGCTTTGTTCGTCGTGACATATATACCTAAATACTTAATACCTTCTGAGGCCAATTGGAGTTGCCTCGGGCACACCTCACACCCACTACTGCCTCCCACCGGGTAGAGACATGATTTCTCCCAGTTAATTGTGTACCCCGCATGGGCTCCGTATGTTTCACAACTATTCATTATGTTAGGGATGGATATCTCCGGTTTTGTGACATACATCAGTATGTCGTCTGCATACAGTGATATGCGTTTGTCCGATCCCTCGTCTCCTAGACCTCGAAATCCCGTTATGTCTGGGTGTGCTCTGATAACACATGCAAGCGGGTCCAGAACCAGTGCAAAAATGCAGGGGAGACAGGGGGCACCCTGGCCTATCGGGAATTCCCTGGACACTACCCCATTGACACTAGTTCTGGCCAACAGTTTTTCATAGAGAACTGCTATCCACTGTCTAAATACTGGGCCAACCCCGAACTCTTCCAGTACTGACATAAGGAACGGCCAGTGGACAGTGTCAAAAGCCTTTTCGGCGTCCAAGGACAGGACGCAGTGTGGGTGTTCTTTAGGGGTTGCCATCTCTAACCAGTTATGTAATCTCCGGAGGTTGTGTCTCGTCGACCTCTTAGGCATAAAGCCAGATTGATCCCGGTGTATGAGTCCTGCAACTACCCCAGTGAGTCTGGTGGCCAATATCCTAGCCGTTTTTTTAGTTTCCATGTTGATGAGGGAAATCGGTCTATATGAACTACACTTCTGCGGTGGTCTACCCTCCTTGGGGAAAACCACAATTGTGGCAGTCCTCAAGTCTCTAGGAAGGCCACCTACCTCATATGCCTCCAGGTACATTTGAAGGAAGTGTGGGAAAAAGAGTACCACGTTCTGCTTTAAAAACTCCGGAGGGAGCCCATTGGGACCAGCGACCTTACCAGTCTTCAGCTGGCCGATGGCTGTTACAATTTCCTCCTTGGTGATTGTCTCATCCAATATCTGTGAGTCACTATCTGTCAACTTTGGAAGGTGCGCATTCTGGAGGTAGGCCTGTATCTGTTCCAGTCCTGCCAAGTCGCGTTTAGTATAGAAGTGTTCATAATAATCTGCAAATGTGTTGGCCATTGCCAACGGGGTGGCGTGCGCCTGGCCGGTGTCAGTCTGTATCTGTGCCAACCACCTGCTTTCGAATTCCTTCCTACTAAGCCATGCAAGCAGCCTGCCTGTTTTATCCCCTGCATCGTATAACCGTCGGTGCATGGCTTGTAGCGCATGTTGTGCATCCTTCTTAGTCAGTGCAAAAGTTGCATACTACGCTGCAGAGAGGGGTTCCTACATGCGCTGGCCTGTGTTTCCATTTCCAGTAGTTGAGATTCCAGTCCTGCAATCTGTTCTCCCTCCCTTCGTTTCTTATATGCTATAATGTTCTGGGCTCTATCTCTCAATACTGGTTTGTAGGCCTCCCATAGCAGTGGCGTAACGATACTTGAGGGGGCCCCCCTGCAAAGCACATAAAGGGGGCCCCCCTGCGGCCTGGCCCACCACCTACCACTTTGCCCTACCACCCAGAAATCTAGTATATTTTGATTTGAACCCTCCAACATTTAAATGAAATGCCTCTATTTTGTATTTCTCTAAGTCCTAATGACAAAGTGGCAAACACTCTTAACTTGCAAGCTATGCCATTTGTAACAATACTGTCAAAAGCAGATTATTTAACTGAGGCGGGAACCAGAACAATGCCAAGGAGCGATCCTATGCTCTCAGGAACTGCCTATGGCTGAAGAATAAAGAACAACTATGAAGGGTCTGAAATAGAATTGACATTAATGGACAATAACTCGAAACTTTGAAAGACAAACCCAAACCTTCCATGCCATAAAAACTTGACTGACAAAATACATGAGAAGTACACAAGATATAACTCAGTATCCTGAAAAGTCAAGAGAAATAGACTGGTTAATTATCTGCATGCCACACACTAGCGACTGTAAAGGGTTGTGCATGACAATAACGTGAACTGAGGAAGCAATTTCAATCATAATGTCTTTATTAGTAAGCACTGCAAAACAGGCAGGCAAGCAAAGCTGAGGAAGAAAACTGTTTGGATGCTTCAGACATTGATGCAGATGTTTGTCTTTTTTAATTTATCATTTCTGTAGTGGAAACAATGCTAAATACAAGATTTTACAGACAAGTGCAAGCAACACCATAAATAATACTGCATGTAGAATAGAAACAAACCATATCAGCAAGTACCTAATGACAATCTATACAAACTGTAGTTGGTAAAGCAAAAGAAAAAGTGCAAATACTTTCAAAGTGCAAAATAAAGCAATCACCAGTCCAGCAATATAACAAAAGTCATTGACATGAGTGCAGGGCGGGTAGTGTGCTTGTGTGACTGCAGGGCGAGGTACAGGGTGAACAACGCAAGTCACAAGTGCACTGCGAGTGCAGAGTGATGACTGAGTGCAGGGTGAGCGGATAAATGGTGTGAGTGCATGGTGATCAGTGTGAGTGCACTGTGATTGCTGTGAGTGCAGGGTGAGCGTAAAAGTGAAGGGCGAGAATGAGGAGTGAGTTGTCTGAATGCAGGGTTCATTCCCAGACACTTGAAGTAACTCAGCATGTTATTGACAGCGGCGTAGGGTTTCAGGTATAAGTTAAACTGTTGTTATTCTGGCATTAATAGGGATCGAGGGTGTAGGAAATAATGTGCTGATCCAGCAACAAACTTCCAGTCTTATGATTAGGGTTGCCAGCTTTTTTTGATGCCCCATACACAACAAAAATAAGCAGTCACCTAAAACCGTATTTTCAGCACTTATCTGTGCATACTTCGAACAGCAAATGTAAATAGGAAACACTTTTAATTGTGTTTTAGAGCTGCCTGAATGATCCATGACTGATAATTAAAGGGAACAAAGACAGAAAAAAGTCACATTACAAATTAATACATGCATTTAATTTATAACCCTATTTAGTGTCAAGACGAGGTCTTTGTGTCTTTATACAACAAATGGCTGGCATTTTTCCTTTGGCAACCCTTCTTTATATTCCTTTTCATGAAATGCCTTCTCACACTACAGCAGTAAAAGTACATTTCAAATGAAAGGAATAGGCCCAGGAGGTACTGCCTGGAACCAGAAAAACCTAAGCCTCTGTAACCAGTTTACGAAAGGTATGCAGTGGTGCATTACATAATGAGAAGTCGGTAATGTGCTTAAGATAATTATTGCATTCTGCGCTTAGCGCTCTCCGTGCGTTCTCGTGCGCATTGAGATGGGTGCCCTGTGCTGCTCATTGGACGCTTTTCACTTCTTGACAGCAACACTCACTGTGACGTAGGGTACTGTTGCCACTGACAGCATATCTGCGTCCACCAGTAGCAAATAGGGGGCTGTTGAGGGTCAGCCACAGTGTGTAGGAATGCGGGTCAACACTGATACCACAAGGTCAAAGGGCATCTGATGTCACTTTCACTATCCCTGGCATTTTTGGGCAGTGGCGTCCATGCTTTCCGCTTTAAAACCATGAACAGCCTCACACAGCTTTCCTCTGACGGCGCAGTTTCACCGATTTCGAGTGTGGGGCCTTCCTGCCCTACAGTTGCACCTCGGGCGAGTGCTGGGCCCAGGCAGTGTCACAATCCGTGGTGGGGAGAGACTCAAGCAGAAGGTGCAGCAGATGCAGTGTAGACGGGGTTGCTGCTGATTCGGTCTGTTTGGTTTGCCAGATTCTCTGGTGCAAGGTGAAAGGAAGTCACACCCCATGTCAGATAAATAGTATCAACCCAAATAAAAATATGGAAAGTGCTGGGCCTGGGAGCGGGGGAGCACTCCAGCTTGTGAGGATCTGAGAAGGTCTGTGGGGAGAGAAAGGTCAGAGGCATCGGGTGCTCCTCTGCTATTCTCAGAATTACAAATTGGAAGGGGTCACAATAAGGGGGGGGGGGAGGGTCGGTGCAATCCTATTCATGTTCATTTTGGATGGGAGTAAACCATCCTGTGTCGTGTAGTTAGGTTTGCCGTAATTTCTAGCAGACAATATAGCAAATACGAGTTCAGACTTTGGCCCAGAATGATGGGGTCTCCCCAGCCTTCTGCAGGATCAGTTACTCCCTGCCATAGGGAGGTGGAACCATGTATATAATCTTATACCACCAGGTGCAATTGTGTGCTGGGCATGCTCCATTTGGGTTTGCACAGGCCACAAAAATCAATCTGTTACAATTATCCTAATACTGCCAGAATAATCTATGTTACTTTACCTCTCACCTAATTAAATATCTTCACGGTGGATAATGACCACCACCTACAATTCTACACATGCTGAATACACAGTGCTTCATCCCTCAGACATCGCCAGATATTTACTACATCCTGGTGGTAGATGTCTTTAATGCTTTATGTACAAAAAAACAACCTAACGAGAAAAAGGGAGCACTTGCATGAAGTGCTTGTTGGTAAAGGAGAGAAACACAAGTGTGGACCTTGAACTTCCAGTTGAAAAAGGAGGAAGTATTAACTGTTTCAATGACTAAACATCAAATATAAATCCATCTTTTTTACACTCAGATCCATCACTGCCTTGTCCCATGTGCACCTTTCTCTTAGTCCCACTCAATAATGCATTCGGTTAGTCAAAGCAGGAGTCTATGGGCAAAAATACCCCACTTCTTGTTTTTCCTCTCACCCCTTCTTGTGCCATTACAATCTCAAAGTGGATCGCATTAGAGGTGCTGCCCACATAGGTTCAGACAGACCTCATGCCAACAGGCTGCAAAATACTAACTGAGCCCATACAATACCTTGTTTATGATTAGGGCTCCCGGTTTTATGGCATTTATGTTTTTTTAACATTTCCATATGTATTTGATCATATTTATTTTTGGGACATCTTATTGGTAATTATCCATATTTATTTTGTGTTTTGAGATAAATGGAGTCGTAAATTGGCATATTTCCACATTTATTTAACTCTTAGACGTGCACTCATGTGGATGCCTGTCGCATTTTAGCAAATTAAACAGCCACTTATAACAAAACATTACACCCACTGCTGCATATTAGCATTATACTACAAATACATGTTAATATATACCTATGTTTAAGGAAATCTCATCTTGTTTTTTTAACTCCCCATGCTTTTGCCTGGAGTTCATGACAGACCACATGGAGATTCTCACAAGAACAACAATTTTCAGTATTTTTCCGCTTTTAGAAATAAATACAGACAGGAAACACATCGGTTTCGGTCTGTATTTATCTGTAAAAATCAGTAAAAATTGAAAAATAGAAGCCTTATTTATGATATAGTGCTTCAGCTTCACACCACATTTCTACCATTTTTAAACACTAACAATTTCAAGGTATTGATGAATTAAAAAAACTAGTTGAGCCATAATCTGAGAACATCAGGCTCCTCATACTAATGTTCCTAATCTTGCTGCTTTACCATCATAGCAATACATATATATTTAAAGGGATGGGAGGTGGACTGTGAAATCTGAAAATGCATCTCACAAACCCAACATGTTGGCATAATGGCTATAGAGTGCACTGCAGAATTCCACTGGCGTTAGCTACCATAATATAAAATGTACATTTACTAAGTTTTACACTTTTTCTAGACCTCATTAAAAATGTATGTGTATATTTATCTGCCAAATTAGATTTCGCTTTCTCATATTCCTTGTATATCTTGCATTATTTTAGTTATCTGAGAACAGCAAAGTAATCACAAACCCTGGACTCTTATAAAAATGCATCCCAGCTATCAGGGATGTGGGGATATTCGCAAAAAATATTTTAAAAAATGAGGTTTCATAAACAGGATATTAGAAGAGACATAAGCCAGACTCCTCTGTTGTGCAAAACAGATTTGTCAAGGCAATTTACAGTCACAACCTTCAAGCGACCTTTAATTCCACATTTTGAAAGCTGTTGCGAAAAATATAGGGTTTTTATACCTTAGACCAGTGTTACTGTGATCTGTGTCTGAAGGTGGATACAGTTATTTAAAAGAGGTTTTTTCACCAAAATCTCTGGAACAATGAAAGTGACGTCCTGCACCCTTTGGCCACTTGTGACATCAGAGGGTTCACCCTCTGTGCTGTCGTTCATGGGTTAACATGCTTCTCCTTGCCTCAAAGGGACTCGATGGTTGGGGGGGGGGGCAGTGCTTTAAATGGAAAAAAATAAGTGCAGATACTCTCCAAAAGGAGTGATGGACTGGGGGTGGAGTGTGGGGCAGGACTAGGGGCGGAGCCAGAGGCGGGCTAGGTTTTCAACCTTTCCAAACTTTGGGGCAGATTTATGTTGCACTTGCGCCAGTTTTGCGCCGCCGTAGCGTCACTTTTGTGACGCAGCAGCGGCGCAAATCCTGCGCCATGGTGCGGGGTATTTACAACGTGACGCATCTGGGAGATGCGTCACGTTGTAAAGCCCTGCGCCACATGTAGGCGTTCCAGGGCAGGTGGGGGAGTTCCGGCGCAGGAACGCCTCCTAAAAGTGGCTGAGTGAAATCTACAAGATTTCACTCAGTCACTTTTAGGCCCATGCTGCGTCAAAACCCTGCGCCTGCTTGAAGCAGGCGTAAGGATTGACGCAGCATTGTAAAGATAGGGCCCCCCAGAGCATTGCTGGAGCTGCGTCGCGCTTGCGACGCAACTCCAGCAATGCGTCACTTTTACGGCACAGATACATCACGCATCTGTGCCATTTTTGCCCCATGGTGCGCCACATTATAAATGCGGCGCATCCATGGTGGCGCAGCTGTGGTGCATAATAACTGGCGCATCCCTGCTGATATGCAGGGATGCGCCAGTTATTATAAATCTGCCCCTTTATATGCAAGAAATCCAAGTGCATTGTGAAAAAAATCGGATCTATTCAATGGTTATTACCCTAATAACCATTTATAAAGCATTTACTAATAATGGTATGTTCAAAACGGTCTCTGACTTTTGCCATCACAACTTTGTATGCTGGAATTTTTAGAAACCCTTACTTATGAGAAAGGGGGAACTACGAGTCCCAGCATGCAAACGAATTACCAACAATAATCTTTAACTGTCTGAAAGTGTAAGGCATTTAATGGAGCTGCCTGTCTCATTTGGATTACGTATGGTTTCCGATACGAAACAAGGGGTTTAAATGCACCAAACCAAACAAATTGTGTTGCCTTAAGGTGTTTGTTTGTTTGAGGGTAATCAAACAAGGGGCCGCAAGGGCCACCGAGAAGGTCGGAATGGCGTGGGCTTCGGATTGGTGCTGTTGTTAGAAAGGCCACCAACCCAAATGCTCTGTATCATGGGCACCCCCGCCTCAAACCACTGGCACTGGCATCCTAGCCATCCTGGCAGGCCATGTCAAAACACCTGGGCATCAGCCACAAGAATTGACTTGCTCAGTTGTGTGAGTGCACACTGTCGGCTGAAAGCCTCCGCAGCCCTTGGGGCATTTAGGGAAGTGTGAGAGGCACTAGACAAGAACACAGACGAGACATATTTGCAAGAACATGCACCCCCACCGCCGCGTTCTGCTGAGGTAAGGCTGCCAAACTGGAGAGCACTGGGGCTCATTCAGTTCTTGGCCTCTTTGCTGAGATTGCTACAATGGTGCCGGTCACCAAAGAGGCCACTCAACTGTATAAAACTGGATGCAAAACCACCAATGTTTAGGTAACTTTTGTCTGCCCTGATAAAAATTCAGCCTTTCAGCATTATACAGGTTACTAAAGAGGGTCAAAATGTTTCAAGGGGAGTTCCTCGCACCTTTGCTGACCTTTTTTACCAGACACATGAACACAGCCATCTCAAAGCACTATTTAGGTTCAGTTTGAGGAAACAAGTCATCTGCCTAAGATTACAGTTTGATAAGTGGTCGGGCTACAAATAATAAAACCTCCAAACTATGCTTTTGGCAGAAAAGTGCCTCCTGCCCTCTTCTCTTCCGCACACCAAGCCCCCAGCATCTTGTAATTGAAGGACATCTATTGTCTCATGCGTTTAATTGGGTTGGGGAGGGTGTGGGGGTCTGCTCAAATGCCTTTCAAACCCAAGGGTCTACTATATGGGCTTGACACAGGAACTCTTCGCTCTTGATAAAGCACCCTGACTCGCCCCTTCGTTCTGCCTCTGCCCCGGCACCTCCTAATTTAATGTACTGTAGATCTATTTGAAAAGTCCTGTACCGAGCACCTGCGAACAAACGCGCAGGCCCGGCATGTGTCCGTAATTAGTGTGATGATGAGGTGCAAAAAGGGATATCCTGGGAGAGGCGCGTCTCGCGCTGCTTCTCGGTTGACACTCGCAGCGCTAAGCCTGCAGGCGGGCGAGGTAACTCACTGTGTCAATGCGCCTGCTGCGGGGCTGTGTGAAACCTGCGGGTCGATAGCAGGATGATTAAACACACCAGCTGCAGAGGTGCTGGTCTGTGAAACCTGAAGAGTACAGGTGTCAATCCCAGCAAGACAACTCAGTGGATCAATGCACCTTCCGCATAGAGCTGCATCCTGAACATACCGAGAGGGTCGCTAGAATTGTGAAGGTCCTTGAATTATTGTCTGCGGTGGTTTCATCTTAATTATGGATTTGCTGCTCTTGTGTCATAATTCACCGTTTGCTGCCTAATTTGCAGATTTTAACAAAAACATTTCCAGTTCAAAAATATCAAAAGTTACTTTACTGGAAAAAGTTTCCAATGTCATGGGTCAGCCTGTGGCACAACTGTTGCAAAGGGTAAAAGGACACCCTAGGATGGTGGTCTTCAAGTGTTAAACTGGCAGAGGAGTTAAAATGTTGCCCTTCCTGTAGTCGCCATTTAAAATGACCAAACAACAAAAGAATAGTGCCCCGGAAGGAACGTGCCCCGTTACTGCCGATGCAGAAATGTCTTGAAAAAAAATACCACAACCCAATCCTGCCTAGGCTCGGACGCACTCCGCAGACTCACCTGACCGGAGGGCTGGGCCTGGCTTGGCCTGGTCTGCAGCTTCAGGTAGGCACGAGCGGGCCGGGCAGCAGCAGAGAAGAGCTGAAGAGAAGGCACTGGCATGGCAACTGGGCAAGGCTAGCCAGGCAGGGTCCTGGGCTGGTAATAATTTAAATTATGGCCGGTGACGGATGTCGGACCTCAGACGGTCCTTCTCAGTGTTCGGATCTCGGCTGACGCACGCGCACTTTTAATTGTGCACCCTGCATCGCCCCCAATAATGCAGACGCCAACAACCAATTGTAGGTAAAAGGCCACTTTATTTTATGACTAGGTGACAAACTTTATCCGAAACCAATAATTTAGTAAACAGCCAAAACCATAAAGGCCAAACCTTTTGTGTTATTTTCCTTTTCTTTTACTTGTAACTTGAGTAAACTTCCATTGCATTCTTTTCAAAACCTTTTCCCTTTCCCTTTTACCGTATTTGTTCTCCTTTCCCCCCTTCCCCTCCTCCCCCTCCCCCTCTGAGGGTGCTCAAAATCCGCTCTTGACTTGACCCACTCCCCAACTCCGCCTCTGTAGTTTCTGTGGTATGTCACCTGTCTTAGCCGTGGCAAGAACAAACAGATCACAATCATTACATCGTAAAGTGCACCAGACCGTACACTATCTTTATACCTTTTTATTTTTTTATTTTTATAATAGGGTGGGACCGTGTTTTACCGTCGCGGCTCCCTTTCCTCAGACACATTAGCCTCCCGCCACCCGCGCGCCTCTATATCTATAACTGCGCGCGCTACCTTGCCCTCGGCCGCCTGCACCATGTGGGCGAAAACCCCAGGGGGAGACGGCTCGCGCCCGCTTTCCCCCGAGGCCCCATCGCCCCCAATAATGCAGACGCCAACAACCAATTGTAGGTAAAAGGCCACTTTGTTTTAAGACTAGGTGACAAACTTTATCCGAAACCAATAATTTAGTAAACAGCCAAAACCATAAATGCCAAACCTTTTGTGTTATTTTCATTTTCTTTAACTTGTAACTTGAGTAAACTTCCATTGTATTCTTTTCAAAACCTTTTCCCTTTCCCTTTTACCGTATTTGTTCTCCTTTCCCCCCTTCCCCTCCTCCCCCCTCCCCCTCTGAGGGTGATCAAAATCCGCTCTTGACTTGACCCACCCCCCAACTCCGCCACTCAGGAAAACCTTGAGTTTTCCTGACCCCACCCCGAGAAAAATTTGTAGCTCACAACATTTATTCTGCATTGCCAGCACACCACAAGTTAACATTTAATTCTTGTGCCAACAGATCTCTAATCTCCAAAATGTAATATGCAAGTCCGAAATCCGACAAATGCACCCCATCATCCCTGAACAAATGCGTCTCTTTGATAGTGATGTTCTCGTGTGCCATTGATTTAATTCCCATTCCAGCACAGTACACTTTCATGGCACGGTTTAATTTCTTCCTAGCTTTTTCCATCGCCTTGTCGCTCCGTGCATTTTTCCATTTTTGTCTACTAACAAATTCTGTCCACACAATGCTCGTACCCCGCCAATTGCTCTTTATCACTGCCAGATCCAGCTGCATTTTCTTAATTAAAACCAAACCTGACAACGAAACCAGGTCGTTCTCTCCTAAATGGAGCAATAATAAATCGGGATGACCTCTCTCCTGGTTGAGCCTTACCAACAATGGAAATAAACCATCCCAAGTCATACCCCCCTTACCACACCAAAAAACTTCGTGACTCGCACTAGGTATTCCAAGGGAGCGTCCATAATGCTGCTGGCTCGCAAATATCCCTGCCCATTTGATGAATGAATGTCCTAAGAGCCAAATCTGTTGCTTATGGGCACCGATGGTCCGAATGTCACCTACGTGAAAAAGAAAAAACGTCAACATAGCTTAAGAGTATGAAACGTTAAACCATACCACCCTGCCTTGCCATTATCTCTTAATGTATCTTGCACAGCAGTCAGATTTCCATTTGCCAATACGTTTAATGGTGTCCCATCCCAAACCCAACTTTGCAGCCTCTGA
The DNA here is from genome assembly GCF_964204655.1 of Triturus cristatus. Classification (NCBI taxonomy): domain Eukaryota; kingdom Metazoa; phylum Chordata; class Amphibia; order Caudata; family Salamandridae; genus Triturus; species Triturus cristatus. Next base: position 686,079,596 of record NC_140581.1, on the reverse strand, counting down.
CGCTGCCCCTATTCGAAATGAATGTGTTCCAAAAGCTGTTAGATCCTGCCCAACCCATAAAAGAGTTCTCCGCAACACACTCAACAGCTGATAACTTGCCACTTTTTTACCTGTGGAATGAACAAAAATTGGACCTTCTTTCAAAGTACTATTCAATCTGAACTTACTCCATTCGCACACCGGGCAACATTCATCCACATTCGAACCTTTCAAATGAATCCAAGTTCCTCTCCCTAACTGATCTGTCTTGGATCTACTCAACCAAATCCTAATGGTATGACCTGTTGTGGCAACATCTGTACTTGACAAACCTAAATCTTCTTTCAAACCTAGTAACTCGGATACCCGAAACGCACCGAAAAACAGCCAAATCATACATAATCTAAAAACCTGCACTTCATGACTATTGTAACAAATAACTTTTAAACTGTCAATTAACTGCCTCAATAAACCAAAAGTAATGGGTTTCCGAGGCTTTGGCTTTCTCATCTGCTCCTTACCAAGGCCTCTTAAAATTCTCCTTATCAAGACACTATCTACTGGGTCTTTTCCCCACAGTAACTGCCCATAGAATGAGACTCCTGCCAATTTTCCCGCTATTGTGGTAGGTGACAGACCTTTGCCAACTAAAAATAGCACAAAATCTAAAACCTTGGGAGTGTCTATATTCTTATGTCCCGTGCCAGCCTCCCGTGTTACATAACTTGTAAACTCTTTCCAAGCCTGCTCGTAGCTCCTTTGCGTAGACTTCGCTACAGACTGCTCCACGAGTTGCACCCCTCTCAGTCCCCTAGAGCCCAGATGTTGGAGGGAACAGCCGTTTTGGCTGCATCTGCCCCAGGAGCCAATTCCCGGAACCTGCACCACTGGAAACGAGAAAGGGCATCCGCTATGTTATTTCTAGCCCCCTGTATGTGCTTAGCCCTAAATACCATATTCAACTTAAGGCTGTATAACATAAAAGTTCTGAGCAAGCGCAGTACTCTCAAATCTTTGGCTTTTTGGTGATTCACCAACTTAACCACCGTCATATTGTCCACATTAAATTACACTGTTCTGTTACTTAACTCCTCTCCCCAGACTGCCAATGCTACTAGTAATAGGAACATCTCTAAAAACGCTATACTGCGACCTTGCACCTTCCATGTTTGTGGCCATTGCTCAGCGCACCACCTCCCATCCCAAAAAATCCCAAAACCACGGGCTCCCGATGCATCGGAATACACTTGTACCTGCCACAGAGTAATGTCTTCAATAAATCTCAACGGTACTCCGTTAAATTCCTCTAGAAAATGCAACCATATCTGTAAGTCCTCCTTGATGGCAGACGTCAGCCTCACCCTGTGGTGCGGTAACGTGGCCCCTGACATTGCAAAACCCAACTGCCTACAGAACGTTCTACCAGCTCTGACTACTCTGCATGCAAAAGCCAGATACCCTAGTAACTTCTGAATCTGTCTCAATTCCAATTTACCCTTTCCCAAGGCATTCTGAACACAATTCTTTATTTCATTGAGTTTAATTATGGGAAGCCTGGCAATCATAAGGTCAGTATCAATCTCCACTCCCAAAAAAACCATGTTCGTAGCCGGGCCTTCCGTCTTATGTGGGGCCAGCGGAACTCCCATGTAAGCAGCCATCCGTTGAAAATGACGCAAAATAGCTGCACAATCATCTACGCCTGACTTGCCCATGAACAAAAAGTCGTCCAAATAATGACATAATTTGCCTTTCAAGCAAGTCTGCATTACCACCCATTGGAAAAAAAGCTAAACATTTCAAATAAAGAGCAAGAAACAGCGCATCCCATTGGCAGCACCTTATCAAAATAGTAATGTTCCTCAAAGTACATCCCCAAAAGCTCAAAGTCGGCAGGGTGAACCGTAATCAATCTAAATGCAGACTGAATGTCGCACTTTGCTAGCAATGTACCTTTCCCCAAAGCATTTACCATCTTCAATGCCTCGTCAATCGTTGTGTACGAAACTGCTGCATCTTCCTGGGCTATGAAGTCGTTCACCGACCCTCCTTCCGGCCAGGACAAATGCTGTATCATTCTAAATTCACCTGGGACTTTCTTTGGGATGACTCTCAGCGGGGAAACTATCAACCGCTGTAGTGGGCATTGCTTGAAAGGACCTGCTATTCTTCCCAACCTCACTTCTTCCTCCAGCTTAGCCCTTACCACTTCCGGATGCTGTTTGGCTGACTTCAAATTATCTGCCCACCTTCGCTGCCGAGGACCTTGATAACTTATCCGAAAACCATCCTTCAGCCCCCAAAACAATTTTGCCGCTGCCCTCCCATCAGGATATTTATTTAACCAGAAAACCAGCTTCTCCCACTTAATTGGCGTATGCTCCCTTTGCATAAGGCAAGATAGCTCCTCCCCGTCCGCCTCCGCCGCCCCGAGGCAATTACCCTTGGTCCTGAAATCTCTGTCCAACACCCCCCGTGTTCCTAGCAAAACATTGTAAGAGTGCGTGCTTTCCCCCACACTGCGAGCATTCGTGTTTGAAACGCAAAATTGCCTAGAGCAATATCCTCGGTTATAATTCCAACATGCTCCGGACCCTGCTCCTTGATCTTTTCCCCAAGAACCCGCCCCAGTCTGGGTGGGACGCCCGAGAAAAGGCCGGTATGTCACAGGCAAACCGCTTGCAGTATGAGTCGTAGCCGGAGGATGTACTGACGACATCCACTGTAACCAGAGCTCAGCACCTACGTCCCCCCACGTTTTATCCGGACAAATAGTCATCCTAGCTCTAAACTCTTCGTCGTAGTTGAGCCAGGCAAAACCTCCAAAATGCATATGTGCCTTACGCACCACATCCATGCCACTGCCCTTTCCGGATACTTTTCACAGTAAATGCTAGCATATATAAAAAAGGCTGACGTCCAGTTCTCTACGCTACGCGGCACCCTTGGCCTCCTAGCAAGCTCTAGTTCCTCTTCCTTGGACCCTTCTTTAGCCTGCAGATCGCGATGCAGTAACCTGAATACATCGACAAATTCATGATCCCATATGCGCTGCTTGGTTTTTAGTGATAGGTGTGACCCTAGAGGCATTGCTAGTCCCATATAAGGTAATCTCTTCTGAACCCTTCCTTCCTTCCCTGCTGTCACCATTGGAGTTAAATCAGGTCTATCCTTAATTTGATTCTCCCCGACTTGTCCAACCACTGGTTCAGTCGCATGCAACCTCCTCAATTTTTTAGTGCCTTTATCCAATAACAACCCATCTTCCTCCTCCCAAGCTGCCCACCAACGCTTACCGGTTGAAAGCTGGTCCGCCCTCCTCTGGAACTCCGTACGAGAAATCCGCTCTTGATATTCCCGACGACGGTCCGTGTTTTCTTCCGAGCCCGCACTTGACTCCTGTAAAGAGCTAGCAGAAATAATTGCCCCCTTCTTCCCCCGAGCTCCCCCAACATCACCTAACATCATGCTTAGAAATTGCGGCCTAGCAGCCCACTCCTTATCCTTCTGTAAACCTTCAAACCCGCTCTGGTCATCTGCATAACCCCCAATGGTAGCACTACACCCCGGGCGTTCACCATCGCCCACTCCACCATCGTAATTCCTCCAATTTAAAACAAACCCCCGCTCAAGTGGTCTGCCCGTAACACCTTGACCCGCTCGTTGTCCGCTAGCCGAGGCACTCTTACCCGAGGCCGCTCCAGTACCACGCTTTGCTACTCCCCTGCTTCCTCTTGCAAATGTTGCAGCTGTCCAGACTGAGAATCATGCAAGCCGCTCGTGCTCCCAAGACCCCGCTGTACCTCCTTGCCCTGGCGCTGTTCATAACTGCTTGTTAACTTCTTATGCCGTTGCACAGGCTCCATCGATGAGTGATCTACCCATACCCAGTGACCCCCAACATTGTTCTCTGCATCCTTCCGCAACTTGTTTCCCCCAGGCGGCGGGCGCGCTTTTGGGAAAATAAACTCCTGACTAAAGCGAGTGCCTTGCAGTCCATGTCTGACCATATATTCGTGAAAGTCTGGGAAATCATAGAGCTCCTGTTCCTCTATAACCGTGCCTTCACTGACTATTTGTCCACTGGCCCTTTCTGCCGCAACTTTCCATTTCACCAACTGCATATTCTGCTCCTCCTCACCCTCACCATGCTGTGCCCCAAACAGGCCATAATGCCTGTCTCGGTCCACGTGTCCCAAACCCTCCACCACTTCCTCGTCACTACTTGAACGCACCCCTTCCTCTATTAGGCCCACCTCCTCCTATACCTCACTGCCACTTGAATATTCCACCAGCGAGACTGGCTTTTGTATAATTAATTGTTGAGCCCCGCAACCTTGCCCAGCCATCACTTCTCTCTCCTGAAAAGCATTGTGTCCTTTTGCAGCAGCCAATGTTTGTTTACCCAAGCCACTCTCCTGTGTATGCAGTCCTCCTCCCCTTCTTCGGCCCCTCTCTCTTATGGGCCGACCTACATAACCTGCCTGCTCCCTCATTGGCCGGTCCTCTTCCTCAAACAAGCCTGTTGTGCTCAGCTCCCGGGCTCCACGCACCAATGACGAAGCCCCAAAATCCACCGGCCTCTTTCCCAGCACTGCCGGTGACAGCGAGTGTGCTCTGCGCCCTCCCCTTGGCTCCCGAGATGTTTCCTGGCCTTTCTACACTGGAAGCTCTCACCTTGAAGGCTGGTGCCTTCCTTACTGCCTTCGGCGTAGGAGGGGGCGGTAAACACGCCTCCACCGCCTTCCTCACACCACCTGCCGCTTTCCGCTTCGGGGGGCGCCGTACCACCGCTTCAGCCTCCTGCCATCCGGGAACTAAAAGATCTCCGCGTCCAGCCTCCTTGATAATGCGCATTTCTGTTGAGGTGAGGTGTCGCCGACCGTGTTTTACCGTCGCCGCTCCCTTTCCTCAGACACATTAGCCTCCCGCCACCCGCGCACCTCTATATCTATACCTGCGCGCGCTACCTTGCCCTCGGCCGCCTGCACCATGTGGGCGAAAACCCCGAGGGGAGACGGCTCGCGCCCGCTTCCCCGCGAGGCCCCAATGCGCAAGCATGACCAGTACTATTCAATCAGTACATTGCTCACGACACCACCAGCCCCTGCCCCACCATGAAAAGAGCGCAGGCGCGTCGCGAGGACAACTGCGCGCCGCGCGTACCCACTAAACCATTTAGCCTCAGAGAGGCCCGGCCGGGCCCACGCACCATTAATTAATAAAGAGGCTCAGAGGCCCGGTAGGGGCCTGCACGTGCGCACTGCACAGCAGTTGCACTGCACCATAAAATTAATAAAAGAGCAAGCCTCTGAGGCACAGGGCGGGCAGGGCCGGGCATGCACACTACCATTTAATTTGAAGAAGAGCGGAGCCTCTGAGGCCCCTTTAATTTATTGAGGCGGGTGTTTAAAAATCAATCATATCATTAGAAATAAAGGGAGGGAGCCCCTGGAGCGTGGGGCCACCCCGCAACACGGGAGCTGCGGGGGCTTGTGTTACGCCCCTGCCCCATAGTGTAATGCCCGAGTCCACTGACCCCACATTCTCACCTAAGTAAAGTTCAGAGTCCACCCTAATTTCTTTGGTGACCTGCGTGTCTCTGAGTTCCCACGGGTTACGTTTCCAATCCCCCGCTGGGCCTTGCAGCCGAGTACCCACCGTAAGCCACAGTGGCGAGTTATCTGAAAGGCCTCTCGCCAAATATTCCACTTTGTGTACGTCTCCCAATTCTCCCACTGGAGTCAGCATATAGTCTAGACGCGAGCAGGCGTTGTGTGCCCCTGAATAAAAGGAGTAGGCTCTGGTCTGGAGGTGTTGCCTGCGCCATACATCTGTGAGCGCCAGTGTGTCTGTGAACCTCTTTAGTGGCGTCTCCCTAGGACCTCCTGTGGGGGTCGTTGTACGATCCATCATGGGATCCATTACATCATTAAAATCCCCTCCGATGATGTGTGTATCTGATCCAGCCTCTAGCAGGACTGTCGCTAGTTTTTCTAGTGTTTGTTTCTGCAGCCTGGGGGGTGCATATATGCTAATAAGAGTAATGTTTCTCCTGTCCCACATCCCCTTCACTGCAAAGTATTTACCACCTGGGTCTGTCCACGTGCGCTCAATTCTGAAAGGTGGGGTTTTCCTAATCAGTACTGCCACTGCTCTTTCCCCCGTAGAGAACCCAGCATGCACCAGTGTCTTGTATGCCCCGCGGCCTATAAACCCACAGAGAGTCCCCTTTAGGTGTGTTTGCTGCAGGAAGATGACATACGGTTTCAGTCGTTTGAAATACGTCGCCACCAAACCCCTTTTAATTGTGCTGCCCATCCCATTCACGGTCCAGGAGAGGACCGAATATATCCCCGTGTTAGGTGTAGCCATCCCGTCGGTATACTGTGTCTGTCCTGCTATTTCGGCTGTCTCCACCACCCCACTCCAGCCGTGTCTGTGTTTCTTTGATATCTGCCTGCTCACTATGATGCCATTTAATGATGTAACAACCCCATCCCCCTACCCCCATCTTCGCCCCCCATACTCCCCCATCATCCAACCGACTATCCCTTGGGTCAACAGGACCAACTGTGTTGTGTGTGGATTAGGGAGGTCTGTCGCCCTCCCCCCGAACTCACCCTCTCAAACTGGTCCCTGCCCTTCTGGGCTCTATTTACATAGATCTGCCTACCACCAGTCGGCTATCTGATGTTAAAGCCTGCTCACCGCTAGTGGTTCTTATTATCCTTGGGCAGGGATATCCTGCATCACTTACCCCGCAAAAAATAAACAATCCTAGCACTCCAAAAACAACAAAAATCAGGGGAAGGAAAAAGAGAAAAATTCAAATTTGGAACAGCACACGTGGAGCGGCGTGCAAGGTCCACTGTCTCTAGATTGTCCTACAGTTCTCCGGGCCAATTTCTGCACATCATTCTTCCGCGCCTGCTTGCGGTGTCTGATTGGCCATCTCGGTCGCTGTATGTGTCTCTGTCTGGTTCTCCAGGAGGTTAATGTTCTGTAACAATGGATGCTCACCCTCCGAGTCTGTCGTGATATCTTGATCTGTGAAATCCGCAGAACCCTGTCGTACCATGTCCTCGGTCCATGATGATCTCATGGGTTTCTCCTTTTGATGTAAACTCTCTGAGTCGGAGGCCTGAGGTGCTGATCCTGTTATTCTCCTGCTACGATATGACGTCGCTCTCTGAGTTCCGCTGCCTGCAGTCTCCGCATTCCTCTCTTTAAGCCGCCGCGTTTTGGGCTTGGTACTGTCCCTAGAAGGGATCCTCCCCGAGAGCGCCATCACACCCCCTGATGTCCTCAACAAGGGGCGCTCCTCCAACCAGTGCCATGCCTCCTCTGGAGTATTGAAGAAGAGCGTCCTCTCTTGATAGATCACTTTAAGTTTGGCAGGGAACAAGAGCATATATGTGATTCGCATTTGGCGTAGCTTGTCTTTTACCGAATCAAACGTTTTACGTTGCTTCTGTACCTCGCAGGAGTAGTCCGGAAACACCATTATCTTTGCGTTGCCCACGCGAATGTCTCCTTTTTGCCTGAACACCCGGAGAATGAGGTCCCTATCTTGGTAGTTCAGAAACCTCGCAATTAGTGGTCGTGGGGAGTCTCCCGGCATCGGTCGTGCTCCGGGTATTCTGTGCGCTCTTTCAATCACGAAGCATGGCGAGAAGCGGGCATCAGGGAATGTGTCCACCAGCCACCGTTGCAGGTAGGCCCCAGCATCCGCCCCCTCAATGGCCTCTGGAAATCCAAGAAAACAGAGATTATTCCTGCGTTCCCGATTTTCTGCGTCGTCAACCCTCCAGAGTACGCCTTTCATGGCCGCTGATAGGGCTGTGACCTCATTCCTGAGAACAGTGGTGGTGTCTTCAACCTCTGATATACGATGTTCCACCTGCGTCACCTTCTCCGACACTTTACGCAGGTCTTGGCGAAGTAAGTTAACATCAAGATGATCTCGTCAATCTTGCCCTCTAGGGCCTACCTGGAGGATTTTGTATAGCTTGGAGGAGGACACTGTTATCCGGTGGGCCCGCCGATCTGGCAGGAAGGGGACCCTCGATCTGCAAGGGTTTAGTGAACTTGTCCATCTTCCCCTGTTTCTGTGTTTTGGAGTCCTTATCTCGCGCCATCTAGATCCACCACCCTGTATGGGTCGAATAATCACCGCCTATTCAAGTCACCAGGCGCCCCTTTTCCGGACACTGTCCTCAGATGTCGCTGCACTACGGCTCGTTGAGAGCTGTTGCCCTCCCGGGGTGCTCACCTCTGGTTTTGGGGGGGGCGAAAGGGAGGGCGCAGGTCCTCCACTCACCACTGTCTTTCTCAGTATCCAACCGCCTCACCATTGGTCCTGGGACCTCTACGGCACCTCTTGTACGTATGTCCCCTTCGTCCAGTGCCCCTCACCTCTCGGTGGCACTGTCTCTGCAAGTGCTGATATGGTCAGTGGGTGAGCAGAAGCCTCTGCAACCACCCTGCCTCACATTTGCGTCCCCCGTCTTTACCTGGTGTCCCTCCAACAGGAGATGGGAGAGGGATCCGCCCCCACAATATGGCGCTCCCGCCTGCTACCAACAGACACCAGGGGTACTTTATTAAAAAAGGGGGCTCATTGCCACATTTCTGCCTCCTTCAGCCAGCCACCATGTCTATAGCCTCAGTCAGTGCTCTTGCCTCTCTGTACCCCCCTCCTCTGTGTCTCCACTGATTTCAGCCTGGGGGGAAAGGGGGGACTCTCTCGTTCTTGTCTGCCGCACTGGCGAGAGTGGAACCTCGGTGGGCGTCCACTCCTCTCACCATCGCAGGGTCCGCCGGCTCACCGCTGCTGTCTCCAGCGCTGCAGCATCTCCCCCTTGCTCAGATGACCCGTCCGCTGGCCTGCAAATGCAGATGATATGATATTAGATTACTGAAAAGGATTGGCTGATGTGGTCTGTTCTGTCTCTTACCAGTTTATAGCTGCCACAAGAGAGTCACACCAAGAAAAGTGCTACTACCTCAATCCTGGTGATTGGGTCATGATCAAGAAGCACGTTCAGAAGACCTGTTTGGAACCGAGAAATAAAAAAAGGCCCCTTCCAAATAATACTGGTAAATAATATTGCTGTAGAGTGCCCTGGAGTTCCGAATTTGATCCATGCCTCTCACACCAAGAAAGTGAGAAACCCAGAAGAAGTAATTGTGGTCTTAGCTTCTGAACGGCGAGCATTGGTGACTGTACCAACACCTGAGAGACCACTGAGACCAGTGGTATTGTTTGCACAACAGCAGCCAGAGGAAGAAAGCGGTGAAGACTCACACTTTTCAGAACAAATTCAAGTACTTAATGGTAAACAAAGTGGTACTGAAGTCTCTAACAAAGCAGAAGCATAGACTGCTCCTCAGATGGAGAACAACACTGATAATTGGACAGTACAACTTGAAGATCCAGGTGAAGGAACAAGCACTGGATTAAGGAGAGTCACCCACAGAGCTGAGTGGCCACAGAATTATTGAAAAGAAAAACTGATCAAATACCAGCAACTATACTTGAAGAGGCTGAGCCAAGTGATGACATTGGTATAGAACAAGTTCAACAATCTCTAAGAAGATCCAAGAGAGCAAGAGTTCCTTGTTGGACGTATTCAGCACCTGAGTGGTCGTATTATTTAGACACAATACTAAACATCACATTAGATGATTTTGTTATTTGAGATCTGAGATCTGAACTGTATGACCCGCCTTGAAAGCATTGAATAGAACATTGGGAAAGTCAAATCTGAACAACTGAAAAGCATTTAGGATTGAAAAACAAAAACAGTAACTGATTAATGAACAAGAACTGTCCTGTTAAACCTTTATTATTTGAGTTCCTGTTTTTTAAAGAAGATCAACCGAGACCCGAGTCTGTAGTAGAAAAGAAGGGATAACATTTTTAGAAGACCACGGAACAGGGAAAAGGTTGGTCTAATTAGAGAACTGAACTGTGTAAAGATAACTGTCTTGAAATGCAAATTACTGACATATTCATTGCATTGTGAAACATAACTACCTCGTGTCAGGAATGCACATCAGGCCTCTGTCATCTGTCTACTTTCCCATGGCCTCCATATTAACCATGTCCTAATGTGTGCCTGAGGTGTATTTACAATTTTATGACTTTTGTTTTTATCAATGTGTTGTGTATGCCCAAGCATACTGTTGTTATTTTATTTAGTATGTAATTTTCTTTATGTCTGCCAATGCTTGTTACATGTTAAATCACACTGCCGTAAATATATTGTCTTTGGCAGTAGCATTGGTTTTCTTTCCTTTCATTGGTTCTATTTTAAAAACCAATGCGTGCAAAACAGACAACGCGCATTGATTTTGTTTCCTCGTTTCCAGGGAAACACACAAGACTGAACGTGACAAGGCTGGTCAAAAGGAGGAGCAATGTAAGCAAACACGTTGCTATGACGCGGTCAACTACGCCCTAGGGTTGGCTATAAATAGCTACGCCCAGTAACGTGCATCGCTTGGCTTTCTGTTCTTGTCATTCTGTTGCAGTGTGAGGACAATCCTTATTGGACAATGCTCCCGCCGCATCATCAAGCCCGTCAGCCGCGTCATCATTTCTCCGGGATTCCCTATTCGCTGGAAACCTCAGTTGAGCCGGCGTTGTTCAGCGAGGAACAACAACGAGAAACTGAGACTCCAACAAGCTAAGTGCTTCTTTCTTGAGTCCACTGTATGCATCACGTGTTTGGGGACCGTTGATAACATTGTGTACACAACTTGCCTTCTGGTTATCACGCTCCCCTTGTGCTGCTATTATTTTTCTAAGGAGCTTTAACTTTTTGCGTGACATTTGGATTTTTGGTAAAAGTTAACATTGGTGACATTTGATTTTTTGTGAAGCCGATACAGGCATTTGATGTGAATTTGCCGGACAGTGAAACAAGTCAAAATTTCATTTAGGTTTAACGCTTTTATGCCCATCGTTAAAGGTGAGGGCGCATACCAAAGCATACTAAGTATGTACCTTGAAATTCGCATACAAAGTTAATTCGTTTGCTCCTTGTGTTTACTAGAACCAGTTGACTCTTCCTCACATAATTGATCTATATCCCTGAGATGAATGTTAATCCTAGAGTACAGTATCAATGAATGCACATTCACAACAACACTACAGAGGTAACTTCTGAGGTGCAAGCGATTTATAGATAACAGTGGGTATATCTTGGATACACTCAATTGTTATTAACCATTCTTACTCCTAACTAACACGCCTGCTTTCTGGAACCCCCAGAGTCTGGTTGGGCCAGGTGACAGATTGTGGCAGTGTCTTCTCTTCCTCTTTTCTCTCGTTCCAATCCCATTCCCTCTTGGAGCATCTGCCAAGGATCTTGTATAGTCAGTAGCTCTGAGAGTTGTTCTGAGTGGGTTGAGGAACTAGCATCGCCCCTGCAGTCGATCCTGGGTTTCAGGTGAGTGGCTAGACTCACATCTGACACCTAGCTTGATTCTATAGAAATGTGTTGCATTTGAAACAAGTGTAAATATACTATGTGCTCCATTTTCGTAATAACAGTAATAATGATTACCATAGTATTAGAAGGATTTTATATAACCTCAGAATTAGAGCCAAGACCAAAGAATCTAACTAAACCACATGCATACATTAATGAAGGCAATGGAGCAAGGACTCATAGAAAAGAGACTTGCTTGGAAGCAATCTTCATATTTAACTCCCTAACATGGTATTAATTATGTATTGTGTAAAACTAATGCGCACCACATCAAAATAAAGGTAAGAGAAGCTTGCATATGTGTTTACTAACATAAGTAACTCGAACGTATTTCTAAAATGGCTGCAAATGGGAAATCTTTATTGCACATGAGTCAACTGCATCTACGCAGTATGACGAGCTGTCACTTGGAGGGAAATTCTTGCGCATGAGCAGAAGATACTAATATGGAGTCTTGAAGATTCGCGTGCATAGCACCTGCTTGGCTGAAACTAAATCGAGCTATTCTACTAATGCGAATGCGGGGAAAGTATTAATAAGTAAAGGGGGTTAGAATAGAGATGGGTGGTATACAGTAAAACCATTTATTTCTGAAAATAACATTTGTCTTTTTGACTTTCTTATTAGTGCGCATTTGGGCCTCGCGTGTGTGTCCAGAGTATGTTAAGCACGTGATCCCCGCGCATGCCTGTTGAAAGTGAGCCAGAAGAATGACGATGCATTTGAATACGATCCAAGGACACAAAAGTTACATACCCTGGGAACAAGCACTGAAGACCTATGGATGAATGAACTAGCCTGTTAAATAAAAACAATTGTTTCAAATGAAGTGTGAATACGGGTGGGAATAAAGCTTTATGAATAAAAATTAAGGGGTTGTATTTATGAACAATGGGTTGATAGACTAAGATGACATATACGCATGGTGTGATGATCATTCTCCCCTTGCTCATCCAATTAGATTCAGTATTTTTATGATATTGCAACTTTTGTGGGTGGAACATTGAAAGCAAAAGGTATAACTGAGGTAGTTTTTGTCGCGATCCTCTGTGGATTCTGTGGGGGCGAATGAAGTACAAGAGTTCCACCTCCCGACGTCCCCGGCTCTGAATGTGTGAACACAGAGTACCAGGGCAATCAGGCGAGGGATGGGGAATTAGGAAGGGAACAGCGGGGAATGGGATACCTGTAACAGAAGGAAATCATAATACATAGTACAACTACACTGGGCAACCTACTCTCATTAGGTCTCACTATGTCTCCCCAATGTGTCACCTCATACACAACAAAACACCAATAACCTTGCCGAAATCGCCACAAGTTACAACAAGAGGCTTCCTCCTTTCATCTAACACACCCCAGGTTGGTTATGGCTCTCTGGGTTCTGTTCCCCCTGACTTAAGGCTCCTTTGAGGTGGTAGCACCCGATATAGTTCTGCAGTGCTTCAATACTAAACGACTCAGTGACTATAGTCTTTCACTGACACCCTTGTTTAGCCCTTTAGGTGAGGTAGAGTTAAAGTCACGCACACCCCCTATTACACCAGGCTGGTGGCTTCGTCGGAGTCAAGAAATGTCCCGCACAAGGCAGCCCCTCCTTAGAACGACTCTACCTTGCTATTGGCAGGCTGCGGCTCCGGCGGGGAATGGCACCGCTCCGGCTTCCACGGCCAGGGAGGAAGCGTCCGCTCCTGGTGCCTCTTTTGGTCCGAGGCTTAGATATCAGTCCCGAACTCCTGGAACGCGGCGGCGCTTACGTCAGCGTCCCGCGACTGGTCCTTCACCTTTGGCAAATCCTGGATTCGAAGTAACGCGGTAACGCTTGGCTTCAGCGTCCCGCGAGTAAAGAGTGCTCCTTCACCTATTGGCAAATCCTAGGTTCGAAGTAACGCGGCAACGCTTGGCATCAGCGTCCCGCGAGTGAAGAGTGCTCCTTCACCCTTGGTAAATCCTGGGTTCGGAATAACGCGGCAACGCTTACTCTAGCGTCCCGCGCTGGCGAGCTTCAGCGGTTCTTCGTTTCGTTCGGAACCCACCGAACGGAATTCAAGTGGACAGGATTACGCGCTCCGATTGGTCCTCCTCTCCCGTACTAAATAGCGGAGGCCACGCCCTCTACCGCCAAGCTTCCTGGAAGTTGTGGTCTGGTTACAGTTTCGGTAGGCGCACTGGATCAGCGCCTGACAGTTTTTAGTTAGTTAGAGAGACGTCGATGCTGAGATGTTGTGAGCCGTAGGTGCTGTCGGAGTAGAAAAAGTTGCTGATGAAGAATCGAATGCTATGCCGGATATCCTAAATAACTAGGATTAGAAAGAAGATCACGGAAGAATCTCAAGGAGGAAGAGAGTGTCAGAGAGGGGTGCGACGCAGCCGTCGGTGTAAGGGTCCGCCTGATTTATCCCGGGGGACCCTTACCAGCCCTTTGGCCAGGGGGTTGGTCTTCACACCATCCTTGGTAACTATAATTCTGAGTATTAGCTGATGTTCTTTTCTCTCTGTCCTCTCCTTTCTGAGCATAAGTCATTGCAAATTTGAAGTATGTGTTGATGATTGGTTAATTGAATCTTCCTTCCTATGAGTGACAGTGATTGCACTGTATTTTTCTAAAAGGTTCACATGAAATTAATTTAGATAACGATTTAAACTTTTCCCGAGTCTGTGGTCATTTCATTATAATACAAGAGGGTTAATTTATGTCATTTCACCATCAACTAGTTCCAACTAATGGTCCATCGACCAGAGGAAAGAGCTTTTTGATCAGTGAAAGGTTAGTTAGGAATAAAGGTAACTAATCTTGAATTTAGGAAACACAAACTTTGACTCCAGCGGTTTACTCAATTGTGTGCTTTTTTCATGGGCCCTGGTGAGTATATGGTATTGGAGTATCTGTTGTAGGTACGCCGCTGGATCAAAGGTAAAAGAAAAGCTTCTTTTGCTAGGTACAAGAAAGATGACTTTTCCACTAACGTGTTTACTCTAGATTAGTACAAGAATTCACTCATGTCATAAATGCAAAAGATTGTTATGTTTGCGCTCACTTACCCACATCTGCAGCAGAACAGGTCACTTATCATTACATGCCACTGTCATATGCTAATTATTGTAGTATTTTGCTTTCAATTGTTTATAGGCGAGAACATTTTGATTATGCCTATTCTAACTATGATCTTATACTTTTGAGAGTGCCTTTAATAGAAAGCATAAATTTACACCTGCAAACAAAAAAAATTGAGCTTGGTATTACTTCTTTCCCCATAGACCTATAGATAGTGTTAAGGCTTACAAAAACAATTTAACCTGCTTAATGAGACCCATACAGAAGATTTATTTAACAGCTTTAGAAAAAAGATACATAAACATAACATGTACAAAAAATAAACATAGTGATGTTTCGAAAAATGTTTGGAAAAAGGAAGATGAATTTAGAAAGAAAATGATCTACTCCAAATCAAGGTTGGATAGTCAACAGAAAGGGAAAATTTGCATTTACAGAAGGAGAACACTCCAGTGAAATAGATATATATGGATTAGTGGTTGTGAATATTCAAATTAACAGTAGGATCATGGCAAATTTTGCAGGGAGAAGAATCTGCAATTTCTAATGTTTACTTTAACTGTGGACAAAATGCTTATTGCTTGCTGACTGGAGGGTATCTGTTATTTAGGGGTACTTATTCTTAAGATGTACCATGTACAAAGCATAGATGCATTAACGACACCAGCACACAGACACTAACATAGTGCAGAAACTGGAGCTAAATTAGTGGGATATATATTTGGTGCCAGGGGCGGCTGGTGACATTTTAAAGTTGCGGGGCGTAAAATTATTGCAAAGGAAGCAAACGAACGTGTGAGCAGTCGTGAGGGGGGGTCACGCACTGGGGGGGTCGCACAGCAGAATACATTTAAAATTAAGAGGAAAACTTACCTGACCGCCTCTGCTCCTGGTCTGCGTTGGCGCCTCTGCCCTCTTCAAACTGGAACAGCACGTCAGCACTGCAGTGGCAACCCCTCGGCCAATCCTGGCGCTGCTGCAGCGCCAGGATTGGCTGAGGGCACAGCCTACTCTTCGCCCGCCGCCTGCCCATTAGGAGACCGAGGGGCTCCTAATGGGCATGCGCAAGTCCGTGAAAATACAAGTGCGCATGACTGGGCATGGGCTAAAAATTAGCTCTGTTCCTAAAGAAGTCGTGTGTGCTCTCGAAGTGTAGACAGATCGGGTAGAGTGTGGGGAATTTCTCCTTTTGAATATAGTGCCCTCACACACCCTTTCGAGTGTCTTGCTTCATCATGGGGCGTTGCTCCTCGTAGGGGTGGCGCTGCAGTCCCCCACGGGCCCCGCAAGAGGGCTCTTTGTCGGAGATCTTTTGTTTGGAGACGCCGCAGTTGTGAATGGGGGTGTGTGGGCCTATCTAAAGGGTGGTGAGTGGTGTATTTAAAAATTACTGGATAAAGTATAAGACCTTTATTCGCAACTCTACCTAGTAAAAGTTTAAAATGGTGACCCTGGAGCTCCTCTTGGAAAAGAAATAAAGAGGGCAGATGTGAGGATTACTGCTGCTCTCAGGACGGTGCGTGTGAGTCCTAATAATAAATGGTCAACATGTTTCGCGCTTCAAGGTGGGTCCTTAAGGGATCCCAATGCGCTTCGTCAGGACCAAACTATAAGTGGGTGAGACAATTGTGAATGAAAGGGAACAGGTTTCAAAAAAGGTTCTGTGTTGTAAACCTGTGATACCTTGTTAATAGGTAAATCCAGCGTCCACGCGCTGGTAGGTACTCCTTCTTGTATGGATAACCTTTACCCAACCTAGATCGGGTAGAAATACACAAAGAGAGACACACACATGGATAGGGGCGAGAGAAAACACTGAAAATAAAGTAAATAAAACATAGCATCTGGTAATCATTAAACAAGATCTGTTGTGATTGCAATGTTACCCAGCAAAAGGAGTAAAGTTTAAACCATGCTTCAAATGCTTACATGCAGGTACAAATGACTTGTGTTGGAACAGTATTCAACATCGTGCTCAAGACCGCTATGGTGGGGTGCGAGTAATATTAGACCTATTAACAGTACTCGAGTGCCATCTCTGAGTATCTGACAACCTGTGTGAGAAGACTAGTAGCGGTCATTACGTGATAATAGAGCGCTATTGTTTGTGAGAATCTTTTCCAAGCACGGAGCTACATGATAAAGCCTACCCTGGAATTATAGGGAATGGGCTCCATCAGCAACGCGGAGTAGGCAGAAAGAGAAACTGGATAGAGGAAACAAAAATTATCATGGATGTCGGTAAACTGTCATCAGACAACGAGCGCATGAGCTCACCACATTGGTTAAAGTGGATACTCACGGGTGCTCTTTCGCCAAGGGTGAAGTAACCTACCCCTCCTCCGGACAGCGCTGGAATGGACAAGGGAAGTTTAGAGAACACGTCTATAAGTATGTTACTTCGTGATTGCTTAGTTCCGGGTAGGGGCGGTCCCGGGACGCCGAAAAATGACATCATGACGTAGCGTCGTGTGTAGTCAGGGTGATTCTGGGCGTCACCGGATCTTATTGGTCGTTAGGTTTCTTGTTAGCCCTGGAAACCATGGGAATTGTTCAGTGCTTGGAGATGACGTAGTGGGACTGAACATTCAGTTGTTATGGTGACCGGGGGTGTGTCTGACAGGGTGGAGTACCAACGTATTCGAAGGGATATACGTTTGCATACGTCGCGGGACATCAATAAAGTTCTCGGCATAGAGAAATGTCGAAATGAATCTAAATTGTGTCTTTTCAAGGGGAGTATGCTATTAAGCCATGCGGACTACATAAAAGAGTGGTGTGGAATTGTCTCGTGTGGACCATGTTTGTGACATAAGGGATCGTAATGGGTTTCTCATCTTTTTCTTTATTGAACAATGCATCGGAGTGTTCAAACCTTGTTTGTGTCATTGAGGATCGTAATTTTCTCATCATATCTACTATTGATCAATATATCAAGGTATTGATCATTATAAGATGTGTTGAATGGTATAAAAGGAAGGTGTCATGTTAGCTCAACCCAGGGAATTTCATCATTCAAGCCCCTAGTGTCACATCCCAATCTGTGGACCCATCGTTGCTCCTGTCTGAACAGAGTGCGTTTTGTCCAGTTAGGATTGGAAACAATGATGGTCCATCTTAGACTGTTCGCTGTGTGTCCTTGTTCTGCGAAATGTGTCAGTAATTTCGTGTTTGTTTTCCCTCGTCTTATGGTACTTTTGTGCTCCCCTATACGAATCTTAGCTGCTCTTGTGGTCATTCCCACATATCTCATGTTGCATGGGCAGGTGATGGTATAGACACAGTTGGTCGTGTTGCAATTCGTGTGTCTAGTTTGGCGCCAAGGTGTCGCCAGGCCCAAGTCGATTTCTTTTGAAATCATGGTCTCAGCACATGTGGAGCAAGAGCCACACGGGTAATGGCCTACTACTGGTGGTAAAGACCAAAGTGTCGATTGATGTGTAGTTTGTGGTCTTGGCCTAGTGTGTACCAGGTGGTCTCTCAAATTCTGCGTTCGTCTGAATGCGAACAAAGGTGGTGGGCCAGGGTCAAAAGATCCTGAATTCAGTATAGACCAATGTTTTTTGATGGCCTTTCGTACATTGTTGGAGCTTGGAGTGAAAGTAGTGACACAAGTCATAGTGTCCAATATAGGTTTTTCTTTTATTTCAAGCAGAGATTCCCTGGGGCTGTTTCTGGCTCTCTTATGAGCTTGACGGATGATGTTTTTTGGGTAATGTCGTTTAGCCAGATTGTTACTGAGAAGATCAGACTGTATCTCAAATTCCTTTTTGGTGTCACAATTCCTCCGAAGGCGTAGGAATTGGCCAACTGGGAGGTTATTTCTGAGTGCTCTTGGGTGGTGGCTGTCATAGATCAGGAGATTGTTCCTGTCTGTCGGCTTCTTGTAGTTGGTTGTATGAAGGCAACCATTCTCCAACGAGATAAGGAGATCCAGAAAGGGAATTTTTTGGCGTGATCTCGTGCTTGTAAATTTCAAATAAGGGTTGAGAGTGTTAACCCAATTGCAGAATTCCATGCACTGTTCTTCATTCCCTTGCCAAAATAAAATGACATCGTCT
This sequence comes from Triturus cristatus, assembly GCF_964204655.1. NCBI lineage: Eukaryota > Metazoa > Chordata > Amphibia > Caudata > Salamandridae > Triturus > Triturus cristatus. The sequence continues at coordinate 686,061,000 of NC_140581.1, read as the reverse complement.
ATGTAACGACGCCATAAAAGGATGTGTTCCTTGAAGGGGTTGTTGTCTCCTAGAATGTGTCGTTCCTCAAAATGAGCCATGTAAAGGCATGCCAGGCTCGGCGCGAATGTGCTTCCCATGCTGGTGCCTTGTATCTGATGGAATAGTTGGGATTTAAAGGCAAAGAAATTTTCTTTCAGAGCAAGGGAAGCACAGTCGCAAATAAATGGAATAGGGGTGATGTAAGGCCAAGGGTTGATGTTTCTGAGGGTGTCCTCTAATACTTCCAAGGTGGCATCCTGTGGTATGTTCGTATAGAGGGCTTCCACGTCCATTGTCACTAGGAAGTCTATTTTATCTGCATCTGGAAAGAGATCAATGAGATTGAGGACCTCTGTGGTGTCCCTCAGGTAGGTGGGGGTCTTACTCACTAAGGGGCGTAGATAGAAATCGCAGAATTTACTTAGTGGTTCCAGAACAGAGTCAATGCCAGAGACAATCGGACGGCCCGGTGGGGGGTTGACCCCCTTGTGTATCTTAGGAAGTGTGTAGAAGTACGGGGTCCGAGGGTCTTCTGTCGTGAGAAAATTGGCTTCCTGTTGTGAGATCCAGCCTTCAGTTGATGCCTCACAGACCATGCTCTTGATCCGGGTCAAAAGGCGCCTGGTGGGATCTTCTGTAATCATTTCATAATATGTGGTGTTAGCCAGTTGGCGGGTGCATTCTCTGTCATAAGTCTCTTGGTCTTGGATGACAATTGCCCCTCCCTTGTCAGCGGGTTTGATTATGATATCCCGATCTTCGGTGATGGTTCGGAGTATGATTCTTTCTTCTTTGGATAGGTTGTCGTACTGCCGTTTTGGATTCAGGGCTCCAATTTCTTTTAGGACCGCTTGTTCGTAGGTGAGGACCTCGTGAGGTGTCATGGCGGTTGTGGGGGTGAATTTTGAGGGTTTCTTCAGGCCAGTCTCAGTGGAAGGGTTGTCCGGTTTTCCTTGAAAGAAAGCCTTCAGTCTGACTTTTCTGAAGAACTGATGAAGTTCTTGATGTAGCCTAAAGGGGTCTTCTTTGGGTGTGGGGACAAATCCCAACCCCTTTTCCAGTAGCGTGGTTTCTTTGTCTGTGAGTGGTCTAGATGAAAGGTTCACCACTAAGGTCTCTGACCTCTCGTCTGGCTCCGTAGCGTCATTGGTTCCTGGTCTTGCCATTGTACCTTCTTGTAGTTTCCTCTTCTTCTGCCTCTTCCTTTGCCCCTCCCTCTGTTGTGAAAAGGTGGGTTCGGGAATTGTTGAAAATGAGTCGGCAGAAGATGATGGTTAGGAGGTATGTGCCACATGGGTGGAGGTCCCATCCATTGTCCTGGATAGCCTGGTGGTTGGAAAGATAGATGAGAGAAATGAGAGGGTGGTGGAGGATTCTGGAACAAGGGAGGGCGTGTTGATTGCGGTGTCCCTCTGGTGTGTTGTGTATATCGTTGCCCTTCATGGCTTGAGTCGCTACCAAATGGTCCTGTTCTACTAGATCTGGTACTGCTCCCTTCATCAGAAGTGGTTTCATAGTTTTGAAAGACATAATCTTCTTTCGTATAGGGGTAAACCTTCTCTTTGTTGAACCTTTTCAGGTCTTTTTGGAACTTTGTGATCTCCTGCTTGGTTAGAAAGTCTTTGTGTTCATTCATTTCCTCATTTATTTCTGCTAGTCTTGACTTAAATGAAGAGATAGAGACACCTGTTTTTAGGCCATTCTCAGCTATGGTAATTTGAATAAGTAGTTCGTCCGAGAGACGTTTTGCCGTGTTAATTATTAACACGAGCCAGTCTCGTGTGCACTTCCATGCAATTTGAGACCATTCCGTGCGGAATGTTAGGTCTTCAAGGAAGATTCTCGGAGATATGGTAACTAAGAGACCGTTTGGTGCTACATTAGCCCTCAGGTATTCTGTCATCATCAGCCCATGTAGAGCTGTCTTAATTTATAGTTTCCTTAGAGATAATAGCGATTTCCAGTCGTCTGCTTTACTGCCTGTTGCTGCGCTACCATCTTCTCCTAGTAGTGAGGGTGCCCGCAGTATTTCTGCTACCGTGGCGGCATCAAAACTGAGACCAACGGTATCCATATTGGTATGGAGTTTTTTAATATATATACTGGCTCCCTAGATGGTATGAATGAGAAGAGGTCAGTAGTGTTTGTTTGGAATAGAAAAGAGGAAATAAAGATAACTTGGTCCCACGGCTAACTGCCGTACGTTAAATTATGCTACAAGAAGAGGGGGGGACCGGGAGCGTAATTGGAGATAGGTCCAGTACCCGTGCTCCCTCAGAATCACGTATATATATTGAGAGGGTAACTGTTCCTAAAGAAGTCGTGTGTGCTCTCGAAGTGTAGACAGATCGGGTAGAGTGTGGGGAATTTCTCCTTTTGAATATAGTGCCCTCACACACCCTTTCGAGTGTCTTGCTTCATCATGGGGCGTTGCTCCTCGTGGGGTTGGCGCTGCAGTCCCCCACGGGCCCCGCAAGAGGGCTCTTTGTCGGAGATCTTTTGTTTGGAGACGCCGCAGTTGTGCATGGGGGTGTGTGGGCCTATCTAAAGGGTGGTGAGTGGTGTATTTAAAAATTACTGGATAAAGTATAAGACCTTTATTCGCAACTCTACCTAATAAAAGTTTAAAATGGTGATCCTGGAGCTCCTCTTGGAAAAGAAATAAAGAGGGCAGATGTGAGGATTACTGCTGCTCTCAGGACGGTGCGTGTGAGTCCTAATAATAAATGGTCAACATGTTTCGCGCTTCAAGGTGGGTCCTTAAGGGATCCCAATGCGCTTCGTCAGGACCAAACTATAAGTGGGTGAGACAATTGTGAATGAAAGGGAACAGGTTTCAAAAAAGGTTCTGTGTTGTAAACATATGATACCTTGTTAATAGGTAAATCCAGCGTCCACGCGCTGGTAGGTACTCCTTCTTGTATGGATAACCTTTACCCAACCTAGATCGGGTAGAAATACACAAAGAGAGACACACACATGGATAGGGGCGAGAGAAAACACTGAAAATAAAGTAAATAAAACATAGCATCTGGTAATCATTAAACAAGATCTGTTTTGATTGCAATGTTACCCAGCAAAAGGAGTAAAGTTTAAACCATGCTTCAAATGCTTACATGCAGGTACAAATGATTTTTTGTTGGAACAGTATTCAACATCGTGCTCAAGACCGCTATGGTGGGGTGCGAGTAATATTAGACCTATTAACAGTACTCGAGTGCCATCTCTGAGTATCTGACAACCTGTGTGAGAAGACTAGTAGCGGTCATTACGTGATAATAGAGCGCTATTGTTTGTGAGAATCTTTTCCAAGCACGGAGCTACATGATAAAGCCTACCCTGGAATTATAGGGAATGGGCTCCATCAGCAACGCGGAGTAGGCAGAAAGAGAAACTGGATAGAGGAAACAAAAATTATCATGGATGTCGGTAAACTGTCATCAGACAACGAGCGCATGAGCTCACCTCATTGGTTTAAGTGGATACTCACGGGTGCTCTTTCGCCAAGGGTGAAGTAACCTACCCCTCCTCCGGACAGCGCTGGAATGGACAAGGGAAGTTTAGAGAACACGTCTATAAGTATGTTACTTCGTGATTGCTTAGTTCCGGGTAGGGGCGGTCCCGGGACGCCGAAAAATGACATCATGACGTAGCGTCGTGTGTAGTCAGGGTGATTCTGGGCGTCACCGGATCTTATTGGTCGTTAGGTTTCTTGTTAGCCCTGGAAACCATGGGAATTGTTCAGTGCTTGGAGATGACGTAGTGGGACTGAACATTCAGTTGTTATGGTGACCGGGGGTGTGTCTGACAGGGTGGAGTACCAACGTATTTGAAGGGATATACGTTTGCATACGTCGCGGGACATCAATAAAGTTCTCGGCATAGAGAAATGTCGAAATGAATCTAAATTGTGTCTTTTCAAGGGGAGTATGCTATTAAGCCATGCGGACTACATAAAAGAGTGGTGTGGAATTGTCTCGTGTGGACCATGTTTGTGACATAAGGGATCGTAATGGGTTTCTCATCTTTTTCTTTATTGAACAATGCATCGGAGTGTTCAAACCTTGTTTGTGTCATTGAGGATCGTAATTTTCTCATCATATCTACTATTGATCAATATATCAAGGTATTGATCATTATAAGATGTGTTGAATGGTATGAAAGGAAGGTGTCATGTTAGCTCAACCCAGGGAATTTCATCATTCAAGCCCCTAGTGTCACATCCCAATCTGTGGACCCATCGTTGCTCCTGTCTGAACAGAGTGCGTTTTGTCCAGTTAGGATTGGAAACAATGATGGTCCATCTTAGACTGTTCGCTGTGTGTCCTTGTTCTGCGAAATGTGTCAGTAATTTCGTGTTTGTTTTCCCTCGTCTTATGGTACTTTTGTGCTCCCCTATACGAATCTTAGCTGCTCTTGTGGTCATTCCCACATATCTCATGTTGCATGGGCAGGTGATGGTATAGACACAGTTGGTCGTGTTGCAATTCGTGTGTCTAGTTTGGCGCCAAGGTGTCGCCAGGCCCAAGTCGATTTCTTTTGAAATCATGGTCTCAGCACATGTGGAGCAAGAGCCACACGGGTAATGGCCTACTACTGGTGGTAAAGACCAAAGTGTTGATTGATGTGTAGTTTGTGGTCTTGGCCTAGTGTGTACCAGGTGGTCTCTCAAATTCTGCGTTCGTCTGAATGCGAACAAAGGTGGTGGGCCAGGGTCAAAAGATCCTGAATTCAGTATAGACCAATGTTTTTTGATGGCCTTTCGTACATTGTTGGAGCTTGGAGTGAAAGTAGTGACACAAGTCATAGTGTCCAATATAGGTTTTTCTTTTATTTCAAGCAGAGATTCCCTGGGGCTGTTTCTGGCTCTCTTATGAGCTTGACGGATGATGTTTTTTGGGTAATGTCGTTTAGCCAGATTGTTACTACGAAGATCAGACTGTATCTCAAATTCCTTTTTGGTGTCACAATTCCTCCGAAGGCGTAGGAATTGGCCAACTGGGAGGTTATTTCTGAGTGCTCTTGGGTGGTGGCTGTCATAGATCAGGAGACTGTTCCTGTCTGTCGGCTTCTTGTAGTTGGTTGTATGAAGGCAACCATTCTCCAACGAGATAAGGAGATCCAGAAAGGGAATTTTTTGGCGTGATCTCGTGCTTGTAAATTTCAAATAAGGGTTGAGAGTGTTAACCCAATTGCAGAATTCCATGCACTGTTCTTCATTCCCTTGCCAAAATAAAATGACATCGTCTATGTAACGACGCCATAAAAGGATGTGTTCCTTGAAGGGGTTGTTGTCTCCTAGAATGTGTCGTTCCTCAAAATGAGCCATGTAAAGGCATGCCAGGCTCGGCGCGAATGTGCTTCCCATGCTGGTGCCTTGTATCTGATGGAATAGTTGGGATTTAAAGGCAAAGAAATTTTCTTTCAGAGCAAGGGAAGCACAGTCGCAAATAAATGAAATAGGGGTGATGTAAGGCCAAGGGTTGATGTTTCTGAGGGTGTCCTCTAATACTTCCAAGGTGGCATGCTGTGGTATGTTCGTATAGAGGGCTTCCACGTCCATTGTCACTAGGAAGTCTATTTTATCTGCATCTGGAAAGAGATCAATGAGATTGAGTACCTCTGTGGTGTCCCTCAGGTAGGTGGGGGTCTTACTCACTAAGGGGCGTAGATAGAAATCGCAGAATTTACTTAGTGGTTCCAGAACAGAGTCAATGCCAGAGACAATCGGACGGCCCGGTGGGGGGTTGACCCCCTTGTGTATCTTAGGAAGTGTGTAGAAGTACGGGGTCCGAGGGTCTTCTGTCGTGAGAAAATTAACTTCCTGTTGTGAGATCCAGCCTTCAGTTGATGCCTCTCAGACCATGCTCTTGATCCGGGTCAAAAGGCGCCTGGTGGGATCTTCTGTAATCATTTCATAATATGTGGTGTTAGCCAGTTGGCGGGTGCATTCTCTGTCATAAGTCTCTTGGTCTTGGATGACAATTGCCCCTTCCTTGTCAGCGGGTTTGATTATGATATCCCGATCTTCGGTGATGGTTCGGAGTATGATTCTTTCTTCTTTGGATAGGTTGTCGTACTGCCGTTTTGGATTCAGGGCTCCAATTTCTTTTAGGACCGCTTGTTCGTAGGTGAGGACCTCGTGAGGTGTCATGGCGGTTGTGGGGGTGAATTTTGAGGGTTTCTTCAGGCCAGTCTCAGTGGAAGGGTTGTCCGGTTTTCCTTGAAAGAAAGCCTTCAGTCTGACTTTTCTGAAGAACTGATGAAGTTCTTGATGTAGCCTAAAGGGGTCTTCTTTGGGTGTGGGGACAAATCCCAACCCCTTTTCCAGTAGCGTGGTTTCTTTGTCTGTGAGTGGTCTAGATGAAAGGTTCACCACTAAGGTCTCTGACCTCTCGTCTGGCTCCGTAGCGTCATTGGTTCCTGGTCTTGCCATTGTACCTTCTTGTAGTTTCCTCTTCTTCTGCCTCTTCCTTTGCCCCTCCCTCTGTTGTGAAAAGGTGGGTTCGGGAATTGTTGAAAATGAGTCGGCAGAAGATGATGGTTAGGAGGTATGTGCCACATGGGTGGAGGTCCCATCCATTGTCCTGGATAGCCTGGTGGTTGGAAAGATGGATGAGAGAAATGAGAGGGTGGTGGAGGATTCTGGAACAAGGGAGGGCGTGTTGATTGCGGTGTCCCTCTGGTGTGTTGTGTATATCGTTGCCCTTCATGGCTTGAGTCGCTACCAAATGATCCTGTTCTACTAGATCTGGTACTGCTCCCTTCATCAGAAGTGGTTTCATAGTTTTGAAAGACATAATCTTCTTTCGTATAGGGGTAAACCTTCTCTTTGTTGAACCTTTTCAGGTCTTTTTGGAACTTTGTGATCTTCTGCTTGGTTAGAAAGTCTTTGTGTTCATTCATTTCCTCATTTATTTCTGCTAGTCTTGACTTAAATGAAGAGATAGAGACACCTGTTTTTAGGCCATTCTCAGCTATGGTAATTTGAATAAGTAGTTCGTCCGAGAGACGTTTTGCCGTGTTAATTATTAACACGAGCCAGTCTCGTGTGCACTTCCATGCAATTTGAGACCATTCCGTGCGGAATGTTAGGTCTTCAAGGAAGATTCTCGGAGATATGGTAACTAAGAGACCGTTTGGTGCTACATTAGCCCTCAGGTATTCTGTCATCATCAGCCCATGTAGAGCTGTCTTAATTTGTAGTTTCCTTAGAGATAATAGCGATTTCCAGTCGTCTGCTTTACTGCCTGTTGCTGCGCTACCATCTTCTCCTAGTAGCGAGGGTGCCCGCAGTATTTCTGCTACCGTGGCGGCATCAAAACTGAGACCAACAGTATCCATATTGGTATGGAGTTTTTTAATAATTATACTGGCTCCCTAGATGGTATGAATGAGAAGAGGTCAGTAGTGTTTGTTTGGAATAGAAAAGAGGAAATAAAGATAACTTGGTCCCACGGCTAACTGCCGTACGTTAAATTATGCTACAAGAAGAGGGGGGGACCGGGAGCGTAATTGGAGATAGGTCCAGTACCCGTGCTCCCTCAGAATCACGTATATATATTGAGAGGGTAACTGTTCCTAAAGAAGTCGTGTGTGCTCTCGAAGTGTAGACAGATCGGGTAGAGTGTGGGGAATTTCTCCTTTTGAATATAGTGCCCTCACACACCCTTTCGAGTGTCTTGCTTCATCATGGGGCGTTGCTCCTCGTGGGGGTGGCGCTGCAGTCCCCCACGGGCCCCGCAAGAGGGCTCTTTGTCGGAGATCTTTTGTTTGGAGACGCCGTAGTTGTGCATGGGGGTGTGTGGGCCTATCTAAAGGGTGGTGAGTGGTGTATTTAAAAATTACTGGATAAAGTATAAGACCTTTATTCGCAACTCTACCTAATAAAAGTTTAAAATGGTGATCCTGGAGCTCCTCTTGGAAAAGAAATAAAGAGGGCAGATGTGAGGATTACTGCTGCTCTCAGGACGGTGCGTGTGAGTCCTAATAATAAATGGTCAACATGTTTCGCGCTTCAAGGTGGGTCCTTAAGGGATCCCAATGCGCTTCGTCAGGACCAAACTATAAGTGGGTGAGACAATTGTGAATGAAAGGGAACAGGTTTCAAAAAAGGTTCTGTGTTGTAAACCTGTGATACCTTGTTAATAGGTAAATCCAGCGTCCACGCGCTGGTAGGTACTCCTTCTTGTATGGATAACCTTTACCCAACCTAGATCGGGTAGAAATACACAAAGAGAGACACACACATGGATAGGGGCGAGAGAAAACACTGAAAATAAAGTAAATAAAACATAGCATCTGGTAATCATTAAACAAGATCTGTTGTGATTGCAATGTTACCCAGCAAAAGGAGTAAAGTTTAAACCATGCTTCAAATGCTTACATGCAGGTACAAATGACTTTTTGTTGGAACAGTATTCAACATCGTGCTCAAGACCGCTATGGTGGGGTGCGAGTAATATTAGACCTATTAACAGTACTCGAGTGCCATCTCTGAGTATCTGACAACCTGTGTGAGAAGACTAGTAGCGGTCATTACGTGATAATAGAGCGCTATTGTTTGTGAGAATCTTTTCCAAGCACGGAGCTACATGATAAAGCCTACCCTGGAATTATAGGGAATGGGCTCCATCAGCAACGCGGAGTAGGCAGAAAGAGAAACTGGATAGAGGAAACAAAAATTATCATGGATGTCGGTAAACTGTCATCAGACAACGAGCGCATGAGCTCACCTCATTGGTTTAAGTGGATACTCACGGGTGCTCTTTCGCCAAGGGTGAAGTAACCTACCCCTCCTCCGGACAGCGCTGGAATGGACAAGGGAAGTTTAGAGAACACGTCTATAAGTATGTTACTTCGTGATTGCTTAGTTCCGGGTAGGGGCGGTCCCGGGACGCCGAAAAATGACATCATGACGTAGCGTCGTGTGTAGTCAGGGTGATTCTGGGCGTCACCGGATCTTATTGGTCGTTAGGTTTCTTGTTAGCCCTGGAAACCATGGGAATTGTTCAGTGCTTGGAGATGACGTAGTGGGACTGAACATTCAGTTGTTATGGTGACCGGGGGTGTGTCTGACAGGGTGGAGTACCAACGTATTTGAAGGGATATACGTTTGCATACGTCGCGGGACATCAATAAAGTTCTCGGCATAGAGAAATGTCGAAATGAATCTAAATTGTGTCTTTTCAAGGGGAGTATGCTATTAAGCCATGCGGACTACATAAAAGAGTGGTGTGGAATTGTCTCGTGTGGACCATGTTTGTGACATAAGGGATCGTAATGGGTTTCTCATCTTTTTCTTTATTGAACAATGCATCGGAGTGTTCAAACCTTGTTTGTGTCATTGAGGATCGTAATTTTCTCATCATATCTACTATTGATCAATATATCAAGGTATTGATCATTATAAGATGTGTTGAATGGTATGAAAGGAAGGTGTCATGTTAGCTCAACCCAGGGAATTTCATCATTCAAGCCCCTAGTGTCACATCCCAATCTGTGGACCCATCGTTGCTCCTGTCTGAACAGAGTGCGTTTTGTCCAGTTAGGATTGGAAACAATGATGGTCCATCTTAGACTGTTCGCTGTGTGTCCTTGTTCTGCGAAATGTGTCAGTAATTTCGTGTTTGTTTTCCCTCGTCTTATGGTACTTTTGTGCTCCCCTATACGAATCTTAGCTGCTCTTGTGGTCATTCCCACATATCTCATGTTGCATGGGCAGGTGATGGTATAGACACAGTTGGTCGTGTTGCAATTCGTGTGTCTAGTTTGGCGCCAAGGTGTCGCCAGGCCCAAGTCGATTTCTTTTGAAATCATGGTCTCAGCACATGTGGAGCAAGAGCCACACGGGTAATGGCCTACTACTGGTGGTAAAGACCAAAGTGTCGATTGATGTGTAGTTTGTGGTCTTGGCCTAGTGTGTACCAGGTGGTCTCTCAAATTCTGCGTTCGTCTGAATGCGAACAAAGGTGGTGGGCCAGGGTCAAAAGATCCTGAATTCAGTATAGACCAATGTTTTTTGATGGCCTTTCGTACATTGTTGGAGCTTGGAGTGAAAGTAGTGACACAAGTCATAGTGTCCAATATAGGTTTTTCTTTTATTTCAAGCAGAGATTCCCTGGGGCTGTTTCTGGCTCTCTTATGAGCTTGACGGATGATGTTTTTTTGGTAATGTCGTTTAGCCAGATTGTTACTGAGAAGATCAGACTGTATCTCAAATTCCTTTTTGGTGTCACAATTCCTCCGAAGGCGTAGGAATTGGCCAACTGGGAGGTTATTTCTGAGTGCTCTTGGGTGGTGGCTGTCATAGATCAGGAGATTGTTCCTGTCTGTCGGCTTCTTGTAGTTGGTTGTATGAAGGCAACCATTCTCCAACGAGATAAGGAGATCCAGAAAGGGAATTTTTTGGCGTGATCTCGTGCTTGTAAATTTCAAATAAGGGTTGAGAGTGTTAACCCAATTGCAGAATTCCATGCACTGTTCTTCATTCCCTTGCCAAAATAAAATGACATCGTCTATGTAACGACGCCATAAAAGGATGTGTTCCTTGAAGGGGTTGTTGTCTCCTAGAATGTGTCGTTCCTCAAAATGAGCCATGTAAAGGCATGCCAGGCTCGGCGCGAATGTGCTTCCCATGCTGGTGCCTTGTATCTGATGGAATAGTTGGGATTTAAAGGCAAAGAAATTTTCTTTCAGAGCAAGGGAAGCACAGTCGCAAATAAATGAAATAGGGGTGATGTAAGGCCAAGGGTTGATGTTTCTGAGGGTGTCCTCTAATACTTCCAAGGTGGCATGCTGTGGTATGTTCGTATAGAGGGCTTCCACGTCCATTGTCACTAGGAAGTCTATTTTATCTGCATCTGGAAAGAGATCAATGAGATTGAGTACCTCTGTGGTGTCCCTCAGGTAGGTGGGGGTCTTACTCACTAAGGGGCGTAGATAGAAATCGCAGAATTTACTTAGTGGTTCCAGAACAGAGTCAATGCCAGAGACAATCGGACGGCCCGGTGGGGGGTTGACCCCCTTGTGTATCTTAGGAAGTGTGTAGAAGTACGGGGTCCGAGGGTCTTCTGTCGTGAGAAAATTAACTTCCTGTTGTGAGATCCAGCCTTCAGTTGATGCCTCTCAGACCATGCTCTTGATCCGGGTCAAAAGGCGCCTGGTGGGATCTTCTGTAATCATTTCATAATATGTGGTGTTAGCCAGTTGGCGGGTGCATTCTCTGTCATAAGTCTCTTGGTCTTGGATGACAATTGCCCCTTCCTTGTCAGCGGGTTTGATTATGATATCCCGATCTTCGGTGATGGTTCGGAGTATGATTCTTTCTTCTTTGGATAGGTTGTCGTACTGCCGTTTTGGATTCAGGGCTCCAATTTCTTTTAGGACCGCTTGTTCGTAGGTGAGGACCTCGTGAGGTGTCATGGCGGTTGTGGGGGTGAATTTTGAGGGTTTCTTCAGGCCAGTCTCAGTGGAAGGGTTGTCCGGTTTTCCTTGAAAGAAAGCCTTCAGTCTGACTTTTCTGAAGAACTGATGAAGTTCTTGATGTAGCCTAAAGGGGTCTTCTTTGGGTGTGGGGACAAATCCCAACCCCTTTTCCAGTAGCGTGGTTTCTTTGTCTGTGAGTGGTCTAGATGAAAGGTTCACCACTAAGGTCTCTGACCTCTCGTCTGGCTCCGTAGCGTCATTGGTTCCTGGTCTTGCCATTGTACCTTCTTGTAGTTTCCTCTTCTTCTGCCTCTTCCTTTGCCCCTCCCTCTGTTGTGAAAAGGTGGGTTCGGGAATTGTTGAAAATGAGTCGGCAGAAGATGATGGTTAGGAGGTATGTGCCACATGGGTGGAGGTCCCATCCATTGTCCTGGATAGCCTGGTGGTTGGAAAGATGGATGAGAGAAATGAGAGGGTGGTGGAGGATTCTGGAACAAGGGAGGGCGTGTTGATTGCGGTGTCCCTCTGGTGTGTTGTGTATATCGTTGCCCTTCATGGCTTGAGTCGCTACCAAATGATCCTGTTCTACTAGATCTGGTACTGCTCCCTTCATCAGAAGTGGTTTCATAGTTTTGAAAGACATAATCTTCTTTCGTATAGGGGTAAACCTTCTCTTTGTTGAACCTTTTCAGGTCTTTTTGGAACTTTGTGATCTTCTGCTTGGTTAGAAAGTCTTTGTGTTCATTCATTTCATCATTTATTTCTGCTAGTCTTGACTTAAATGAAGAGATAGAGACACCTGTTTTTAGGCCATTCTCAGCTATGGTAATTTGAATAAGTAGTTCGTCCGAGAGACGTTTTGCCGTGTTAATTATTAACACGAGCCAGTCTCGTGTGCACTTCCATGCAATTTGAGACCATTCCGTGCGGAATGTTAGGTCTTCAAGGAAGATTCTCGGAGATATGGTAACTAAGAGACCGTTTGGTGCTACATTAGCCCTCAGGTATTCTGTCATCATCAGCCCATGTAGAGCTGTCTTAATTTGTAGTTTCCTTAGAGATAATAGCGATTTCCAGTCGTCTGCTTTACTGCCTGTTGCTGCGCTACCATCTTCTCCTAGTAGTGAGGGTGCCCGCAGTATTTCTGCTACCGTGGCGTCATCAAAACTGAGACCAACGGTATCCATATTGGTATGGAGTTTTTTTATATATATACTGGCTCCCTAGATGGTATGAATGAGAAGAGGTCAGTAGTGTTTGTTTGGAATAGAAAAGAGGAAATAAAGATAACTTGGTCCCACGGCTAACTGCCGTACGTTAAATTATGCTACAAGAAGAGGGGGGGACCGGGAGCGTAATTGGAGATAGGTCCAGTACCCGTGCTCCCTCAGAATCACGTATATATATTGAGAGGGTAACTGTTCCTAAAGAAGTCGTGTGTGCTCTCGAAGTGTAGACAGATCGGGTAGAGTGTGGGGAATTTCTCCTTTTGAATATAGTGCCCTCACACACCCTTTCGAGTGTCTTGCTTCATCATGGGGCGTTGCTCCTCGTGGGGGTGGCGCTGCAGTCCCCCACGGGCCCCGCAAGAGGGCTCTTTGTCGGAGATCTTTTGTTTGGAGACGCCGCAGTTGTGCATGGGGGTGTGTGGGCCTATCTAAAGGGTGGTGAGTGGTGTATTTAAAAATTACTGGATAAAGTATAAGACCTTTATTCGCAACTCTACCTAGTAAAAGTTTAAAATGGTGATCCTGGAGCTCCTCTTGGAAAAGAAATAAAGAGGGCAGATGTGAGGATTACTGCTGCTCTCAGGACGGTGCGTGTGAGTCCTAATAATAAATGGTCAACATGTTTCGCGCTTCAAGGTGGGTCCTTAAGGGATCCCAATGCGCTTCGTCAGGACCAAACTATAAGTGGGTGAGACAATTGTGAATGAAAGGGAACAGGTTTCAAAAAAGGTTCTGTGTTGTAAACCTGTGATACCTTGTTAATAGGTAAATCCAGCGTCCACGCGCTGGTAGGTACTCCTTCTTGTATGGATAACCTTCACCCAACCTAGATCGGGTAGAAATACACAAAGAGAGACACACACATGGATAGGAGCGAGAGAAAACACTGAAAATAAAGTAAATAAAACATAGCATCTGGTAATCATTAAACAAGATCTGTTGTGATTGCAATGTTACCCAGCAAAAGGAGTAAAGTTTAAACCATGCTTCAAATGCTTACATGCAGGTACAAATGACTTGTGTTGGAACAGTATTCAACATCGTGCTCAAGACCGCTATGGTGGGGTGCGAGTAATATTAGACCTATTAACAGTACTCGAGTGCCATCTCTGAGTATCTGACAACCTGTGTGAGAAGACTAGTAGCGGTCATTACGTGATAATAGAGCGCTATTGTTTGTGAGAATCTTTTCCAAGCACGGAGCTACATGATAAAGCCTACCCTGGAATTATAGGGAATGGGCTCCATCAGCAACGCGGAGTAGGCAGAAAGAGAAACTGGATAGAGGAAACAAAAATTATCATGGATGTCGGTAAACTGTCATCAGACAACGAGCGCATGAGCTCACCTCATTGGTTTAAGTGGATACTCACGGGTGCTCTTTCGCCAAGGGTGAAGTAACCTACCCCTCCTCCGGACAGCGCTGGAATGGACAAGGGAAGTTTAGAGAACACGTCTATAAGTATGTTACTTCGTGATTGCTTAGTTCCGGGTAGGGGCGGTCCCGGGACGCCGAAAAATGACATCATGACGTAGCGTCGTGTGTAGTCAGGGTGATTCTGGGCGTCACCGGATCTTATTGGTCGTTAGGTTTCTTGTTAGCCCTGGAAACCATGGGAATTGTTCAGTGCTTGGAGATGACGTAGTGGGACTGAACATTCAGTTGTTATGGTGACCGGGGGTGTGTCTGACAGGGTGGAGTACCAACGTATTCGAAGGGATATACGTTTGCATACGTCGCGGGACATCAATAAAGTTCTCGGCATAGAGAAATGTCGAAATGAATCTAAATTGTGTCTTTTCAAGGGGAGTATGCTATTAAGCCATGCGGACTACATAAAAGAGTGGTGTGGAATTGTCTCGTGTGGACCATGTTTGTGACATAAGGGATCGTAATGGGTTTCTCATCTTTTTCTTTATTGAACAATGCATCGGAGTGTTCAAACCTTGTTTGTGTCATTGAGGATCGTAATTTTCTCATCATATCTACTATTGATCAATATATCAAGGTATTGATCATTATAAGATGTGTTGAATGGTATGAAAGGAAGGTGTCATGTTAGCTCAACCCAGGGAATTTCATCATTCAAGCCCCTAGTGTCACATCCCAATCTGTGGACCCATCGTTGCTCCTGTCTGAACAGAGTGCGTTTTGTCCAGTTAGGATTGGAAACAATGATGGTCCATCTTAGACTGTTCGCTGTGTGTCCTTGTTCTGCGAAATGTGTCAGTAAAAACTCCATACCAATATGGATACCGTTGGTCTCAGTTTTGATGACGCCACGGTAGCAGAAATACTGCGGGCACCCTCACTACTAGGAGAAGATGGTAGCACAGCAACAGGCAGTAAAGCATACGACTGGAAATCGCTATTATCTCTAAGGAAACTACAAATTAAGACAGCTCTACATGGGCTGATGATGACAGAATACCTGAGGGCTAATGTAGCACCAAACGGTCTCTTAGTTACCATATCTCCGAGAATCTTCCTTGAAGACCTAACATTCCGCACGGAATGGTCTCAAATTGCATGGAAGTGCACACGAGACTGGCTCGTGTTAATAATTAACACGGCAAAACGTCTCTCGGACGAACTACTTATTCAAATTACCATAGCTGAGAATGGCCTAAAAACAGGTGTCTCTATCTCTTCATTTAAGTCAAGACTAGCAGAAATAAATGAGGAAATGAATGAACACAAAGACTTTCTAACCAAGCAGAAGATCACAAAGTTCCAAAAAGACCTGAAAAGGTTCAACAAAGAGAAGGTTTACCCCTATACGAAAGAAGATTATGTCTTTCAAAACTATGAAACCACTTCTGATGAAGGGAGCAGTACCAGATCTAGTAGAACAGGATCATTTGGTAGCGACTCAAGCCATGAAGGGCAACGATATACACAACACACCAGAGGGACACCGCAATCAACACGCCCTCCCTTGTTCCAGAATCCTCCACCACCCTCTCATTTCTCTCATCCATCTTTCCAACCACCAGGCTATCCAGGACAATGGATGGGACCTCCACCCATGTGGCACATACCTCCTAACCATCATCTTCTGCCGACTCATTTTCAACAATTCCCGAACCCACCTTTTCACAACAGAGGGAGGGGCAAAGGAAGAGGCAGAAGAAGAGGAAACTACAAGAAGGTACAATGGCAAGACCAGGAACCAATGACGCTACGGAGCCAGACGAGAGGTCAGAGACCTTAGTGGTGAACCTTTCATCTAGACCACTCACAGACAAAGAAACCACGCTACTGGAAAAGGGGTTGGGATTTGTCCCCACACCCAAAGAAGACCCCTTTAGGCTACATCAAGAACTTCATCAGTTCTTCAGAAAAGTCAGACTGAAGGCTTTCTTTCAAGGAAAACCGGACAACCCTTCCACTGAGACTGGCCTGAAGAAACCCTCAAAATTCACCCCCACAACCGCCATGACACCTCACGAGGTCCTCACCTACGAACAAGCGGTCCTAAAAGAAATTGGAGCCCTGAATCCAAAACGGCAGTACGACAACCTATCCAAAGAAGAAAGAATCATACTCCGAACCATCACCGAAGATCGGGATATCATAATCAAACCCGCTGACAAGGGAGGGGCAATTGTCATCCAAGACCAAGAGACTTATGACAGAGAATGCACCCGCCAACTGGCTAACACCACATATTATGAAATGATTACAGAAGATCCCACCAGGCGCCTTTTGACCCGGATCAAGAGCATGGTCTGTGAGGCATCAACTGAAGGCTGGATCTCACAACAGGAAGCCAATTTTCTCACGACAGAAGACCCTCGGACCCCGTACTTCTACACACTTCCTAAGATACACAAGGGGGTCAACCCCCCACCGGGCTGTCCGATTGTCTCTGGCATTGACTCTGTTCTGGAACCACTAAGTAAATTCTGCGATTTCTATCTACGCCCCTTAGTGAGTAAGACCCCCACCTACCTGAGGGACACCACAGAGGTCCTCAATCTCATTGATCTCTTTCCAGATGCAGATAAAATAGACTTCCTAGTGACAATGGACGTGGAAGCCCTCTATACGAACATACCACAGGATGCCACCTTGGAAGTATTAGAGGACACCCTCAGAAACATCAACCCTTGGCCTTACATCACCCCTATTCCATTTATTTGCGACTGTGCTTCCCTTGCTCTGAAAGAAAATTTCTTTGCCTTTAAATCCCAACTATTCCATCAGATACAAGGCACCAGCATGGGAAGCACATTCGCGCCGAGCCTGGCATGCCTTTACATGGCTCATTTTGAGGAACGACATATTCTAGGAGACAACAACCCCTTCAAGGAACACATCCTTTTATGGCGTCGTTACATAGACGATGTCATTTTATTTTGGCAAGGGAATGAAGAACAGTGCATGGAATTCTGCAATTGGGTTAACACTCTCAACCCTTATTTGAAATTTACAAGCACGAGATCACGCCAAAAAATTCCCTTTCTGGATCTCCTTATCTCGTTGGAGAATGGTTGCCTTCATACAACCAACTACAAGAAGCCGACAGACAGGAACAATCTCCTGATCTATGACAGCCACCACCCAAGAGCACTCAGAAATAACCTCCCAGTTGGCCAATTCCTACGCCTTCGGAGGAATTGTGACACCAAAAAGGAATTTGAGATACAGTCTGATCTTCTCAGTAACAATCTGGCTAAACGACATTACCCAAAAAACATCATCCGTCAAGCTCATAAGAGAGCCAGAAACAGCCCCAGGGAATCTCTGCTTGAAATAAAAGAAAAACCTATATTGGACACTATGACTTGTGTCACTACTTTCACTCCAAGCTCCAACAATGTACGAAAGGCCATCAAAAAACATTGGTCTATACTGAATTCAGGATCTTTTGACCCTGGCCCACCACCTTTGTTCGCATTCAGACGAACGCAGAATTTGAGAGACCACCTGGTACACACTAGGCCAAGACCACAAACTACACATCAATCGACACTTTGGTCTTTACCACCAGTAGTAGGCCATTACCCGTGTGGCTCTTGCTCCACATGTGCTGAGACCATGATTTCAAAAGAAATCGACTTGGGCCTGGCGACACCTTGGCGCCAAACTAGACACACGAATTGCAACACGACCAACTGTGTCTATACCATCACCTGCCCATGCAACATGAGATATGTGGGAATGACCACAAGAGCAGCTAAGATTCGTATAGGGGAGCACAAAAGTACCATAAGACGAGGGAAAACAAACACGAAATTACTGACACATTTCGCAGAACAAGGACACACAGCGAACAGTCTAAGATGGACCATCATTGTTTCCAATCCTAACTGGACAAAACGCACTCTGTTCAGACAGGAGCAACGATGGGTCCACAGATTGGGATGTGACACTAGGGGCTTGAATGATGAAATTCCCTGGGTTGAGCTAACATGACACCTTCCTTTCATACCATTCAACACATCTTATAATGATCAATACCTTGATATATTGATCAATAGTAGATATGATGAGAAAATTACGATCCTCAATGACACAAACAAGGTTTGAACACTCCGATGCATTGTTCAATAAAGAAAAAGATGAGAAACCCATTACGATCCCTTATGTCACAAACATGGTCCACACGAGACAATTCCACACCACTCTTTTATGTAGTCCGCATGGCTTAATAGCATACTCCCCTTGAAAAGACACAATTTAGATTCATTTCGACATTTCTCTATGCCGAGAACTTTATTGATGTCCCGCGACGTATGCAAACGTATATCCCTTCGAATACGTTGGTACTCCACCCTGTCAGACACACCCCCGGTCACCATAACAACTGAATGTTCAGTCCCACTACGTCATCTCCAAGCACTGAACAATTCCCATGGTTTCCAGGGCTAACAAGAAACCTAACGACCAATAAGATCCGGTGACGCCCAGAATCACCCTGACTACACACGACGCTACGTCATGATGTCATTTTTCGGCGTCCCGGGACCGCCCCTACCCGGAACTAAGCAATCACGAAGTAACATACTTATAGACGTGTTCTCTGAACTTCCCTTGTCCATTCCAGCGCTGTCCGGAGGAGGGGTAGGTTACTTCACCCTTGGCGAAAGAGCACCCGTGAGTATCCACTTAAACCAATGAGGTGAGCTCATGCGCTCGTTGTCTGATGACAGTTTACCGACATCCATGATAATTTTTGTTTCCTCTATCCAGTTTCTCTTTCTGCCTACTCCGCGTTGCTGATGGAGCCCATTCCCTATAATTCCAGGGTAGGCTTTATCATGTAGCTCCGTGCTTGGAAAAGATTCTCACAAACAATAGCGCTCTATTATCACGTAATGACCGCTACTAGTCTTCTCACACAGGTTGTCAGATACTCAGAGATGGCACTCGAGTACTGTTAATAGGTCTAATATTACTCGCACCCCACCATAGCGGTCTTGAGCACGATGTTGAATACTGTTCCAACACAAGTCATTTGTACCTGCATGTAAGCATTTGAAGCATGGTTTAAACTTTACTCCTTTTGCTGGGTAACATTGCAATAACAACAGATCTTGTTTAATGATTACCAGATGCTATGTTTTATTTACTTTATTTTCAGTGTTTTCTCTCGCCCCTATCCATGTGTGTGTCTCTCTTTGTGTATTTCTACCCGATCTAGGTTGGGTAAAGGTTATCCATACAAGAAGGAGTACCTACCAGCGCGTGGACGCTGGATTTACCTATTAACAAGGTATCACAGGTTTACAACACAGAACCTTTTTTGAAACCTGTTCCCTTTCATTCACAATTGTCTCACCCACTTATAGTTTGGTCCTGACGAAGCGCATTGGGATCCCTTAAGGACCCACCTTGAAGCGCGAAACATGTTGACCATTTATTATTAGGACTCACACGCACCGTCCTGAGAGCAGCAGTAATCCTCACATCTGCCCTCTTTATTTCTTTTCCAAGAGGAGCTCCAGGATCACCATTTTAAACTTTTACTAGGTAGAGTTGCGAATAAAGGTCTTATACTTTATCCAGTAATTTTTAAATACACCACTCACCACCCTTTAGATAGGCCCACACACCCCCATGCACAACTGCGGCGTCTCCAAACAAAAGATCTCCGACAAAGAGCCCTCTTGCGGGGCCCGTGGGGGACTGCAGCGCCACCCCCACGAGGAGCAACGCCCCATGATGAAGCAAGACACTCGAAAGGGTGTGTGAGGGCACTATATTCAAAAGGAGAAATTCCCCACACTCTACCCGATCTGTCTACACTTCGAGAGCACACACGACTTCTTTAGGAACAGTTACCCTCTCAATATATATACGTGATTCTGAGGGAGCACGGGTACTGGACCTATCTCCAATTACGCTCCCGGTCCCCCCCTCTTCTTGTAGCATAACTAAAAATTAGCTCACCATGCCCACTCATGCGCACTTGTGCTGCAGTGCTGCCTGGTCTGACAATGCATGTCAGTCAACATGACGCCGGACCGCCCACGGTCCGACGTCATGCTGACTGACATGCATTGTCAGTTCTCCCCACCCTCGGCATCTCTGAACTTAAGTAAACTAAGTTCAGAGACACTGAGGGAGCTGCGGGCGCGGGCGGGTGCGCGGGGGGGCAACGCCCCAATGGACGCACCGCGCCTGTTTGGTGCAATCATTCCACCTGTAGGCATCATATTAAATGGTGAAAAGATTAGAAAGCTGTCAACTGTTGTCGAAAAAATGGCAACAAGTACTTCTGGAGCTTTGCTAGTAGTGAACACAGAGCTAATTGCTAGATGCTCAATGGTTTTACAAGACCGTCTTGCTTTAGACATATTGCTCGCAGAGAAAGGGGACGTTTGCAAAATTCTTACATTAACATGTTGCTGCTCCTATATACCTGATGAAAGTATGGCAAAAGAAGGTTTTGAAAAGAACATTTGTGATTTGGAACCTGAGTTGCCAAATTGGAAACACCTAGGGTCTTTGAACACTTTGAAATGGAGTTCATTTAATTGGAAATTGGTTTACAACAGCAGGAGGAGGTATGAAAGCTGTTTTTATGCCACTAATGATTATAGGGCTTTGTCTACTATTTCTTTATGCTTCATTTACGAGCTGTAGATATATTTTGTGCAAAAGAAGAGAAAAATAATTAAACAAGAAATTTGACAAACAAATGGGACTAAATCATCTCACAAATGAGGATTAAATGAAATCATTGAAATTTCGGGGTCAGAAAAGAAAGAGTCAAGACTCAACAGATGATGAAAGTGCTCTCTGAATAAACTCACATGTGAAATTACATTAGTGTGATGGTTAAGATAACCATCAGACGGGGGAATTGAAAAGGTCAAAACTTCAAATTAAACATTTATTAATAAACCTGATAGTTTGCCCGAAACATTAACGTGAAACATATTGTAGAAATTGCATACCAAGCAGTTAGCTTTCCCTTTAACATATATACATTTTAGAAATTGCAAGACCATGCACAAATGTATTTGATAGCTTGACCTTATTGTGACTGTAGCTGTAACTATAACTGTAGAATGTTCAGATTTTTTATTAAATTATGGGCCATATTATCAAGGAACGGCAATAACATTATCGCTGCTTTAGCGGCAGGAAACTGCAGCTAAAGCAGCGATAATGGGCGTGATAATATGCCCTTGTGAATTACCATAGAAGCTTAGGTTCACACCAGAACATGGGCTTCTATGGGAATTCACAAGGGCATATTATCAAGCCCATTATCGCCGCTTTAGCGGCAGTTTCCTGCCGCTAAAGCGGCGATAATGTTATCGCCGTTCCTTGATAATATGGCCCTATCCTTTTTAAGCAAGACGTTCTCATTTGTACTAAGCTTGAACTTCCTATCTTCTGTTCATATAATGATGAATAGAAAATGGTATAATTTAACAATTACTCTCACCTACATAAAATACAATAAGCATTATCTAACTAGAAATCTGTAAGTAAATGTTTCTGTCTTTATTATAGGTCATTGTTACGCATTGAAATATTGAATAAATGGTAGAATAGATTTTGCAGCAAGCTTCCCTAGGAACCAAGGTTAACGCTTCCAAATGCACAAATGTTTAGTAATGTCTGTTACATATTTGAGAGTAGTCTGTTGACTTCATGTGTTTTCCATGGGAAAGTAAGAATGAAGTCTGCTAACTATTGAAAGATGTCTTTTCATTGGATGGATGTGATCTAACCTGCAGCATTATATTTACAAGTGTTTTTGTCTTTTATATTAGAGCCTGTTTTTAGCTAGTTAGGCTGATGAGAAGATGAGATGCTGGTGTTGAGACTAATGCTTTTTGGAGGTATGCTGTGGGCTACAGCTGTAGAGACTTTGATGATGGCTACTGCTGATGGCTGTTACTGAGATCTGTTTTCCACAAAAAGCTGCTCCTAGTGTGATAACTCAAACGAGTTACAAGAACGTCGTGAGTGTGGGCATCTCACAAAAAGTTACGGATTGGTCTCACACACCACCTGGTGTCATGCTTCATCATTGACCAGTCCTCACCCTCTAAAACCTTCGTTTGATAGAGGGCGGGCATACACTTGACGACAAGGATGCACTTCTAAATGACTAAGTGGGGGCCCGTGAGATTGTGAGTGAGGTTAAAAATCATTATAGTAATCAGAAGTGTATTTTAATGTGACTGAAAACGATATGATATTAAAATGTATGTGACGGTGATTGGGGTAATTAGTGTCCCCTAACCGTCTTGTGAATGGTCGACATGTTTCTGCCAAAGTGGCCCAGTTGGGTCCATGGCATTCATCAGGACCTAGTAATATATGTGGGCTCCGTTCTTACCAAACGTTGGTAAGGTGTTGTCACTGTGTGGGTGTGGCGAGGGCCACACTTCACTTCCTAGAATGCTTCCAATGATGAAGCCTATAAAACAAGAAACATTTGAGAGATGAAGGTTAGTTGAGACTCGTTGGGTCAAATATACCTGTAAAGGAAAAAGAGGGAAAGCAATGCATACATTGATTTCTAAGAGTGAAAAAAGTGTACGTGACTTTGTGACACTCTATTTGTGTACACATGTGTGAGACTTCAAGGCTGGAGGCAGACAATGCTGCCGCCAATCTTACCCTAATTAAATAGACAACTTGTCCCATGGGGGAAGGGAGCAGAGGGAATCCAATGATCGTCACCTCTGTAAGAGAGAAACATAGAACCAAGAACTTCATCAAACGTACAGAAGGAGAGGATTTGCTACACAAACTGAGTGGTAAGTCATCCCAACGAAAAACCTTGTTGGGCAAATGTAAATGAAAAACATAGAAGCAAGCAGCCATTAGTACTGAACAGCCATTTGGACTTAGATACATACACACGCACACACACTGGTCTCTCGGTACATCCATACTCTTACTGTGACACATGTTGGAATGCTCCTGTGTCCTATGCGTCCGCTCGATCCTCCCGAATGTGTGAAATGGAGGGAACGGGCGCCGTCTTTTAAAATGAAGTCCGATCGTGTTAATCGGTAGAGTGAACGCTAAATATTTGCAGGTGCGCGTTTCCCGGTGTCACAAGAGCACCGAGCCTGAATTAAAGATGTCAGATATGGGCGTGAATGGGAAAAGGAACCTCATACGTAGCGAAGTCGGAGGCATCCTAAACACCTTCTGCGATTGGAAGAGGTGCTGAGGGGGCGGAGGCCCGTGAACGAGAAACAGCACTGTGAGGGGCGTGTAACCCGATGACTGAAAGAACCCATGCCTGGTTGTAGGACTACGTGAGACCAGGTGCCCTGTAGGTTGAGAGGCTAGGGGCGTTCTAAAGAGAAACGTGATTGGGTAATGTGCTAAGGGCGGGGTTACGCGTGTTTTGGCCAGCGTAATTGTAGAGGGCTATCGCTATTTTCGAAAGGGGATATGATTTTGGTATATGCCCTCTTGATAGTGTTATTGTAAATTAACATCACACACCTCTGAACATCTGCCCCAACTGACACACCTTCAATATACTATATATATGTTCAGTTGGAGGTTTACAATTATGCTGGGTTACACGCCCCTCACAGCGCTGTTTCTCGTTCACGGGCCTCCGCCCCCTCAGCACCTCTTCCAATCGCAGAAGGTGTTTAGCATGCCTCCGACTTCGCTACGTATGAGGTTCCTTTTCCCATTCACGCCCATATCTGACATCTTTAATTCAGGCTCGGTGCTTTTGTGACACCGGGAAACGCGCACCTGCAAATATTTAGCGTTCACTCTACCGATTAACACGATCGGACTTCATTTTAAAAGACGGCGCCCGCTCCCTCCATTTCTCACATTCGGGAGGATCGAGCGGACGCATAGGACACAGGAGCATTCCAACACGTGTCACAGTAAGAGTATGGATATACCGAGAGACCAGTGTGTGTGCGTGTGTATGTATCTAAGTCCAAATGGCTGTTCAGTACTAATGGCTGCTTGCTCCTATGTTTTTCATTTACATTTGCCCAACAAGGTTTTTCGTTGGGATGACTTACCACTCAGTTTGTGTAGCAAATCCTCTCCTTCTGTACGTTTGATGAAGTTCTTGGTTCTATGTTTCTCTCTTACAGAGGTGACGATCATTGGATTCCCTCCGCTCCCTCCCCCCATGGGACAAGTTGTCTATTTAATTAGGGTAAGATTGGCGGCAGCATTGTCTGCCTCCAGCCTTGAAGTCTCACACATGTGTACACAAATAGAGTGTCACAAAGTCACGTACACTTTTTTCACTCTTAGAAATCAATGTATGCATTGTTTTCCCTCTTTTTCCTTTACAGGTATATTTGACCCAACGAGTCTCAACTAACCTTCATCTCTCAAATGTTTCTTGTTTTATAGGCTTCATCATTGGAAGCATTCTAGGAAGTGAAGTGTGGCCCTCGCCACACCCACACAGTGGTAACACCTTACCAACGTTTGGTAAGAACGGAGCCCACATATATTACTAGGTCCTGATGAATGCCATGGACCCAACTGGGCCACTTTGGCAGAAACATGTCGACCATTCACAAGACGGTTAGGGGACACTAATTACACCAATCACCGTCACATACATTTTAATATCATACAGTTTTCAGTCACATTAAAATACACTTCTGATTACTATAATGATTTTTAACCTCACTCACAATCTCACGGGCCCCCACTTAGTCATTTAGAAGTGCATCCTTGTCGTCAAGTGTATGCCCGCCCTCTATCAAACGAAGGTTTTAGAGGGCGAGGACTGGTCAATGATGAAGCATGACACCAGGTGGTGTGTGAGACCTGTCCGTAACTTTTTGTGAAATGCCCACACTCACGACGTTCTTGTAACTCGTTTGGGTTATCACACTAGGAGCAGCTTTTTGTGGAAAACATTTATAGTGGAGGCTGCTAGCTCCTAGAACCCCATGCCTCTTGTTCCCCCCTCCACATATGTAGTGGAGTCCTTTTGTGATTTATGTTACTGAGATCTGTCACTTTGGAGGTGATGCTCCTAGACTCTCAACCTTCCTGTTCCTAGCTTTTGTTTGTATGGATGCTACTGCAACTGTGCGTTGATACACCTTTGGATGTTGAGACTCGACTGAGTTTAATGAATAACTTTTTATGAGGAGTTCAACTACTAATTCTTATGCTCCATTGATCTCACTTTTTTTTCAAAGTCTTTATGGGTTCTAATAACCTTTGATTCTGATCTTTTATTTAGAATAGGGACTAATTCCATTACGTTCTTTTTGCATTATTGCTGAATCTAACCATATGTTCATGATGAATTTCTGTAAACTGATTTTATCTGACTTACTAATTCAATAAATAGAAAAAAGATATTTACTAATCTCTTTAGGAGAATAAAGGTTTTCGAAACCAATCCTAAACTCTTGTTATTGACAGAGCTTAAGTACTGATTAAATTGATGTTGGACTGATAATGATTTGATTAAACTTCCTTTCAAAAATACGGTGGCAAAGATCTGTCACCAGAAGAAGAATATGGGGCGGAGTTGGAGCCCATTCTTATAAGTTACAGGTTGAACCAATTCTGATCATTAAAATGTGGACTCTTTCCGAACTATCAACATATTCAGCTGAATTTGTCCTCTCTGGCATTCAGAGAGCACACCAGGGAAATGCCCTGATGTTCCAGCCATGTCCAGAGATGCATGGCCTTTTGACAAAGGGTTCATGACCCCACCCACTCTGTTTGTGGCAGTACCACATAACTGTATTGTTGTTTGTGAATGCCTGCACTAGCCGAGATGGAGGGTAGGAAGGCATTTAGTGCCAGTCGGATCGCCAAGAACTCCAACAGTATGATGTAAAGTCCTGATTCTTTCAGAGACCAGAGGCCTCTGATCTTCACCCTTCCAGATGGCTGCCCAATCCCAGGACTGATGCATCTGTCACTAGTGTCAGATCTGGTTGGGGAAAGAAGAGAGGTCTGCTGCTGACCAAATTGTGGTTCCTTAACCACCACTAAAGATATTTAGCTGTGCCTTTCGAGATCTGGACCATGTTAGAGAGATTCCCCTGATGCTGGTCCCACTGGAAATTCAGGAACCACTCCAGAGCCTGCATATGCCAGCGGGCATGTGTCACAAGCAGGATGCAGGAGGCCATAAGGCCCAGAGCCTTCAAGTAGGTGGTAACCAAATTGCAAACGGGAAGAGGTCCCCAAGGGACCCTTTCCCCTTTGTGAATGTTCGTAAGAAGGTTTTTAAGAGCAGGTAGTGGTTCCATGAAAACTTGTAATTTTTCTTTTTTAAATGCAACCCATTTTACTTTAAGGAAACTGGGCTGCATTTAAAAAACAAATTATTGCTTTTTTTAAAGCAATCACAAACATGATAGTCTGCTGAACTCAGCAGGCCACCATCCCTGTGATTTGAGCGATTCCTAATGGGTCGCAAATTGCGCACTACTTCATTAATATTCATGAGGTAGGTCTTGTGCAGGGCACTAGAAATCGCTAAATGAAACCCTATGAGTTTCATACATTGGGGGGAGGAAGACGAGGACTCTGATGATGCAGTCGGTGCAGTCGTGGTACCGGCTCCCCTGCCAGTCACACACGCTTAGTAATTAATAGAACTCTCCTGCTAACCACCACACATACCGACTCTTCCTGGCTAGGCGCTATGGGGGGGGACACTGGGGGGGGGAGGACCGAGGGAGGGATTGCAAGTCCAAACTTAATGGAAGAAGAATGCGAGATCCATGAGAATCTTGGGGGTGAGGGGGGTTAACTTTAAAAGCAGGCAGCGGATTTCCCCACTAGACGACCGTACTTGTAAGAAATGTAAAGATGTAACATATGGCTAAGTGGCGCCGCCCGGCCTCCGGGATGTGGGCAGTACGGCTGTGTGTACCGCACGGATGTATGACTGAGGGGGGCGAGAAATCTGCGTTAATGGCATTTATCCTGAGTGTTATACAGTATATTGGGACCTGCAATAAAAATGGTTTGACAAAAAAAAAAAAAAATGAGTTTCATACATCAGGAATAGTAATTACCTAATTGTGATTTGCAGACATTCGCAGTTAGGTAATCGCTATTCCTAATATTGATACATCCAGCCCTTTATGTCTAGAGATTGAGGTAAAAGGAAGTGTGCATCCACGAAAAGAAGGTCATTTGACAGACCTGTAAAAGAAAGGAGGATTAGTGGGCGTGGGGAAAGAGGAGGGCCATGGTGTACTGTGACAGAAACCAAAGAGCCCAAATGAATTGAATGATGAAAGATCTCTTGCAGTCTTAATCCTACTTACACTTTCATGAACAACAACAATCACTCGATAGTTTTGGTTCCATTGTATTTAGTAATCTATGGTCCATTTTAATGTATTAGATAGTGTAGATTAAGAAAGTTGATGTATCTATAATAGCCAGAGCTCATAATTTTGGAACTGGGAAACCAGGTTCCAGTCCTGCCTTCAGCGCAACATCCTGTGATTCTGGGCAAATTACTCAATCTCTTTGCCTAAAACGAAGACACATGTTCAGATATGATTTGGTGCTCCTATTGAGTATTATAATGCCCTTAGTCTAAGTTAGCACAATATAAAACTGAAAAAATATTTTACAAATGTTTGGTGCACTTTTACTTATAGAATAATTGTTTACTTAACCATGGTATTAGTATTTACATGGCCCCGCAGCTCACCTTTTAAGTCCTAAAATCCGATTGGCCGCACTCTGCTAGTCCTACCAGCGTGTTACCCCAAAGAATAGTGGTCCATGAAGTAGCGTCGGCGGGTACGCCTATGCCAAAAGTTTAAAATGAAAATAAGTGTCGCGTTAGCCATCCCTGGACACGTGTTTCGAGGTAGTTGCCTCTCGTCAGCAGGGAGTAGGTATGTGTGTAGGGTTGCTGCGTAGGCTGCCAAAAAATATTCTCAGGTAAAGTGCCACTCAAGGCGTGCAGGTGCGTAGCCATGGGCTCGTCAGCCCCACCGGCTCAAGGGAGCCTGAATGTAAACAAAAATCCGATTGGCCGCACTCTGCTAGTCCTACCAGCGTGTTACCCCAAAGAATAGTGGTCCATGAAGTAGCGTCGGCGGGTACGCCTATGCCAAAAGTTTAAAATGAAAATAAGTGTCGCGTTAGCCATCCCTGGACACGTGTTTCGAGGTAGTTGCCTCTCGTCAGCAGGGAGTAGGTATGTGTGTAGGGTTGCTGCGTAGGCTGCCAAAAAATATTCTCAGGTAAAGTGCCACTCAAGGCGTGCAGGTGCGTAGCCATGGGCTCGTCAGCCCCACCGGCTCAAGGGAGCCTGAATGTAAACAAAAATCCGATTGGCCGCACTCTGCTAGTCCTACCAGCGTGTTACCCCAAAGAATAGTGGTCCATGAAGTAGCGTCGGCGGGTACGCCTATGCCAAAAGTTTAAAATGAAAATAAGTGTCGCGTTAGCCATCCCTGGACACGTGTTTCGAGGTAGTTGCCTCTCGTCAGCAGGGAGTAGGTATGTGTGTAGGGTTGCTGCGTAGGCTGCCAAAAAATATTCTCAGGTAAAGTGCCACTCAAGGCGTGCAGGTGCGTAGCCATGGGCTCGTCAGCCCCACCGGCTCAAGGGAGCCTGAATGTAAACAAAAATCCGATTGGCCGCACTCTGCTAGTCCTACCAGCGTGTTACCCCAAAGAATAGTGGTCCATGAAGTAGCGTCGGCGGGTACGCCTATGCCAAAAGTTTAAAATGAAAATAAGTGTCGCGTTAGCCATCCCTGGACACGTGTTTCGAGGTAGTTGCCTCTCGTCAGCAGGGAGTAGGTATGTGTGTAGGGTTGCTGCGTAGGCTGCCAAAAAATATTCTCAGGTAAAGTGCCACTCAAGGCGTGCAGGTGCGTAGCCATGGGCTCGTCAGCCCCACCGGCTCAAGGGAGCCTGAATGTAAACAAAAATCCGATTGGCCGCACTCTGCTAGTCCTACCAGCGTGTTACCCCAAAGAATAGTGGTCCATGAAGTAGCGTCGGCGGGTACGCCTATGCCAAAAGTTTAAAATGAAAATAAGTGTCGCGTTAGCCATCCCTGGACACGTGTTTCGAGGTAGTTGCCTCTCGTCAGCAGGGAGTAGGTATGTGTGTAGGGTTGCTGCGTAGGCTGCCAAAAAATATTCTCAGGTAAAGTGCCACTCAAGGCGTGCAGGTGCGTAGCCATGGGCTCGTCAGCCCCACCGGCTCAAGGGAGCCTGAATGTAAACAAAAATCCGATTGGCCGCACTCTGCTAGTCCTACCAGCGTGTTACCCCAAAGAATAGTGGTCCATGAAGTAGCGTCGGCGGGTACGCCTATGCCAAAAGTTTAAAATGAAAATAAGTGTCGCGTTAGCCATCCCTGGACACGTGTTTCGAGGTAGTTGCCTCTCGTCAGCAGGGAGTAGGTATGTGTGTAGGGTTGCTGCGTAGGCTGCCAAAAAATATTCTCAGGTAAAGTGCCACTCAAGGCGTGCAGGTGCGTAGCCATGGGCTCGTCAGCCCCACCGGCTCAAGGGAGCCTGAATGTAAACAAAAATCCGATTGGCCGCACTCTGCTAGTCCTACCAGCGTGTTACCCCAAAGAATAGTGGTCCATGAAGTAGCGTCGGCGGGTACGCCTATGCCAAAAGTTTAAAATGAAAATAAGTGTCGCGTTAGCCATCCCTGGACACGTGTTTCGAGGTAGTTGCCTCTCGTCAGCAGGGAGTAGGTATGTGTGTAGGGTTGCTGCGTCGGCTGCCAAAAAATATTCTCAGGTAAAGTGCCACTCAAGGCGTGCAGGTGCGTAGCCATGGGCTCGTCAGCCCCACCGGCTCAAGGGAGCCTGAATGTAAACAAAAATCCGATTGGCCGCACTCTGCTAGTCCTACCAGCGTGTTACCCCAAAGAATAGTGGTCCATGAAGTAGCGTCGGCGGGTACGCCTATGCCAAAAGTTTAAAATGAAAATAAGTGTCGCGTTAGCCATCCCTGGACACGTGTTTCGAGGTAGTTGCCTCTCGTCAGCAGGGAGTAGGTATGTGTGTAGGGTTGCTGCGTAGGCTGCCAAAAAATATTCTCAGGTAAAGTGCCACTCAAGGCGTGCAGGTGCGTAGCCATGGGCTCGTCAGCCCCACCGGCTCAAGGGAGCCTGAATGTAAACAAAAATCCGATTGGCCGCACTCTGCTAGTCCTACCAGCGTGTTACCCCAAAGAATAGTGGTCCATGAAGTAGCGTCGGCGGGTACGCCTATGCCAAAAGTTTAAAATGAAAATAAGTGTCGCGTTAGCCATCCCTGGACACGTGTTTCGAGGTAGTTGCCTCTCGTCAGCAGGGAGTAGGTATGTGTGTAGGGTTGCTGCGTAGGCTGCCAAAAAATATTCTCAGGTAAAGTGCCACTCAAGGCGTGCAGGTGCGTAGCCATGGGCTCGTCAGCCCCACCGGCTCAAGGGAGCCTGAATGTAAACAAAAATCCAATTGGCCGCACTCTGCTAGTCCTACCAGCGTGTTACCCCAAAGAATAGTGGTCCATGAAGTAGCGTCGGCGGGTACGCCTATGCCAAAAGTTTAAAATGAAAATAAGTGTCGCGTTAGCCATCCCTGGACACGTGTTTCGAGGTAGTTGCCTCTCGTCAGCAGGGAGTAGGTATGTGTGTAGGGTTGCTGCGTAGGCTGCCAAAAAATATTCTCAGGTAAAGTGCCACTCAAGGCGTGCAGGTGCGTAGCCATGGGCTCGTCAGCCCCACCGGCTCAAGGGAGCCTGAATGTAAACAAAAATCCGATTGGCCGCACTCTGCTAGTCCTACCAGCGTGTTACCCCAAAGAATAGTGGTCCATGAAGTAGCGTCGGCGGGTACGCCTATGCCAAAAGTTTAAAATGAAAATAAGTGTCGCGTTAGCCATCCCTGGACACGTGTTTCGAGGTAGTTGCCTCTCGTCAGCAGGGAGTAGGTATGTGTGTAGGGTTGCTGCGTAGGCTGCCAAAAAATATTCTCAGGTAAAGTGCCACTCAAGGCGTGCAGGTGCGTAGCCATGGGCTCGTCAGCCCCACCGGCTCAAGGGAGCCTGAATGTAAACAAAAATCCGATTGGCCGCACTCTGCTAGTCCTACCAGCGTGTTACCCCAAAGAATAGTGGTCCATGAAGTAGCGTCGGCGGGTACGCCTATGCCAAAAGTTTAAAATGAAAATAAGTGTCGCGTTAGCCATCCCTGGACACGTGTTTCGAGGTAGTTGCCTCTCGTCAGCAGGGAGTAGGTATGTGTGTAGGGTTGCTGCGTAGGCTGCCAAAAAATATTCTCAGGTAAAGTGCCACTCAAGGCGTGCAGGTGCGTAGCCATGGGCTCGTCAGCCCCACCGGCTCAAGGGAGCCTGAATGTAAACAAAAATCCAATTGGCCGCACTCTGCTAGTCCTACCAGCGTGTTACCCCAAAGAATAGTGGTCCATGAAGTAGCGTCGGCGGGTACGCCTATGCCAAAAGTTTAAAATGAAAATAAGTGTCGCGTTAGCCATCCCTGGACACGTGTTTCGAGGTAGTTGCCTCTCGTCAGCAGGGAGTAGGTATGTGTGTAGGGTTGCTGCGTAGGCTGCCAAAAAATATTCTCAGGTAAAGTGCCACTCAAGGCGTGCAGGTGCGTAGCCATGGGCTCGTCAGCCCCACCGGCTCAAGGGAGCCTGAATGTAAACAAAAATCCGATTGGCCGCACTCTGCTAGTCCTACCAGCGTGTTACCCCAAAGAATAGTGGTCCATGAAGTAGCGTCGGCGGGTACGCCTATGCCAAAAGTTTAAAATGAAAATAAGTGTCGCGTTAGCCATCCCTGGACACGTGTTTCGAGGTAGTTGCCTCTCGTCAGCAGGGAGTAGGTATGTGTGTAGGGTTGCTGCGTAGGCTGCCAAAAAATATTCTCAGGTAAAGTGCCACTCAAGGCGTGCAGGTGCGTAGCCATGGGCTCGTCAGCCCCACCGGCTCAAGGGAGCCTGAATGTAAACAAAAATCCGATTGGCCGCACTCTGCTAGTCCTACCAGCGTGTTACCCCAAAGAATAGTGGTCCATGAAGTAGCGTCGGCGGGTACGCCTATGCCAAAAGTTTAAAATGAAAATAAGTGTCGCGTTAGCCATCCCTGGACACGTGTTTCGAGGTAGTTGCCTCTCGTCAGCAGGGAGTAGGTATGTGTGTAGGGTTGCTGCGTAGGCTGCCAAAAAATATTCTCAGGTAAAGTGCCACTCAAGGCGTGCAGGTGCGTAGCCATGGGCTCGTCAGCCCCACCGGCTCAAGGGAGCCTGAATGTAAACAAAAATCCGATTGGCCGCACTCTGCTAGTCCTACCAGCGTGTTACCCCAAAGAATAGTGGTCCATGAAGTAGCGTCGGCGGGTACGCCTATGCCAAAAGTTTAAAATGAAAATAAGTGTCGCGTTAGCCATCCCTGGACACGTGTTTCGAGGTAGTTGCCTCTCGTCAGCAGGGAGTAGGTATGTGTGTAGGGTTGCTGCGTAGGCTGCCAAAAAATATTCTCAGGTAAAGTGCCACTCAAGGCGTGCAGGTGCGTAGCCATGGGCTCGTCAGCCCCACCGGCTCAAGGGAGCCTGAATGTAAACAAAAATCCGATTGGCCGCACTCTGCTAGTCCTACCAGCGTGTTACCCCAAAGAATAGTGGTCCATGAAGTAGCGTCGGCGGGTACCCCTATGCCAAAAGTTTAAAATGAAAATAAGTGTCGCGTTAGCCATCCCTGGACACGTGTTTCGAGGTAGTTGCCTCTCGTCAGCAGGGAGTAGGTATGTGTGTAGGGTTGCTGCGTAGGCTGCCAAAAAATATTCTCAGGTAAAGTGCCACTCAAGGCGTGCAGGTGCGTAGCCATGGGCTCGTCAGCCCCACCGGCTCAAGGGAGCCTGAATGTAAACAAAAATCCGATTGGCCGCACTCTGCTAGTCCTACCAGCGTGTTACCCCAAAGAATAGTGGTCCATGAAGTAGCGTCGGCGGGTACGCCTATGCCAAAAGTTTAAAATGAAAATAAGTGTCGCGTTAGCCATCCCTGGACACGTGTTTCGAGGTAGTTGCCTCTCATCAGCAGGGAGTAGGTATGTGTGTAGGGTTGCTGCGTAGGCTGCCAAAAAATATTCTCAGGTAAAGTGCCACTCAAGGCGTGCAGGTGCGTAGCCATGGGCTCGTCAGCCCCACCGGCTCAAGGGAGCCTGAATGTAAACAAAAATCCGATTGGCCGCACTCTGCTAGTCCTACCAGCGTGTTACCCCAAAGAATAGTGGTCCATGAAGTAGCGTCGGCGGGTACGCCTATGCCAAAAGTTTAAAATGAAAATAAGTGTCGCGTTAGCCATCCCTGGACACGTGTTTCGAGGTAGTTGCCTCTCGTCAGCAGGGAGTAGGTATGTGTGTAGGGTTGCTGCGTAGGCTGCCAAAAAATATTCTCAGGTAAAGTGCCACTCAAGACGTGCAGGTGCGTAGCCATGGGCTCGTCAGCCCCACCGGCTCAAGGGAGCCTGAATGTAAACAAAAATCCGATTGGCCGCACTCTGCTAGTCCTACCAGCGTGTTACCCCAAAGAATAGTGGTCCATGAAGTAGCGTCGGCGGGTACGCCTATGCCAGCAACCCTACACACATACCTACTCCCTGCTGACGAGAGGCAACTACCTCGAAACACGTGTCCAGGGATGGCTAACGCGACACTTATTTTCATTTTAAACTTTTGGCATAGGCGTACCCGCCGACGCTACTTCATGGACCACAATTCTTTGGGGTAACACGCTGGTAGGACTAGCAGAGTGCGGCCAATCGGATTTTTGTTTACATTCAGGCTCCCTTGAGCCGGTGGGGCTGACGAGCCCATGGCTACGCACCTGCGCGCCTTGAGTGGTACTTTACCTGAGAATATTTTTTGGCAGCCTACGCAGCAACCCTACACACATACCTACTCCCTGCTGACGAGAGGCAACTACCTCGAAACACGTGTCCAGGGATGGCTAACGCGACACTTATTTTCATTTTAAACTTTTGGCATAGGCGTACCCGCCGACGCTACTTCATGGACCACAATTCTTTGGGGTAACACGCTGGTAGGACTAGCAGAGTGCGGCCAATCGGATTTTTGTTCACCTTTTAAGTCCTAAAGCTCTGTTTTTTGTGAGTACACAGCACAGGCTGAGGCTGGCTTCACTGGCCTGGTTTGCAAAAATGCATGAAATGGATTGATGATTTGTGCCCCGGTGGTGGGAGTGTTCACAGTTACTGAATACTGAATAATTCATATCCATGGATGGTGCTTCCTTGCTTGCAGTCTTCTATTAATTTAGCTTAAAAGACACATACAGAAGTTAGTGGGGGTTCTTATGCATTCATCACAATCAAGACTTACTCAGACTATTGTGCAATCCACGGAGGGCACGGGTGGGCTAGGATTCTGGGATCGATAATGCACTCTTAGGAAATGTCTGTCAGAGTAGTTGTTGACAGAACATCCAGAATTCAATGGGAAGCAGAGATGGACATTACAATATCAGACACTCCATGGCTCAGGGCTTGCCCGTGAACTGACGAAGAATTACGAAGATAAGTTGCTGCATTTTAAACATCTACATTCAGCACACTGCACACCAATTCCATGATACCCTGTGGCACTTGTAATACGGCGGATCGGTCATCCGCCATGTTTGTGATGGAGTTTCCTGTCTGGCAAACTCTAAATAAAGGCCCTAGTCTGCTCTTTGACAGTGGCTCTGCCTAGACATAGCCCTTCGAATCTGTTATGTCAAGTTTTCCTTAATTATATTTTCTTATGCAGTGAACGTTTATCAACGTTTATAGCTACTCCTGTTGCTCTATATTCCAATTTTCAGTGTATTTTTGATCCTGGAAAGTTAATTTTCCTATCTTATTTTCTCTGTTTGGTAGCAGCTTGTGTCTGCTACTGGTTCTTGCATATCTGACCTCAGGCTGAGTGGGGACATTTTAACTGACAGTAGTTGAATTTCAAGAGAAAAACTAAGTGTCCCATAAAAAGCTCCCCAGTGTGCAACTGGGAACTCAGCAAAACTGTGTGGGTGAGGTCCGTGATCACGAATGAATCCAGGCCTGCCAGGATGACTCAAGCCAGGCTGCTCCATGATGCAGTTCTGAAAAGCCAATATTTAAGGAAAGCTTTGCCAAATGAAGAATGTGCCAGCATGTAAACAAACACTGTGCTTCCAGAAACACCTCTCTCCTCAAGCCCTCCCAAACGAACGCACCTACACTGAAAACCACAAGAACCGAAAACTGTCATCATGCCAGTGATTCTAAGGTTTCCAAGCAGGGTCAGAAAGCTGAAAAGATGCATTCCAATATGATGGCTTGGCGAGAGAATTGGTTTATTTCAAACAGAATGAGTGACACCAACAAACTGGAATGCTAAATGCAGCGGTTCTTTTCAATGATCACTTATTTTGTTTACTACGCAATGAAAGCCTCTGTGTAGTGTACCGTATTTAGGGTTGGGTTTCCTTCTAAGAAGGAACCAGAACAGCGCGTGGCAAAGGGTCGAAGGCGTGCCTTTCCGCCTGGCGTCTGGGGAAGTGGTCATATGATGCTTGGCAAAAAAAATGTACTATTCTGAGATGCCAGACAAGCTGGGAACTGAAACCATAAACGTAGCAAATGTACCTTGCTTTCAGAAAGCGTCTCGTGCCCGGCTGAGTGTCTGAGTTTCCACCCCAGGGACACACTTGTTATTCTTTAGCTCTCATTTCGGTACCGTTCCTCACACACATGGGCCGGGCACGCACGGTGTGATGTGCGAGGTTGAAGGTCCAGATTACATTCCCACAATTTCCAATCAATGTCACATTTTCAGGAAAAAACATATATCCTTTTATATCATGTTTGATCTGCACAGATGAACGAAAAACATCTCGAGTCAGAATAAAAATCCCTACACAATAAAACACTATTTCCTCCACTACATGCCGTTCGTTCTCTAGCAGTGCTTGAGGAAGAGCGTTGGGTTCTAAGCTCAGCAATATAAACATTCTATGATGACATTTAAGAAAAAATACCTCATTGGCGGGAAATGCATTATGACTCTACAGTGACCTTTATTAACCCTGGTGACATCAACTTGCTAATGTGAACAGCTGGAGGAGTTACATCACTGTAGCAGGCCGCCAGCACCCAACAAAGAACTCTACTGAAGCCATCAGCGACACTGCATTATGGAGCTCACATCCGTACATTGCTGCTAAAGTTTAAATAAGTAGGGTATTGCGGTGAACCTATGGTAATGCTGAATTCACGGTGAACTGCTTGAATCGTGGAATCTACAACCCTGGGTCCAAGGGGTTACGTTGGAAAACTGGCACTTGGGAGTCGATGGCGCTTCTGAGAACACTCTGCAGGGTCCTCGACGTAAAAGGATGCGCCACGTCACCAGTGTTTATGCCTCTGTCACATAACGATGACGATGGTGAAGACGGACTATGTGCCGAGGCTGCTCCTCGTCTTGGGACGTGCCTGGTTGTTGCAGGCAGCAGGATCGGGCGCCTGGTGATTCCCTACTGAACAGACTCCACGGGGTAATAAGGGGTTTGGGTTTGGTGTACCACATCCAGAGGAGTACGCAAAGACTCCATGCACTTGAAGGTCATTGGTCAGTGAGCGTTATTGCTAGAGATACAACAGTGATGCCTCTGCATGCAGTGAACATGTGATAGGTGCGCCCTGGAGCACTGCACCCTTGAGGAAGAACAAGACGCCAGCACCGCTGCCAACACCTGCCTGGGACATGGACGCCAGCAAACATGGATAAGTCATGAGATTTCCTCGCCAGTGACCGTGGATACCTTGTTTATGACACTCATCCACGTGTGGTGTCACTGTCAAGGGCGAGGTGAAATAGAGCAACACAACTGGGGACATTCCCCCCACTTCAGAGCCATGTGGCGCATACCTGGCCACTGAAACCTGACTGGAGGTCATCACATGCTGCATGTGTGGTGAGAGGTCAAGGACAGCCTCCTCTGTTGTGCCTGCGCCACTGAACCTCCCACGCCTTGTTTACCTGCTGGAATATCTGTTCAAAATAATATATCAAGAGTTTGAAAGGCGGTTATCGATAGAATGATCATTCTCATGAGTGATGTTCATCCCGCCGTAGACATTTAAGCAGTCTGGTCAACAGTGGCCACAGGCACTGCTGAATGTTGTGCTCCTGGAAACCCCCCTCTTGCAATGAGGAAACCTTTCTGCGCTCAGCAGAGAGCTATACATTTGTCCATAGTATCACTCCAACTCTGTTCAGCTGAGACTCA
The DNA here is from genome assembly GCF_964204655.1 of Triturus cristatus. Lineage (NCBI taxonomy): Eukaryota > Metazoa > Chordata > Amphibia > Caudata > Salamandridae > Triturus > Triturus cristatus. The sequence goes on along the minus strand of NC_140581.1, from coordinate 686,023,598 downwards.
TGCTGGAGAGGTGAGGGTTTAGTTAGTTTTGTGCTGATGGCGATCCCTGGACCATGATTGGCGGAGACACAACTGAGCTATGTCATTGAGGTCACAACCATGAAACAGGTTTTTGGTTTGCAAATGCAACCAAACCCATAACACTGGAATGCTTTCTTAAAAATAAAAAATAAACCATGGCGATCCCTACATGTAGTACAGAGTACACTGGTTTTAATGGTGCACAATCCTTTCAACTTGAATGTAAGTTTTGCCTGACGCTATATATGCAAAGTAACTCTGACTTTATTTGCTTTGTCTGGCCTCTACATCATGGGTGTTTGTTTTGTCCTCCCACCTATGCTTTAGCCCCACTCTTCTATGGCCCCAGGTTGCACCTTCCCTCTTAGACTGTGTCTTGGTGGGGGTGACATGATCTGCAGTCCCTCCCAGAAAGGTCTACCCTCCAAGGGATCATCCCATGCAGCCATCTTGATGTGATACACGATCCCTGGAGCTGGTGGATGACTGGCAGAGACACGCGTGCTGGGCTTCGACTGCCACCACATCCAGACTCATGTGGCCACAAAGTAGGTTCTTTGCTTGTAAGTCTCACCAAAATGACAACTTTGGTATTTATTTATTTTTTTAAATAAATTTGAAAGGCGTATACAGTACAGACTGCAGACTGCACAAAGCTCATTTTGTGGCTGGTTGCCTAATGTTCATTCCCATGGGAAACTGTTGTACTGCTCCTCCTTGGACACAACAGAGCATATACTTCACGGTGTATATGTCTTTTTCCACGGGTTGCTCCTCTACTGCTACCTTCCCAGAGGATACAATGCAGCTAATTTGTACAATGGGTACTCACATGAGTTGCTCTTCTGCCACTCCTTGCTGGACCCAAGGGCACATTCAGTTGCTGTTTGCATAATACTCATGGCCATGGGCTCTTGCCCTGTCTCTTCCAGGTAAACCCCCTAGGGCACATTCTATGGCTGGTTGTATAATTTACATTCCTATGGGTTACTACTCAGCTGCTCCTGGGTTCACAACCAGAGCATAAACTGTGGCTGGTTGTATAACACCAATTTCTATTGGTTTTACTCCTCCCACTCCTAGCTGGATCCCTAAACATAGTGGTGACTGGCTGCGTAAAGCCCATTCTTCAGGAATGCTGCTCTGCCACCTCTCGGAAGAGCCCCAGATTTCACACTGAGGCTGGTTGTATAATGCATATTTCTATGGGTTGCTTCTGTGCCGCTCTTGGGTGGGCCCCCAGAGCAGATACTTCGGCTACTTGTACAGCGTACATTTCCATGGGTTGCTAATCGGCTGCTCCTGGGTAGACAACTAGAGCATAAGCTATGGCTAGTTTTATAACGCCCATTTGTTTGGGTTTCACCTCTCCCACTCCTAGCTAGTCTCCAAACATATTTAATGACTGGTTGCATAGCACCTATTCTTCAGGAATACTCCTATAACACTTCTCGGTAGAGCCCCAGGACATATACTTATGCTGACTGTATAATGTATATTTCTATGCGTTGCTTCTATGCTGCTCTGGATGGACCCCCAGAGCAGATACTCCGGTTAGTTGTATAATGTGCATCTCCATGGGTTGTTCCGTGGCTGCTCCCAGATGGACAACCAGAGCATCAACTATGGCTGGTTGTGTAACCCCTAGTCATATGGGTTTCACCTCTCCCACTCCTGGTCCATAGTTGCTGACTGACTGCGTTATGCCCATTCTTCAGGAATGGTCCTCTGACACTTCTTGGTAGAGCTGCAGACTGCATACTAAGGCTGCATGTAAAATGCATATTACTAAGGGTTGCTACACTGCTGCTCCTGGTTGGACCACAGAGCATATTCATTGGTGACTACACAATACCTATTCCAATGAGGCGGTGATCTGCTAAACCTGAGTGCACCACACAGCGCACGTACTGGGGCTGACTGTATAATGCTCATTTTCTGCTCCTGTGTAGACTTCAGAGTTTATACCATAGCCAGTGGAAGCATGCACCCCCAGGTCTATCAGCATCAGCTCTTGGGTTCTCCCTAAACTCCTATATTGGGACAATTGTTTGAAACGTATCTGCATGCAGCTATAATCTCACTTTTCGCAAAGACAAGAGTATGCAAAAACACATGTTTGCAAAGACAAATTTGAGCAGTCTCTGCCGTACATGCATGCCACAAAGACAATTCTCATATTGGCCACTTCGTAGTTACACTGTCTACCCATTTATTTACCAGCATCTAATACTAAAGCGTCATATCCGTAACTTCCTTCTGCTTTAATTTCATGCCTAGAGAGCAACAAAAACACAAGCCTGGTCCTCAGTCAACACTGAAACTACTCATGTATGCCTCCTGTCAAACACAGGTTCTTCCATCCAAAGGATTCCCACACGTAGTGTGGTACCTTTTTGCGCAAGTGCTTTAGCACTCTCTGAGTAGGAAGCTCTATGTAAACGCAGCTAAAGTGGAATACTGTTCTGGGATCTGCCGACACCAGTACAGCGGCGACAAGGAGGGGCTCCTAAAGAAGATTTCACACAGGCTGCCTCTTTGCTTCTTGTGACTATAGCACATTAGCCCTGTTAGTAGCTCCTGTACTCCCTATGGATTCTCCCCATGCAGTCGCCTCCCCAGAAGGCATGGTGAGTTCCCAGAATATTTGTTCCATTTACAGCACTGTACCTTTTTAGGTCGAGCCTGGGCAGCACATGCACTGCTCTGCCAGGCATGCTGTATTCGAGTATGGACTTGATGCTCCGACCACTCTCTGCCCATATTTTGCATTGGCTTGTGTCATTGTCCTTTGTAAATGCTGGCTTCTGATTCGTTAATAGGCTTGTTAGTCCCTCCTTAGTACAGCCTTGTCTTCATTTGTAACCTCCCATGAGGACTGTCCCTTTTACTTCTTTTGTTACATGGTATGTCTTATTTAGTCTGTAAGCACTATTTTCTTTAATGCGTTTCTCCTACTGCAGGCCCAACATGCATTCCTGCAACATTCAACGCTCCATGCATGCTTTCCCTTTCCAAGCAGCCCAGGACAATGGCGTCCGAGGTCTTGCATTTACAAGAGTTTGAGCTATTGGCATTGTAAATGACAATGCCTTTTATTTATGTGTTAATTATCAAAACAGATAAATAAAAGGCATTGCCATTTATAATGTCAATAACTTAAACTCTCGCAGATGCGAGACCTATTGCATTGCAAATGCTTGTTGGGTTGTGGGACGCAGATAAGAATGTGGTGTCCAAGGCTACGGCTTTTGACACGTTTTCATGTTCCTACTGATCAGATCCTACCTTTGTTGTTACTACACGAACTTTAAATCAGCCAACTCGTCTCTTGAGAAGAGCATTTAAAAGAATCCATTGTTGGACCTTCCACATTCAGCAACTATCTGCGTATTTGTTGCCTCAGATAACTGAAACTATTGATTTGCTCTCAGTGTTAGCAAAGGCCCCATCAATAATGCTCTGTGCTATTGATCATATATGTCTACCTAGAGATATATGTTACACGAGATAGCTGGGTCTGAAGTGTGTTGAGAGGGTTATTGATGAGAAAGCTCTGCCCATGACCGGGAGTCGTCAGTCTGCCCAGGAAGAAACGACGCCCCGGCTTTCATTTCCCTCGGATTGGCACATTAAGTGCGTCCGTGTCTTATGATTGAGCAATGCTCGCGATGGGATGGAAGGGGATTTGTGCTGACTCATGTAATTGCACCTGCCTGCCCGCTGATATATGCATGTTGCAAATGAGGCGGGGCGGAAAGGGCGGGTCTGGTCTGAGGCAATGGTGACAGACGACGTTCTCCTTTCTCTGTACAATTCTGCTTTCCAGTGGGATTCCACGTCACATTTTAATTTTAAAACACTAGCGTATGGTAAGAATATCTAGAACAGATAGAGTGGTATGAACAGCAAACAGGGCCGGCTTTAGAGCAGTGCGACCGGTGCAGCCGCACTGGGCGCTGACCTGTGGAGGGGGCGCTGAAGTCAAAGCGAGCGCTATGTTTAGCAATAACTTATGATGAGGGTCACTTTAGCCAATGGTAGTGAGAACATCTCAGAAGGCAGTCATGGGGCGTGGTGGCGCCAAAAATGATTGTTGCACCGGTGCCACCAGCTCTAAAGCCGGCCCTGACAGTAAACAAGAGGTTTCCTCGCTGTAATTTTAAAGCAAGAACGGAGGTAATTGGATGCTTTCTGAGGTTCACTGAGATACATGCATTCGGAGTGAGCTATCATACGTCATAATCCTACAGAACCCACCAAATGCCTGATGAAAGTTACGGTCTCTCAGAAGGGTTAGTCACTGACCTCAAACAACCCCAAAACTAAAGGGGCGAAAGATACTATTATGTTCGTCATAAGCAGCGGTGCAAGTGCATTAAAAAAGTATGGGAAATGTAATGCTGCATGCAATGGGGTGGTATCAGTGAGCGTGGGGTTGGGGTCAAAATTGTGGCAAAAAAAAAAGAATTCTGTACTTTTTTTGGTCTTTCGCAGTCAGGTAGCTACATATAAAATAACAAACAGCTTAAATAAAAAATAAATAAAAAACTTGTTACTCAGTAGGAAATGCACTAAAGTACATTATAAAACTTCTATTAGTTAATGTGCTGCAGATGTCTACGTATAACCAGAGAGCCACTGAAATAATTCTTGGTAGGGTCAGTGGAGAATAGTGCCTTGTGAATTTTTAGTGCTACAAGGTCACAGCCTGTAACCGGAAGTACTGTGAACAGGGCTGAACTCGCCGTAGCGAGCAACAGGCGTTTCCCCGGTGGGCCGCCGTGGTGGGGGCCGGTTTTGGGCCCCTGGGGGGCATTCTTTTTAACGGGTGCCAGCCGAGCAGTTTGCCAGGGCCCGTTTCGGTTCCCAGTCCGGCCCTGACTGTGAATAGATAGGTGATTGTTTTTAACTTGCATTACACACAGTATAAGATAGGCTGCTACAAAATGTGCAAAGAGGTTTAAGATAAAATGGTGCTTCCAAAATTTAGATTTTAGTAATAGCCAGACTGGACGTAATGCAATTTTTTGCATATCTGTCCCTTCAACACCTCATCATGGTAGTAAGCGCTATATAAATGCATTTACATCAAAAAGCACACACTTAACAGCTCAGTTGTTAACTCTTTGCACTACCACTCAAAAATAATAAATCTGTGTCATCACTAAGCTTCGAGTGATTCGATCAATTGAAGTCAGTACCGGCTGGCAAAACGTATTCATTTCAATAAGGCGCATTCCTGCCCTTTCGCTGTCACGCAGTGCAGCAAGGTGACTTGCTGCGCTGAGTGATGTTGCCATGAATAAATATGTACCAAAGTGTATTTTCTTAATGCAATACTTGTGTGTGATAGTCTAAGGAATTAAAATGGGTTTGAATTACCACTGCGTCACTGGCCCCTTTCTAAGGGACAGTTAGTAACCCATAAAGCATGGACACCACATCAACAAGTATTTTAAGGAGGGTTGTGTGGGCCTACAACAACCTGGATTTTCACGCTCAAGCACTGAACTACGTTCAGGCATCTGAGTGTGAAAATGTCAAATCGTGTAGAACTAAGCCAAAGTCTTAGATTATGCAACATCTCTCAATTTCTGGGTCTCTGTTAATGACATTTGGTGCCAGTTGCTAGAGATTTAAGCTGCTTGTTTCCACTGTTAGTCATTGGGTGCAACTTGCAATTTCTATCACTTAGGATTTGACTGCAACACTGTTAGACTTGGCATCTTTTGGCATGTTTGCCCTGAGTTTTTGCTTTCTGACCTCCCGGTTTTCACTCTGTTTTTGCTGGCGTAGTGTGTCTGCACACTTTTCTCACTGCTGATCAGTGGTAAAGTGCAAGTGCTCCTGTGGTAAATTGTGTTATGGACTGGTGTTTTCATGATTGGATAATTGATTTACTTGTTAGTCTCTAGTAAAGGGCACTGAGTGTGCCAGGGCCTGTGAATCAAATGCTACTAGTGGACCTGCAGCACTGATTGTGCCCCCCATGTGAGTAGCCCTGAAAAGGTAACTCAGACCCGCCATTGCGGAGTCTGCGCGCAGTTTGTAACTGCCATGTCGACTTGGCCAGTGCACCCACTTGCCAGTCCCTCACCTTCCCTTCTCTTACATGTCAGCTACCCCTGTGGGCCGGATTCAGTGAATGTGAAAGGTAGGACATGCCCTGGTGTGTGTGGCATGTTCTGATAGTGAATTACGGGCAATTTCGTTTTTCGCCATTGCAAGGTTACCTGTTCCCCATAGGAGAGAATGGGGAGTTTGTTTATAACATCTTATAAACATAACTGGCCCGGGTAATTAGGTAGGAAAATAAAGTATAGTATGCCTGAACTCAGAATCTAAAGATGCATATTTTCGTGAAGGTGATTTTTACATTCTGTGTTTGAAAATACTACTTTTAGAAAGTAGGTCTTTTCTTCCTCAGTCATCCCGTGTGCCTCTACTGGAATGTGGACTGCCTGTCTGGGTTTTGGATGACAGAAGGCTGGGGAGCAGGAGTGGCTCCAGATAGTCTAGGTGGGTCAGGAAAGGGCTGAATAGGCCTGGGCTGCAATTTGGGGAAGGGGGAGGAGATTTCCTTGCACCTCAAAGGGCCTGGTCTGCCTCTGACCATGCCGTCTCCACCTCCTGCCAGGAAGTCACACCAGAGAAGGTAGAACTAGTTCTGACTGGGTACAGACACTCTCTGCCTAAGAGATCACAGGATTTTGGGATATAAATATTGGGGCCCAGACCCCTGAACTTTAGAACTCTTTTGGACCAAGAAGACTGCCAAGAAGAAGAGCTGGAGAAGCTGTGAGGAGGAACTACCACTTTTCTGAGTGCTTTGATGTGTTGGCCTGCAGTGGCTGCATCTGTCTTGGGCAGTGAAAGGACTGGACTGAACTTTCTGCAATCTACTTTTGTGAGTTTCTCCAAGGGCTTAAGGTAGAGCTTGACCCTAGTTCAAGAAGTCTCAGGAACAACAAAGACTTCAAGCTCTTCTGCCTTCAGCATTGAGAACTGTGGGGCAGATTTACAAGCCCCTTGCGCCACTTTGGTGTCACCTTTAGCATAGGAAACGTGACGCAAAAGTGGCAAAAGGGGCTTGTAAATCTGCCCCTGTGTGTTTTGTGCTGCAACAGAAGAAAAGCAACCTGATGACATCTATAATGCCGCTGCCGACTCCGTGTCCTGGAGGCACCGCAGAGGGCACCGCTGGTCTCACCGACGACACCTAATGGCCGCGACAGAGCCGTTGCTCGCACCGCGACCTGTGGGCACCGCACTCCGCACCACCTCACTTCACAACGACACCTTGGTATCCCCGCCGCCGCCGCTCCACACAGAAATCGACACCGCTGCTTGCACCGTGGTTCGAGGGCACCGCTCGTGAAGTTACACGACGTGTTGAAGATTGCATCAATCTCTTTGCATGAGCTGAAAGCCATTTTGTACTTGGCAGCCATTTTAGTTAGCTATGTGCTGGACATTTGCTGTTTCCCTCTCCCAGAGTCCTGCACATGCGTAGATGTGCTTAGCTAGTAGAGTGCACCTGTTCCTAATATAGAACTGTCAGGCTGTTCTAACTGATGTCAGCAACTTATTACTCCTCCTACTTGTTGACTGTGCAGTTTCTGAATGACCATCTATGTGCATAACTCTTCTCATGTGTACTTGTACCGCATTTTTCAGCCCCTGTGTGGGTATAAAAGGACCATGCTTCTTCTGTTCAGTGTGCTACTTCACTCAACACCGAAGGGTGCTGTGTGAATGTAGTTCCACCTCATGAGGTTTATTAAACTTTGTATTTTCTATTCCAGTTTCTGTGCCAACTTCTTCCTATTGGTCTGAGGACTCTGTGCAGAGAAGGGCGAACCCCTTGCACTGGTAGGCCTAGCTGAGGTCACCATCAACAGACGCACTGCTCTAATCCCACACCGCAGTCTTGGCCTACCGACTCCGGCGCAATCGACTCCAGTTCGTCAGCCAATGACAGTGCTTCAGCAACTACGACGATGCAGCATGCACCACGACCTGCGAGCACCGCATTCACTTCGCACCACGACCCTGGTCTCACCGACGACACCATCTGATATCACCACCGAGCCGCTGCTCACACCGCCACCTGAGGGCACCGCATGCTGCTCCGCTACACTTCACACCGCAGCACCCGATGCCTGCCGACGGCAGCGCTCCTGACTTCAACAGAGAGGAGTTCGATCTGCAACGCGTGGGAGTTCAAGGGCCCCGACGACTCCTGCACTGACCTCTGGAACCGACGCCTGCAGACGCTGTGCTTTCGGGAAGCTCAACGAGAGGTTGCAGACGCCCTGCATTTCTAAAAGGTACTGTTTGCGGGTCTTCCCGACACCGTAACTGGCCCGTGACGCCGCGGTCAGCCAGAAGTGTTTGAATTTATTTGCTCAGGACTCCGTGATAACCCTGGACTGAGCTATCAACATCAAGGAACTGTTTTTCAAGCATATTTTAATAACTGAAGATTTTTAAGTACTGTATTGTGGATTTTTATAGTTTTTGGTCTTGTCTTAAGTATATACAAATATTGGATATTTTTGTAAACTGGTGTGGTGTCCTTTTTTAGTGCTTACACTGTATTACTGTTGGTTATGTACAAATGCTTTGCCCAGGCAAATCCTTTTAGGCGGGTCAGTCGGACGCCGCGCTGCTTCAGTAAGGCACCGTGCTCCAGATCTCCTTTTTAAAATTGCTTTTGCCTGTGATTTTTGTGTACTGTTTGTGTGCTACTGTGGGGAATTTTGGGGGGCTGAAAACCTACAGAAGGAATTAGCCTGTGATTGTTGGGAAACATACCGCCAAAATTACGATCTTGTCAGGGGACACTTTTTCTGTGCACTGCAGCGGCCATCTTGAGTGAGACGCGCGTTTGCGCGGTCAGCACTCCAGTTGATTCACGCTGTTCCCTCGGGCCCAGCCACGCCCGACAAATAGGATGCCGGACAGGAAGCGCAGCGGACGAGCGCAGCGGGCGCGCCGACAGCGCGCCAAAGGCGCGCTTAAGGCAAGCCCGTCTGCGCCCGTCAGCGCACTGTCAGGGCATAGGGCATGTCACTCTGCCCGTCCTACCTCCGAGTCTGTCGGCCCTGTTAAACGGTCGGCTGAGTGGCTTAAGTCTTTACAGCCTTCTCTGTGCCCTAGTGACCAGGTCTGCTCTGCACTCCTATCCTCCGATTTTGTGTGTGGTTGCTGTGCGTTTCGCTTTTCGCCAGAACTTATTCCCCACGGCTCAGAGGACTTTTCTACCAATATTGTTGCCTGCCTTCTCAACGCAAGATCCGTGAAAAAACACTATTTGGATGTCTTTGACCTTATCATTGATAACAAATTAGACATCCTGTTTGTGACCGAGACCTGGCTTGATGCCTCTTCTAATCCCTTAGTACATATGGCCACTCCCCCGGGATTTAAAGTTCACCGGGTGGATCGCTGTGCAGGCAGAGGGGGGGGTTTGGCCATCTGGTATAGAGATAACTTGTCTTTTCGGAGCGAAATTTCTACTCTCTGGGACAATTGTGAGGCCTTGCATTTTAATCTCCAGCTTTCGGCCCATTTCACTCTTGGTGGCTCTTTGATATATCGTCCCCCTGGCTCTGCGGCAACTTTTTTGGCATCCCACGGCGAAGCTCTGGCTGAGCGCGCTCTGAGGTTCTCAAAGTTTGTTCTCCTGGGGGATGTCAACATCCACCTTGACTGTAGCGAAGAGGCAGATTCGGACGCCTTTCTAGATGCGTTACATCTTGCAAACCTTTCCCAATGGGTCCAGTCTCCTACGCATCAGGGCGGCCACACGCTTGACATGATAGGCACCAACTTCCCCATCGCAGTCATGAAGCCACTTCCTGTGGCTTGGTCGGATCATTTCCCTATCTTCTTTTCCTGGTCGCTACTTGACTCTGGGAAACCGTCCAACAGCAAACGCCCGCCCCTCTCTAAGAAGGTAGTTTCTACACAACTTAGCCTCGCACTTGATGCTTCTCGGCCCACCTTTGGCTCCGACCTGGAAGCTAATGTCACTCTATTCGAGGAGTGGATCTCAGGTGCGGTGACGTCGGTTTCGACAGCTGGGCAGGCTAAGCTGCGAAGAGAAGCCCCCTCCAAGCCATGGTTTACTCCCTTGTTGAGGAGTCTTAAGCACACTTGCAAAGTGGCAGAGAGGGCGTGGCGCTCCGGTGGATACCAACATTGTGATAAAGTGCTTCTCCGAGCCAAACAAAAACTCTACTACAAAGCCATTAGGGAGTCCAAGGGCCTGCACTATGCTGCCCGTATCGAACGGGCTAATAACAACGCCAAAGAGATCTTTGCTATAGTGCAGAGTTTCCTTGCCCCTAGCGTTCAGGTCGCCGTCGCCCCGGTCTCGGATTCCTGGTGCAATACTTTGGCATCTTTCTTCAGGGACAAAATCATTAGCATCCAGGAGACTTTTCGGCCTTTAATGAAGTCGGCTAGTTCTGAACAGGTCTCCACCCCGCCTAGAGCTTTACCGACCAGCAGCCTCTCAGAGTTTTGTCCGATAGATCTGTCCAGCTCCCTTAAAATCCTAAAAGCCCTCAAGTCGGGCTCACCGACTGATCCGTGCGCTGCCAGATTACTCTCGGACGTGGCAGATACCGTCAACACTGAGGTCAACGAGGAGGAGCCTAGCGCGCAACCAAGATGGCCGCGTAGGTGCGAGGCTCCCGAGGACCTCCGCAACCTCCTACGATTATCCTGAAATTATCCTGCCCTGGATGAGGGGACTATGTTGGTGAACCTGAGCTGAGGTGGCACCCGTTTCCCGCTTCCGAATCGGACCTCGGACACCGGAGTGAGCACCGATTGAGGTTTGCGGCCTTCCCCTCGCCGGACCCCGGATTTGCGCTGTGGGGTGATCCAGTGACAAAGTGAACAACAGCGGCAGGCAGGGCCTGGTGACTCGCGTACCCCGCACTTTCGCTTTCGCTTTCGCACCACCTTGTCGTCTCTGCGAGGTTGGGTCGCGGAGCCCTTGGTGTTGGTGTGGTGTGGCCTTGCTGGGAGACCCTGCCTGCCTGCAGGCTGTGATCCACCCCGTGCTCTGAGGGGGCCCCCCCGGAGCTCGTGGCCCTGCTTTCCTGCCCTACACGACGTGGCTGGTGCGACTGGGAGACTGGTGGCCATGGCCACGAAACAAGATGGAGACCGGGCAAAGACCAAATCGACCCGGCGTGGCGCCGTCCATCAGGCCAACAGTATGGACCGCTATACCCTCCAGAAGGGATCTCCCGATGGACCGCGCAAGTCCCCTGAGAGCCCTTCTGATGCCCCAGACCTGCCCGCAGATCTGACTCTGCGAGATGTCATGGGCGCCATTGCCGAGATGAAGGCCTCGGTGGGCCAGCGGTTTGATACACTGGCGCAGAAGATTGACTCGGTCCTCGTGGATGTTGGCCTGGTGAGGGCCGATCTTTCCAAAACCAACGACCGAGTAGATTCTTTGGCCCACACCGCATCGGGCCTAACGACAGATGTGGCGGCCTTGCACACAGAGGTGCGCCGGCTTAGTCAGGCGAGTGCGCTTATGGATCGACGCCTGGAGGACTCCGAGAGTCGGGCACGGAGGAACAACATCCGTATTATCGGGGTGCCTGAGGGACGCGAGGAGGCGGCGGCGGATCTCTTTGTGGAGGACCTGATTGCTACCCATCTCCAGCCACGGGGGCTGAGCAAATTCTTCGCTGTGGAGAGGGCCCACAGGGTTCCCGGGGGAAGGCCGAAGGTCGGAGCCCCTCCGAGACCTCTCATCGCCCGGATTTTCAATTTTCGGGATAGAGACGCTATCCTGCAAACCTCCAGACTGCATGGACGGTCAAGCTTGACAATATGGAGGTTAATTTTTATCCTGATTTCACCCCAGCGGTCCAGAAGCAGAGACTGAGCTTCCTAGGCGTCAAACGCCGTCTTCGGGACCTAAACCTCAAATACGCCATGCTTTTCCCGGCCAAACTGCGTGTGGAGGTGGATGGTCGCACGCACTTCTTTGATCGTCCCGAAGCGGCCGGGGACTGGCTGGATACTCTGCCCGGGGATCGTGATCGGGGGGGCGGGGGGGGGGGGGCGGCGGGGGGAGACGGCACACTGGATCGGGACTGAGGGTCTAATATTGGGCCTCACTCTGGACGAAAATGATGCCACTTTCGATTCTGCGTCAGTTTTTGTAAGTTCCCCTCCTATGGAGGTTGTGTTGGGTCTATTGGGGGTTCTCCCTCCTCCTCTAGGGGGTTTAGTTAGTCTAACTATATATGGGGCGACAGGCACACTGCACGTTGGGGGGGCTGTTCGGGCTCATGCAGGGGTGCAGGGAGGGGGGAGTTCTGTTGGGGTGGGTGGGTAGGGATGGGGTGTTGTTCGTTTTTCTCCCAAGGCAAACGTATTTTTGTGTTAGTTCTAAAGTGCTCTCCGGGGGACGAATGATGGCTTCTGTATATGATGGGGGGTAGGGAATTAACTTTGTTGTCTTGGAATGTGAATGGACTGGGGGACAGGATCAAACGTGGTGTGGTCCTGCAGTTTTTGAAGCGAATCTCGCCCGATGTAGTCTTTCTGCAGGAGACACACCTCATTGGCAACTCCTTCTGCGCCATGAATCGGCGTGGCTATCGCCTAGTGGCTCACTCGGGCTTCACGTCTGGCTCAAGGGGTGTGGGCATCATGGTGAAGAACTCGCTCCCGTTGGAGATTGATGAGGTGCTCCACGATGACAGGGGACGTTACACAGTCTTGGTGGGAAGACTGGAGGGCAAAGTGGTTGTCTTTGTGTCAGTATACATCCCACCGGGGCTGCAGTCGACCACCTTTGCGGACCTTGGGCGCCTTCTCCTTGGCCTTCCGGGGGGGCTTTTAGTTGTGGGGGGGGATTTTAATGCGGTGGTATCTGGGTCTGTGGATCGTCACCCCCCTAGGGACCTCCCCCGGGCACAGGCGTGGCTACCCGGCCTCTTGGATACATTTGGATTAGTGGACTGCTGGCGTTTAAAACACCCCACGCAGCTGCAGTACACTTTCCACTCGGGAGCCCATGGTAGTCTCTCACGACTAGACTATGTCCTTGTCCCGGCGGCCTATGTTGGGAGGGTGGGAGAGGTGCGCCATTTGCCGCGGGGTATTTCGGACCACTCCCCGCTCCTACTGCACTTTGATGTTTTTCCGAGGGGTGAGGGTAGGGTGGTCCCAATCAATCCTTGGTACCTGCGCGACCCCACCATTCGCGCTGAATTGATTAAATCCCTTCAGCGATATTTTGATGAGAATGTGGGGTCCGTGCCTTCGGCTGTACCGCTATGGGAGGCCTTCAAGACAGTACTCCGAGGGGAGGCCCTATCCCTTATTTCCCACGCCCGGAGGCGCGAGCGGGAGGAGGTGACCCAGATGGAGGCTGAAATAGCCGAGTTGGAGGGTGATTTAGAAGGTGGGGTGACGGATGCCGCATTACATGTCCTCCAACTCAAGCAGGCGGCCTATAGGGCCCTCGTCACGGAGGCGGCCAGGGGCCTCAGTAGAGAGCAACAGGGGCGACTGTATGATGTGGGTGATAAGGCTGGTAAACTTATAGCGTGGTTGGACAAAAAAGAGAGAGCGAATCGTGTGGTCCCGCTGATTGAGAAAACGGATGGTGTGTGTGTAACTGAGCCAGAAGAAATCGTCTCCTGCTTCGCGGATTATTTCCGTGGGGTGTATTCCCCGGTGTCTCCCTGCTCGGAAGAGGATTCCCGTGCCCTGCTCAGTGATATCGCGCTGCCGTCCCTTTCCGGGGATGACAGGGTGTCGTTGGACGCCGCTCCCACCTCCGACGAGATCGCCCTCGCCATACGCTCGGTCGCTTCCGGCAAGGCCATGGGTCCGAATGGTCTCCCTATCGAGTTGTACAAGTTGCGACCGGATACGCTGGCACCCCACCTCCGGGCTATGTTCCTGGCGGCACACTCGGTGGGCTCCCTCCCGCTGGACCAACGTCTGGCTACAATCGTGGTCATCCACAAGGAGGGGAGACCTCGGGACCGGGTTACATCCTATCGGCCCATTTCGCTACTGAATGCGGAGCCCAAGATTCTCGCCAAGGTACTGGCCAATCGGCTGGTCGGCGTGGTGGGCGATTTGGTTCATCAGGACCAATCTGGCTTTATTCCCCATCGCAACACAGCCCTTAATTTGCGGCGTTTGCACGGTGTGCTCGCACGTGCCCCGTTCGTACGGGAGCCGGCCATTTTGGCGTCCTTAGACGCCACCATGGCGTTTGACACGCTTGAATGGCCATATATCTGGGCGATGCTTGCGAAGTTTGGATTTGGCCCAGGGTTCATCAGTTGGGTCAAATTGCTGTATTCGGGCCCATTGGCGCAGGTGGTGGTGAACGGAAGAGTGTCGGCTCTGTTCGAGCTGGGCCGGGGCACACGGCAGGGCTGCCCCTTATCGCCGCTCCTCTTTGCACTTGCCTTGGAGCCCCTGGCGGAGTGGCTGCGGTGGGAGCCTTCCATCCGTGGTCTCCGCTGGACCCTTGAGTATGAGGACCGCGTATCCCTATACGCTGATGACATCCTCTTGTACCTAGCTTCCCCACGTAAATCACTCATAGTACTGGTTGATGTTTTGCATTCATTCGGTCGTAACTCCGGTCTGGTCATCAACTGGGCTAAATCGTGTGTGTATGTTCTCTCCGGGGAGGCTCCTATCCTCCCGCGGGGCTGTCCTATCCAGGTCGCCCCGCAGGGATTTAGGTACCTGGGTGTCTTCATTGCTCTGGACCCGGAGGCTCGGTATGATCGGAACTTGCTTCCCCCCCTCCAGCGTCTGAAAGAGGATGTCGCGCGCTGGCGGCGTTTGCCGCTTTCGCCGCTCGGCCGGGCGGCATTGTTTAAAATGATGTCGCTGCCGCGTTTCCTGTACGCGTTGCAGAACACTATGGATCTCGTCCCAGCGCGCTACTTCCGCGAAGTGGAGAGTTTGCAGCGCCGCCTGTTCTGGGACGGGAGGCCACGTATTGCCCTGGCTAAGCTGACGCTCCCATGGTATGACGGGGGGGATTGCCCTCCCGGATATTAAACGGTATTATTGGGCCTCCCAGCTAGCTGCGATTAATCAGGGCCTATATGGGCCCGCCTTAAACCCGGCGTTTGAAATGGATAGGATGCTACTTCCAGGTGGTGACCATAATCGAGCGCTCTACTCTAGCGCGCCCGACGCTCGTCTAACGGGCCCCACGCGTGTCATGGTGCGAGTGTGGCACGCGGCCAATGCAGCTATGGGGTGGAAGGACCGTTTGACCCGGGCGTCACCTCTATACGCGTCTGAGCGGTTGGGCTCCTTGTGGACCTCGAAGGGCTTTGAGAAGTGGGACTTAATAGGCATTAGCAAAGTGGGGGATCTCTGGACGAGGGGAGGATTTAAAACGTTCGAGATGCTGCAGACGGAATTTCAGTTGCAGGGCAGCGAGTACTTTCGGTATTTGCAGGTCCGGCATGCGCTGGGCTCCGTCTTTCCGGACGTTGCCTCCATCCCGGAGTGTTCCCCCCTGGAGGATAGAGTGCTGGATGGACACGTCCCTGACAGCACGATCTCACTGATCTACAAAAAACTGATCAACGACCGCTCAGATTTGTTGACTGCCCTTCGTGAGGCTTGGGTAGCCGATGGGCTGGAGCTGGACGACGAGGACTGGATCTCCGCGGTGGCCTCCCCGAAAGAGGTGGCCATACCGGCTCGCCTTCGTTTCGTCCAGCTCAAGATACTCCACAGGGTCTACATGACGGGGCCAAAGCTCCTGCGTATGGGCTATGCTGAGGACGGTTTGTGTAAGCGTGGGTGTGGTGCGCTGGGGACTTTTCTGCATATCTTGTGGGAGTGCCCGGAGGTGGAGGGGTTCTGGCGTGGTGTGCATGAGGTGCTGCGAGTGGTCACGCATGTGGCGCTGTTGCCCGAAGCGAGGAGATGACTGTTGAATGTGTGGGAGCCTACCGATTACTCGGTGCCGCAGACGTGGTGGGTGACTCTGGGGTATATGGTTGCCAAGCGTGATATTGCCCAACTGTGGGGATCCCAGAGGCCCCCGACTGTCTCGGATTGGAAGGAACATATGGATTGGTGCATGTTTCGGGAAAAGGTGGTGTATGTGGCGAGAGGTAAGCCTGCGACATGGGTGAAAGTGTGGGGCCCCTGGAACGCCTACCGCGGGGGAATCTGTGCTCCACCGTTATTGCCCGATCCGTCGCCGGCCCCGTCCCCTTAGCCAACTCATCCCCCCGGTACCTGGGCATTAGGTGTACCCAGCCCTAGTTCTGATCTCTCCCCCCTCTTGAGATTCCTATGGATGGCTAGGATCCCCCCTCTAGGGGAGCACGTGTTGCTATTTCCGATTGAGGATTGCCTTGTGGGTTTGTTTGTATTTGTTGTTCTTTAAGTTTAAAATGGAACCGTATAGTGGGGTCTGGATAGTGTGGCTCGCAACGATGTTACCTCCTGTGCATGCTCGGCCGCAGCACCATGTGTTTTATAACTGTATATCGTATGCTCCTTTCATTGCTAGCGGCCGGCCGGAAGGTTGTAGGCCCATACTTGTATATTTTTGAGTCTTGTAATAAACGGTTTCAAAAAAAAAAAAAAAAACACTGAGGTCAACTTCCTGGTCAATCAATCACTAAGGGAAGCTCTCGTGCCCTCAGCATGGAAACATGCCTTAATTTTGCCACTTCTAAAAAAACCATCCCTTGATCCACTGCTTCCAGAAAACTATCGCCCCATCTCGCTTTTGCCCAGTCTGGCAAAAGTTTGTGAGAAGGCGGTCACGTACCAATTGACGAATTTCGTCGAGGTGGCTGGGGTTCTCCATCCGGCGCAGTCTGGCTTCCGGGCCTCCTACAGTACCGAATCCACTCTGTTGGAGGTCTCGGAGTCCATTCGAGAATGTTTGGACGCCGGCGGGAAAGCAGCCTTAATACTGCTTGATCTCTCGGCGGCGTTCGATACGGTGCCTCATGCCATGCTCCTTGACTGCCTCTCCGATATCGGAGTATCTGGTAAAGCTTTGCTCTGAGTCAGTTCTTTTCTGGATGGCAGGATGCAGCAGGTATGGCTTCCTCCGTGTGCCGCGGTCCCTTTGAGTGTTACCACAGGAGTACCGCAAGGGTCGTCACTTAGCCCTCTGCTTTTTAACATCTATATGACTCCGCTGATTTATCTGGCGGAATCGCTGGGGGCTAAAGTGATGGCCTACGCGGATGATACCCAACTGCTGTTCACTTGGAATAAGGGGGACGACTCGATGACTAGACCTCATCAGTGTCTGTCCTCTGTCTTTCAGTGGCTTGCCAAGGCTCAGCTGAAATGTAACGAGGCAAAGTCAGAAGTCCTGCTGTTTGGCTCTTTTTCCTCAGAGTTTAGATCAAGACTCTGGCCTTCCGGCTTCCCTTGTCCCCCGGTAAACAAGGGAGCCGTAAAAAATCTCGGCGTTTGGTTCGACGAAAACCTGAACTTTGCCTCGCATATAAAAAAACTGGCTGGCACCTGCTTTGGGCTCTTGAGGAGCCTTAAGAAGTTTCTACCCCTGCTTCCAGTTAGGGATAGAGAGACGGTGGTGCGTGCTCTGCTTCTCTCCCGCCTCGACTACGCAAATGCCCTCTTGGTAGGTTGCCCTGGCTACCTTCTAATGAAATTACAGGTAGTCCAAAACTCGGCAGCCAGACTCCTGGGCGGTTTGTCCCCGTGGCAAAGTGCGCGGGCTCAACTTCGGGCACTCCATTGGCTCCCTGTTGAATCTCGGCTTAAATTCAAAATGCTGTCTATTGTTCAACAGGCCCTTTATGGTCGAGGCCCTAAATATCTGCAGGCCAGATTCTCCTTTTACATTCCTAGGAGACAGCTGAGATCATCCTCATTGCTGCTCATGGAGACCACTAAATTTAGGCGTGTTCGTATGGGGGGCAATTCGTTCGCCCGCAGAGCCTGCATTGCTTGGAACTCCCTTCCTTTACCATTAAGGGCTATCTGCAATCCACACTTGTTCCGAAAATCCCTGAAGACTTTGCTGTTTTAAATGGATTTCGGGCGCTTGGCAGCCTTTTTTCTCTTGTTAGCGCCGGGACACTTCCGAGTAGCTGTGCGCTCAATAAATTAAAATAACATACCATAACATAACATAACATAACATAACACACTGCCTCTAAGACAAGCCTGGTTGCTCATGCCAAGCTACCAAAGGGGTGAGCAGGGGTTATTTTAGGAGTGTAACTCCCTTATCCTGACTAGAGTGGTGGTTTCTGCCCGACTTTGGCACATGCCCTACCCAACCTAAAATCCCAGTTCTAACAGACACCTATTCCTTATGTTGTTGTACTAGAGGAATGTCTGCCTCTTGGATGGTTGCTTCTGGTGCTTCTATTATTAATGTTCTACAGCTACTACTTGGGCTTCTCTATGCACCTTTATTCATCACCAAAATCTCCTGGTGATGAATTAAGGGCTGCTGTTTTGAGTTCTGTGAATGTTTAAGTTTTTGGTTTGAGTTGCTCTGGGAAGGCATATTAACATAGCATCAATCCGGCTTTCGGAAGGGGCACAGTCCCGAATCGTCTCTCACACACGGTATGGATGACATTTTAAAAATGCTTGACCAAAATGATTCCTGGCTTCTAATCCTCCTTGACTTTTCCTCCGCATTCGACACGGTTAATCATGGCAACCTCCTATCCATTCTGAAGAACAGGATGGGTTTCTCAGGTCGGGTGTTACAATTTGTCTCGTCCTTCCTCCAACACAGATTACAAAGAGTCAAGGCAAACCACTCCCTCTCCCAGCCCTCTCAAGTACTCATGGGTGTCCCCCAAGGGTCCGCCCTATCTCCTATCCTCTTCAACCTTTTCTTGGAACCACTAGCTGACTCACTAAAGTCCATGAACATTCTCTTCCATATGTATGCAGACGACACACAACTTTATCTGAAAATCTCATCCCCGGATAACATCATCTCGCTCAACACTACCCTAACATCTACTCAAAATTGGTTAACTTAGAACCATCTCCTACTCAACACCTCCAAAACTGAATTCCTTCTCATCTCTCCTCCGAATCACATCCCCAAGCTAGACCTTTGGTTGATTCACCTCACTGCTTTCAACTGCACCCCTCTCATCATAGACTCAGCCAAATCTCTTGGTATCACACTGGACAGGCACCTGAATATGGAAATTCATATCAGCAAAGTGTGTAAGGGAGCTAATCACTTGATGAGGACGCTCAGAAATATCAAACCAATCCTCCACAAAAGGATTTTAAGCAGGTGGTTCAAGCACTAGTCTTGCAGAGGCTAGACTACGGCAGTGCTACGCGCTGTGGTCTTCCCAAATACACCCTGGCTCCACTAAGGGCATCACTGAACGCTGCAACCAGACTGGTCACAGGTACCAAACAAAATGAGCACTTATCCCCAGTACTAAAATCTCTCAAATGGTTGCCCTACGAAGCTCGAATTCAGTTAAAGATTGCCGTTCTGGCGGACAAACCCCTGCATCTCAAAACTCCCAGGTACCTAGCGCAAAAGCTTGAATTATCCTGTGGTGGGAGAGCCTCAAGAAGTACAGACACTTTCCTCCTGAAACCACTCATCCTTAGCAAAAAGAGAACTTGTCACCAAGCTTTCTCTGGAGCTGCCCCAAAGATATGGAACTCTCTTCCACCAGATGTACGCAGAATTTCTTCAACGAATGCTCTCAAATTGGAAGCCAAAAGATTCCTAATGAACACATTCTTACCTTAATTGGGTCTAGGTTTCTCCTGCTCGAATTAATTGATCCTACAACCATTGCACCATCATTTGTTGTTGCTCTCCTTTACCGCATTGTGTGCCCCCCTCCTAGCCCGCTATATTCCTGTATATTGTATTACTCTCCCTGATTTGATTGTCTGGGTATTATGTTACTATTCCTGTTGTGTGTTCTTACTTGATGTCGATATTGGGTTTATTTCCTTAATAATAATAATCCACATTTGTAAAGCGCGAACAATCACCCGTAAGGGTCTCTAGGCGCTGGGGGCCGTCGGGAATATTAAGCAAGCTATTGCCCAGAGTCACATGGTGCTAGGGTAATCTGCCGCCGGCACCGGGGACCGAACCGTGATCCCCAGATTCTGGAGTCAGTCGCCCTGGCCGCAATGCCACACCTCTTCCTCCTTCTCCTCCTCCTTCCATTTTTTTTGTAAAGCGCTCTGATATCCTTTGGGATCATGTTCGTGCTATAGAAAACTTTCTAAAAAAATAAACTTATGCAGTGTTGGAGAGTGTGTTGCTTTTATTAGTTAACAAGGCCCTCTAAATTGCTTTTCATATGTTAAATGATGTGTGTGTTATGAATGGACCTGTCGCAGGTAAAGCCATATGTCCTAGAGGGGAATGAGGTAGCTTAGAGAGCAAGAATGTATTGATAGAATCTTGAGTCTCTACCATTGCTGAAAGGTGATCAGCGTAGGGCATAGCAAGATGATTTTTGGCCTTCCAGAGAGAAAGTAAAAAAATGGATTCTGAGTTCCTTACTCCTAAGCAGAAGGGTGGGATGAAAGACAGTTTGGGGCTGATGAAAGCTTGAGCAGTAAGAGACCTGTATTCTAGTTAACTGTTGACTTGGTGCCATCCCAGATGGTATTCTGTAAAGACCTCGCCTCCTCAAGAACAGAAACTAATGCTGCACTCCCAATCAGCTTTTCAGTATAGGGAAGATTTTACTCTGGGCCTGTAGTTGCCCTGCCACAAGGCTCTAGTGCTCGTTTCAAGAGTTCCTTTTGCAGGTTTGTCCACGCCCTCTGACGCAGAGCCCATCAGCAAATTGGAAGGACCAATGTGCAGATTCTAAAATTGGAACAATTTTAGATGGAAAAAAGAGACTATTCTACAAAATGGGGAGGTGGGACGGTGGTGAGGAATCTGTGGTTAAGTATCCATCAGAAAGAGTGTAACCAAAGTAAGTAACTTGTTCCCTTGATAGATACTTCAAACTGCAGATTCCTTACCTTGTGAATAGATACCAAAGCATACCTCCCATGGTGGTGGGTCTGTGGAGTGGCTCAGATCAAAACACAGGACTGAGAAGAGTAAAATGTCAAACCTGATGGACCTGACGGTCAAGGCTATAGTGCTTTGTCAATGTGCCCAAGTAGCAGTATGACAGGAAACCAGAACAGGTACTCCGTGTACCAAAACAGTGATAGCAACTTTGGCTCAGGTGGAATGAGCCCTCAGACCTTCTTGAGGCTTCTTCTTAGCCAACATGTAGCGGATCTTAATACAGAGGACTATCCATCTTCAAATTGTGCGCGTCTGTACTGCCTTGCCTTTCTTTGCTCGTGAGACTCTCACAAAGAGCTGATCGTCCACCCTATGGTCTCTGGTCTGATCAATGTCAAAATCAAGTGTTATTTTGGGATTCACTTGATTAAGTCTCTCCTCTTCTTTGCAGGGGTGAGGTAGAGCAATGAATTCCAGAAGGGTGATAACTTTTTAGGCATGAAAAGTACTTCCTAACCTAAGAGAGGAAAACAGCTTGGGTTCTCAACACCAGTTTGTCCGAAGAATAGGTGGCATAAGGTGGCTGAAGCTCACCCACACGACGAGCTGATGTTATCGCAACCAGGAAGACCATTTTCAAGGTCAAGAGGCATAGTGGATAACTGTGCATTGGCTCAAAAAGGGGAACACATTGGGAAAGTGAGAATCAAATTTAAGTACACCTGTGGCATCACAAAGGTTTTTGGTTATACATATGTTGAAAACCTTTATGAAATCTCATCACAACAAGTGATTTCAAAAAGGACGGTTAGTCCAGAAAACATAAGAAGCCCGAAAGCGCTAACAGTTCCCACTACAAGTCTTTGCTGGGCAAAGATAAACAAACTGCAACACATCCCACAGTTTGGACTGCAACAGGTCTGTCCGGCGGGTGCAGCATAAAGCTACAAACTTATACCAGCATCTGGCATACTTCGATTTCATAGAATGGTGCCTGGCTGCCAAGATCAAATCAACGACTTGGGAAGGAAGATCAAAAGGAAATCAACTGCCGCTACTCAATCTCCACAACAGATGAAGGTACAGATTGTGCAGACTGGGTTGCAAGACTTGGCCCTCCTACTGCAACAAACGGTCTTCAGAAAGCAGCAGCATGATTAGATGATGGAGTCTCAAGCCCAAAAGTTCCGGGTACCACTCTCTATCAGCCCAATCAGGAGCCTGAT
Source organism: Triturus cristatus (assembly GCF_964204655.1). Classification (NCBI taxonomy): domain Eukaryota; kingdom Metazoa; phylum Chordata; class Amphibia; order Caudata; family Salamandridae; genus Triturus; species Triturus cristatus. The sequence goes on along the minus strand of NC_140581.1, from coordinate 686,001,320 downwards.
TGTTCCTGATTCTCTTCAGAACTTGGGGCAGGAGAGGTAGAGACAGAAAGAGATTACAGTAGTCTCATGCCCCACACTAAGCAGAAGGCATTTCTGAGAGACAGCCTTCTTGGGACTCTAACGCCCGAAAGTGTTGACATTGCATGCTCTAGGCAGTGGTGAAAGATCGAGCCAGGGTTCTCAGCAATGCCGGAGGTTGCCCAGAACCACCTCAGGGTGTAACTGCCATTCACGATCTGGCAGGATTCTCTAAGTTTGCTGCTCTGACATTCAAAGATCCAGCAAGATGGTTCATGACCATGGGCATGCCCTGACCACTCAACCAGTTCCAGAAGAGTGAAGCAGCCTCACACGGGATCCACAATCCCACCCCACCCTGCTTACTGTAATACAACATGGCAGTGGTGCTGTCTGTGAGAACACATACTAGCCTACAGTTGATGGTTTGTAGGAAGGCCTTCAACACCGACCGAATCAACCACAACTCCAGCAAGTTGATGTGGAGGTGGATCTCCTCCGAAGACCAGAGTACGCTGATCTTCACCTCTCCCTGATGACCTCAGTGACATGTCTTTCTCCAAAGTTAGCTCTGGGTGGGACAGGGAGAGGGATCTGCTACTAGTTCACTAGTCAAGCGGCCACCACTGCAGATCTTTTGCAGTCTCCTCCAAAACTCAGGGAAAACCCAATCAGTGCTTAATGGGGCTCACAGCACAGAGTCCAACAACTGGAACCCTAGGCAAGCAGGCGATAACAACATGTTAAACAACTGGTCCTGGATATCAAGAACCATTAACACACGAGCCAAGAATACATGACAGGGTACGAAACAACCCCAAAAGAGGCTTCCAGTTAAAACGTTGTTCCTGGAACATAAATGGACTAGGATCTAACGTCATGGATAAAGAACTCCTGCTGTACTTCCAAAAATGTGATCTCATTCTATTGCAAGAAAACTGGTCAGTTGAACCGTTTCATTTATAAGGATACAAGTCCTATCATCTTCCGGCATGTAGAAGCGCCAAATTTGGGCATCTTAAAGGAGGTCTCACAATCTATACCTCTATCAAGAGCCTAAATACAGCTAAGGAACTGGCCACCAAAGCAACAGAAGCAAACGCAATAAAAGCGATAAAGCTGTATATAGTAGGCCTCAACGACAATTACCAATCAATACTCGTAATTATCTGTCTCCACCCACGTGACAAAAAAGCTGGGGCAAAATTGCTGGTTACCGAGCTGACGAGGCTCCTCACAGAAGAGGTAACTCCGAACCTCATAGTCTCAGGCGACTTCACCATGCACCTATCAGGGACTTTTGAAAGAGATGAATTAGTGGTAGAACAACTTTTGGCCTGGGGATTCCACACCAGGAAGCCAGCAAGTGGGAAAGGCAAACCAGTCCCGCAAAAGAGCTACTTAAGGACTTGGAAAATTTGAGCTTGGTCACGTTAAACGGTTGCTTCCCAGGAGATCGCCCACCAGCGGCAACTTTCCACAATGCCTTAACAAACATAGCAATGATCACACTTTTATGTCAATATCTCTGTTCAACAAAACAGCAGACTTCGGGATAGGCAGTTCAGAATATAGCGACCACCAACCAAAAGAGCTCATATTGGATGCACACGGGACGCCACCTACCCAGCAAGTAGGGGGCCCAGGAACGGTGTATACGGCTAACTGCAGATGAATCAAATGTAAAACACGCAATCTGGACAAATTGTTGGCTGCGGTAAAAACCCTGTGGGAGGAAAACAAGCTGCCGAACAAAGACATATTGAAAAGCTGGGTAAAATTCACTGGAAGTCTGGGTGCACTTCATTCAAAAGAAGAAGGGACAGTGGCATCTGCAGGATTAACCGCTCGACAGAGGTCCCATACCACACCACACAGCATGCAAAGAAGCCATCTCTCAACATCCCAATTGATCCAACTAAGGCAAATAAATAAATAGAGCAGTACAAAACCTTTGTCAGACATTGCAAGATGTTAACTTTCAAAAAGAGTTAAGATCACTAAAAACGTTTAAGAAGAAACTAATCTGGTTAGCAAGTTGCGAGAATGCAGAAACTGCATAGGCCAAACTCCTACATGATGCAAAAGCCACTAACATTACCAAGTTTTGGTGCACAGTGAATATCTTACAGAACCCAAGGGCCCTCGGAATAAACACTCACCTTACCGAAGAAGACTGGGCTAAGTACCTATGGCACCACTTCAACAGCGGGCAAAAAAACAACATACAAGATGCAAAGGAGACCAGTAGATCTAGACCTGGTCAAGTAAAGCAAGATGAAGTGATCAATTATTCCTTTTCGACTAAACGGATTGTGAGCAGAATCTCGAAGGGTAGAGGGGAGGGCGCGCCAGGCCAGAACGGTATACCACCCATCTTATACAAGCGAGACCCGGACTACTGGGCAGCTGCATTCCTGCCACTTTTCACACATATAATGGAAGCAGATAGAATACCAGACTCCTGGAAGGGATCAATCATCTCCCCATACACAAGAAAGGCAGTAAAAACGAAGTGGAAAATTATAGGTTAGTTGCATTAACAGATATTGATGCCAAATACTACGCGGGACGTTTGCTGGGCTTTCCATCAGTGTAGGAGACACACGAAGTCTGGAGGAACACTTCTTTCCATTTCTATAAGGGTGGATCCCTTTGTTTGATACATATTGACGAGAGGAGGAAGTATCCACCTCTTATGCTCTGTAAGCATTACCTCTTCACTCCCCCCCTTTGATTATTTGATTAATAAAAAAGGGCCTAGTTTTTTAGAATACTACAGACTAACCATCCCAATGCTTGTCTCATAGAATGCCACTGAAAACTAAGGCGCAGTGAGCACAATGGAAAAAAATAAAAGAGAAAGATTATTTCCAAGCCAGGTATTTTTGTTAACATTGATAAAGTTGGAAAGAAGAACTTAACAAAGTAAACATAATGTTCTAATATATTATTTTGTAAACAGTTAGTTACTGCAATTTGAACATGGTAAAGCCTGGATTGATCACGGCAGGCATTATATCCAAGGTCTGGCTCAGAAAATCAACCTGACTTTACCAGTACCAAGATGATTGCAACACAGAGGGAGATAAGGCACACCAAAGTCACTTATTCTGAGGTAGGCATCTATTTCAACATTGCTGACTGCATTTTGTGCTCTATTGAAGCAAAGGCTAATACCGTTATGTGTACTGAATAACATATCCTCCTTAATTTCATGATGAATGACTGTAGGGCACGGAGTACGGCTGGAGGTTAAGCGTATCCTTGTATTTCATGCCCTGTTAAGTGCCCTCTCTTCTGTTATGAGGGCCGCAATGGTGAATTTGTCTTCTACAACTTGGCTTTGCCCTTCCATGACATGAAGGCAGAGGTAAGTCAGATATCAATGTTTTCATCCAGCAATGTAGTGCCTGCTAGTGTTGTTTGCAAATTGGATGTCTAGATCCTTTAGGCATAACTTTTAGAAGCACTTGTTGGGATCATCCGACAGTGTTTCACAGGAGGATATTAGGCTTAACATGTGTGTGTGTGTGTGTGTATAGTGTGAGAGTCCTTGCATGAGCAGATGGTTTAACACAAATTGGTGGATTAATTTGAAAATCTGAGACAACTTTTGGTAAAAAAGAAGGATGAGTTCTTAAAACTACTCTTCCTGTGAAAACTAGTGAAAGGTTGCACAGAAGATAGAGTTTGCAGCTCACTAATCCTTTGTGCTGACGTAATAGCTACAAGAATGGTTACCTTCCAAGGTAGATGCTGCATTGAGGCTTTATGTAGGGGCTCAAAAGGATAAACCCTTAATCTAGAAAACTCTAAATTGAATTCCTCAAGAAGGAGCAGGCTGTCGGATAGGAGAGAACGTCTTTTTCAGTTCTTCTATGAAGTTTTTAACCACTTGTGAAGTGAAGAAAGATGTTTGATTCAGCCCTTTTCTATATACTGTTATGGCCGCTAAATGCACCTTTATAGAGTTGTATTGTAGGTAGGAACTAGCCATATGAAGCAAATAAGGCAAGATAACATTTTCTTGGCATTTATTTTGGATCATTATTGTTCTGAAGGCACTAGATGACAAATCTTTGCCATTTGAAAGCATAAGATGTCCTTGTGCTTGGCTGGTTCGCTTCCTTAAGAATCGCCATACAGTCTGTAGGAAGATATAGGTGGCCATATTGGATGATTTCAGGAGCCATGCTTCCATATTCAATGATTGTATGTTGGGAAGGAAAATCTTTCCCTGCATCCTCGACAGAAGGTTGTGTTTGGATGGCAACCTTTTGTGAAGCTTGATGGAGAGGTGAAGTAGATCTGGATACCACCAATGTCTGGGCCATTCTGGTGCTATTTGAATCATTAAGGTCTCTGATGCCTTGAGTTTGAAAATTACTGTTGGTATTAAATGGGTCAGAGGACGGGTGTAGAAAAAACGTTTTGATCAGTTGATCAAAAGGGCATTGCCCAAAAAGTTTGGATCTCAAATTCTCGATATGAAGCTTGAATAATTAGCATTTTCTCTTGTGGCAAATCGATCTACGCCAAACCCCAGTCTTGAAAAATGTCTAACAAAACTGTATTGTCTAATTCCCATTCATGGTTTTCTATAAAGTATATGCTTAACAGATCTGCTTGAGCGTTTTCAGTGCCTGGTAAGTGGACTGCTTGTATCAAAAGCTTCCTTGCCAGTAACCAATGCCATATTCACTGAGTTTGTTCAGATAGAATCCTTGATCTGGTACCCGCGTGCTTGTTTAGGTAGTGCATTGTCGTGGTACTGTCTGTTTGAATCAAAATTATGTTGATCACTAAGGATGGTGCAACCACTTTTAAGGCTAGTTGAACTGCTTTGCATTTAGGCCTCATGGTAGGACTTAGTACTGGTAATGAGATTTCCCTACTAAGAATTGTAAAAATTTCCTGTGCTTCTTCACTATGGGTATGTGAAAATATGCCTCTTGGAGATCCACAGAACACATCCAGTCTCCTTTCCCCAATTGTGGGTTGGTTTGATGCAGGGCTAACATCCTGAACTTTTGTCTTTTGATTAATGTGTTAGTGTGCCTTAGGTTGAATATAGGCCTGTATTCCAACTGTTTGCCTTTCTTGGGTACCAAAAAATATCTGGAATAGATGCCCTTTCCTCTTTGCGAAATTGGAACTAGTTCTATTGCTCGTTTTTGGAGTAAAGATTGCACTTCCTTTTTAAATAGCGGCAATTTTTGCTTTGGTGCTGATTTTGGAGGCATGAGAGGAGCGGGATGTTTGAACTGAATAGAGTCTCCGTTTTGAATAATTTCTAGAACCTATTTGTCTGTGGTTATTATTTTCCACTCTGATAAGCGGTGTGATACTCCCTCTACCAGAGTTGGATACAGAAGAGATGAAGTGAGATCCTCACTGTTTAGAGGCCGGTCTAGTCTTGGAGGAGAACTGCCGGGGCGTTTGTTGTTGCTGTTGCTGTCCTCTGCCTCGGTTAATCCTCGATTCAAATTGTTGTTAATATTGTTGTTGGCAACCTTGAGATTGTGAATGGCAAGACCACTGAAGGGATATTACTCTCTGTCTGGGTTGAATTATGCAGTTCCTGCAATAGTAAGGGGGATGGAACAATCTTTCCCTCTCCTCAAAGCCTACTGCTTTTAGAGTTTCTGCTTCCTTGTTCATTCTTTCCATTTCCTCATCAATGTTTGGACCATAAAGAAAAGGACCGGTGAAAGGAAGGTTCATAATTTTTGTTTGGGCATCTGGTTTAAGAGAAGTCAGCCTGCACCATGATAATCTACGGAGAGATATTCCATTACAGAAGTGAGTCACTGCCAAGTCCATCTCATCTTTGGGTGCACTAATGGATTACTTTGAAACTTGTATAGTTTCCATGAAATCCTGTCTCCTGTTTTTTGATAGATAACTTGCAAACACAGCCAATGACTCCCTTAAGGCCCGATCATATCTGCCCAATAGTGCAGATACACTGGTGATTTTAAATGTAACCGCTGCACAGTTACAACTTCTTCTCCCCACTGCATCCAATCTTTGCTCTCCTTTTCGGGAGGGCCTGAAGTCTCCGAAGCCGAAGGATGCTTCTTTCTGACTGCAGACACAATAACAGAATCAGGCTTAGGCTCTTGCCTTAGATAAATAGGGTCTTGTTCTGCAGCTCTGCATTTCTTATAAAGACAAGGATTTGTGCATTAATGGTAAATGGAGAAAGATATTTCTCTTCCGAACGTTCCACAAACCTCAGGATCAAGAGTAAAGTGGGTCTTGGTTGTGGTGTTTCCATAATTACAGAAACTGAGGTTTGTGGCGTCTGCAATTGTATGTTCAGATTGTGAACGCCTCTGACCAACACATCCTGAAAAGTCAAAACTACATCTATCGGAGAAGTTCTTGAAGGTGATGCTGCCGGAGAAGTGGGAGTATAGGGAGCATAAGAGTCAGAGGAATAACTTCAATTAGGAGACGTAGACTGAGAAAGGATTTTTTGTCTTTTACATTTACTTGGATTTGAATGTCTTGGGGTAGAAAATTGTGGATGGTCTTCAGTACGAGGAGACACTGTTGGTGTAAGCCTTGGTTCTGGAGCTACAGAATGAGGTATTGTAATAATATGTGAAATAGGTCTTGGAGGTAAATCAAGAGGAGGAAGTTGTTCCTGAGCAGGCTCAACCTGAGGGATTACCAAGGTTGGTCTAGTCCCTCTGTCATAATCTGGTTGGAAAGAGTCAGAAACTGAAAAAAATAAAATTTCTGATTGCCTCGATGTCGATCTTCTTGAAGTAGAGTGTCTCGACGGCAATGTTGATGTCGATAGCCTAGAAGTTGATCTTCTCAACGCCGAACAGTGCTGCGTCGGCATCGAATGCTTCACCGTACACAATATCGCCATCGACAGCTGTGGCGCTGGAACAGGTGATGATGTCAAAGGCAAAGTTAGTGGTACCTGAGGAGTCGTCGTCGTCCATGCTGTCGTCATACTCCTCAACAGTGAGGAAGTCAGTGCCGAGGGCTGCATCGACCTTGATCGGTGTCTTGAATGGTGGGAATGCCCAGAATCATGACGGTGTTTTTTATGATTTATCTCCCTGGATATACCTCGATGGGAGTACTAAGAGTGAGATGTTCTTGCTGCAGAAGAAGGAGCCCCTTATCTGTCCTTCGTACTTTGTTTTTACTTTTCTTCCTTTTGACGTATGTTTTCCAGTTTTCCTCTCAAGCGATCTTTCAGGGCTCTCTTAGACATTTTTTGGCAAAACTCACACTCCTTAATGGAGAAAGAGGCAGGCAGACAGACCACATATACTAAATGTGGGTCTGAAGAGACCTTTTTTCGCCCACATTGGGAACACTTCACAAAGCATGAAGGCATTCTAGAGAAAAAATCACAGGTTGTTAAAAAATGGTGAAAAACTCTACAATATTGGAACTGAGATATTACCTCCTACTGACACTAATTTTCTCAAGTTTTGAAGATAAAGTGTTCCCGGGATTACAGCAGATGCATGGCAATATTCTGTATTTATGACTTAGGGCCATATGTAGGTAGCCCAATACCGGTCGGTAACGGCCGATTTTCGGTAAATATCCCGTTACCGACTGGTATTTAGGCTTGTGCTACGTAGGGGTAACATTTCAGGCTTCGGTAATTTACCGAATCGGTAAAATTACCGAATCGGTAATTTTACCGATTCGGTAAATACCGAATCCTGAAATGAGATGTGGGGGGAGTGTGTGGGTGTTGTGTGGATTCGTTATTTACCACCAACTAAAAGTTGGTGGTAAATGAAGAATGGCTTTGAAAAAGCATTTTTTTGCGCTTAGAAGTGTGCAATGTGGCAGACATACATGCCCTTAGGGCATGTATGTGTGCCACATGTGCACACATGCAGGAATCAGGGGTGCAACAGGGTGTCACTGTGACACCCTGCCACCCTTGATTGTGCTCCCCCCATTACCGAATCGGTATTTACCGATTCTGTAATGGTAACTGGCTTCCCATTGATTCCTATGGGCCTCCTGGCCCATAGGAATCAATGGGAAGCCAGTTACCATTACCGAATCGGTAAATATCGATTCTAAAATACCGACCCATTCCGAATCGGTAAATATTACCGATGGATTACCTACATAGCATTTACCACTTCATAAATACCGAATCGGTAAAATTCGGTATTTATGAAGTGGTAAATGTTAGGCCACCTACATATGGCCCTTAGTGAGGATCCTACAATGCAGAAACATAGGTGTTGGAACCAGAGGGCTGAACATCTAGTTGAGATCTAAGTGGGAAATAGAGGGAGGGGAGAAGGTATTTGAAGTGCATGAACTTGAAATTGGAGAAGAGGCAGTATGTAGGTTTGGGAAGCAGGTTTAGAGAATGGGAATGGAGAAGAACAGTATAGGTGGAGTGAAGACAGTGGATATAGGAAAGTAAAATGGGAGGATTTAAGGGATGCTGGGGATTAGCAGAGAGTATTAGGGCACAAACAAAAGGAGAGACTGGACTGTAGGTGCACAGAGAGTTGTAACAGCGTGTATGAGGGTGAGACATGCTGGTAAGATGAATAGTTAGAATCGTGAATAAGGGTAGAGTAGGAAGTGTGGAAGAAAAGGACTGGTGCAAAATTCTTTATAAAAAAAATAACTGAGGGTCTACAGGGAATCAGTAGAAGAGTGGAGGGACAGACCTGGGATAGATCAGATTAGGGAGCTGTGAGAAATGGGTTTTCTGGTTGCCTAGGGTATGCACCTAAGCCTGGCAGAATCCACCAATCTAGTCAAGATAAGGGGATTACACGTCTAAAATAACACCCCTTGGTAGCTTGGCATGAGCAGTCAGGTTTATCTCAGAGGCAGTGTGTAAAGCATTTGCATATAACAAACAGTAATACAGTAAAAACACAACAAAAGGACACCACACCAGTTTTAGAAAAATATCCAATATTATTCCGTGTAAGACAAGACCAGAACTATAAAAATCCAACATACAGTTATTTTAAATACTCAGCAAGCAAAAATAGACTTTAAAAACAGTTCCTTGAGGTCGATAGCTCCATCCAGGGCAAAAGAGGCGTCATGAGCAATCAAATCCAACAGTGCTGGCCGACCATGGCACCGTGGGCCAGCTACAGTGTCATGGAGACCCGTAAAACAGTACATTTGGAGATACAGGGAGTCAGACCTTGCAGTGAGCTCCGGAGGAGTGACATTGGCAGGCTTCTGTTCCCAGAGTCATTGCAGGAGTCGTCGGACCCTTGAAGTCACACGCGCTGCAGGTCAAACTTCTTGAGTTTGACCTGAAACAGCACAGGCGTCGGTTGTGGTGTGAAGCGGAGCGGTGTGATGCGTGGTGCCCTCAGGTTGCGTACAGGCAGCGTCATCGGTTGACAAATTGTAGTCGCTGGCGCTGGTGTCGGTGGGCCAAGGTTGCAGTGTGGGACGGGGCATTGGGTAACTTACGAGCGGTGCCCCCAAACCACGGTGCAGGCAGCAGCATAAATGTCAGCTTGGAGCGTCATCGTCAGTGAGACCAGGGCAGCGGTGTAAAGCGAGGCAGTGCCCTCTGCGGTGCCTTTAGTTCACGGTGAAGGCAGCAGCATCAATGGCGGCGTTGGGTTACCTTTTTTTTCTGTGGCAGGTGAAACATCCAGTTCCAGAAGCCAGTACCCAGAAGATGTTGAAGTCTTTGATTTCCCTGAGACTTTCAACAGTAGGCAAGCTCTACATCAAGCCCTTGGAGATACGTAGAAGGCAGAAATAACAGTCCAGTCCGTTCCCTGCCCAAGACAGAAGCAGCAACTGCAGGCCAAGCTAGCAAATCACACAGCAAAGTGGTAGTCTCTGCTCACAGCTCTTCCATCCCTCCTTCCTGATAGGTTCCTTAGTCCACCAGTAATCTAAAGTTCTGGGGTCAGGGCCACAATATTTATACCACTTTTACCTTTGAATTTGGATCAAACAAAGTTCCACTGGCATACATAATCCAGTTCAGCCTGGGTCAGGCCAGGTTCACCACAGGAGGTGGAGACAGCTTTGTGAGAGACAACTATAGTCCACTCAGATGCAAGCAACAACTTCTCCCACTACTCTAAATGCAGCCAGTTCTATTCCACTTGACTATGAGTCACCCAGGAAAGACAGGACATACCTCAAACCCCCCCGGTGTCTGACTAGTGTGAATGCACCCAGACAGACAGCGAACCCAGACAGCGAATACACAACAGGCAGAGGCACATAGATTTGTTAGACAAGGAAATACCCACTTTCTAAAAGTGGTATTTTCAAACAAACAATATCAGAATCATCTTTACTAAAAGTTGTATTTTTAAATCCTGAGTTCAGGAAGCCTAAACTCCATTTCTCTATCTTGTCCCTATGGAAAGATATGCTTTTAAGATGTTACAAAGCACCTCCCATGTCAGCCGTTGGGACAGATAGCCTTCTAATAGTGAAAAACAAAATACACAGTCTTTCACTATCAGGACATATAAAACACACCAGTACATGTCCTATCTTTCACATATACTGCACCCTGCCCATGGGGGTACCTTGGCCCTACCTGAGGGGTGCCTTACATGTAAGAAAAGGGAAGGTTTGGGCCTGGCACGTTGGTGCACTTGCCAGTTCGACATGGCAGTAAAGACTGCACGCAGACACTGCAGTGGCAGTTCTGAGACACCTTTGAAAGGCTGCCTGTGTGGGTGTCACAATCAGTGCTGCAGGCCCACTGGCAGCATTTGATTTACAGGCCCTGGGCACACACAGTGCACTGCACTAGGGACTTAGTAGTAAATCAAATAAGCCAATCTTGGAAACACCAATCTATAAACACAATTTACATGGATAGCATATGCACTTTAGCACTGAATAGCTGTGGTAAAGTGCCCAGAGTCCTGAAACCAACAAAAACAAGGTCAAAAACAGGAGGCCAAAAAGCAAAAAGTCTGGGGGTAAACCCGGTGAAAAAGCCAAGTCTAACAGGAGCCTAGCAGGGATGGGCTCATTAATATGACTTACACTTAGTAGTGAACCCAAGAGCGTCAGAGCAGGTCATGGTGGTGGATGATGGTGATGTGAGTGATTTATTGTTGCAGTTTGCACCAGTTTTTAATAAGTTAAGGGTAGCCAAAAATTATACCCACCAAAAAGAATGATGCTGTTCAAGTGAGGCATAATGCCAGAAAAGTACCAGACGCCATGAGGGAAGAGGCAAAAAAATAATAGATCAGATGGTTAGTGAAAGTGTTTTTAAACCGGCAGAGGCCACGCAATGGTTATCTCCGGTCGTTATCACGAAAAAAGCGGATGGGTCATAGAGATTTTGTGTTGACCTCTGCAGCTTAAATCGGAATGTGGTCATGGATCGGTTTCCACTGCCTAACATCACGCAGTTGGTCTTCTTGCTAGCTGGAGGGAATTTTTTTTCAAATTAGATCTGAAGAATGCCTATCGTCAGGTAATGTTACATCCAGATTAGAAACTCCTAACTGCTTTTGTTACTGCTGATGGGGTGTTCCAATTTAACAGATTACCATTTGGGTTGTCATCTGCGGCAAGCGTGTTTCAAAGGCTCATCTCTAAAGTGTTGTCTGGGGTCAAGAACTTCATATTTTTTCAAGATGACATTTTAGTTTTTGGTGACAGTGTAGACACACACAATGACACCTTGTGTGAAGTGCTAGGCAAATTACTGAAGGCTGGTCTGACGTGGCGGAAAGACAAGTGAAGGTTTTTGGTAAGCAAGGTCGAATATCTAGGGCACTGGTACTCATAGTACGGCCCGCAGGCCTTCCTTGGCGGCCCGCGGACCTTGCAGACATTGTACCTGTGTTTAAAAAAAATTAAAAATTAAAGAGTGTCAGCAAACACTGCCGCAGCAGCGCAGACTCTGAGACACTCTGCTCTGTGGGGGCCGGGCGATTCTAATGATAGAGTGGAGATGCAGGGGCCCTAAGAAGAGGTCAAATACAACAAACCCTCATTAACAAGTAAATGGTCTTTTTAAAGACCTGTGAAGTACTCGGTGCAGCTGTGTGTGTGCCAGGGAAGCTGTCTCAGTCGGGGCGGCCACACACATGGGGTGAGGTGACAGATGGTGACAGACAGAGGGAGACAGGGGGAGGGAGACAGGGGGAGGGAAAGAGAGGGAGACAGACAGAGGGAGACAGACAGAGGGAGACAAAGAGGGAGGGAGACAGAGGGACGGAGACAGAGGGAGACAGAGGGCGACAGACAGATAGAAGGAGACAGAGGGAGGGAGACAGAGAGAGAGAGACAGAGAGAGAAGGAGACAGAGTGAGACAGAGGGAGGGAGAGGGAGGGAGACAGGGAAAGAGAGAGGGAGGGAGAGAGATAAAGAGAGGGAGGGAGACAGAAAGAGGGAGGGAGAGATAGAGGGAAGGAGATAGAGAGAGGGAGGGAGACATAGAGAGAGGGAGGGAGACAGAGACAGACAGAGATAGAGACAGGGACAGACAGACAGATAGAGGCAGAGACAGGGGCAGACAGATAGAAGCAGAGACAGAGAGATGGAGGGAGACAGGGACAGACAGAGACAGGGACAGACAGACAGATAGAGGCAGAGACAGGGACAGGGACAGACAGATAGAGGCAGAGACTGAGACAGACAAAGGCAGAGAGACAGAGAGGGAGAGGGAGACAGAGGGAGAGAGAGAGTGAGGAAGACAGTGGGAGAGATAGAGAGAGGGAGGGAGACAGAAAGAGGGAGAGATATAGAGAGGGAAGGAGACAGAGAGAGGGAGGGAGAGATAGAGGGAGGGAGACAGACAGACAGAGACAGATAGAGGCAGAGACAGGGGCAGGCAAATAGAGGAAGAGACAAAGAGATGGAGAGGGAGACAGAGGGAGGGAGACACAGGGACAGACAGAGACATGGACAGACAGAGACAGGGACAGACAGACAGAGGCAGAGACAGGGACAGACAGACAGAGACAGAGAGGCAGAGAGGCAGAGAGACAGAGAGGGAGGTGGAGAGGGAGACAGAGGGAGAGAGAGAGAGGAAGGGAGATAGAGAGAGAGGGAGACAGAGGGAGACAGAGAGAGGGGGAGACAGAGGGAGGGAGGCAGACAGAGGGAGACAGAGGGAGGGAGAGAGGGAAAGATGGAGGGAGAGAGGGAGGGAGGGAGAGAGGGAGGAAGAGAGGGAGAGAGGGAGGGAGGAAGAGAGGGAGAGATGGATGGAGGGAGAGAGGGAGGGAGGAAGAGAGGGAGAGAGGGAGGGAGAGAGAGATAGAGAGAGGGAGGGAGACAGAAAGAGGGAGAGAGGGAAGGAGAAAGAGGGAGACAGAGATTGAGACAAAGGGCGACAGAAAGAGGGAGCCAGACAGAAGGACGGAGACAGACAGAGGGAGACAGGCAGAGTGAGACAGGCAGAGGGAGGAGGGCAACAGAGTGAGCGAGACAGATAGAGGGAGACAGGCAGAGGGAGGAGGGCAACAGAGGGAGCGAGACAGATAGAGGGAGACTGAGGGAGGTAGACAGACAGAGGTAGGGAGACAGAGGGAGGGAGACAGAGGGAGGGAGACAGAGAAAGGGAGACAGAGAGAGGGAGACAGAAAGAGAGGGAGAGACAGTGAGTGAGACAGAGGGAGAGGGAGACAGACAGTGAGTGAGACAGAGAGAGAAAGAGAGAGAGAGAGAGGGAGGGAGGGAGGGAGGGAGAGAGAGAGAGAGAGATAGAGAGAGGGAGGGAGACAGAAAGAGGGAGGGAGAGATAGAGAGAGAGAGAGAGGGAAGGAGACAGAGAGAGGGAGGGAGAGAGAGAGTGAGGGAGGGAGAGATAGAGAGAGGGAGAGAGATAGGGAGAGGGAGGGAGACAGAGAGAGGGAGGGAGAGATAGAGAGAGGGAGGGAGACAGAGAGAGAGAGAGAGAGAGAGAGAGAGAGAGAGAGAGACAGAGAGAGAGATAGTGAGAGAGAAAGATGTGTGTATGCCGGGTTTGGTGGCTCAGTGGACAAAGGCGTCCACTGCAAGGGCCTGTGTTCAACCTCATGGTCACAGTTTTATTTTGCTCTAGCCCCGTCCCCCTTCCCCACTGACCCCGCCCCCACCGGTGCGGCCCTCGGCCACAAACCACACTGTAAATTTGGCTCCAGAGAGAAAGTTTGTGAGTACCCATGATCTAGGGTATCTTATTTGAAGTGAAGGTGTGAGACCAAAAATTAACCTAGTGAGTGCCATTGTCAATGCAGAAACTCCTAGTGACAAAGATAAGTTTCGTTCATTTATGGGCATGGTAGAATACTATGCTAAGTTTGTGAGATGTTTTGCAAGTAATTCAGAACCATTGAGAGAGTTGATCAGGAAGGGAAGGAAATTTGAGTGGGGGAGTTTACAGCAAAAAGCTTTTGATTTAATAAAGGGTGAGACTTCGAATACCGAGTTCCTGGTACCATTCCAGTGCGATCTCAAAACTACACTCACCATAGTGGGTGCCGTACTATCACAGTTCCATGGCAAGGTGGCGAGGACTGTAGCTTTTGCGTCTCGTTCATTCGCAGATACGGAAAGGAACTACTCTATCATTGAGCGGGAGGCATTTGCTGCAGCTTGAGCCAGCAGCCATTTTTGCACATTTATTTGGGGTTCAAAGGTGATCCTCAGGACTGACCACAAATAATTACTTAAAGTGTTAGCACCTAACGGTATTAGGAACTGTTCGGCGTGCTTAGCCAGGTTGGCAGTGAAGTTACAGTAGAGTGACTTCACTCTTGAATATCTACCTGGTTGGAAGAATAAAGTTGCCGACTGTTTGTCCAGGCTACCTGAAAAACTTTGTTTGGAGGGTGATCTTGTCACAGAAGAAGTAGTAGCCAGTGTGGAAGATGTGTTAGCAGACCTGCATAATACGGTGTCAAAGGAGGAATGGATGGAATCCATGGACAAGGATGAAGAGCTTAAAGCAGTAGAAAAGATGATTAAAGGGGGTGTAGAAGAGAAAGCACATATTTCAATGCTGTAAGACTTTATTCTAAAGTAGTGGAGTAACTTTCTGTGAATAAGGACCAACTCATTGTCAGGGGTGAAAGGTTTGTACCTCCTGTAGCAGTAAGGAGCAAATTGGTACGATTGGCACATGAAGGCCACATGGAACAAACGTTCACACTTGAAAGGTTGAAAGAGAATTTCTGGTGGCCCAGGGTGGATTTGGATGTCAAGTGGTGTGTTGAGAAGTGCGTAGAGTGCAAAACTTCTGAGAAGAGGTTAAAAGTTGGAGTGGGTGTACAAGACACCCAAATGCACATGTCTGATGCAGATTTGGTGTCGGAGAAAGTCAGTTTGGACTTTACTCATCAAGTTACTTACCTTCGGTAACAATATATCTGTAAGAAACATAGGTTAGTTATAGCTTCCTTACCTTAGAATAGATACCTTAGAATTACCACCAGGCGTCACAGCTAAGTTATAGATTCCTTACCGCCCCACCCATCCTCTCCGTTCTGCAAACTGACTTCTAGGGTTAAGGACATCCTTTCAGGGCCCTAGTTTTGTGCACCAGTAGTCAGTGTCTTGCATGGCTCTGCGCTTCTGGTGTGGAAAGTCGCGTACAGAACTGACGTCAGCGTGCGAGGGCGGCGTCTATGTAGCTACCGAGATGTCATCCTAGCGACCACGACGTCGACGACGGACACGGAGTCGACCGACGCCACCTTCCCGACACGCAGGGGTACTGCTGACGAAAAACTTTCCGGATCCAGTCTGAAACCTGGGGGTAATTCTAAGGTATCTATTCTAAGGTAAGGAATCTATAACTAACTGTTTCTTTCAGATGGTCCATTCACATTTTTGCAGGAGCACGAGCGGTTTGCTGCCATGGTAATGGATGCAACGTCAAGGTGGATTGAGGTGGTTTTCTTGAGAAATGTAAGTACCAAGTCTACCATTGCATTATTGGAAGACATTTTTAGGAGTTAAGGAGTGCCAGTGAAACTGGTCACCGATAATGGCACGCAACTCACTTCGGGTGAGATGAGAACATTTTTGGCTGTGTTGGAGTGCAACATGTTTGTACATCCTTGTATAACCCACAGGGCAATGGTCAAGTGGAAAGGATTAACATATTGGTGAAGGGTACCATGGAATTGGCTGGTAAAGCGGGACTTAGTGTGCAGGGTGCGATAAGAAACATGCTGTGGGTATACCACACTACACCCAATGCAGCTACAGGGAAGTCTCCCTTTGAGATGATGAGGGGCAGGAAACCTGGCTCAAAATTGTTTCCCTCCTGGTTGTTGAAAGGAAGTGACAAGTCAACGGTAAAAGCAGGTTCGATCCCTGTCAAGGGCAGTGTGATTGGTGTACATGATTGGGTGAAAGTTAAGCCAGGTGGTGTGAGGTCCGGTTTGTCTACATTTCTAGGTCCCTACAAGGTAAAGGGGGTGGGTCTAAATTGGGTAGGGTTGAACAACAGGCAAAGCTGGAATATGAGAAGGGTCACTTTATTTCAAAAGGGTGGAAATGTGAATTTGTCGGGGCAGGTCGGGTGGAGCCAGATTCGGGTCGAGTTAGGTTCGAGTTGGTTAGGTTTGAATGACAAAGAGTCCCAAACGACTTTGGCGGATTGCAGTGAGAATGTTGAGGAAGAGGTGTTCCAAGCGACATCGGCGGAAGGCAATGCAGCGGCTTCAGAAGAGTGAGTGTGTGGCTCGGAGGGCGGTGAGAAGGTGTGCCAGACTTCCCAGATGGCTTGATGACTTTGTGTGTGAGTAGCTCATCATGTTCGGGTTGGGTGTTTCCTGGGTGGGTGGTGTATGATGTCTTGTGTGGGGAGGTCCTATTGTTTCCTGTGGTTTCCTGTGGTGAGGCAATGCAGAGTGTGCATGTGTGTTGAAGGAAGGGGGATGTCTTATACTGTGTTATAGTCCACAGTCTTTCCTTGCTGTTTCTGGTCTCACGTGAAATGTAGTGTCTGTGACCTCGGTGGGTTCCAGGGCGGTTGGAAGAGTTGGGGCTGTTGGTGTCTGGCTGTACAGACACAGGTTTCTCTGCTTGAATAACCAGAAGATACAGCCTACATGGAGTGCGCATAATCTTTCTTGAATATATTTAGGCTTTCCTGTTTTCAGTTTCTATTTTTGGTAAATTCTGGTGGGGTTTTTCCAGTTTTTTCAATACCTTAAAAAACAGTGGTTCTCAGTGGTTACACATTTTTGCGCCATTAAAAACAACAGAAACAGTGTTTTTCCGGTGTTTATGGAATTTTAATTTAATTTTTATTATTGCTTGCTTTCTGCACTGATAGTGCATGTGTATAGGTAGTGTGTGCACAGGGTATATATGAGGACAAAATACATTTTTACTGCACCAGAATGGACTACTAAGTCAATTGCATTCTTCATTAACTCTGAAGATTGTAAAGATGCTTTCAGCATACACTCTAGCAAGTGACAAGGATATCTTACAGGGAAGTACTTCAGCTCAGGTATCTATATTGACAGGCCATCATACAACTTGTTCATATACGTAGCTGAATTACTGCAAATACAAACAATATCACTCCAATCTTAATTGAACTTGGTAGGAACTTTTTTCAGCAGCATTCCAAGTGACACTGTTCCATGTTTAACAAATGCCTGGCGTCATGTTTTCACCACTATCTCAGATGCTTGGTGACAACATTTGTTTCACACATACCTGTCACTACATCTTGCATTGAATGTTTGAAAACTGGGCTGTTTGGCAATTCACTTACAATCAATACTGACTCACTAGAAAGGGGGACAGATGTATCAAAGGACTTCACCCATTCTCTGTCTGTGGGTAAATGTGATGCTACATATTAGGAAAGATTCTGATTAATCCAGCCATTTCACCTATCAGTGAAGTCAAATGTAGCCAAAATTTCAAATATGATTTTGATATTTCCCAATTCTCTACAGTTTATACAATAACTAAATAAGACCTAAAAATGCATCTAAACACTGCATCTTTAGACCAAAGACCACAAACCTAAAAAAAGCAGAAGGAAGAAGAGACAATGTTTCAGTGACATCCCTAAACAACAAAACTTAAGCAGAATAATGTTATCCCAGTCTCTCTTGATACTACCTTGCATAACAAAGTTACATTGTATTGGCCCCTTAAGGACGAAATAAAAATGACTCTTTCACTCATCTTTTCCTTTCTTTGAATGGCACTTAGTTTGTGGTTGCAAAGGTGTTTTTTCAGTGTTTATATGATTACACCAGTGATGGCTATTTTCCTTTCGGTGGGGTTTTATCAGTTATTATAGGTTTAAACCTAAAACCAAATAGCCTAAATATATTACAACAGTCCCACAATATTCATGTGCTTGCCCATCATGTTAGATTCTTTTTTTCTTTCTCCTTTCAATGACCCTCCTACAATGGGCAAGTGGGAGGTTTGCATGTGAATCTAGAAGAGTTCTGAGCTGCAGAACCATATTTGTAGGTTCTGTAGCTGGTTTCTTTTGCAGCGTAAAATCTCTTCTAGATTCACATGCTTTGCACAGAATATGTGGTGGTATTAGCGGTATTGTGGTAGTGGGTAGAAGAGGAAGAGAAACCAAAAATGTTTCTATGTACAGCTTGCCTGACTTCCACCTCTGCGTGATTGTAAATCAATGCAGTGATGCTTTGTTAAAGTATGCTTCAAGGCCCATATGATTGCTTTGCACATTTATTGCATAGAGATGTTGGCCATAGTAGCCCCCTTCTTTCTTGTAGAATGTGATCTTGGTTTAGGAAGCAAACATTTGTTTGCTAATGTGTAACAACTGAATAGCCTGTATAATTCATCTAGCAGTAGTATTCTTAGATACAGTTGTCCCTAGAGCCTGAGCTTAATGCCCCATGAAGAAATGCTGTGTTTTTCTGATGCTGTTTATTGTTTGCATGTAGTACATAACCGCCCTCCTGACATCCAATGTGTGCAGGGCCCTCTCAGCCGCATTAGAATGCTTTTGGAAGAAGGCTGGTCTAGCATTAGTCTGGTTCATGTGAAAAGTCAAAATGACCTTTGGTAGGAATTTTGAATGTGTCCTCATTATTACCTTATCCTTGTGCACGGATAAATATGACTCTTGCACCGTTAGTGCTTGTATCTCACTCTTGGTAGTTTGACAGCTACAAGGAACACCATTTTCTATGTAAGATGTCTAAGTGAGTTCAAATGGTGGTTTCATTAACTAGGCTAACACTAGGTTAAGATTCCACTGCATATTTGCTTCCTCCATGAATCTTTTGATCAGTAGAATTGAAAAAAGCTTTGTGTGTGAAACCCTTTTTTAGGTAAGCCACAATGGCTGACAAATGTACCCTCACCTTAGCATAGGAAAGTTTCCATTTTGTGAGATGTGTTTGGTATTGGACTATGACTGTGTGTTGATGGAGTGTGTGCTGCATTTCTTTGTTTGGCACCATGGAAAGAACCTCTTCCACTCCAAAGCTTAGCACTTTTCTAGTGCCTGGTCACCGTGCTGCCATGATGATACGTAATGTAGCGTTTTGTTATATTTTGGGGTAATTTCAGGAACCATGATGTCAACTGTATTTTCCCTGGATTTGGGTGGAATACTTTCCCTTGCTGAAGGATTAGGGTTTCCCTGTGCAGGGGAATTTTGACATACTGGTGTTCGACACCTGTAGTAGGTGTGAGAACTGTAGTAGGTGTGAGAACCATGGCTGTCAAGGCGACCTTGGAGCAATGAGAATCACGGTCATGTTGGAGCACTCGAACTCGCATTCCCTAATGACTGGAGAGGGTAGTGCCTTGATGCAAAGTATTGGTCTTTTGTATTTTCAGGTGTTGTGGAGACGTCTACCTCTGTTTTCCACACTGCTGGAATAGTGTGTCTACTATAAATCGTGTGTGTAACTTGTTTGTCTGCTTATCCCATCGGCTTGTATGTTATCCACTGCTGTGACATGATTTGCTGTTAAAGAAAAGTATTTTGAATTGGCGCATTTCC
Source organism: Triturus cristatus (assembly GCF_964204655.1). Taxonomy (NCBI): domain Eukaryota; kingdom Metazoa; phylum Chordata; class Amphibia; order Caudata; family Salamandridae; genus Triturus; species Triturus cristatus. Next base: position 685,981,353 of record NC_140581.1, on the reverse strand, counting down.
ATAGGTTCTAGGCTAATTGTGACAGTGGTTATGATACTGTCCCCTTTGCTTGTTGATGTAAAACATTGATGTTATGTTATCTGTTAGTATTTGTACAGTTTTCTCCCCACAGCTGGCTCTGGAAGTCTTTCAGTGCTAGGAAGATTGTCTTCAATTTCAGAAAGCTGAAGTGCCTAGTCACATCTTGTGCTGACCATAACCCATTTATCTTTTGCGTGTCCATGTTAGCCCAACAACCTACCCGTGAGGCTTCAAGGGTAATTGTGGCTTGTGGTAATGATGTCTTGAAGAGTCTCCTTTGGAGCATAATCTCTACGTTCCACCCTTACTTACTTTGTTCATTACAACCGGCGGTCCCCCACCTGTGATCCGGGGACCCCTGGGGGTCCGCGAAGCCTCCTCACGGGGTCTCTGACTACTTTGAAAATTAACTAATATTAACAGATCAATAAAGTGTACATAAATAAGGAAGCTAAATGTACAATTGAACATTTTTAAATGTACTATAAATGTGTAGGAATTTGAAAGTGCAGATTAAAAATGTAACTAGTATCCTCAGATTGAATTGCGTGAGCAGTGCAGGTGCAGGAGTGGGGTTTTCTTTAAAAAAATTTATTCCATAGGTTTATATTAAAAGGACTAATTGAATAATAATAATCATATTAATGGTTTGCTGTGTTTTTGTTTAATCAACATTACTAATAAGAAAAAACACGTGGGAACGGCTTTTGCATGGCCTAATTAATACGTAAACTGATTTCCGTACGCATATTAATGATAGATATTTAGAATTTGCATGTTATATGTTGCTTTCGTGATGTATTTTGTGAATTGTGCTTTAAATTGTGAGTATAAACCGCAATGAGTGTTGCTTACTGCTAGATAAATACACACACATAAAGGGTTTAGCGAGGGAATAACATTTTAATAGTCATTTCCATGTATTAATTACATTTTTTGTGTTTCTTTGCTTAAGTTGACCTTTCTGGAGTGGCCACAAAATGGCTGCCATCCCTAGTTTGACGGACTGATGACATTTAGAAGTTCCTGGGTGAAGTGCACCTGCGCGAAAAGATGAGCAACAATAACCTCGTCCTGACCCCAGGCAGACTGTAACCGCGAAGGACACACCAGGATGGGTGCCAACCTTCAAACAGAGAACTTCCTAAAACTGAAAACTGTTATAATTAATGACACCATGGACACGAAAATGTATGGGAACCAAAATGCCCTGAATGGACAAGCAACAGTAGCAAATATATTAATAAAATATGAATTACACCTAAAAGAAACATCATGCGCATGGGAGCAGGAAAGACGATCCTGGTTCAACCAATTAAATTGGTTTAAAGACATATGTTGTATCATTTTTGTTGTCGATTTTACTATAAAAGTAGTAGAATAGAGAGGGTAATAAGCTCTTTCTAAATTTCCTGACGTTATGCTGACGGAGAGGACGGTGACACTGCAGGACAGCTGTTCGCTATAGACTCTGATGGACTGATCAGATGCCCAATTATTTTACGAACTGATTGATCGCTTTATGGGCATTGAGACAAAAGATCTGAATTTGACTTAGAGGACAATGTTTAGCCAGAATAGGTAAATATGCTAACCAAATTACCGAATGCTTTATGACTTTTCCATGCTTTATTTAGATAAATTTTACTTTATTCATTATAAAACTGTGTCGGGTGATTATTTGAGAAATGTATTGATTTAATGAGTTTTAGAGAATTAAGTGTCATTTTACTCAACAACTAGCTGATCCATGGCCGATCCATGGGAAGAATTACTAGGTTAATGTTTAGATCCCGGTGAGGTAGGGAAGAATAGGTTAACTTGTTTGCCCATTAGGGATTACGTGTATTTCCTCTCATTACAGCGTATGGAGTGAAAATCATCTCTTAAGTACTATAGATCTATAGGGAATAAATGTTGGTGTTATGGGCCCCACCAGTGAATGAGTGAATGAATGTGGTTGTAGAGATCTATGGTCTGTGGTGTAAAGAGGGATTTAGTATTCCACGCTGCAACAGTTTTTCTGGTAGCAGAGTTAGGGTTAGCTATTGTTTTGGGTTTAGTGACGATTGCTTGTAAATAGCTTAATGATTATTGATTGGTATTGGTTGATGTAGTAACACTCTATGTTGAGTTACGTCGAGTTTTATGTTGTCTGCACGACTTCTGGGATGTAGGAAGTCGGGAATTGGTAACAGTTCCGTAGCAAAGCAGAGGTAAGCGCTGCTCTCGGGAAAGACGGAATTGTGGTTGCCCGTAGGTACACGGGAAAAACGTGTGACAATTGAAGTTGCACGACGCATTGTCTGGGTTCGATTCGGTGACATCGCCGTGTGTTGCCATTAGTGATATTCTCTGTGTGAGAGAAGTGTGAATGATAGCAAAGGGTTACCCGTGAAATTTTGGTCTTAAGTACCAGGAAACCAAATAGCATACCGATAACGCTTACTACTGAAAAGGTAGCAGGTATATTCTGAGCTTGCTAGAAGGACAAAGTAGAGGGAAGCGCTGCTTTGTTAACAAATGGTATATTCTGTAGTAGGGCAGAGGTAAGCGCTGCTCTCGAGAAAGACAGAAGTCTGTGTGAATGATCTACATTTTCCCAGTATGACAGTGTGTGTATGGAAAAGGCATTTTAATTAATGGTGAAACTCTAGTGTTATTTAATTCTAGAGAAGCGGTTAGTTGATGCTTGTTAGAAGGGTAAGGTAGAGGGATGTGCTACTTTATTAACGAAAGTACTGATTCCGTAGTAGAACAGAGGTAAGCGCTGTTCTCGAGAAAGATGGAAATCTCGTGGGAAAGGTCTTTTGCTGTTCTTTGGTTAGCGAAGCAGACAATGGAGATGTTATTGTGTTGTTACTAACAGAAATGTAGAAATTGATACAAAAACTTACTGCGCGTATTTGTAAAGGAGGGGTCGGCAAGAGCAAGAGCAGAGAGCAGAGCTGCTGCAGCGGCTGCTGACGTCAGAACGACCACGCTGGGATTGGACAGTAGGTCAGAGACGGAAAACGCTCCGGATTGGTGCGTTAGTGTAAAGCCGTGCTAGGAGTGGAGAAATACAGAGTGACGTTAACGCTTCCTATTGGTGCGTTAGTGTGAGTCGCGCTGAGATTGGAGGATTGTGACAGTGACGTAGACGCTCCCGATTGGTGCGTTAGTGTGAGTCGCGCTGTGAGTGGACAGAATAGCGGTACCATTGTAAAGGACTAAACGGTACACGGAAACCGAGAAAATGTATTACCATCCACCAGAAAAGAAAAAGAGGTGGTTTGGAAAAATTAAGAAGTGGTTCAAGAAAGACAAACAAGTTAAGACTAGGGAAGGACAGTTACTTCCTCCACCGAAAACACCCGCATCTTTAATGATTGCGAAATATGGGTATCATACTTGTATTTGGTTAGACAATTGGGTAAAATATACCAAGGACGATGGAGTCTTGGCATTTCCAGAAAATGGTTCCTTTAATTTGGCCGTTTTAAGAAATCTCAGGGATAAGATGATGGACCTAGAGCCCAGACCTAGACCGACGCAATTTGAGGCATTGACGGAGTGGGAAGACGAAATGCATGAACGAGAAAGGCAGCGAAATGGTAGGGGCTACCGATATATGTTTGGTAGACCATACGGACATGAGACGCATGATGATCGAATGAAAAGATGGCGAAATACAAGCATGACAGAAGGTGTGTTTCCTGTAAGAATGACAGGAGAGAATGAAGGGAGAAAATGCGCAGAGAAAAGGCGAAATGTGGAATCGAGTGGGTATGAGGCGAATGAATCGGAAGATCATGTTCTTGAGGATGTGTTTTACAAAAACCCACCACCGTACCGACCAGAACCAGAAGCATTAACACCAAGTGCCCCAATGAGAGAAACATTGAGAACGATTAAAACAGAGACTATGTCACCAGAGTTAGGGAAAAGTAACTCTGCGAGAGAGGTAGAAAAACAGACAGAAAGTAGAGTAAATAGTGAACATTCAACAGAATTGGCTAAAACTACTCTAGAATTAACTGAGAAAATAAGAGAATTGACTAAAAATCTAGAAGCAGTAACGGTCCCAGTAACGATAGGTCCAGTAATGCCCATATTTGAGAAACAAAAGGATCGCGAACATTGTTTGACAGTACCGTACAGAAACCATAGTTTAGTTGAGAACCCCGAACGGACTCAAATTGAGAATCCATGGGGACCGGCGATAAATATGTTTGAGCCGAATGTTTCAAATGACAATGGAAACTCTATTAGAACCACAAAAAGCTCCAGAACAAAATAATGTGGAAAGTCCAGTAGGACCCTCTGTAGAAGAATTAAGCGAATGGCTCAGAGGGTTACAGAAGAAGGATCAAGAATCCCAGTCAATAGATGTGGCAAAATTACGAATGGTATTAGAAGAATTGATAGTAGGAACTATCCCTACTGAAAAATTGAAGAATTATCAGGATGAGGAATTGTTGTTCTTGTGTAAGAGTGCGACATGGAGAGCGAAGAACTTGCACGAAAAACTAGAAGAAATTGCATATGAAACGGGAATAGATTTTGACAAGGTAAAAGCCCTACAAAAACCTTATCGAGTTGATTTCACTGAGAAAGAAATAGAAAACCTGAATACCACAGGACGGATAGGTCAGATTAAGGACATAATCGGTTTGCTGAGAAAATGGGGAGACGTGGATAAATGGAGAAGTAAGTGGTATAAAAGACGTGATGATGCCCCAGAAAAGTCAGCTTCAGCATTTCCTGTAAGAGAGAAAGAAAAGGTAGCGACAGAATACCCCATGAGAGAGATTCCAGGAGGAGGATACGTACATGTCCCATGGACAAGACAGGATATTTTGTCTTTTACAAATGATTTCCCTCGACTACGCGAAAAGCCCGTCGAGTGGTACCGGCAGGTAGACAGATTTGTGAAATTGTCAAAAGAGCTATGGAAATATCTGAATAGTTTATTTGACATAATTGTACCAGCAGATTTGTGGACAGAGTGCAAGTTGATGATCAACTGGCCTACTAAAGAGTATCCTAGGGATCCTAAGACAGGAGCTCCCGACCCAGAGGTAATGAAGAAATACGATCAGGTTATGGTATTTCTGAAAAATGAGACCGATTGGGTAAAAATAGACAGAACTCATCAGGAAAGCAAAGAGTCAGTACATGAATATTATGAAAGGTTAATTCAGGCTTTTAAGCAATTCAGCGGAGATGAGAACCTGAGTGATAAAGATTTGAGTCATTTTGTATACAGATTTGTATATGGTTTACGCCCAGAAATTGGTGATATGATAAAACAACATACGGTTGATTGGCAAAATAAGAAAATAGATGAGGTATTGAGACATGCTAAATATTTCAGCGATGAGATTGAGGCAAACCAGCGAAAGTTAAAAAAAAAGGCAATGTGGGCACAGGTAAAAGTGGCTGAACGACAGGAAGCTCAGTTGGTAGGACAAGCAAATAATCCAGGAATAAAACCTAGATTTGGCCCAGGAAAGGGGAAAGGTAATATAGAAGAAGCTAAAAAGAAGTTCCCATGTCATTATTGCGGCGAGTTAGGACATTGGAAATCCGAGTGTAAAAACCCTCCAAATACTAATAATGGAAATCAATCATTGAATCCACAGGTGCAGAAAGAGGTGGGTGGTCAACTGCAGCAACAGCAGCAGGTGGTTACTTCACGGAATCAGGTGCCAAAACCACCTTTTCCGCAGAGCAGAAACACACAGAAGTATAGTAATGAATCGGGATTCTACAATGAAGAACAGGTAAACAAACCATCACGCGCTCGCGCTGCTTCGCAGTACTGGCTGCAGCAAGATGAGAGTGATTCAGAAGCAGGATATTGACGGTGCCGAAGGGAGGAAGAAGAGTGCGTACTTGGCGCAACTCTAGAAGTGGACCAGACAGGACCTTTTGTAGATGGGAAGGTTAATGATGAGAATATTACTTTCCTAGTGGACACTGGTGCTACTCGATCAACTGTTAGAACAGCTGATGTAAAGAATCTTCCTCTTTCGGATGAAACAATCCAAGTAGTTGGTGTATCCAACCAACAGTTAAAGACATATCTTACAGAACCAGTAAAAGTTAGTATAGGTAAATTCTCCGAGATGCACCGCTTTGTGGTGTGTGACACAAGTCCTGTTAATTTATTAGGTAGGGACCTATTGTGCAAAATGAATTGCACCATATTTTGTACACCTGATGGAATAGCATTTGAAACACCAGATGAAGATGTATTGTATAAAATGACCATAGCCAACAGAGAATGTGAAGTAATTGGAACATATGCAGTATTTGATCCAGATGAACTGCCTAAAGAATTGAAACAGTCAGTAAAAGCAGAGGTTTGGGATTTTACTGGAGAAGATGTAGGCCTAATGAGAAATGTAGACCCAGTAAAAATAACTGTAAAAGAAGGAGTTAGTTATCCAAATATTCCTCAGTATAGATTGACACCTGAAATAATTGAAGGAGTTACTCCAATAATTGAGAAAATGATCAAGCAAGGAATTCTAAGAGAGATAATGAGCAGTCCATGTAACTCACCCATAATGGGCCTGAAAAAGCCTAATGGAAAGTTCAGAATAGTGCAAGACCTGAGAAAAGTGAACAAAATTGTTGTACCATGCTGTCCCATTGTACCAAATCCATCAGTGATTTTGTATCAGATTCCCCATGATGCAGAATGGTATACAGTGATTGATCTGTGCCATGCGTTATTTTCCATCCCATTGCATCACGACAGCCAGCAAATTTTTGCATTTTGGTTTGGAGATCGTATTTTGGCATGGTGCCGAATTCCACAAGGGTATACAGAAAGCCCCTCAAAATTTAACCAATTATTGAAAAAGTCATTGAAAAGTTTGCAAATGCCCGAAAGTTCAGTACTAGTACAATATATCGACGACCTCCTTGTGGCGTCGAAGACTCATGAAGCTTGTGAGGTAGACACTATAGCCTTACTAAATCACTTGGCAGATGGAGGACTAAAAGTGTCCCCAGCAAAATTGCAGTATTGTAAGAAAGAAGTACAGTATTTGGGACATAACATTGAAAAAGGATTAAGGAAAATAACAATGGACAGAATCAGAATCATAAAAGGAATGAGAGCCCCCATGACCCAAAGAGAAGTGAGAATGTTTCTGGGAATGGTAGGGTACTGCCGCCAGTGGATCAGCAACTTTTCGCTGATTGCAAAACCTCTGGTAAGGCTAACAAGAAGTGATGTAAAAGATACTCTTGAATTAAACAAAGAAGAATTGGCAGCATTCAAACAATTGAAAGATGGACTGTGTGAAGCCCCGGCATTGGGAAAGCCTGATTATGAAAAGGAGTTTGAGTTATATTGCAGTGAGAGAAATGGATGTGCACTTTCTGTGTTAAGTCAGAAACATGGAAGATTGAGAAGACCAATTGCATATTACTCATCAATGTTGGACTCAGTGGCTGTAGGTTTACCTGGTTGTCTGAAAGCAGTAGCTGCAACATGTCGAAGTTTGGAGCAGAGTGAAGGAATTGTGATGGGATATCCTTTGAAAGTGTTTGTACCTCATGATGTGGCGATTCTCTTAACAAGGAGTCGTACTCAGTACATGACACATAGTCGGCTGACTAAGTATGAAAAAGTTATCCTAGGTGCAACAAATGTGAGCCTCGCGAGATGTGTGAATGTAAATCCTGCAACACTATTGCCTGATGGTGTGGATGTGGAAGTCAGAGATGAAGCAGATCATGATTGTTTGGATGTGCTTGAGTATTGCACGAAACCACGACCAGCCATAAAAGATGTACCTTTATCAGAAAGTGATTTTGTAATGTTCGTTGATGGGTCATGTTTGAGGACAGAAGAAGGGGTGCTAAGTGCAGCATATGCAGTATGCACGGTTGCAGCAGTGCTGGAAGCGTCCTACCTGAAAGGGGTAAGATCTGCTCAAGTAGCAGAATTAGTGGCCCTGACTCGAGCATGTAAAATTGGGAAAAGTGTGAGAGTGACTGTGATAACTGACAGCCAGTATGGCTTCGGAGTTGTCCACTATTTTGGCCAACTTTGGCTACAAAGAGGTTTCCTGACCTCGAGTGGAACTCCTATTAAGAATGCAGAAGTGGTTGGAAAATTGATTGAGGCGATACAGCTGCCTAAACAATTGGCTGTGGTGAAATGTGCAGCCCATGGTCAAGGTGATGATTATGTTACTGTTGGCAACAGATATGCCAATGACATGGCACAGTACTGTGCTAGAAATCAGTATTCAGTCAATCGGGCAAAGGAACGTGAGATGACTTCTTATTCCTTAATGATTACTAACATTGTAGGGACATGGGAAGAAGTGAGGCAATTGCAGGAAGAAGCAGGAGATGAGGAAACAAAGCAGTGGGTAAAAGCAGGATGTGCACCAAGAGAAAAAGATCACGTGTGGGTCTATCGAGATGGAAGACCAGTCATGCCTGATAGCATGTTGTCTACCATGGCACGGATGTATCATGGCCAGGGACACATAGGGAGAGATGCTATGATAAGGTAATTTAAACAGACCTGGTACAACCCAAAATTTAGACTTATAGCAGAAAGTCTATGTCAGAGATGTCTAATTTGTCAGCAATACAATCCTGGAAGAAAGACAGTGGTCAGCCTAGGAACAATAGGCCGAGAAGGAGGGCCTTTTACCAGAATGCAAATAGACTTCATTGAAATGCCCACATGTAACAGATTGAGATATGTACTGGTCATAGTCTGCCTATTCTCAAGATGGGTAGAAGCATACCCGACAAGAAGAAATGATGGATTGACAGTAGCAAAACTGCTTTTGAGAGAATTCATTCCCAGGTTCGGGTTCCCAGTGACCCTTGAATCAGACAGAGGAGGGCATTTCTATAATGAAATTGTAAAATTGATCAGTGAAGCATTGAATGTACAACAGAAACTGCATTGTGCCTACCGACCAGAGGCTTCTGGTGTGGTTGAGCAAATGAATGATACAATCAAAAACAGAATTGGAAAAATGTGTTTAGCCACAGGAATGAAATGGCCCGATGTCTTGCCTCTAGTACTGATGACGATTAGAGCAACCCCAGATAGAACTACAGGGTTAAGTCCTCATGAAATAATCATGGGACGTGCTATGAGGCATGCTTTTATACCAGTCAACAAACTGATGTCGATTTCTGATGACATGGTGTTGGAGTACTGTAAAGGCCTGGCTGACGCAGTTCATTCTGTGTTTCATCAGGTTGGAGCGGATGCCACCATCCTTGAAAGGAAGCCAGCCCATGATCTGAGCCCAGGAGATTGGGTGAGGATAAAGGTCCACCGAAGAAGAAACTGTTTGGTTCCCAGGTGGGGAAAACCAAGACAAGTCATTCTGACCACGACAACAGATGTGAAGTGTGCTGGACTGAAAGAGTACTATGACGAATCCGAGTCCAGTACTGAATCAGACAACGAAGAACCCAAAACACAAGAAAATACTGAAAGGGGGGAAAAAGAACAAAATCAGATTCTAGTCCCCAGAAGTGTCTCTCTGAGAAGAAGATTGCAGATTTCTGACAGCTCAGATTCTGAGGACGAGCAAAGAAAGAAAGGTCCTAGAAAAGAACCTAAAAAGAAGGAAGGAAAAGACAAAGAAGAAGCAGTAAAAGAAATTCAAAGAAAGCAAGTCCCAGATAAAAAACTGAGAGAAATTCCACCTGAAATAATAGAAATAAGAGAAGAAGGGACAGGTACAGAGAGAGAGGGACAGATTGCGGAAGACCCCCGAGGAGGTGTAGGGAACTGCAACATCCAGCTAGGTGAAGGGATAATTAGCCAGCAGGAAGATTGCGTGTCGGAGACCCGAGGAGGGACAGAAGTAGGGAAACCAGAACAAGTGGTGGACAAAGAGACTGGTGAAAAGGAAAAGCAAGTTGGGACAGAGTCAGAAGAGAGTGAAAACGAGATACCTGAAGGCCGAGTTCTGAGAAAGAGAGCTTGGAGAGAAGAAAAGAATGAAAAGAATGTCAAAGAAAGTAAATTGAAAAGAACTGTAAAACCAGAAGTTTGGCCGAACAAAATAAAAAGACTAAGATATCGATTGACTCGAGTGAAATCACCAAGAGCTGAACAGGTGAATGAAGTCACGAGTCAGGAAAAATCAAAGGAGGACGAAACAGTTGTAACCAAAGAATCCGGAAGAACAAGGAAACCTAACCAGAAGTATAAGTCACCGGAATGGACGTACGTGGCACTGCCTGAAGAAGAGCAAGAGGCAGATAGTCAAGGAAATCCAGAGGAGGCTGTACTAAAAGTGGTTGAAGAAGAAGAAGAATCAGAAATCCTGAGAGTTATCTTGTCCGATATTGGAGAAGAAGAAGCGGAAGTTCAGGAAATTCTGTATCCAGATTACGAAGGAGAAGCAAAGGATGATGAAATGCCAAACTGAATAAACAAAGAAGCTGTTGATGTGGAAAACAATAAATTGAGTAAAGTAGAAAATTGGTAGAACCTTGTAGGAGCTTAGAAGCCTTGGGTTAGAAACTGGTCACAAAGTAGAAGAGGCTACGTCAAAAGACATGGTCCATTTTAGTAAAGATGGCTAACATAGATGGAAGTAAAAGTAGATGTACCTTCATGAAAATATGGTGTAAAACATGTTGCTGTTGTACAGGATTACTAATGCTTCTGTGGAGCATACTTGCTCTTGTAATTTCTTTCAAAGTTACTATAGATACAATAAAAGGACATGGTGAAAACAAAACTAACATAGGTAAAATTTCAAAGATAGTGCTGACTGTAGAAACAAAAATTCACTTGCATAAAGATAGGTCTATTAACGATTTTTCTAACAATGTATTTTCAAAATTGTTGTATGAATATGTAAAAACTATGGACGTAAGGGACTGCTACGTCTGCATGCAGTTACCTGCTTCAGTGGCAGAGGGAGTGACTTATCATCACCTTCCAGCTACTTATGGAATAACATGTAGTGTAATAGCTAGTTTATTTTATCAGACAGGGAAATTAGAGTATTATTTTCCAGATGTAGATAACATTTTTGCATTAGTGCCTATTAACTATAAGTTTTTTTTTTGTTTTTTTTTTAAATTAGTTTTATTAGCATGTTTTAACAAAATTAGGCAAAACATACAATGGCAACATGTGAACAACTTACAGGTCATGGCACAACAACATCCTTCATCCAGCATGCAACAACATGCAAGTACACTGAGATCTCATCATACCTGGTGTTTGTTGTCAAAATATGGTTAGGCAACTTGGTGCGTTCGTAAATATTGAATTAAATATTTCCAGTAGTCCCTAGGTTTGGACCCGTGGGCAGCTCCTCTTCATATGTCTGCAACGTGTCCCTGCAATAAGTCAGATCCTGAATCCAGTGTTTGGCCTATTAACTATAAGTTGAACAAGGTGAAACTATTTGTTAAAGTATTAGGTGAATTTTTCTTTGAAATTAGAGAACTAACATTAGAGGAAGTATTTAAACATAATTTGACTTGCAGTTTGCAGAAAGAAGAAAAGACATTTTTAGATATGGTTGAGGAAAGAAGACATAAAATGCATAGAAAAGCATCAGAAGGAAAAGTTGAGAAAACAGCTTGGGACATAGAAATTGAGAAACATCTGTTGAAAGGAGAATCTACACCAACAATAGCTCTAGATCGGCCTCAGAAAGGGAAATTTTGTATAAGAAGGAATCAAACTGCATATGATAATCTTTTTGTAGGTAATAGTGAGTGCCATGATACATACCAAATCATGGGAGGATGGGGATTTAAAGGTGGAAAAGATCCAGGTGCCAATTACGATCCGGTAAAAAATGTCCCCGTACGACTCGTATCCGGTCTTTTTCCCGTACGAA